>NC_082683.1:120360808-120960808 GCF_949987515.2 Delphinus delphis
GTTTATACTTTTTTTATGTTGTGGTACAACCTCAAGTAACTTCCTGTGAAAGGTAAATTGGAGCTAAACTTCAATGTTCTTACATTATTAGTAGTAATAATTAAGGATAATAATACCATTTTTTAAACAAATATTTAGTACTAGGTGAGGCATTGTAAAAGATTATGAGAGAAATTAAATCTCTTCTCATAACTGACGTATTAAAGGATATGGTCTTTACGTTTGAATCGTAATCCTACTTCATGCAAGCTGTATTACTCTAGCAAGTTAATTTAATTTCTCTGAGCCTCATTTTTTTTTTAATCTATGAAGTAGAGGTAAAAATACCTACCTTCCAGAATTACTGTGAGGTTTGTATAGGGTTGAGAACAAAATTTTGGAGTCAGGCTACCTGTCTTTAAATCTTGGCTTCACCACTCAATTTAATGTGCAATTTCAGGCAAATTATTTCACTGCACTGTGCCTTGGTTTCCTTAAATGTAAAATGGCATAATAATAAGTCCAAAGTTGTTTTTTTTTAATTATTTGAGCAAAATATTTAGAATGGTACCCGGCTCATAGAAAGGTCACAATAAGTGTTAACTGTTATTGTTACTGGTTCTTATTAAACCACCTAGCACATAATCCTTGAACTAGTTTTTTCTCATTCTATTCACTTTCCCTGTCATCTTGCTTTCTTCAGTAGCTTCAGTTACCATTTACCCACTGATAATTCATGAAATAATATCTGTAGCTCAGGTTTCTTTTCTGATTCTCAGACCTAGTAACTTAACTGCCAACTGGGCATTTCCGTTTGGATATCCCAGACTGAACCTATCCAGTTCTTTCACTCAAACTCCAATTTTCCCTTCTTCCCTTATACTTAGCAATCCAAGTGTTCATAGATGGATGAATGGATAACCAAAATGTGTCCATATATATGTGTATATATATATATATATATATATATATATATATATAAAATTCAGTCTTAAGGAAATTCTAACACATTCTGCAATGTAGATGAGCCTTGAAGACATTACACTAAGTGAAATAAGCCAGTCACAAAAGTGTGAATACTGTATGATTCCACTACGAGGTACTTAGAGTAGTGAAATCCATAGACACAGAAAGTAGAATGGTGGATGCTAAGGACTGGGGAGAGGAGAGTTATTGTTTAATGGGCACAGAGTTTCAGTTTGGGAAGATGAAAAAGTTCAGGAGATGGATGTGGTGGGTGATTATTGCACAACAATATGAATGTACTTAATATCACTGAACTGTACCCTTAGACATAGTTAAAATGGTAGGCTTGATATTGTGCATATGTTACCATAACTTAAAAAAACTTTTTTAAGTTGGACCATATCTAGAGGATGTGGATCAGCAGAATCTTTTAGTCATTTCTAGTGGGAGTATAAATTGGTACAGCCTCCTTTGAAAATTTGTCATTACCCTGTAAAGATAAACATTTGGTAACCCCTTGACCTACCATTTTGCTCCAGGTATATACCCAAAAGAAACTTGAACAAGTACCAGGACATACACAAGATTGTTCATATGAGCATTCTCTTTAATATCAAAATCTGAAGACAACCCAAATGCCCATCTACGAGTAGAAGAATAGATAAATAAATTAGAATATATTTATACAGCACTCCAAATGAATTTATTGCAGTTATATGCCATAATGTGCATTAATCCTAGCAATATAATATTGAGTGAAAAGAGTAAGTCTAAGAATTACATACAGCATGTGATAGACTTCTTATAAAGTTAATAACTTCTAAGCTGCCCCCCCAAAACTGTTTAGGAATATATATATATATATATATATATATATATATATACACACACCTGTGATATTAAAAAGAAAAGCAAGAGAATGATGATTTAGATAGTGTTACCTTGAGTGGGAAGAGGCTGGGTGATGCAATGGAGGGTCAAAGAGGTGAATGTCAATGTAAATTCATGTCCTAGTTTTCATGTTGGTGGTGATTTCGTGGATGTTTGTTTGTTTATTTATTGGCTGTGCGGCTTCTGGGATCTTAGTTCCCCAACCAGGGGTTGAACATGGGCCCTCAACAGTGAAAGCTCGGAGTCCTAACCACTGGAACGCCAGGGAATTCCCCTGTTGTATTATTTTGAATGAAAGAATGAATGAATGCTTGAGAGCCTTGAATGAACCAGTGGTGAGAATGTGTCATGAGCCAAGAATAATAGTGAATCTAATTTTCTGCATCTGAGCTCAAAAATATTTTATCTTTTTATATTCAATTTGATATCTCTTTGATGCAAGTAAAGAAAAGGGGGGAAATAATCTTTTAAATTACTTGCTATCAAGAAAAAAATGATACTCTAGAAAAATGTGTCACATTTCTCTTGTGGCTTCAAGTATCCTCTTATTGACTGTCACTTTTGCCTGGGCATTTAAGCATCCCAAGTGTAGAAGATCAGTGATAGTGGAAAGACACCAGAATATCTTGAGTTTGGATGGGAATTTTGCAAAATAAGCAGTGTTTCTTTTTAAGAAAATTAGTCTGCCATCTTTACATAGAATAGATTTATTTGGAAGGGAGATTGCAGTCAGGAAAACCAACTATCAGGCTATCATCATGATGCAGTTTTCAAGTGAGGAAGCCCTGAACTAAATAGTATCAGCAGAAATTGACAAGAGAAAGTCCAATAGAGTTTTGAAGGATGAAATAGTAATTCTTAGAATTAAATAAAATGAGGTGAACAAGAATACTTCAGTAATTATAAGGTTTCTACCAGAGGCATTTCTAGGTGTATTGTGACCTAAAGCTTATACAATTCTTGGGCTCTTTTTACAAAGAACAATATGGAATTACATGTCAAAATTAGGTACAAAAGTGAATACTTATTTATTTATTTAAAAGGGGCCAGCGCAAGTGAGGATCCCAAAAGCGTAAGTTTCTTTCATTAATTCCATGGTAAATCTGTCTCTGTATTTTGACAAACCTGACATAGAATGTCTGGGAAAAGTAGCCTTTTAAGAGCGGAAAATATAAAAAATTTGGTTTTGACAATAAGCTTTATAATATTAAGAGTTAGAAGGGACCCTTGAAAATGCTTAAATACCTAAACAAGTCCACATGCCTTTTCTCACATGTGAGTCTGGGCCATCTTTAATAGAAGCTTAAAATCTGAGGTGACTTTTCCCATTAGAAATACACATTGTCATGCTTACTCAGTATTCCTATGGTAGATTCTTGGCCGATAATTCACTTGTACTCACTACTTAGACTCTTACCCACCTTAATAATTCACTTTGCTGCCAAAAAGGCATTGATTTTATTCATGGAGAAACATAAATACCATAAACAATACTACTAAATGTTCATTTCTCTGACTCTGGGCCTTTTCAGGAGCTCCATCTCAAATTGACATATACACCAAGCACAGGGCCTGTTAGTAGATACTTAAAAATATTTGTCAAAGGGATGAAATGCATGTTCTACGTACAAAAGCATTCAACCAAAGCACAGGGAAATTTTAACTTTCCATTCTTGTGGTACAGATCACTTATCCTTTCCCAAGCAGAGGGAAATTGTTCTGTGCAGGACAAATTAGACCTTTTTCACTCATTTCAGTCTGATTCTTACGCATTTTTCTGTGGTCTGTTTTCTGTGTTCTCTCTGAACGTCATGCAAATAATTCATTCCATAATGTTCTGAACATAGATGGCAGTTGGTTATTTCAGGTAAAACTTCCTAAGTGACTGTACCATAGTGATTTTACCTCTATCTGAGGTCTGATCTTCAACTTTGAAAGTTTGTATGAAGGTGATCAGATTTCCATGAACCTAGGTTGAAGGAAAGTGACTATCCCTGTCATTTAGACTAATGCCACATTGTAGGTACTCAGTAAGTGTTTTCATTAATGATTAAGTAAGAGGCAGTAAAATGAAAGTTTGTTGGAAATAACAGATAATTTAGTACAGCTATATCATAAGACAAAAAGCTGGAGAAGTAGGTAAGACTTTGAACTGCAGGTGAAACACAGTCCAAATTTTTATTCAGAGGGCAGCGGAGCCTTTGAAGATTTTATAGCAAAAAAAAGTGACATGATCAAAGTGGTGCCTTAGGAAAAATAATTTGGCAACACAGTTTAGAATGAATGGCAAATTAATTAGAAGACCATATTGACGTCCAGACGAACAGAAAAAGAGCCAGAACTAGGGTGTCAGTGAAAAGAATGAATACTAGAGAAACCAGGAAAGTAATTCATCAGACTAATTTAGCGTGGCTTAGAGAATAGAGAAAGGAGAAATGGCAAAAATTATTCTGGTGTTTCTAGTGTGGCTAATGGGGAAATGGATCCTTAACAGAAACTATGTTATACAAACTCAGCATAGTCTTGTATGCTCTTTGCAATCTTTTTATCTATCTTTTTTCCTAAACCTCTATCCTATTTGCCTTTTAGAATCTTCCCTACCTCTCTCACATCTTCCAGCACATTGGAGCTTGTCTCATTTCAATAAGTTCACCTTTTTATTCTCAGAAATCTAAGGTAATCTGTGGTAAATTTTCTCTCTGTGTTTCATTTGGGATGGTTTCTAGTGCTTTATCTTCAAATTCACTGAACAGTCTTCTGCAATATCTAGTATGCTGTCACTTCAGTGTGGTTTTCATCTAAGACAATATGGTTTTCATTTCTAGGAGTTCTATTTGTGATTTTTTAATATCTTCCGTGTCTCTACTTAGCGTGTTCAGTCTTTTCTCTAGCTTCTTGACCATATGGAATTCAGATATAACACTGTTTTATACTGTTTTTAACTACCACCCTAGATCCAAGAATCTCAACTAACCCCAAACAGGGTAAGTGTAAAAAGAAAAGCACATTATAATCACATTGCTGAAAAGTGCTGATAAAGAGAAAAATGAAAAGCAATAAGAGGAACTAAAATACACATTATGTACTGAGAAACAAAATTAAAATGACAACAGCTTTCTCATTAAAACCTAGGCAAGTCAGAAGATAGAACATTTTTAATACTCTGAAAGAAAAAAAAACCTGATTTTTCATGTAACAAAAATATTCATCAAAAATCAAGGTAAGATAAAGATATTTTCAGACAAATCTGAGAGAGGTGGTCTGTAACATATTGTACTACAGTAAAAGAAATGTTGAAGTTCTCCAAGCTGAAGGGAAATGATACAAGATAGAAATCTGGATTTATACAAAGGAATAAAGATCCCAGAAATAATAAATATGGTAAATATAATGATTCTCATAAATAAACTATAATTTATTTAAAAGATATCTGTTTAAGCAAAAATAATAATAGTGTATTGTGAGGTTAATAACGTGTAAAAGTGAAATGTATGACAAGAACAGCAACAAAGAATGGATGGGAGAAATGTAAGTATACTTGTATGATTTTTACATTTTATCATGTCGTATAATAGTATTTGAAGATAGAATATAAGTTAAAGATGCAATTGTAAACTCTAGATCAACCACTAAAAAACTAATACAAAAATACAGCTAATGGGACTTCCCTGGTGGTCCAGTGGGTAAGACTCCACACTCACAATGCAGGGGGCCAGGGTTTGATCCCTGGTCAGGAAACGAGATCCTGTACACATGCCGCAGCTAAAGAGCTCGCGTGCCACAACTAAGAAGCCCACATGCTGCAACTAAAGATGCCATATGCCACAACAAATCTCCCGCATGCCGCAACTAAGACCCAGCGCAGCCAAAATAAGTAAATAAACAACAACAACAACAAAATATATATATAGCTAATAAGCCAGAAGTGGAAATTAAATAAAATAATTCAAAAAAACCAGGAAAATATTAAAAAGGGGACAATGAACAGATCATAAAAATAGAAAACAAATGGCAAAATGGTAAATTTAAACCTAACCTTCTGGGAAATTACACTAAGTGTAAATGGTCTAAACACCAAAATGAAAAGGCAGAGATTTTTCATACTGGCTTTCATTTTTTTTTTCAAAATTACATTTTATTCTGCTATTGATGTGATAAAAATAATACATGCCTAATAAATGAACAAATAGGAAGAGGTCAAGCGATGTTACCTGACATCATTATGCCATTCTTCTGTTGATCATACTGGCGTTTAAAAGGAACCAATTAAATAATACACAAATATATATATATATATAATGTATATATAGATATGCAAGAATATAATATATTCTTAAATATTAAAACTCATAAGTTAAAAGAAATTGGAAAATATTACTCTTAAGAAAGCTGAACTATATTAATATGAGACAAAGTAAACTTTAGGACAAGTATATTACCAGGGGTAAAGAGGACATTTCATAATAATAAAAAGATTAGTTCAACATAAAGACATAACAATCTTCAATGTATATGCACCTAATTCAGAGCTTCAAAATACATGAAATAAAAGACTAACAAACCAGAAAAGAAAAATAGATAAATCCACAGTCATAGTTTGATACAAGTAGGTAGAAAATCAGTAAGAATATGAAAGACTTGAAAACATTAGCAAAATAGTTTGAGATCTAAAATTAAAAACATGAAACCATACAAGCCCTAGAAGACACAGGGATAAATTTCTTTAGAACTGGGAGAGGGGAAATCTTTTCTTAACTAGTACCCAAAATCAGAAGAAATGATAATAAAGACTGATACATTTAAGTGTTTAAAGATTATAAATATTTTTTTTTGCATGGCAAAAAGGGCTACAAACATAGCAAAAGACAAATGAAAAACTGCAGCTTGTACCACAGACAAAAGGCTGATTTACATTAAGAAACTGAGATCCATAACATGATAGGACAATGGACAAAATTCACAAATAGGCAGTTCACAAAAACGACAGAAAAATGTCTTTTAAACAAAAAGACAGTGGAGCTTACTCATAATAAGAAAGTCAGTTTAAAACAACACTGGGGGACTTCCCTGGTTGTCCAATAGCTAAGAATCCACCTTCCAGTGCAGGAGACATGGGTTTGATCCCTGGTCAGGGAACTAAGATCCCACATGCTGTGGGGCAACTAAGCCCACAACTACAGAGCCCACGCACTCTGTAGCCTGCATGCCGCAACTAAGGCCTAACTAAGCCAAAAATAAAAATAAATAAATAAATGTAAATAAACAACACTGAGACACCATTTCTCAACTCTCAACTCTCTCACCTATCAGAAATCCAAAAATTTGACAACATACTCCATTAGCATGGCTATGAATTATCAGACACTCTCATACATTGCTGATGGAAATGCAAAATTGTATAACTGCATGCAAAGGAATTTGGCATTATCTGATAAAATTATATATGCAAATCAATTTTTAGGAAACCATCTTGAAGAAACAATGTGAGAGGGAAAGAAAAAAAGCACAATTAAGTTCTCACCCAGAATATCCATTTTCATGGTATTGGCACTCTTACATATTGACTGTCATTTTTTTCCCCATTCAGGAACTGAATCACTATTTTTTCTCCCCCAGGCTTTTCTTACAGTAATTATGTTAAGTTCTGGAATCTATCAACTTTCTTGCTATTATGGCATCTTTACAGTTGGGTTGGAGGAGCAAGACTTCAGCCCAAGTTTGCTGTGTGTCCCCAAAGGGTCATTTTTGAAAGATGTTTTAATTTTTTAACAAAAGTTCAGCTTTATTGAGGTATAATTGACAAATGAAATTGTAAGATATTTGTAGTGATTTGATACACATATACATTGTGAATGATTCCCTCCATCTACATAGTCAACACATCAATTGCCTCACATATCTTTTGTGTGCATGTGTGTGGTGAGAACATTTAAATTCTACTCTCATAGCAAATCTCAATTATACAATACAGCCTCATGTTAAAAAAAAAAAAAGTAACAGACCAAAAATGGAGTCATTTGCCCCCCATGGCAGCAAACCAAGACTTCAACAAAAAGAACAAAGAGTGTGGCTTATCATCCCATTTATAAAAGGGTTAAGTTGCAACTCACTGAGATTGCTCACCATCTGTGCGCTCTGAGGGGAATTCAGAATGGGATGTGGGGGGGGACTTCTCTGGTGGCACAGTGGTTAAGAATCCACCTGCCAATGCAGGGGACACAGTTTAAGCCCTGATCCAGGACGATCCCACATGCCGCAGAGCAAGTGGGGCCATGGGCCACAACTACTGAGCCTGCACTCTAGAGCCTGCGAGCCATGACTACTGAGCCCGCACGCCTAGAGCCCATGCTCTGCAACGAGAGAAGCCATCACAATGAGAAGCCCATGCACCGCAACTAGAGAAAGCCCTCATGCAGCAGTGAAAACTCAACACAGCCAAAATTAATTAATTAATTAATTTTTTAAAAAAGAATGGGATGGGATGGATGGGGAACAGCATGAAACATTCTGTGCTTTGGGCTCCTAGATAGCTACGATGCATATCTAAGGAAAAATTTCAATGACCCCAAATGCTTGAATCTTCCCATACGCAGAAAAGCATTACAATTACTAACTTGAGATATCTGTTCTTTGTGATTAGCAGTCATCTTTTACCAAGATACATGCTTGACTACATGTATTTCCCAGCCCCACAAATCATGTATATCCTGGCTCTTCCCCCACCTCTTCAGAGCAGCCCCTCAGAGCTACTGAGAGACTGTCTCCTGTGCTATAGTCCTCTCTAAGGTCCCTGAATAAAACTTAGCTCACAACTTTTACATTGAGTAGGGTTTTTTGTTTGTTTTTTAAGATAAGGAGTTTTTAAATTTTTTTATTTATTTATATTTTTTTGTCTGTGTTGGGTCTTAGTTGCTGCACGCGGGCTTTCTGTAGTTGCAGCAAGCGGGGGCTACTCTTCGTTGCAGTGTGTGGGTTTCTCATTGCGGTGACTTGTCTTTGTTGCGTAGCATGGGCTCTAGGTGCGCAGGCTTCAATAGTTGGTGTGTACAGGCTTCAGTAGTTGTGGTATGTGGGCTCAGTAGTTGTGGCTCGTGGGCTCTAGATTGCAGGCTCAGTAGTTGTGGCACATGGGCTTAGTTGCTCTATAGCATGTAGGATCTTCCTGCACCAGGCATCGAACCTGTGTCCCCTGCATTGGCAGCGGATTCCTAACCACTGCACCCAGGGAAGTCCCCTCATTGTGGTTTTGATTTGCATTTCCCTGATGACTAGTGATCCTGGGCACCTTTTCATGTACCTGCTGGCCTTTTGTGTGTCTTTGGAAAAATATCTATTCAGTTCCTCTGCCCAGTTTTTAGTTGGATTGTTTGATTTTTTGCTGTTGAATTGTATGTGTTCTTTATATATTTTGTGTATTAATCCCTTATCAAATATATGATTTGCAAATATTTTCTCACATTCCATAGGTGGCCATTTCATTTTACTGCTGGTTTCCTTTGCTGTGCAGAAACTTTTAGTTTGATCTAGTCTCACTTGTTTATTTTTTGCTTTTGTTGCCTCTGCTTTTGGTGACAAACCCCAAAACACCATCAACAAGACTGATGTCAAAGAACTTACTCCCTATGCTTTTTTCTGGGAGTTTTATGGTTTCTGGTCTTACATTCAAGTCTTTAATCCATTTTGAATTGATTTTTGTATATGATATCAGATAGAGGTCCAGTTTCATTCTTGTGGCTGTCAGTTTTCCCAACACCATTTATTGAAGAGACTATTTTTTCCCCATTGTATATTCTTGGCTTCTTTGTTAATTGACCAAATATGCATGGGTTTATTTCTGGGCTCTCTATTCTGTCCCATTGATCTATGTGTCTGTTTTTATGCCAATACCATACTGTTTAGATTACTATACCTTTGTAATATAGTTTAAAATCAGGACATGTGATACTTCCAACTTTGTTCTTTCTCAAGATTGCTTTCACTATTTGGGGTATTTGGTAGTTACATATGAATTTTAGAATTGTTTATTCTATTTCTATGAAAAATGCCATTGGAGTTCTGTAGGTATTGCATTGAATTTGAGATTTCTTTAGGTAGTATGAACATTTTAACAATATTAATTCTCCCAATCCATGAGCACAGAATAACTTCCCACTTACTTGTGTCTTCTTCCACTTTTTCATCAATATTTTATATTTTTCAGTATACAATTTTTTTATTTCTTTGGTTAAATTTTTTCCTAGGTATTTTATTTCTTTTGATGCAGTTGTAAATGGTATTGTTTTCTTATTTTCTCTTTTGGATAGCTCATTGTCAGTGTTTTTAAATACAACTAATTTTTGTATATTGATTTTGTATCCTGCAACTTTACTGAATTCATTTATTAGTTCTAACAGTTTTTTGAAAGAACCCTTGGGAGTTTCTATGTATAATATTATGTCATCTGCAAAAAAGACAATTTTACTTCTTCCTTTTCAATTTGAATGCTTTGTATTTCTTTTTCTTGCCTAATTGCTCTGGTTAGGACTTCCAGTACTATGTTGAGGAAAAGTAGCAAGAGTAGGCATCCTTTATTTTCCTGATCTTAGAGAAAAAGATTTCAGCTTTCCACCATTGAGTATGATGTTACCTGGAGGCTTGTCCTAATGGCCTTTATTATGTTGAGGTACACTCCTTCTATACCCACTTTGTTCAAAGTTTTTATCATGAATGTATGTTGAATTTTGTAAATGCTTTTTCTACATCTATTGACATGATCATATGATTTTTATCTTCATTTTGTTAGTGAGGGATATCAAATTGATTGGTATGCAGATTGTGAACCATCCTTGCATTCCTGGAATAAATCCCACTTGATCATGGTACACGGTCCTTTCAATATATTGTTGAATTTGGTTTGCTAATATTTTTTTGAAGATTTTTGCATCTATGTTTATTACGGATACTGATCTGTAATTTTTTTTTTCTCATGGCATCATTGTCTGATTTTGGTATCAGGTTAATGCTGGCCTCATTAAATGAATTTGGAAGTGTTCCTTTTCTATTTTTGGAAGAGTCTGAGAAGGATTCGTATTAATTCTTTAAATGTTTGGTAGAATTCGCCAGTAAAGCCATCTGGTCTAATGTAGTTGGAGTGCAATGTTTCCTTATTAATTTTCTGTCTGGATTACCTATCCATTGTTGAAAGGGACTATTAAAGTCCCTTACATTTACTATGTTGCCATTTCTCCCTTCAGGTCTGTTAATATTTGCTTTATATATTTAGGTGCTCATATTTTGGTTGCATAAGTATTTACAAATGTTATATCCTGTTTTTGCATTGATCCCTTTATCACTGTATAATGACCTTTCTAGTTTCTTATTGCAGTCTTTGGCTTAAAGTCTGTTTTATCTGATTTAAGTATAGCTACTCCTGCTTTCTTTTGGTTTCCATTTACAAAGAATAACTTTTTCCATCTCTTCACTTTTAATCTGTGTGTTTCCTTAAATCTTCAGTGAGTCTCTTATAGGCAGCATATAGTTACTTAGGTTTTATTGTTTCTGTAATCCATTCAGACACCAGACACTCTGTGTCTTCCTTTTTTTTTTTTTTTCTTTTTCTGCGCCATGTGGCATGTGAGATCTTAGTTCGCTGACGAGGGATTGAACCTGTGCCCCATGCAGTGGAATCGCAGAGTCTTTTTTTAAAATTTTTATTTATTTTTTTATACAGCAGGTTCTTATTACTTACCTATTTTACACATATTAGTGTATATATGTCAATCCCAATCTCCTAATTCATCATACCACCACCCCCACCACTTTCCCCTCTTGGTGCCCATACGTTTGTTGTCTAGATCTGTCTCTCTATTTCTGCCCTGGAAACTGGTTTATCTGTACCATTTTTCTAGGTTCCACATACATGCATTAATATGCGATATTTGTTTTTCTCTTTCTGACTTACTTCACTCTGTATGACAGTCTCTGGATTCATCCACGTCTCTACAACTGACCCAATTCTGTTCCTTTTTATGGCTGAGTAATATTCCATTGTATATATGTACCACATCTTCTTTATACATTCCTCAGTCGATGGGCATTTAGGTTGCTTCCATAACCTGGCTATTGTAAAGAGTGCTGCAATGAACATTGGGGTGCATGTGTCTTTTTGAATTATGTTTTTCTCTGGGTATATGCCCAGTAGTGGGATTGCTGGGTCCTATGGTAATTCTATTTTTAGTTTTTTAAGGAACCTCCATACTGTTCTCCATAGTGACTGTATTAATTTACATTCCCACCAACAGTGCAAGAGGGTTCCCTTTTCTCCACACCCTCTCCAGCATTTGTTGTTTGTAGATTTTCTGATGATGCCCATTCTAACTTGTGCGACGTGATACGTCATTGTAGTTTTGATTTGCATTGCTCTAATAATTAGTGATGTTGAGCAGCTTTTCATGTGCTTCTTGGCCATATATATGTCTTCTTTGGAGAAATGTCTATTTAGATATTCTGCCCATTTTTTGATTGGGTTCTTTGTTTTTTTTAATATTGAGCTGCATGAGCTGTTTATATATTTTGGAGATTAATTCTTTGTCCATTGATTTGTTAGCAAATATTTTCTCCCATTCTGAGGGTTTTCTTTTTGTCTTGTTTGTAGTTTCCTTTGCTGTGCAAGAGCTTTTAAGTTTCATTAGGCCCCATTTGTTTACTATTGTTTTTATTTCCATTACTCTATGAGGTGGATCAAAAAAGATCTTGCTGTGATTTATGTCAAAGAGTGTTCTTCCTATGTTTTCCGCTAAGAGGTTTATAGTATCTTGTATTACATTTAGGTCTCGAATCCATTTTGTTTTTATTTTTGTGTATGGTGTTACGAAGTGCTCTAATTTCATTCTTTTCCATGTAACTGTCCGGGTTTCCCAGCACCCCTTATTGAAGAGACTGTCTTTTCTCCATTGTATATCCTTGCCTCCTTTGTCACAGATTAGTTGACCATAGTTGCATGGGTTTATCTCTGGACTTTCTATCCTGTTCCATTGATCTATATTTCTGTTTTTGTGCCAGTACCATATTGTCTTGATTACTGTAGCTTTGTAGTATACTATGAAGTCAGGGAGTCTGATTCCTCCAGCTCTGTTTTATTCCCTCAAGACTGCTTTGGCTATTCGGGGTCTTTTCTGTCTCCATACAAATTTTAGATTTTTTGTTCTAGTTCTGTAAAAAATGCCACTGGTAATTTGATAGGGATTGCATTGAATCGGTAGATTGCTTTGGGTAGTATAGTCATTTTCACAATATTGATTCTTCCAATCCAAGAACGTGGTATATCTCTCCATCTCTTTGTGTCATCTTTGATTTCTTTCATCAGTGTCTTATAGTTTTCTGAGTGCAGGTCTTTTGTCTCCTTAGGTAGGTTTATTCCTAGGTATTTTATTCTTTTTGTTGCAATGGTGAATGGGATTGTTTCCTTAATTTCTATTTCTGATCTTTTGTTGTTAGTGTATAGGAATGCAAGAGGTTTCTATGCATTAATTCTGTATCCTGCAACTTTAACAAATTCATTGATTAGCTCTAGTAGTTTTCTGGTGGCATCGTTAGGATTCTCTGTGTATAGTATGTCTTCTGCAAACAGTGACAGTTTTACTTCTTCTTTTCCAATTATTATTCCTTTTCTTTCTTTTTCTTCTCTGATTGCCGTGGCTAGGACTTACAAAACTATGTTGAATAATAGTGGGGAGAGTGGACATCCTTGTCTTGTTCCTGATCTTAGAGGAAATGCTTTCAGTTTCTCACCATTGAGAATGATGTTTGCTGTGTGTTTGTCATATATGGCCTTTATTATGTTGAGGTAGGTTCCCTCTATGCCCACTTCCTGGAGAGTTTTTATCATAAATGGGTGTTGAATTTTGTCAAAAGCTTTTTCTGCATCTATTGAGATGATCATCTGGTTTTTCTTCTTCAATTTTTTAATATGGTGTATCACACTGAATGATTAGTGTATATTGAAGAATCCTTGCATCCCTGGGATAAATCCCACTTGATCATGGTGTATGATCCTCTTAATGTGTTGTTGGATTCTATTTGCTGGTATTTTGTTGAGGATTTTGGCATCTATATTCATCAGTGATATTGGTCTGTAATTTTCTTTTTTTGTAGTATCTTTGTCTGGTTTTGGTATCAGGGTGATGGTGGCCTCATAGAATGAGTTTGGGAGTGTTCCTTCTGCAATTTTTTGGAATAGTTTGAGAAGGATGGGTCTTAGCTCTTCTCTAAATGTTTGATAGAATTCACCTATGAAGCCATCTGGTCCAGGTCTTTTGTTTGTTGGAATATTTTTAATCACAGTTTCAATTTCATTACTTGTGATTGGTCTGTTCATATTTTCTGTTTCTTCATGGTTCAGTCTTGGAAGGTTACACCTTTCTAGGAATTTGTCCATTTCTTCCAAGTTGTCCATCTGATTGGCATGGCTTGAAGTAGTCTCTTAGGATGCTTTGGATTTCTGCGGTGTCTGTTGTAACTTCTCCTTTTTCATTTTTAACTTTATTGATTTGAGTCCTCTCCCTCTTTTTCTTGATGAGTCTGGCTAATGGTTTATCAATTTTGTGTATCTTCTCAAAGAAGCAGCTTTTAGTTTTATTGACCTTTGCTATTGTTTTCTTTGTTTCTATTTCATTTATTTCTGCTCTGATTTTTATGATTTCTTTCCTTCTGCTAACTTAGGGTTCTTTTTTTTTGTTCTTTTTTCTCTAGTTCCTTTAGGTGTAAGGTTAGATTGTTTATTTGAGATTTTTCTTGTTTCTTGAGGTAGGCTTATAGAGCTATAAATTTCCCTCTTAGAACTGCTTTGGCTGCATCCCATAGGTTTTTGGATCATCGTGTTTTCATTGTCATTTGTCTCTAGGTAGTTTTTGATGTCTTCTTTGATTTCTTCAGTGATCTCTTGGTTATTTAGTAACATATTGTTTAGCCTCCATGTGTTTGTGTTTTTTACATTTTTTTCCCTGTAATTCATTCCTAATCTCATAGTATTGTGGTCAAAAAAGATGCTTGATATGATTTCAATTTTCTTAAATTTACTGAGGCTTGATTTGTGACCCGAGATGTGATCTATCCTGGAGAATGTTCCGTGCGCACGCATTTGAGAAGAAATGTAATCTGCTGTTTTTGGATGGAATGTCCTATAACTATCAATTAACTCTATCTGGTCTGTTGTGTCTTTTAAAACTTCTGTTTCCTTATTTATTTTCATTTTGGATTATCCGTACACTGGTGTAAGTGAGGTGTTAAATTCCCCCTCTATTATTGTGTTACTGTCGATTTCTTCTTTTATAGCTGTTAGCAGTTGCCTTATGTATTGAGGTGCTCCTATGTTGTGTGCATATATATTTATAATTGTTATATCTTCTTGGATTGATTCCTTCACCATTATTTAGTGTCCTTCCTTGTCTCTTGTAACATTCTTTATTTTAAAGTCTATTTTATCTGTTATGAGTATTGCTACACCAGCTTTATTTTGATTTCCATTTGCATGGAATATCTTTTTCCATCCCCTCACTTTCAGTCTGTATGTGTCCCTACATCTGAAGTGGTTCTCTTGTAGACCACATATATATGGGTCTTGTTTTTGTATCCATTCAGCAAGCCTGTGTCTTTTGGTTGGAGCATGTAATCCATTCATGTTTAAGGTAATATCGATATGTATGTTCCTATTACCATTTTCTTAATTGTTATGGGTTTGTTTTTGTGGTCCTTTTCCTCTCTTGTGTTTCCCACTTAGAGAAGTTCTTTTAGCATTTGTTGTAGAGCTGGTTTGTTGGTGGTGAACTCTCTTAGCTTTTGCTTGTCTGTAAAGCTTTTGATTTCTCCATCGAATCTGAATGAGATCCTTGCCAGGTAGAGTACTCTTGGTGTAGTTTCTTCCCTTTCATCACTTTAAATATATCATGCCACTCCCTTCTGGCTTGTAGAGTTTCTGCTGGGAAATCAGCTGTTCCCTTGTCTTTTATTTGTCATTTTTCCCTTGTTGCTTTCAGTAATTTTTCATTGTCTTTAAATTTTGTCCATTTGATTATTATGTGTCTCGGCATGTTTCTCCTTTGGCTTATCCTGCCTGGGACTCTCTGCGCTTCCTGTAGTTTGGTGGCTGTTTCCTTTCCCATCTTAGGGAAGTTTTCGAAAATAATCTCCTCAAATATTTTCTCAGGTCCTTTCTCTTCTCTTTCTGGGAACTCTATAATGCGAATGTTGTTACGTTTAATGTAGCCCCAGAGGTCTCTTAGGCTGTCTTCATTTCTTTTCATTCTATTTTCTTTTTTCTGTTCCGTGGGAGCGAATTCCACCATTCTGGCTCCAGGTCACTTATCTGTTCTTCTGCCTCAGTTATTCTGCTATTGATTCCATCTAGTGTATTTTTCATTTCAGTTATTGTATTGTTCATGTCTGTTTGTTTGTCCTTTAATTCTTCTAGGCGTTTCTTTTTTAATTCTTCAAGGTATTTGTTAAACATTTCTTGCATCTTCTCAATTTTTGTCCTCATTCTTCTTCCAAGGCCCTGGATCATTTTCACTATCGTTCTGAATTCTGAAAGGTTTCCCTCTTTTGAATTTTTTGGCCTATTTTCGACCCCAGGATTTTTTTTAAGGGCAGGTGTCGTTTACAGGCCTGCAAATATTGTTAATATTAAGTGACCATTAGCACTGGGTTTAAAGCTGCTGTGTGAGAAACGGCCACAAGGTGGCAGCCTTTCTCCATTCCCAAATCTGGTTACTAGGGCAGTAGACCTTTCCTGGAAGTTGTGTTCCTAGGTTGTAAATTAGAATGGAATGTGCCAGGGAAAACCTCCATACGTTTATGTCTCAGTACTTCTTGTTCGTTATTTTAATTTATTTTTACTAATCAGGGTAATTATTAGAATATTATTTGTACTAAGTGTACACAATCTGTTTCATTTGTACATTTATATATATATATATATATATATATATATATATATATATATATATATATATATATATATATATATATATATACATGGACAGATCCTCTTCTCATGTAAATTAATACACAGTGATCTGTACCCCTGCGTTGGTATATGGTCTGTCTTTTTGATATATGTATTTAATATGTATTGGTATAGGTTTGGTAACCCTAATCTTAATTTATCCATTACTCCCACCTTTCGTTTTAGATAACCAGAGTTTGTTTTCTGAGTCTGTGTCTTCTCTGTGGAAATAAGTTCATTTGTGTCAGTTGTTAGATAACACCTAGAAGTGATATCATAAGATATTTGTCTTTTGCTTCCTGACTTACCTCATGTTCTGTGATTATCTCTAGGATCATCTATGGTGCTGCAAAGAACATTGTTTCATTGTTTTCCACAGCTAATATTCCATTGTGTACATGGACCACTTCTTCTTTGTCCATTCATCTGTTGATGGACATTTTGGTTGCTTCCGTGTCTTGGCTTTTGTGAATATTGCTGCAGTGCACCTTTGCCAGCCTGTGTCTTCTTGACTCTGGTCTTCTTAGGTGAAAGACCAGCGGTGGACCTGCTGGATTGAATGGTACCTCAATTTTTACTTTGAAATGCAGTTCTTTTCTGTTCTCATTATTGGCTCTTACCACTTTACATCTCACCAGCAGCTAGAGTTCTCTAAAACCTCTTCAGCATTTATTGTTTGTAGACTTTTTGCTGGTGGTCATTTGCCTGGTGTGTGTCGAAACCTTTTCGTAGATTAGATTTGCATGAGTCTAATAATTCCTGATGTTGACCTTTTATCCATTTTCCTTTTTATTTTTTTAATCAGTGTGTAAAACTTACCTCTCATATGATCTTCTTGAAAAATTTCCTCTCTTTTGAGTTTTTTTCACTACTCCCTACCTCAGAACATTTTTTTGAGGGCAGGTGTCCTTTACAGCCCTGAGTCCTTGTGAATATTAAGTGACCATTAGCTGTGGTTTAAAGCCGATCTTGTGGGAAACGGCCACAAGGCGGCAAAATTTCTACATTTACAACTCAGGGGAGTTGGGCAACAGAGTCTTCCTGGAAATCGTGTAAGCAGGCTGTGAATTAGAGTGGAATGTACGAAGGCAAACCCCCGACAGCTTATATCTCCTTACTTCTTGTTTGTTTTTTCAATTTAATTTTTATTTTTTATCAGAGCAAATTTGATAAAAATGTTGTCTATGTTCTAGGTGTACAGAATCTGTTTCATTATATCTATGTATCTATCTATTCATCTTTGGATCCTTTCCCATGGCTGTTATTACAGTGTTGAGTGTACCTCTTGGTATTCCATACGTCTTTGGTGATTATATGTTTCTTATGTTAAATTAGTATAGGTCTGTCACCCCCATATCCTAATTTATCCATTCCTCCCACCTTTCCATTTGGTTCAACATAATTTTGATTTGTTAATCCATGAGGGTCCTTTTCTTGGAAATAAGTTCGTGGATAGCATTTTGTAGGTAACACCTATAAGTGTTATCACAGGTTATCTTTCTTTCGGTTTCTTTCTTACTTCAAGTTGTATGATTATATCTAGGTCCTTCTGTGGTGGTGCAAACAGCACTGTTTCATGCTTTTCCATGGCTAATATTCCATTTTGTACATGGACCAGTTCTTCTTGCTTCGTTCATCTGTTGATGGATATTCTGGTTGCCTCCAAGTCTTGGCTGTGGTAAATATTACTGCAGTGTAGGATTGCCAGCCTGTGTGTTTTGGATTCTGGTCTTCTCAGGTGATAGGCGCAGCAGTGGGCCTACCAGATCATATGGTAGCTCAATTTTTACCTAGAAACTCACATTCATTCAGTTCTAACTGCTGGCTGTTACCAGTTTACAACCCACCAGCAGCTAGAGGGTCCACAGTTCTCTAAAACCCCTTCATCACGTATTGTTTCTGTACTGTTTTGCTGATGATCATTCTGACTGTTGTGAGGTGAACGTTTTTATAGATTGGTTTTGCATGTCTTTATTAATTTCTGATGTTGAGCATTTTTCCATGCCGTTTTTTTGGTGAAAGAAAAAAAAGAAAGAAAGAAAAGACAAAATGTGTGTAAAATGTGCCTCTTGAAATGGTCTTTTTTAAAGGTTGCCCTCTTTTGAATTTTTTGGTCAATTTTCGACCCCAGAATTTTTTTTGAGGGCAGGTGTCATTTACGGGCCTGCAGTTAAGTTGAATTTTAACTGACCATTAGCACTGGGTTTAAAACTGCTGTTGCAGGAAGGCCAGAATGCTTCAGGATTTCTCCATTCTCATATCTGGTTACTAGGTCAACAGAGCCTTCCTGGAAGCTGTGTTCCAAGGTTGTAAGTTAGAATGGAATGAGCCAGGAAGAACCCCTATAATTGTGTGCCTCGTTACTTCTTGTTCGTTTTTTTAATATATTTTTTTTTTTTTTTTTTTTTTTTTTTTGCAGTATGCGGGCCTCTCACTGTTGTGGCCTCTCCCGTTGCAGAGCACAGGCTCCGGATGCGCAGGCTCAGTGGCCATGGTTCACGGGCCTAGCCGCTCTGCGACACGTGGGATCTTCCCGGACCGGGGCACGAACCCGTGTCCCCTGCATTGGCAGGCGGACGCTCAACCACTGCGCCACCAGGGAAGCCCTAATTTTTATTTTTACCACAGCAAATTTGATTATAATGTTTTGTTTGTTCTAGGTGTGCAAGATGTGTTTGTTTTACACCCATACATATATGTATTCATCTTGGGATCCATTTGCCGTGTAGGTTATGACACAGTGTTGAGTAGTCTTCTTTTGGAATTCCATAGGTCTTTGGAGAGTATATATTTCACATGTGTTTGTATATCTCTGTTAACCCCGATATCTTAATGTGTCCAATCTTCACAACTTTCCTATTGGTTAACCATAAGTTTGTTTAATAAATCTGATTGCCTTTCTCTGTGGAAATATCTTCATTGGTATCAATTTTTAAGTAACACCTATAATTGATATCATGGGATATGTGTCTTTCGCTTTCTGACTTACTTCCAGTTGTGTGACTACCTCCAGAGTCATCTATGGTTCTGCAAACTGCATCGTTTCATTTTTTTTCCATGCCTAATATTCCATCTTTACACATACAAGTTCTTCTTTGTCCATTCGTCTCTTGATGGACTTTTTGGTTGTTTCCATGTCGTGGCTATTGTAATACTGCTGCAGTGCAGTTTTGCCTGCCTGTGTCTTTCCATGTCTGTCTTCCTATGTTACAGGCCAAAGAGTGGTCCTGCGGGATCATATGGTATCTCAATGTTTACCTTTTAAAGGCAGCTCCGTTCTGTTTTCATTAGCGGCACTTACCAGTTTACGAGCCACTTAAAGTTGAGGGTATGCATATCTTCACAACCTCTTCAGCATTTATTGTTTGTATATTTTTGCTGATGGTTATTCTGACCGGTGTGAGCTGATACCTTTTTCTGGCTGGATTTGCATATGTCTAATAATTCTTTATATTAAGCTTATAGCCATGTACGTTTTTTTTGTTTGTTTTTTAAAGAGTGAGTACAGCTTACCTATTCAAATCGTTTCTTGAAGTATGTGCCATATTTTGAATTTTTTTGGCCATTACCTCTCTCAACACATTTTGTTGACAGGTGTCATTTATAGCCCTGCAGTACTTGTGAATATGAAGTGACCTTTAGCACAGGTTTTAAAGCTGCTGTTGTGGCAATCGGCCACAGGGCGACAGCATTTCTACATTACCCACCCTGGTTACTAAGGAAACAGTATTATCCTGGAAGTAGTGTTCCTTGGTTGTAAATTAGAGTGGAATGTGCCCGGATAAAGCCCCAAAGCTTATGTCTCCTAACTTATGTTTGTTTCTTATATTTAATTTATATTTTTTATCGGAGTAATATTCCATTGTGTACATGGACCACTTCTTCTTTGTGCATTCATCTGTTGATGGACATTTTGGTTGTTCCAAGTCTTGGCTATGGTAAATAGTGCTGCAGTGTAGGATTGTCAGCCTGTGTCTTTTTGATTGTGGTCTTCTCAGGTGATAGGCCCAGTAGTTGGCCTCCCAGATCATATGGTAGCTCAATTTTTACCTTTAAACGCACTTCCTTTCTGTTCTCACTACTGGCTGTTACCATTTGACATCCCACTAGCAGCTAGAGGGTACACAGTTCCCTAAAACCCCTTGAGCACTTATTGTTTAGAGATATTTTGCTGATGATCATTCTGACTGTTATCAGGTAAAAGTGTTTGTAGATTGTATTTGCATGTCTTTTTTAATTCTTGATGTTGAGCTTTTTCCATGGCCTCTTTTGTTAAACTAAAAAAAAAAAAGGAAGAAAAGAAATGTGAGTTAAATATACCTCTTGATATTGTCTTCTTGAAAGGTTTCCCTCTTTTGAATTTTTTCATCGATATTCGAACAGAGGATTTGTTTTGAGGGCAGGTGTCATTTACAGAGCTGCAATTCTTGTGAGTATTAAGTGACCCTTAGCACTGTGTTTAAAGCTGTTTTTGCAGGAGATGGTCACAAGGCTGTGGCATTTCTCCATTCCCAAATCTGGTTACTATGGCAAAAGAGCCTTCCTGGGTGTAATGTTCCAACTTGTAAATTAGAATGGAATGTGCCAGGAAAAAACCCCGTAAGTTTATGTCTCATTACTTCTTGTTGGTTTTCTTAATTTAATTTTTATTTGTTATCACAGCAAATTTGATTCCAGTGTTTTGTTTGTTCTAGGTGTGTAAGATGTGGTTCTTTTACACATAAACATATATCTATTCATCTTCGGATCCATTTCCTATGTGGGTTATGACATAATGTTGAGTACTCTTCTCTTGGTATTCCGTAGGCCTTTGGTGCTTATATATTTCACATGTGTTGGTATATCTCTGTTTACCGCAATATCCTAATTTATCCAATCCTCACACCTTTCCATTTGGTTAACCATACGTTTGTTGATCAAATCTTTGATTGCCTTTCTCTGTGAAAAATCTTCACTGGTATCAATTTTTAGGTAACACCATTAAGTGATACTATAGGATATGTGTCCTTCGCTTTCTGACTTCAAGTTGTGATTACCTCTAGACTCATCTGTGGTGCTGCAAACAGCATTGTTTCATCTTTTTCCTTGGCTAGCATTCCATCTGTACATGTACCAGTTCTTCTTTTCCATTCATCTTTTGATGGACTTTTTGGTAGCTTCCATGTCTTGGCTATTGTAATACTGCTGCAGTGCAGTTTTGCCTGCTTGTGTCTTTCTAATTCTGTCTTCTTAGCTCATAGAACCAGGAGTTTGCCTGCTGAATCCTATGGTAACTCAATGTGTACCTATTAAAGGCACCTCCATTCTGTTTTCATTAGTGGCTCTTACCAGTTTAGTCCCACTTAGAGATGAGGGTACGCATTTCTCCACATCCCCTTCAACATTTATTGTTTGCAGAATTCTTGATGATGGTCAGTCTGACCGGTGTGAGCTGATATGTTTTTGTAGACTGGATTTGCATGTCTTTAATAATTCCTAATGATGAGCATTTTTCCATGCCTTTTTTTGTTTTTGTTTAAAAAAAAAGTGCGAGGAAAATATACGTCTTGAAATTGTCTTCTTGAAAACCTTGCCCTCTTTTGAATTTTTTGGTCGATTTTCGACCCCAGAATTTTTTTTGAGGGCGCGTGTCACTTAACAGACTTGCAATTGTTGTTAATATTTAGTGACCATTAGCACTGGGTTGAAAGCTGCTGTTGTGGGAAACGGCCACACGGCGGCAGCGTTTCTCCATTCCCAAATCTAGGGAATGAGAAACGGGCAGCAGAGCTGCCTGGAAGTCCTGTTCCTTGGTTGTAAATTAGAATGGAATGTGCCAGGGAAAAACCCCATAAGTTTATGTCTCAGTACATCTTTTTCCTTGTTATAAATTAATTTTTTTAATCAGAGTAATGATTAGAATATTATTTGTTCTAGGTGTACACAATCTGGTTCATTTGTACATTATGTATATCTATTCATGTACAGATCCTCTTTCCACGTAAATTAATACAGAGTCTTCAGTAGACCTCCCTTGGTATATGGTCGGTCTTTTTGATATATGTATTTAATATGTATTGGTATACGGACGGCAACCCTAATCTTAATTTGTCCATTGCTCCCACCTTTCCTTTTAGATAACCATAGTTTGTTTTCTAAGTCTGTGTCTTTCTCTGTGGAAATAAGTTCATTTGTGTCAGTTGTTAAATAACACCTAGAAGCAATATCATAAGATATTTGTCTTTTGCTTTCCGACTTACCCCATGTGTTGTGATTATCTCCAGGCTCATCTGTGGTGCCTCAAAGAGCAGTGCTTCATTGTTTTCCATGGCTAATATTCCATTGTGTACATGGACCACTTCTTCTTTGTCCATTCATCTGTTGATGGACATTTTGGTTGCTTCCATGTCTTGGCTTTTGTGAATATTGCTGCAGTGCACCTTTGCCAGCCTGTATCTTCTCGACTCTGGTCAACTCAGGTGAAGGGCCCAGCGGTGGGCCTGCTGGATTGAATGGTACCTCAATTTTTACTTTGAAACGCAGCTCCTTTCTGTTCTCAGTATTGGCTCTTACCACTTTACATCTCACCAGCAGCTAGAGGGTACACAGTTCTCTAAAACCTCTTCAGCATTTATTGTTTGTAGACATTTTGCTGATGGTCATTCGACTGGTGTCTGTTGAAACCTTTTCGTAGATTAGATTTGCATGAGTCTAATAATTCCTGATGTTGACCTTTTATCCATTTTCTTTTTTTTTTTAATCAGTGTGTAAAACTTACCTCTCATACGATCTTGAAAAATTTGCCCTCTTCTGAGTTTTTTTCGCCATTCCCTACCTCAGAACATTTTTTGGGGGGCAGGTGTCCTTTACAGCCCTGAGTCCTTGTGAATATTAAGTGACCATTAGCTGTGGTTTAAAGCTACTCTTGCGGGAAACGGCCACAGGTGGCAAAATTTCTACATTTACAACTCAGGGGAGTTGGGCAACAGAGGCTTCCTGGAAATCATGTTAGTAGGCTGTAAATTAAAGTGGAATGTGCCAAGGCAAACCCCCAACAGCTTATATCTCCTTACTTCTTGTTTGTTTTTCAATTTAATTTTTACTTTTTATCAGAGCAAATTTGATAAAAATGTTGTGTATGTTCCAGGTGTACAGAATCTGTTTCATTATGTCTATATATCTATGTATTCATCTTTGGATCCTTTCCCATGGATGTTATTACAGAGTGTTGAGTGGACCTCTCTTGATATTCCATACGTCTTTGGTGATTATATGTTTCATATGTATTAGTATAGGTCTGTCACCCCCATATCCTAATTTATCCATTCCTCCCACCTTTCCATTTGGTTCAACATAATTTTGATTTGTTAATCCATGAGGGTCCTTTTCTTGGAAATAAGTTCATGGGTATCAATTATTAGGTAACACCTATAAGTGATATCAAAGGATATCTTTCTTTCGGTTTCTTTCTTACTTCAAGTTGTATGATTATATCTAGGTCCTTCTGTGGTGGTGCAAACAGCACTGTTTCATGCTTTTCCATGGCTAATATTCCATTTTGTACATGGACCAGTTCTTCTTGCTTCGTTCATCTGTTGATGGATATTCTGGTTGCCTCCAAGTCTTGGCTGTGGTAAATATTACTGCAGTGTAGGATTGCCAGCCTGTGTGTTTTGGATTCTGGTCTTCTCAGGTGATAGGCGCAGCAGTGGGCCTACCAGATCATATGGTAGCTCAATTTTTACCTAGAAACTCACATTCATTCAGTTCTAACTACTGGCTGTTACCAGTTTACATCCCACCAGCAGCTAGAGTGTCCACAGTTCTCTAAAACCCCTTCATCACGTATTGTTTCTGTACTGTTTTGCTGATGATCATTCTGACTGTTGTGAGGTGAACGTTTTTACAGATTGGTTTTGCATGTCTTTATTAATTTCTGATGTTGAGCATTTTTCCATGCCCTTTTTTTGGTGAAAGAAAAGAAAAAAGAAAGAAAAGACAAAATGTGTGTAAAATGTGCCTCTTGAAATGGTCTTTTTTAAAGGTTGCCCTCTTTTGAATTTTTTGGTCAATTTTCGACCCCAGAATTTTTTTTGAGGGCAGGTGTCATTTACGGGCCTGCAGTTAAGTTGAATTTTAACTGACCATTAGCACTGGGTTTAAAACTGCTGTTGCAGGAAGGCCAGAATGCTTCAGGATTTCTCCATTCTCAAATTTTGTTACTAGGTCAACAGAGCCTTCCTGGAAGCTGTGTTCCAAGGTTGTAAGTTAGAATGGAATGAGCCAGGAAGAACCCCTATAATTGTATGCCTCATTACTTCTTGTTCGTTTTTTTAATATAATTTTTATTTTTACCACAGCAAATTTGATTATAATGTTTTGTTTGTTCTAGGTGTGCAAGATGTATTTGTTTTACACCTATACATATATGTATTCATCTTGGGATCCATTTGCCATGTAGGTTATGACACAGTATTGAGTAGTCTTCTTTTGGAATTATGTAGGTCTTTGGTGATTATAAATTTCACATGTGTTTGTGTATCTCCGTTAACCCCGATATCCTAATGTATCCTGTCTTCACACCTTTCAATTGGTTAACCATAAGTTTGTTTAATAAATCTGTGATTCCTGTTATCTGTGGAAATATCTTCATTGGTATCAATTTTTAGGTAACACCTATAATTGATATCATGGGATATGTGTCTTTCACTTTCTGACTTACTTCCAGTTGTGTGACTACCTCCAGAGTCATTTATGGTTCTGCAAACTGCATTGTTTCATTTTTTTTCCATGCCTAATATTCCATCTGTACACATACAAGTTCTTCTTTGTCCATTCGTCTCTTGATGGACTTTTTGGTTGTTTCCATGTCGTGGCTATTGTAATACTGCTGCAGGGCAGTTTTGCCTGCCTATGTCTTTCCATGTCTGTCTTCCTATGTTACAGGCCAAAGAGTGGTCCTGCGGGATCATATGGTATCTCAATGTTTACCTTTTAAAGGCAACTCCGTTCTGTTTTCATTAGCGGCACTTACCAGTTTACGAGCCACTTAAAGTTGAGGGTATGCATATCTTCACAACCTCTTCAGCATTTATTGTTTGTATGTTTTTGCTGATGGTCATTCTGACCGGTGTGAGCTGATACCTTTTTCTGGCTGGATTTGCATATGTCTAATAATTCCTTATATTAAGCTTATAGCCATGTAATTTTTTTTGTTTTGTTTTTTAAAGAATGAGTACAGCTTACCTATTCAAATGGTTTCTTGAAGTATGTGCCATGTTTTGAATTTTTTTGGCCATTACCTCCCTTGACACATTTTGTTGTCCCGTGTCATTTATAGCCCTGCAGTCCTTATGAATATGAAGTGTCCTTTAGCACAGGTTTTAAAGCTGCTGTTGTGGCAATCGGCCACAGGGTGGCAGCATTTCTACATTCCCCACTCTGGTTACTAAGGAAACAGTTTCTTCCTGGAAGTAGTGTTCCTTGGTTGTAAATTAGAGTGGAGTGTGCCCGGATAAAGCCCCAAGGCTTATGTCTCCTAACTTATGTTTGTTGTTTACATTTAATTTATATTTTTTATCGGAGTAATATTCCATTGTGTACATGGACCACTTCTTTGTGCTTTCATCTGTTGATGGACATTTTGGTTGTTCCAAGCCTTGCCTAGGGTAAATAGTGCTGCAGTGTAGGATTGTCATCCTGTGTCAGTAAAGATGTTAAATAACTAAATAAGACATTGCCAGAAAAAAACAAATCTGAGAAACAGTTTTTTTCCCAGCTGAGTTGCCCTTCGGGAAATACTGAAGAGAATTCTGCAGGCTGAAATGAATTTAATTCAGACATTACCAACTAGCCATGTAGAACAGGAAAGGGAAGCTTTATTTTATGTTAGGTTATGTCTTTATGTAGTAGTTATACCTGTAATTTGTCTACTTTTTTGAAGTAGAGTTGATTTATAATGTTGCATTAGTTTCTAGTATACAGCAAAGTGATTCAGTTATACATATATATATATTGTTTTTCATATTCTTTTCCATTATAGTTTATTACAAGATATTGAATATAGTTTCCTGTGGTACACAGTATGACCTTGTTGTTTATCTATTTTATATGTAGTAGTTTGTATCTACTAATCTCAAACTCCTTATTTATCCCTCATCCCACCACTATTTTTTTTAACTTGAATATAACTAACTGATAACTTCATTCTGTCTTTGATTTGGATCATTAGACCGTCATTGTTATTTAATGCCAGTATTATGGGACAAGAGGAAATGACTGCCAAGGGTATATCTCTAAATCAGCATTTGCTAATGAATGAATGAAAATAAAACACTGTCTTTTATTTTCTATCTTCTTTAATATCCTGGAGTATCACCTTTTATACTATAAGAGAGTGGTTGTTTTTTCAGGCAGGTGGCATGAATATGTCAGTCCATTCTGGAGTAGGTAACAGAGAAAGAAGGGTGGGAACTATAGTGAAATGAAGAGTGAGGTCCCACCTAAAGCTATCCCCATGCCATTTGTCAAACAAAACATGCCTTCTGGGTGGAATTTGACTAAAAAGCAGGCTAATGTGCTACTCGTATTCAATTCCTAGCCCTTTCATTAAATTACTCCTAATTATTATAGTGGCCAAGACCTTGGAATTTACTACACTTCTGAGGTATTATTTTCACTTTAGTTCTAAGATTATTTTCTGCCTCATGTTGTTAATATATTATGGTATAGCTCCTCTAGTTTTTATTCTCACATTTTCTTCCTTATTTCTGTTCCTAACTTTTTTCTTCCTGTCTTTCCTACTTTCCTGCTGTATCCTTCATTCTTGCTCTTGGAATCAATGCAGTCAAGTCATGGTTGTCTAGAATGAAAGGTAGAGTTTGTTCTCTTTCAGTGTCACACTTCAGTGAAATGTCTAGAGTTCTCTTGTTTGCCTTTTAAGTACATTCACCCGCAGTTCAACTTTGGCTATAATTTTTATTTTTCTACATGTTGGTATCAATTGAATTAGGCTAATAGCAGACTATTCTGACCACAGCATTACTAAATATGTGTAGCAGGTATGTGCATTGGAGCCCAGAAAAGTAGAAAAGAGTAAAAACATAGAACGGTATGAATAAGGAAGTATCACTTTGAAATTAGATATAACTAAAGTTTTCATTTATAATTTGTCTGCTAAAATTCATTTAGCTTCTCATGCAAAAATCACGGCTCAGATTCTTCTGAGTCTTCTATGACAACCAAACAAAAAAATCTAGTCATTTTTCAAAAGGAATTAACTGATCTTCTGGATGACCAGTACTAGGTGTGTATCTCATGTTAACGATGATAGCTGTCTGGTCTTTTACCCTCACTTAGACCTGCTATTGAAACATTTTCATGTCTTCTGTACCACAGAATTATTGCTGTGTAATATAGGATGCCATAATCTGCCTGCTCTAGGCTGTTAGCAACAGCATAAGAGCAACCTCCTTGGTTTGTCTGTTTTCTGCTAGAGCATGTTGCATCACTACATTGTCAGCTAAGGATATTTCTTAACACATAGCCAAAAGCATATTTTTGCACATCTCATTGCATTGTAAATTAAATGTGTTATTTAGTTGGGGAGGTGAATCTTGTACCACCTGTAGCAACAGGGTGATGGGAATTTTAGTCCCACCCAGAATATTAGTGGTACAGGATTTTTGTCTGTGACATTAAAATTCAGCATCTTTACTAAACCTGACAAGCTGTGGCCCCAAAGAGGCAGTGAGTATTAAATATCTCAAAGAATGGTATTACTAGTGAGTATTTCCCACTAGTGAGTATTAAATATCTCAAAGAATAGTATTACTACAACCTTTCTGGTGCCCAGAAACTTTCTGTTTCTTTGCAATCACATAATTATGGCAACCAGCAAAATTTGTTACTGAGAAAGGTTGCTTGTTATGACTGGCTCTCTCATCTCCAGATCTCTCAGACTGATGCGCAAAATGAGTTTTGTTTCAAAGAGTTAGCGTCATTTTAGAACAGACATTATCAGTCACTTTATTCAGAAGCTTCCTCTCTTTTATCCAGAGAAACCAGGGGAAAATTGTCAGAATTTGTCTGAAAATTGTCAGAATGATTGTCTATATTTAACTTAGAAGATAACATGTTTTCTGTAAATGTAAATAATGGTCAGAATAATCTGGGATGTATTAGATTACAATTTAGAAGATCTAGAGTCATTTTTTTCATCATATCTTTCGTCTTGAAATCACTTTCATCATCTCTTCGAGAATTGTCAATGTGAAAAAGAATTATACTGATGAGGTACTGACATTGTAAGTTAGGCTGAGGAAGCCAATGAGCGAAGTCCTTAAGAATTTGGATTTGAATTTCAGCCCTGCCACTTAGAAGTTGTTGAAGTTTCTCTAAAACTATTTCCTCTTCCACCTAGGAATCATCATAGCCCCCCTCCCAGGGTTTTTTGTGAAACACAGGGAGAATGCACCCAAAATGATAAGCATAATGTCTGGCACGTAGTAAGCTCTCAATAAATGGCAGTAGCTATTATTGCTAGAAATATGTATAATAAACTCCATGTAGCCAATGGTCAGTTATCCCTGCAAAAACGAAATGCAGAATGCTTGGGCTACTGAATTACACCAAATTATTTAACAACGCTATATAGAAAATCAAACAACTTTTCTTCAATAATAAGTGTAATACGTTCTTCATTCTTAAAATTTTTTTTAAAAATGTCCTGTTAGCTAAAAGAATTTCACTGGTCCAGTTTTCTTGTCTCCTTTCATTTCCTCTTGCCATCCTTTAATCAAGATACTCATAAGCTCTGACAGTCCAAATGTCAGCTGAGATGAGGTGAAAGAAAGACAAGGAAATAGCCTGAAGAGTCCATGAACTCAAAACTTGTCCCTGGATAATTAAGAAATGGAAATGAGCATATCTGAAGGATTTCGTTGTGGTTTTCTCTCATTACACTGTTGGACAGAGTACAGATTTTTTCCCACTAGTGAGATTTTGCCATGGCTGAAGCTGATTTTTGCTATCATGATACCTGGAAACCTAATTCCTGGCTGGACTTTCTCTAAACACCCTCATTAGCATCTCAAACTATTTCCTCTGGAAAGAATGTAAAGCAGATTCAGGTGTTGTATGTGTTTACAATTTGAAGGCCCAAACATTTTATTTCAATAGATTTTAAAGGAAAAAGAGAATTACAAACATGTTTTAAAGATCCATCCAAAAACCATTTATTTAGCGCAGACTGCTCCAGACTCTCTGCTGGGGTTGGCATTGAGAACACAGCCATAGTGTCAGACCTCAGGGAGCACAGAGGACAATCAAGTGACAGCCCATAAATGCACTATTGCACACAGAGAAACAGAGCTTATAAAATGGGATATGCTCTGTGCTTCTTTCTAAATTAAAGGCAACATATTCAGAGGAGTAATTTTGAGAAAACTACACACACACACACACACACACACACACACACACACATACATACATACATATATGAAGACCTTCAGTACTTTAGATAATTCTATGAAAGTTAAGAACAAACAAGCCATTATATTCCATTCTTCTTTCTCAATTTTTTTTACAGAGAAACTCAGAGAACTGTTTTTATTCTGCTGGTTTAGGAGAGGGTAATTGAATTTTAAGTACCTTTTTCTGCCAGCCTTAAAATCATATCTACCTATGAGAAAATGATTGTCCAATAATAAAAAAGAGAAAGAATGATAAAAGAAATTAGTCAAAACTTTAAGGAAATAAAAGTTTAGATTTTTTTTTTTTAAGTTTTTGGCCACACCCCCACAGCATGTGGGATCTTAGTTCCCCGACCAGGGACCGAACCCGCACCTCCTGCATTGGAAGGCAAAGTCTTAACCACTGGACCACCAGGGAAGTCCCTAGATTTTTGTTTGATAAGCACCATGTTCCATCTTGATTACTTGACTTTTTATTTTCCCTTATAAAAAAACTTCTCTGATTATTACATATGGCTTAATTGTCCTAAAATAATGTCATTATTGCAATCTTCCCATGAGGGATTGTAGTGTGTTTACCAGACATGGTAGGAAAGGAAAAGGAACTCCACTTATTTCTCAGCCTGGATTTCAGCTCACATTCAAGAATCCCTCTGCTTACCTGGCCACCTTCAACTTGTACATCCACAGATTTTGATATGGCAATGAGCACTGTGGAGTTTTCAATTGTGTAAAGTGGGAACACAGCCCATTGACATCATGCCCAAGATGGTCAGTACATGGTAGCTATCAAACAAGGGTTCTTGAAGGAAGAGCTTTGTGTGGCCATCTCTGCGTGTCAGGAAATTCAAGTGTACATTGCAAAGTGGTTGCAAGTGATCCTTTACATTACAAAGGATCTCATTGGCATTTACACAGGTCAACCAGGGCTGGTAGAGGCAGGATCAGGAGAAAGGTGTGTTTACCCTCGTTAACCCGAAAGGCAAAGGGCACAGACCTTGAGTCTTGAGAGAACTAGAGATTCAAACTTATTAGTAAGATTACGATAACCTAGTAAAGTGAACATCTAGATTTTTCCCAACTAATTGGGGTTATATGTGAGTGTATCTGAGGAAAAGTAAATTTTTAATAATTATCCTTAGTTGTTCCACAGCACTCTCTTAGTCTTAGGATATACCATTCAATATTTCCCTAGGCAACTCTAAAGCTGTCCTCATTTTTGATATGTGTATATATACACACACTATAAATAATTTATATTATATATATAAAACATATTTAATTTGAAGTATACAGTTTTTGACTGTAAAATAAAGAAGACAAACTAGACACTTCAGCTAATGAAACCTGCAATTAAGAAATTTTATGATGGGCCTAATCAGTTGAGTTCATATAGCCCATGTTTCAGAGCAAGAAATTAGTTTCCCTGTGTTTGAAACCTGGTCCTATGAATTAATAACTATGCAACCTTGCCAACATGCCTGAATTCCTCTGAGCTTCAGTTCTTATCAGCTATAAAATTGGATAATAAATAATACTGGACTCATAGAATTGCTTTGAGGGTTAAATAATGTAACACATGAAAAACACTTAGAACTCTGCCTGTGAAAAAGCATTTCGTAAATGTTAGCTGTTATTATTTCAATGTGCTTACTTTATAAAGTGCTTCTCATGACATAATGGTATGTCAGTACAATTAAGAGTTTTGCAGCTGTACGTTTTGATAGAGCGTAATTCCTGGTGCAGAGTTGGCATTCAATAATTTTGCTACATATGGGTGAAAAATGACTATGCATGTGAAATATAACAATTATTAATATTTATAAATTAAGAAAATATGTTGACTAATACATCTTTTTGAAGGCATTTCAATAGTTCAGGCTATTTTAATATATACTGACATATATAGAATTTTAGTAAAAATACATGAGTTTGCATTTGACATTAATTTCCATCTTCAATCTTATTTTAAAATTTTGTGCATTCAATTTTTCAGAAATTGAAAAAAATAACAATTTTACCACTGTTCACTGTATTATGAATCTTATCCCTAACATATTTTTCCCATGATCTCACCACTTGGATAATTAAGTCCAAAACAGATAGAAACTTTAAAGCTCATACTACACAATGTGTTTTTTTCTTAATATACCTACTACAGGAATAGCCATGAATTCTACAGTAGCAACCAAAGTTGGCTATTAACTTAAAAGTGGTCATATTCATTCTTCTTATGTCATTAATTTAAAGAATCAAAATCATAAAGCATAAAAGGACATAATTTGCTAAAATAGTTTTGAATTTTGTTATAAAATATTTTAAAATTACTGAAAATTATAGAAAATACTGTCTCAAATACTTGTGTTCTTGCTATCCAATTTTACCAAATCGTAACATTTTGCTATATTGGCTTCATATTTTTTTAAAAATATATATATTACAGGTACCCCTGAAGTCCTCTGAAACCATTCCCCTGTCATCCTGAGATAACCACAAAATAGAGTTTAACGTCTACAATTCCCAAGCTGTCTTATGATGTTAATGTTTGTCATACATATATACAAGTAGACATAAATAATTTACAGTATTATTTCATGTAATTTTAACTTTATATCATGATAACTTACTGTGGGTTTTCTTCTGCAAATTATTTGCTCAAGATTTTTTTTAAGATTTATCTATCTTGATAAATGAAGGTGTATTTCGTTTAATTTAACTGCTGCTTAAATTTCATTGAATAAATATATCATAATGTATTTATTATATTATTAACACACTATTAGAAACAATGTTGCAATGAATGTTCTTTAACAAATTCCTTTTGTACATGTGGGAGAATTTCTCTAAAGTAGAAGTGGAGTTAAGTCAAAGTGGAATTTTCTGGGTACTTGAGTGCATAAACTTCACTGGACATAGACAAATTTACCTAAAAAGTATATGTACAAATGTATACTTTCTGTCCACAGTCTATGAAAGTTCCTGTGTCTTTGAATCATTGCCTATACATTTCCCCAGAATTATTTGCACTTTGTGCCGAATGACAAAATTGTCAAATCCTACTCTCTTGTTTTGTACATTCAGATAGGTTGGTTACAAATGAGACTAGTGCTGCTTCATTTCTTAAATTGGATTCAGTTCACAGTGGCTGAAACGTGAGGTCTTAGGAGACATGAGCTCAGCGGTTCTCAGTGGTTCTCAATCTTGGCAATACTTTAGATTTACCTAGATCATTTTTAAAATTCTGATGCTCAAGCCTCACCCCAGACCTGTTAAGTAAGACTCTCCTTGGGGGTGAAGGGCAGGGGGATGTGGGTGCCCAGCTAGTTGCCCCACCTACAACCCTTGGAACTCAGATCCCAAAGTGATCCTAATATGCAGTCAGTGTTGGAAATTATTGCCCTTGTGTATGTCTGATAAGAAAGAGAATAAAGCCAGAGGGAGAAAAAAAGATACTTGGCTGTAGACCCATCTCTAAAAGTGAGTGGTGAACTGGAGCTTGATTCTTAATAGTTTTATCTAGAATGAATAAGTAAATTAGCATCTGGGGAACAATAGTAGGTATTCCAGAATTTGGCAATGCTTGAGACCAGGAATATAACAAGAGTTAGTCTGCCAACGGTTGGGAATAGAACTACAGGTCCAGGGTCAGGATGCAGTACCTTTAGGGTAAGGCAGTTTATGAAGTCCAGGCATGTGAATGGACCCCAAACAAGTAGATTTGTTTTCTAGGCAGAAAATTTGGAAAAAGCCAGTGAGTGTTAGAGAAAAGCTTTGTGTATATGGGCACCATTGGCTCATAGCAAATGGCAATAATTCCAACCCTATTAGCTGGTTGATGCCAGTTATAAATGTTTGGTCAGACTTAATTAGAATAAGTTTTGAAAATAAGTTATGCTTAAACGTGTAAGGTATAAGCTTCTAACTGGTGATCAGAGGGCATGGAAGAGTCAAGGATAAACTGAAATGCCCCAAGTTATAATGAATGAGGAAAAGTTTTGATTTGGTTCATCATTTGTAACATAAGCTATTGACATAAACCAAGAATTTGTATTTAATTAAGTTTATTTCATAAGTAAGTATTCTGCTTTACCAAGAGTGTTAAAATCTACTATAAATATAAGGTAACACAGGCTTCCCTGGTGGCGCAGTGGTTGAGAGTCCGCCTGCCGATGCAGGGGGTGCGGGATCGTGCCCAGGTCCGGGAGGATCCCACATGCCGCGAAGCGGCTGGGCCAGTGAGCCATGGCCGCTGAGCCTGCGTGTCCGGAGCCTGTGCTCCGCAACAGGAGAGGCCACAACAGTGAGAGGCCCGCGTACCGCAAAATAAATAAATAAATAAATAAGGTAACAAATGTTCATGGAATCTCAGCTATAGCAACAGCCATTTTTCATCCTTTCCTTAGTCAGTACAGTTATTTCAGTTTTCTATAGAAAAAAATGAATTGAAAGACCATTTGGCTTTGCTGACATGATCAGTTGCAAAACTATTGGAAAGTTAAATATCAAATTATTTATAGGACATGAAGATGTTGACGTTACTGTATAGTTCATGTAATTATCTCACACATTCAGGAGAGATTAAGATTTCTAAAATTGTATTCTAGTTAGAACACCTAAAAGCTTTTCTTTAAAAAAAAATACCTTAGGGAAAGTAAAACTAAAGGCACCCAAGATATTTTTAAATTGTCACTGTGCATTCAACTTAAAATACAGTTTAAGACATGAGTATGATGAGACGATTACAAGGTGATTCAAAACAAAATACCTTTAAAAGTCTGCATGCCCTTCAGGTTGACTATGAAGTCATCGGTCAAGGTAAATAATCAGGGTAATTCTTTTTTTCCAATTCAGTGCTGAGTACAAGAGAAGGACTAAATATGTTCAGAAAAGTCTTAATCCTGAGTGGAATCAAACAGTAATTTATAAAAGTATCTCCATGGAACAGGTATGCAATGATTATTTTCTATATGACAGATTCAGGCTAATATAAAAATAGTGATGACAGAGTTATTGAAAGATTGTGATTCATATCAATTTTTCCATACAAACAAAAAAAAATATAGCCAGTAAAAGGAACTGGGTGCAGTTCGAAGATACAGTGAAAGAAAATGTGCACATTTTGACAAAACAGCTAAAAAATAAACAAAATGAATAAGACTAGTGGGACATTTTCCACTGATTATTTCAAAATTAAATATTTCAATAGACTGGGCTCTATTTATCATATTTTGAGGGAAAATATTTTCCAAATAGCTGTATTTTGACTTTCATAAACAAAGAAAAAATAAGATTCAGATGCACTGAAATGAATTACCCCTCCTGGCAACAATTTAGGGATCATCTCTTTTCTAAATTGAGGCTTCCTACAGATCTGGCATGGTGCAACTAAACTGTACGGAAGAAAGCATGAAGAAGACGAGTGTAAAGGATTATCACAACAAATAGATGACTCTAAGCAAAATTGCATCAATGTGTTTCTGAAAGTCTTCATGTCATAACTTTGTATCAATAATAGAAAATAACTGATGGTTTATAAAGATGAATTCAGAGAGAAAAGAATACAAATAGAATAGGAAGAAGACATCCATGAAAACAATTTACAAATGAGTTGTCTTTCAAAATGAGGTTTCTAATTTATCCTTTGGAAGATTTCTAATTTGACTATGAAATTGAAGCTGGATATAAATTATAATCTGGGTTCTTGAATTTAAAATAAGTTAAATTTCACCTGCAGAAATAAGACAGTGCTACTAATGTGTTTTGGCAATTTACTGAAACAAAAAACTATAATCCAAATACTTTGAATAACCTAGACATTTTTGCAACCTATGAATTTCATGTATTTAAAGAGTATATGTAGATTCTGCTTGGTACTTTTAATAATGGGCAGGGGTAGAATAACAGGAAATAAGTAAAAATCACCCTTTTTTTTTGAAAAATAGTGAGGTATCTTATGATCAAATACTTGGTTGGACCACAAAATGATTGACAGTTTACATAATATTGAATGTAAGTATACAGTTTTATATAAACAAAGTATTTTTACATAAGTGAAAAGAGTTCAAGGAAAGAAAATATAAATGAATCTATTATATGAGTATAATGAAAATTTATGATGAGAAATGAGGTTTAATGACATTTTGATTTGAACTGTAGCTCAAGAAGAAAACATTGGAGGTGACAATCTGGGATTATGATAGATTTTCTTCCAATGATTTTCTTGGTGAGGTGAGCCTATGGTTTCCTTTTTTTATTTGCTTCATTATAAACCATCAATTAACTCTTTATGGAAAGCATATTTCTTAAGTGTATAAGATAACTGTTTCTGGATAAAATTCTTTGGTGGATAGAATTTATTTACGAATGACTCTTTGAATAGATGAATAGCACCTGGAGAAATAATTTTCACTTTACCACTTGATGTACTTTATAATTAATTTGCAAGATGAAATATTAATTGTTTTGATTGAAAGTTATATAATCGTGCTGTGAATCCAAATGATTATGTAAAAGATTTGAGATAAATTTATTGTAATATAAAATGAGCTGGATTTTTTTCAAATGCATTTTCAGGTTATTTAATTGCTATTCCTCATTGCACGTATGAATGACTTGACATGACATTTTACATTCTTATTTCTTTTAAGTGTCCCACAAAAAAATCTCACAATATTTTAAGAAGCAAAACTAGAAGTAGGAGAAAACAGTAAAAACAATTTTTATAAATTTACAAGGAGTGTAACCTAATTATGAAATGTGTGGCAGGATGGTCAGATTCTGTGATATTTTTCATCTATCATATTCCAAAAATACATATTTTGTTTAGTGATCTTTGCTTAAAGCAGAAGTTATGAATTAATGTTAAAAAATAAATCTCTAAAAATATATAACACCTAGAAAATACAATATCCTTTTGATAGAGACAATAGAAAACAGTTGAGTAGTCTAGGTGACATGAGGTCTTGTTTGGTTCCTACACTCTGTACCTCTTTCCCATCAAAACTAGATCATTTGAACTTCACCTGCAGGCTCCATGCGGTATAGCCACTTGGACTAATCTTGGTCTTAGGCAGGACTACTCTAGAGTACGGTTATATCTGATTTATTGTCCTATTTCAAAAAGCTGATTTATTGAAGTCCTTATAATTTATTGTTCTCATGAACCTAAAGCATATATCCATTGTGTGGTTTTATTTTTTAATATCTGCTCAAATTTAAGATGCCAACTACTGTAAAATGCACCATTGTTTATGTACCACTAAGAAAGAAAACATGTTGCCAATTAAACCATGACACAGTGCTTTCTTATTGTAAACTGTTGGTAATATCTCTGTTTCAAATGTGAACTAAAGTATGTTTTAAAATAGAGGGAATAAGTTAGTAATAGAAAATTAGCCATTCTTTTTCATTTTTTCTCTCTTGTAACTAAAATCAAACAATCTGCAAAAAAAGCACTAGCCCAGTTTAAGAATATAACGTGTCCATTTAACAAAAGAAGACTTTATTTCATAAAGAGGTTGACTTGTGACTCTACCTTTTTGCATCATCTCCAAATAATTTAATTAATAGTCAGAGATGTCATACAGTTCGATTTAACCAAACATTTATACAGCGTCTGGTATGCACAAGACAGTCTCAGTATCATGGGTGAAGAAAAATGAGGAAGACGTCATCATCCTAAAGGTTATACTATATCCTTTGACTTATGTCCTTGAATAAATTTCAGATCACAGAAAAAAACAACAAATGAATTACAGCTTAATCCATAAATTTTATTCACTTATTGCACTTTTTTTTGAGGTATTGATTGATTTATCTAGCACATCGCACCTCGATAACATGCCTAGGTGGTATCCTCTCAAAGAACAGACTGAAAGCATTGATCATGGCAAGCCCCATTCCAGTCAAAGCAGCCAACAGTCCCCAAAGCCATCTGTCATCAAAAGTAGAAGCCATGGTATCTTCCCTGACCTATCCAAAGGTAGGAGATATTTCAAGTAGAAAAAAACTTTTGTCTGTTTTTTCACTCAGTATCTTCTTGAATATGAGTGCCTGTATATTTAATATCTTTTGAAAAGTATTATATTGGGAAATATTTAATATAATATCATGCAAAGATAATGGATATGGAATCAGGAGAAATGGGCTTTAGTCTCAGATCAGCTCATAATTAGGTTGATGCCTTTGTGATCTTCACCTCTCTGGTTCTCTGTTTTTCAACCTATAAAATGGAGGAGGTTGGGTTATATGAGCTATTGGGTCTTTTTCAGCTCTCAAAATCGAGGTTAATATGATTTTATAAAGTACATTGGGGTATTTCATAAAGAAAACATAAAAATCCTCAACAGTTCATTGACTAGACATAATCATCATTACCATTTATGCATGTTTCTTCTGTTTAAATCCCTATTTTTTCATATGCATATTCTTACTCATAAATCATATATGTAATATATGGACAAAACAGTTTTGCATTCTGCTTTTTAATTATATCAAAAACATTTTCCTCATGTCATCAAAACAGTTGGTATGCTGAAAATTACTTGAACCTTTCCTAAATGGTGCATTCAAACTAATTCTATGATTTTTTTTTAACTACTATTATTATTTTTAAATTGCAGCATCGTACATTGGGTTTGGCAATATGCACAGCTTTCCCATTGGAATGAGCTTTTCCTTTGGGAGGTTCAATAACCAGTTATCCTACAACACAACAGTAATCTTCATCATAAAATGAGTTACTGCCTGTATGAGGGAACCATGTAGTATGTTTCCAGGATATGCTGAGCTATTTATAAATATTAAATAAAAATTTTTATATTGGATATGAGTATTCCTTTTCGCCAATTCTCAGGAAGTACAGCAAATTGAAAAGTGGTTCTTTACAATTTGGATTGGAAATGCAAGTGTTCTAGGAGATGAAAAACTGAGGTCACGTCCAGGAGGCCACTGAGTTGATACAATAAACCACTGACTACAGTAAGTGCTATAGATTACTTATGAATTGTATAGATCATTTCTGGATTCCACTTAGCCAGATCAACTCTGCAGTAATTAACATTCTGTAAGATGATTGGTATAAAGACCTCTCTCCCTATGACTACCACAGTAAATGTGTGATCTTATATATACATTCTCTAAAATCACCTGAGATGATGATATAATAGTCTCCACTTCCATGTATCCCAGTGACTCACACATCTTCCTCCAGGAATTTTACTTAAAACTCCTCCTGCGGCAGTGTCAGCCTATTGTTTCTTACCTGGTCCCTACTAGAATTAGCAGAGTTGCTTGGTGAAACTATAAGTTAATATATTCATTTATATGAGACTACTTAGAATGTATTCATTCCTCTTCTCAAACCTCTCTTCTCAAGATTATCATCCTCTTGCCTTTTCTCCCAAAAATTGTCTCCCAAATGTTGAATCACACTGCTGTATGGTGAGCAGTTGAATAAACGCGCCAAAAAAGAAACAGAATTAACATAAATCTTAGGCGGTTTCAAATTATGTGAGACCCAGCTTGACAGGAGGAACGCTGGAGCAACTTTAACTCATGTTTTACCCTTTTGTAACCAGACATGCAGGTTCCCACCATTGAGAAATCCCATAGTAGTCCCGGTAGCTCGAAATCCTCATCCAAAGGCCATCTCCGCTCTCATGGACCATCTCACGGTCAAAGCAAAACCAGCGTCACTCAGACCCACCTGGAAGATGCAGGGGCTGCTATAGCCGCTGCCAAAGCCGCTAGTGCAACAACTCCGCCTTCAACCAAGTAAAAGACGCAAATAAATTCCTCAGCATGGCAGCTTAATGTTCATCTGTTGCCTTTCTTTCCTGCTGTCCTTCCCCATTTGCTTTGTTTTGTGCTTTTCCTGCTCCCTCTGTTCTCTGTTCCTTTGTATAGGAACAGTATCGATACATAAATATGCTGTCTCTCATTTAGTTCTTTTTTGTTTTAATTTACATAGAATGAAATAAAACTGGCTGTTTCTCCTTTGTCTCCACCATCCATCCAACCTGGCTCATAGTATTTGGTAGCTGTGTCTGTGATGTGTGCAGGCAAAACTATGTTGTGTGTCCTTTTTGTGTGCACTTAAATATCCTTTAGAATACAGGAATTATAAGCGCAAGTGGCTGCCAGTTTTCTGGGCATTACACGAAAAAAAGGCACACATAAGCATTTTGAGCAGATTAGCAATGAGAGTCTCACCTCTGAAAAACACTAAAAAATTTTAGGCAGAAGAGTCATGTAACCAACAGTCAAGTTCTAGAACCTAGGGGAAATGGAAAAAACATTTTATGCTTAAATTTTTAAATAAATTATGCATGTGAAATAATGAAGCTTTCCGTGTGAGAAACTTTCTAGTCTTTTGGAAAAAAAATCTAAAGAAAATAATGTTTCTTATATTCTCAAAAAAGTATGTAGTATTAATATATGTCTAAGCATATTCAATGAGGCCATGTTACCTCATTAAGGAGCACAGTGGGGTCCATTCTGTTGGATCACACTTTGTATATGATACAAGAGAATTTATAGGGTTATTCTTTTTTCTAACCATTGGAAATCCTTTGGAAGTCAAGGTATCAATTAAAGCGTAACAATTCACCCATCTTAACTGCTGTAATTTCAATTGATAGAATTATATAAGAACTTAGTGAGTACAGAGACTAAAAATGTAGGGGCACTGTTACTTCCAAGAGGCATCAGGCAAACAACGGAGATAGATGAATGTTCTCCCCATCTCTCAAAGTCAACATTTCCAAAGAAACAGCCAGTTTTAACCCCCTTTAGTGCTGTGCATGTGGTGTCATTTTGGCTTTTGAAAACACAACTTACTTCAATAGAGCAAAAGATCACTTCTGTTTGCATGAATAACATTCAAGCTGGTTCCATCTGAGGATACATACTCTGGGTTTCCATTTCACCCACACTACCACAGCAGCACATAAAAGCGGTCAGTCTAATCATGCCAGGAAGCAGCACAGACACAGCGTAGCAGGAGTCCTCCCCATTCAAAGAACTCGGTCTGATAATCTGCCTCCACCAGCTAATGGCAACCAAGACCAAAGCCAGCTAGCCCTCAGGAAGGTGATGTCTGATGGACCAGTCAAGCCAGGAGGTGAGCAGAAATGCACTATTCAAAGCACACAGCAAGAACATCCCCCAAATTTAAAGCCCTCATCTTTTAATTTTTAGAGATTGTCTAATAAAGTATGTTTATCCACTTTTTAATGTGCTTTTGTGGGCATGGCATTTCAGGACTTCATCATCACTGTGTAAGTCCCAAGATCAGTCCCATAATGTATTGACTACAGTGATTTGTATTTTTCTATGCACTGGGCATCTTTTGACTTTTGTTGGGAAATAGATTAACAGTATTCATATTGCAGAATGGAACGCATGCTTCTAACCTAATCTGTTCAAGCATGACTATAAATATATTGCACTGTGATAAAAGTTTAAACTACTCACAATTCGAGTTAGCATACCAGTTGGAATGTAGATCAGTTTTTGTTGAATATTATTTCAAGTGTAACTTTAAAAAAAAATTCAATGGATTTTGGAAATTCTTAGAGAGAGAAAGTAAAGGAAAAAAATGTTAATGCACTCATTCACCTTTACATGGTGAAAGTTCTTTCTTGATCCTATGAACACATTTTTTCCACTCATATTTCCGTAGTTGTCAAGTGTATCAGATGTGTTGGGCATGTGAATATCCAAGTGCCTGTGTAATGAATTATCTTTATTTCATTCATAAACCACTGGGTTCTGAGCCATTGTTATATGATGCAGCTTAAAATGAGTGTGTCAGTTTTTGCTTTCTCATTTGATTCCTTGCAATAGAGAATTTAAGGTTACTGCTTCGTTGCTAGTGCGAGCTATAATGATAGAATATTGAGTTGCAGGACAAAGTTTCATGTCGGAAACATAAGATGGATGGGGAATTATTACCAAAGAAAAGTACCAGAGCTTACATAAACATGTCAATAAATAATGGGGTTGGGCTACTCTAGGCAATGCTTCCACTCTTCCTTTCTTGCACATCTGATCTACTTCACAATCTTCTCAGCTTTCTGGATAGAGGAAGACAAATCCAACGAGTCTTGCTCCGGACAGGCACCTAGACTTGATTCCGTGGCTTTGTTAGGAAGGAAATCTAGTTAATATCTGTCCCTAACTTGACACCAACAATTTGTGGAATTTTCCCCCAAGAAAGAATGCCACTCACTGCCAGTGACAGGGATCAAACCAGGGTGATTATAAAATTATCTTCATTGTAATTCAAATTCAAATTTAAATTTAATTTTGATTCAAAAACATATATCAAAGAAAGGATTAAAAAAAACGATAGCAGTGTTTGCCCCCTTAAGTCCCTTCCAGCCCTAAAACACTTGATTCTATCATCCTGTACTTTCCACAAAACTAAAATTAAGACTTGTACTTTCCTATTGCAGTTCTCTGTATTCTCAGAAATTTTAAAAATTTAATATGCTTTTGTCCCAACTAATCAGATATTTAGGAGCAATTGAGGATGTATGTGGCAGTACAAAGGGCAAACCACTGTGATGTTCCTTGAATTAGCAGGCAATTAAGGAAACAGCTTAAATATTAAGATAGTTGTGAATATGCATTTACTGAGCCCAGTTTATAGACTGTCACCAAAGCAGTTTCCCTTTTCTAGTTAGCCTTCCTAGTACTGTCCAAGAGTACTTAAAATTCCACCTCTCACCTTTTTTTCCATCAAATAATTTCAGTTGATTTCTTACTTCATTTTACTGCAAATATTTCATAATTGTGAATGTCACAGTAGTCAAATGCTTCTCTTATTTCACTCTATTTTTAATTATCATGATTTAAGTATTCCTATGATACTTTGAGTTTTCCTAGGTGTGGGTCTTAAAATTTGCAGCAAAATGCATTTAACTCCCTTTCTTTGAATAATGCTCTAATGGATATTCTTATACATTTAGAATAGTTCTTCACATTGTGCAAAGTGTTTCATCATCCATTTTCTCATTTTGTCACACCTAGTGGATGAGGGATTCATTGCAGATATTTTCATTTCTGTTTTCTGAGTGAGCCATCAGAGAGTCGGGGTGTGCGGGTGGCAGCATGACTGATGAAGAACACATAGGTGGAAATTGTCAGAATCGGCAATCTAACCCTTGTTTATGATTGCACCTAATAAGCCTTTGCTTTTGAAATACATTGGCTCCTGAAATACAAACTCTCCTGATTTCACTAAAAACAATTGTCATTTATTTATTTGCTATTTACACTCCATTCCTTACAAATGATTAGAGGTTGCTAGAAATTATGGCAGAACACGATTTAGACTTGGTCTACCTACTTGATCCTCTTTTCTGAAGGCTGATAATTAAGCTGCCACAAACCAGGGAAGTAAAACTCTCCTACTGCACAAGCCAAGTGCAGCAGTAAGGAGGCTCTGTAGAGGAGGCGGTGTGTACATCTGCAGTCATTTCTATCAAAAGTGGCGAAATTGTCCCTAAAGAGCCTTTCATATATATATATATATATATATATATATATATATATATATATATATATATATATATATATATTTGGCAAGCTTTTCAGCAGATTTCTGCTTGAAGTAGAAGAAAATATGGGCCAGGTGAGAATTATGGAGTAAGCCAGGAGAAACTTTTTCTCTCCCTCCAGGGTTTAGTTGCATGCTAGGAAACCTGAAGGGAAGGATTTAGACAGATTGTGCCAAATCATCCTCATACCTAAACAACTCTCTGTTTGTATTTAGAAATCCCTGGAAATGTTTTTTTCCAAGCCAGTTGGTTTGGTGGAATATAGGCCCGGCTGTTTTAGAAGGTGACGCCAACCAGGGAGAAGAATTGCAAAATAGGTTGTTTTTTAAAACCATACCCAAACTAATTGAAGTGTTTTTAAAACCTTGAAAATTAATTTAGTTGCTCTGGATATATTACATTTTATATATATATTAAGGGCATTTTAAAATTCCTGAGCTGTTTTTGTTTGATGCTGAGATTTTAGGTAAGCTTTAAGTTTAGAAACACTCATACAGGATGGATAGAAGTATCCCTCCACCCTGGACAATAAGATGAGAGCTTGGAGAGGTTAGTAAGAAGATGAATCATTGACTGAATTGTGTGAGGAACTATGACTGAAGGTCCCTTGTTGTGGCCGAATTGTAGGAGAAGGTCCTGAATCTACTTCCACAGACCGCTGCTGGAAACTCCACTTTCCGTAAGGCTCCTTTGCAGCACCTGTCAAAAGAGTTTCCTATCCATATTGCCGTGGTGAACTCTGACTAAACCATCTCTCTGTGAGAGCTGCTGTCTTGGGCAAGTGGTATGGGTGGCTGGGTTGGGAAACAGGGCGGGCACTGGGAGTGGAGAGAAGTGTTGGTTACAAAGGCAGTAGCTGATCAGTGGTCCATTCTGTTCTGACCCGAAGCAGATGGTCACTTTTGATCAGAAGGAATTTGGTGTTCTCTGTTTCTGGAAAGGAGAGGGTTCAAAAGGGAAAGAAATCAGAATGAGATCATTTGGAGGTGAAGTCTTCTGGAATGTGTGTAAGAGGTTAATAGAAACAGACTTAACATTCCTCATTTCAATGTGTTTGTGCAAAGAAAAGAAAGGCAGCAGAGAAAAGCTTTAAAAAGGAAACTTGGATAGTTTAAAATAAAAAGAAAACAAACTGTAATGATGTGAACACAGCAAATAGCCAGCAAAAATCTGAGAGAATCAAATTGGATTTCAGCTTTCAAAGTTTTCTGCCTATTTCTCTGGGGGCAAGGGTTGTATTTCTTGGTTGTCTGTGAAAATCAAAGTGTTCTTCTAAAGTTTTGGGTTTTTAAGAGTTTCCATATTTTCTTAGAAAGATTGGTTATGCATTTAAAAATCTTTCTATAGTCATTTAACATTCATTGCCAGAAATATCTCTACTGCACATGCAGAGGCACAGACAGTAAATATATAGCTCTGAACATATGACACCGTCTCTTGTTTATCCACCTTCCTTCCCAAAGGTGAATTCACTGACGTATCATCAATGGATACTTTTGTTCTTTTCTAGTAGTAGCCATGAGTGTGTCAAGCCATCCACATAAAGAATTACTGGTTCATACTGAGGACTTCTATGTTCATTTCATCTGACATGAATAGCAGGACCAACTGGCCTATCTAAGTATCAAACTTGGCTTCAGTATTGCTGTGCCTTTGTCACGTGATCTAACTATGGGCCTATATGATTGAGCGGGACTATTAATACATGATCCAAGAAGAGGCCTAATTTTTAACATGTCAAAGTCCCTTAAATGCTATTTATGACATGTCTTTAACAAAGTTAAACTTACTTTTTTGATTGCAAATTATTTTATTTTAGGTATAAACAAATTTATTTTCAAAAAGTTAATTTACCAAATTACCAGCAGAGAGCAGGACCCAGAGCAAATGAGACAGACAAGTAAATGCTGATGGAGGAAAGAAATGAGAAGCATGGAGCATGAGAAGGCTGATGGGGACGCAGTGCGGGACCATGGACAGAAGGTACAATCTGAGCTTGGGGCTGGGAACGTTATCACCTGGGTAGGAAGGATCCTGGAACTGGGTGAAATGCCACCTGGGGAGAGGTGGAGTAATGCCAAAGGCTAGTAGGTAGCTACTTAACAACATTGCCTAATTCCAGATATCTATCTATCCATGAATTACTTGATTTTTTTCCCACTTTTCATCCGAATGTACTACATTATGTAAAATCATGATATTTTACCCATTCTCTGTTGTGCAAGATAATCTTTGGGAGGGAGGGGGACATACAGGGATGGGATAGGATGAAAGGAATCTTTATGTATAATGAGTCAGAGTGTGAAAAATAGCCATTTTTATTTTATTACTTTGTTGAGTCTGTAAGTATATATTTTAATCATTGAGGTGACAAAAAAAACTTTCGGATTTCAAGTGAAAACATTTCAGCAATATTTTGATTGGGGTATTATGTTTTTCAGATGTATAAAGAGAAATAATGTAGATAGAACCATAGCTTTATACCTCAATGTGTTTTAAAATACTGAAAGATAAAATTAATTAAATGATCATTTGAACAGAAACTAATCAAAATATTAATATTACAAATCAAACAAGAACAGATGAGTTTTAAAGAAGAAAATGCTTGATGAAAATCAGGAGGTAGGAATTCCCTGGTGTTCCAGTGGTTATGACTCCACACTCTCACCGCCAAGGGCCCGGGTTCAGTCCCTGGTTGGGAAACTAAGATCCCACAAGCCTCAAAGTGCGGACAAAAAAAAATAAAATAAAATAAAACAAAAAGAAAAAGTCAGGAGGTAGGTCCCTATTTCTAAACATAAGAAAGACAATGCAATAAAATTTCTACTTCTACTTTATTTGTTCTTAAAAGAACACAGAAGCAAAATCTACTTTTCCTCATTAAGACATTTGAAACTAAAAACCACATTATTTTAAGTTCTATAGGTCACATTATTTTTTTTTCAGAGATCTTATAGCTTTTATTTTTATTTAAAAATTGTTTTTGAAGTATAGTTGATTTACAATGCTGTGTTAGTTTCTGGTATACAGCAAAGTGATTCAGTTATACATATAGGTCACATTATATTTTTATCTGACTCTTTAGGTAAAATGAGGTCGGAGTCTAGAGAGAGAAAATGTAATTTTTATACTACACAAATCAAATTTCTTTCTATATGGATATATATATACTTTCTATATATACTTTTAGTTTGCTATAAAGCATTCTCATTGCTACTGACGTTTTTAAAGTAAATAACTACTTTGGCTCCATCCAACTATTAATGTACAAGAAAATTGAAGAGACTTAATGTAGAGAAAAGCCATTTGGGAAAGAATTTGCATTGTTTTATGCCTGCCAAATTTCATTATTTGCTCTGGATTTCTGTGTAATATAGTTTTCTGTGGGGTTTTTTAGGCAAAATTAGAACAGACAAGCAAATTTTTATGATACATATAATATTTAACTCAGACCTTATAATTCTAGAGTTGTGAAGTTCTGGGTGAAACAAATTCTGAAGAAGCTTAGAGAAATTAAAAGACTGATGATAATAATAATAAATCTTTCCAAGTAAGGCATTAGAACTTGATTTTTTTAGTGCAGAAAATAAAAAATAAAAGACAGCATAGAATGATTTTCATGTATATACTGGTTTAAGATGATTGTCAAAAAAAGCTGGTGCTAATTGTTTCTTTTTTTTTTTTCATTTTCACAGTTCATACCTCATTTTCATCACTGTAGATGTAGACGAATAATTCTCAAAGTGTGTCCATTGATCCCTAGGTGTCCCAGAGACCTTTGCAGGACTCTACAAGGTCAAAAAATTCTTAAGACTCTTAAGATGTTATTTGCCTTTTTTACTCTCATTCCTTCCTTAGTGTGCAGTGGACTTTTCCTACATTTCCATGAGATGTGATGACATCATTGCTTTGATGACTAATGGAATATATATTTGTCAACTGCTTATGTTAAATTTTTCCTAATTTTGAATATGATAAATATTGATAGATATAACTCACGTAAAGTGAAGTTCTTTAAGAAATTCAACAATATTTAAGACTGGAAAAGGGGTCTTGAGACCAAAATATTTAAGAGCCACTGATTTATACCTGAGCACAATCGTAATTTTTCCAGTAGTCAATGATGTTGGATAATTAGAAATTTCTTATAAGATATAATTATCATATTTACCTCTAAATTTTCTATGCCTTTTATATCTTGTATTGCATTTTGGAACCCCTACTTTCTTTTCTTATTTAATGTTAATTTATAATTTAAGATTGAGAAATGATTTTTCATTTTATATTCTTATTTTAAATATTTTATTGGGCACGATTTAGATTAAGTTATGATTATATGCCCATATTCATTATTTACATTTGCAGTTTGACTGGTAAGTTGTCTATCAACTTTAATCAAGTTGTTCCTAGCCTAAGGTAGAATGAGAGGGAGTATTATAAAGGTAGAACACATTTTATTTGTGTCCTTATTTTGGTGATAAAATTTATTGGAAAAACATTTATAAATTATTTGTTTATTTAATCTTCTATTGTATTATCTATATTAGTGGTCCTATACATTGCAAATTCATTGTTGGCATAAATAACAATAGAAACACTGAAGATCATCCCTTTGATTCAAATTTGAGGACATGTTAAGTTTCTTACCTCTTACCTAATCCTTGATCCTTAATTTCAAACATATAATTTATTGTGGTTTTAAATAATTAAAGCTAAAAAGGGAATTCTGAAAATACGTATTTATCATTTATAGAAAATATTATCTGAATTACCCATATTAGTTGCTCATCATTTATGCACATTCATACACACATTTTTGTTTGTTTTTGTTTTGTTTTGTTTTGTTTTACACATTTTTTTAATGAATAGTATGTTTCAGAAACTCTTCAAAGTGTTAGTGTTTCTGCAGTGGACACAACAGACAAAAATCACTGTCCCCATAAATCTCCCATCCTAGTAATATTTATCGAATAACCGATTAAGGATATGTGGGAAAAATTTGAAGAATGACAAAAGCATGAGTTTTGTCTGTCTTCAACTGAAATTGAAGTAGAACATTGCAATTAGTCATTGACTTAAGTTTATATGCACAGACACCATCATGTTTAGAAATATTTGAAAATAGAATTATTTTGTTATTTGTTCTGGTACGGTACTCTCTCGTAATCTTTACAGTTCACTGGGATATAACCAAGTATAGGAGGAGAGAAAGTGTTTGAAAATGATCTATTTGGAGAAGGTAGGAATATTAATGAAATTAATTAGAGATGTTGGATTCCATGGGACTGGACATGTGTTTACCAAATAATTGTCCAAATTCCTCTTTAATTTATGGCCATTGACTACATTTGAATGATATGAAAAGTAATACTCAGTGTCTGTTGTAGCATTAGCCATGTAAATCAGTATGCTATTATTAATTTGTATTTGTTTACACTGGAAATGTCTCCTTTGGGCAGGATTTTTATATAAATCAAATTATTTGGATTCCATTTAAAGATAACATCCTTGTTATCTTAGTATTCATGATCTAGGTGATCAGTTTCAGGATTATGTAAGAACATTTTTCAAAACTATTTTTATAATTACTTTCACTCAAACAGGACTGCTTGTTTTGCAAGCAAACTGTGAGAGACAATATTTCAATTTCAAAGGAGAATGAAATAAATATTGAAAAATTGAGTTGTCCTTGAAAAATTGAGGTAGATCTTGAGTATTTTTTTCTTTCAAATATGATTCTCCTTACTATTAATCTTTTAAAGGTAAAGATCTTTATTGTGTTATTTAAAGGTAAAGATCTTAATTGTGTTAACATTTTTTTAGCACAAAACCAAAACTGGGTCCTTGATAAACTCTTGTTCATTCTATTTATTTGGACATAGCTGGAATTATAAACTAAACTTATTAAAGGTAAAATGAATTTACTTTCTTTATGATGTCTTAATCAAAGTTTTATCCATTATTTACTGTGAAATTTTTGTCCCCACTTAAACTGTATTTATTTTAAGTGTCTTCTTCCAAAATAAGTTCTGAACCAAAAACCCCTTTAGAAAGGAAGACACACTTAAAAGGCAACATTATAGCATAAATGCAAGAACTATAGTACACTGAGCCATCACATATTGTATTTATGTAAGAAAAAAATCCTCTCTACCATGTTATTAAGCTAACTTTACTCTCATTTCAAATACGTGTTGTATTGAAGTTAATATATATGCTATTACTTTTGTTCCCTAAAGTGATCATTGATCCTATTATCTGTAAAGCTAGGGAGTGAATGGGAGACACCTGCAAAATGGTGATGCATTAGAGCAAAAAAGATTGAACTGATTATTTAAATGTCTTGAAAAAGTCAGTTGTAAGGCCAATGTGGATGGAGAGGGAAGAGTGTGAACATGATTCAAAGCTTTACCACCTTTCCCAGGACATAGAAAATAGAGACATTGCATCTTCATCTCCCTCTCTGAAAGAAGCTACTATGTGAATAATATGGAAAATCTTGAGGGACATATTTTGATTTTTATAAGTTTGTTATAACTTTCTGATATATATAATTATTTTTTCTGGGTGACCAAGCCCAGTGTTAGTGTTAATTTCATCCTCAATGACCCTGGGAGAGAGGTAATGTAATCACCAATAGTTTTTCATTTAAAAAATATTTCAATGACATCCTTCCTTTCACTGTCCCCACCCAAGGGTTTACAAAGGACTGATATATTGTAGAAATCAGAGTTGTCTATTTTAAATACTTTTACTTGTGAAAACTTGTAATTTGGAGGTATGTGAACACTCCTACAAATAGTTGTATTGAAACTACCTATGCCATTTTTCTAGTGTCTTCCTTTAAATTTTTCCAAATTGGATAATGAATATACTGAAGTAAATTCAGAAAAAAGTATATTAAATTTCTAAAGTTCTTGTAAGATGCAACACCCCTTCTTAATACCTCTGGATGATAGTAGAAAACCTAAAAATGTTATTGCACATAATTCAAGGGGAAACCTACCAACAGTGCTGGTAATGGTGGAAACTAAAAGTTGATATTTTTCAGGGCTACATCCAAATCCAATCAACAAATGAGATAAAACTGCAAAATCTCTTTAGTAAATATAACAACTAAACAACGGCAATAATAAAAGGTAGATAGATAGATAAATAGGAAGAGTGAAAGGTAAAGGAGATAAAGTAGAAAAGGTCACTAAAGTTAATACCAGCTAAATTAAAGTTAAACTAGCTAAAGAACCAAAAAAAAGCATGCTATAATTATATAATTTCTAAAATAAACAGGTAGTTATTTCAGTTCCATCATTATACAATTGGAATAAACAAAAGAATTATTGATTGATTTCTCTTAATTTCAAGCAGTTGATCCTAAAATCCTATATATTGTATCTATGAAGATAATACTACATCAACCAAGTAATTTGGGAAATTACAGGTTACCTACATAATAAATTACTCCTGAAATATTTGGAAATACCTTTGAGCTAGACCAAAGATATAAAACCAATGGAACGGGCTTCCCTGGTGGCGCAGTGGTTGAGAGTCCGCCTGCCGATGCAGGGGACACGGGTTCGTGCCCCGGTCCGGGAGGATCCCACATGCCGCGGAGCGGCTGGGCCCATGAGCCATGGCCGCTGAGCCTGCGCGTCTGGAGCCTGTGCTCCGCAGCGGGAGAGGCCACAACAGTGAGAGGCCCGCATAACGCAAAAAAAAAAAAAAAAAAAAAAAAAAACCAATGGAAGTGAGGCTTCATACATTCCAAGCACTGACTCCTAAGGTAGGCAACCTCTCTTAATTTGAGACAATTCAATATGATAGAAAAGTGGATGAGCGCTTTTTAGTTTTGATTTGTGACCTGGAACAAGTCACTTAAACTTTCCAGGGCTTAGTTTTTCTATAAGCAAGATGATGGTTCTGGAACAGGTTGTCTTTAGAGTCCTTACCAGCTTTTAATTTCCATGATTACGCAATTATAAAATCATCTACAGTTCTGATCCGAAACTTTGCGCATGGTGCTGCCATCGTGTGGTAGGCACAGTGATAGTTCTGTATTTTTTAAGTATGTATATATAGTAGAGGGGGAAAATCAACAGAGCAAACATTGAAAACAGATGTGCAGTCAAAGAGACACTACCAGGTTTTAAATGTGTGACTCTGTTCTATTTTGTAATTCAGCTCATGTGTAGCGATTTTTACATCCCCTCTATAAGTGATATCTTATGATAAGTTTCTTTTCCTGCGTGACTTAACTTCACTTAGAATCATAGTACGTCAATCCACTCGTTATGCTGCTATTAGCCTTTTGACATTTATTTCATGGCTGACTGATATTCCGTTGTACATAAGTATCACAACTTCTTTATCCATTTTTCTCTTTCCTGGAATATTTAAGGTGTACCAAAGTCGAGGTCCTTGTAAACAGAACAGCCTTAAACTTTGGGGTGCCTGTGTCATGTTGATTTCTAGTTTTCCCAAGATACAGGCCTATGAGTGCAAGTGCCCTATGCTCTGTAGCTCTGTTTTTTAGATGTTTTACGAAACACCATACACTTCTCCAGAGTGGCTGTTGGCTATTTACATCCCGGCCATCAGCGTAACAAGACTCCCCTTTTTCAGTGGCCTGTCATGTATTTCTTTTTTTTTACACTTTGTTAGGATGGGTCTTTTGCCTGGTGGGAAGTGAGAATTTTTGTCGTGCTGATTTTCGATCCCAATTGTTTGGTTGGCCAAAAAGTGCGGATTCGTTTTTTCCTGAATATATTCAGGGAAAAACACATACATCCTTTTTGGCCAACTGCATCATTGTCGAATTTCTGCCGCTTTAAAGGCGAGTCCGATGTATCCCTTGAAATCTGTTTCCTGCAATTTTTCCATGCTTTCAAATCCTCTTCGATGCCTTACCTCAATATATTTTTGGACGATAGTTATCATTTATAATTCTTCAAGTTTGTGACTTGCAGTGCCCCTGAGCTCCATTTTACAACAAGCTTTGTTGTGAGCTGGCCCCCAAACCACAGGATTGCTTCAGGCCCTATTCCGGTTCTGGGGGCGGGTAGGCTGAGCCTTTGTTTAATTCTTCTTCCTGATGGGATTTTAGAGTGATATGTGCCTGTGCAAACACCTACAGCTAGTCTCTCCTTGGTTCTCCCTGATGCTGTTCATCCTCCGGACAAATTGCAAACTGTATGAAACAGGAGGTTAAAGGTGCTTATTCTCCAAGTGCGGAGATTGTTAGTAAAGCGGCTGGAACGGCAAACCCGAGCACTAGGAGTTGAAAAATGAGGTGTGTTTTAGAAACCTTTCCCGATCACACAGTGTACCATCCTTTGGGTTTCCAGTGCATGTTTTAGCTGTAAGAAATTTCTCTTGAACCTGGAGAGTTGGGACCCATGGAATCGGTATCAAGCAGTATTACTTTAAAGGGTTTGCATTTGCTCACCCAACCTTACCAATCCTCTCCGCCCCAAGAATTCCCAGCCGTATGTGTCTTCCAGCTGTTTGTCTAGATTTTGTCAATCCACGTTGCATCAGAGCCCCTGTACGAATTTTGTAAGAGTTTCTATCTCTTTCATGATCTTTATTTTTTTGTTATTTATATTTATAATGGGTTTTAGCTGATTTTCAATGCTCTGTTTATGCCGCTTCACATCCACTTGATTCACTTACAGAGAGATATCAATAAATACATTTTAAGATTCTTACTACACATATATATTGTTCTGCAGTGAATAGGGTGTGTTGAGTCCAGTTCTTTGAACCATGAGTCGGTCACGTCTATTACATATTTGGTTGATGGAACGGTATCTGTGCTAATTTCAAACTCTTCCTTTATGCATCACCCCACCTCACCTTTCCCCTTAAGCAGCCATAAGTGTGTTTTCTAAATGTGTGACTCTGTTCTGTTTTGTAATTCAGTTCATGTGTAGCGATTTTTACGTTCCCTCTATAAGTTATATCTTATGATAAATTTCTTTATCTCTGTGACTTACTTCTCTTAGAATCATCGTTCCCAAATCACTCATTATGCTGCTGCTGGCCTTATGACATTGATTCCCTGGCTGAGTGTTATTCCATTGTACATAAGTACCGCAACTTGTTTATCCATTTGTCTCTTTTGTGGGATATTTAAGGTGTACCTGAGTCGAAGTTCTTGTAAACAGAGCAGCCCTAGACTTTCTCGTGCCTGTGTCCTGTCGATTTTTGTTTTTCGCAAGGTATACGCCCATGTGTGGAAGTGCCCTATGCTCTGTAGCTGTTTCTTAGATGTTTTAGGAAACACCATATTGTTCTCCAGTGTGGCTGTTGGCAGTTTACATAGGGCCCATCAGGGTAACAAGGATCCCTTTTCTCCATGGGTTGTCCTGCATTTCTGTTTTTACACTCTTTCAGAATGACCCTTTTGAGGGATTCGAAATGAGACTTCTTCGTACTGCTTATTTGCATTGCCCGCTTGTTTGGTTGTCCAAAAAGGGCTGTATGCGTTTTTGCTGAATATATTCAGGAAAAAAAGCATACACCGTTTTTGGCCTACTGCATCATTGTCGAAGGTCTGCCACTTTTCATGTGCTTCAAAGGCGAATCCCATCTACCCCTTGAAAACTGTTTCCTGGAATTCTGGCTTGCTTTCAAATCCTCTTCATTGCCTTACCTCAAGATATATTTGGACGATAGTTCTTATTTATAACCCTGCAGGTTTTTGAATTGCAGTGCCCCTGAGCTCCATTTTTCAACTTGCATTTTTGTGAGCTGGCCGCAACACCGCAGGATTGCTTCAGGCCCTGTGCTGGTTCTGAGAGGCAGGCTGAGTCTTTGGCTAATTCTTCTTCCTGATGGGAAATTAGTGTGGCATGTGCCTGTCCAAACACCTACAGCTAGTCTCTCATTGGTTCCCCCTCTTCCCCTTCATCCTCCGGACAAATTGCAAAGCGTGCAAAACAGTAGGTAAAAGGCGCTGAATCTTGAAGTGGGGAGATTGTTACTAAAATGGCTGGAATGGCGAACCCGAGCAGCAGCAGGTAAAAAATGAGCTGCGTTTTAGAAACCTTTCCCGATCACACGGTTTCCCATCCTCTGGGTTTCCCGTGCATGTTTTAGCTTTAGGAAGATTCCCTTAAACCTGGACAGTTGGGACCCATTTAATGGGTAGCACGCAGTATTGCTTTAAAGGGTCTGCATTTGCTCACCCAACCTCAACAATCCTCTCAGCTCCAAGTGTCCAGCCTTATGTCTCATCCAGCTGTTGGTGTAGATGTTGTCAATCCAGGGTGTATCACATCCCATGAACGAATTTTGTAAAAATTTCTCACTGTCTTTGTGTTTGAAACTTATTTTTATACTGGGGTTTAGCTGATTTTCACTGCTGTGTTTATGCCGCTCTACACACAGTTTATTAACTGACAAAGAGATAGCAATACATAGGTTTTAAGATATTTACTAGTCAGATATATTCCTCTGCGATGAAGATGGGGTGTTGAGTCCAGTTCATTGATCAAGGAGTAGGTCTTGTCTGTTACATATTTGGTTGATGGAACGGTATCTGTGCTAATTTCAAACTCTGGTTTTATGCATCACCCCACCTCAGCTTTCCCCTTAAGCAGGCATAAGTGTGTTTTCTAAATGTGTGACTCTGTTCTATTTTGTAATTCAGCTCACGTGTAGCGATTTTTACATCCCCTCTATAAGTGATATCTTATGATAAGTTTCTTTTTCTGCGCGACTTAACTTCACTTAGAATCATAGTATGTTAATCCACTCATGCTGCTATTAGCCTTTTGATATTTATTTCATGGCTGACTGATATTCCGTTGTACATAAGTATCACAATTTCTTTATCCATTTTTCTCCTTCCTGAAATATTTAAGGTGTACCGAAGTTGAGGTTCTTGTAAACAGATCAACCTTAAACTTTGGGGTGCCTGTGTCATGTTGATTTCTAGTTTTCCCAAGATATACGCCTATGAGTGCAAGTGCCCTATGCTCTGTAGCTCTGTTTTTTAGATGTGTTAGGAAACACCATACACTTCTCCAGAGTGTCTGTTGGTTATTTACATCCCGGCCATCAGCGTAACAAGACTCCCCTTTCTCCATGGCCTGTTATGCCTTTCTTTTTTTTACACTTTTTTTAGGATGGCCCTTTTGACCGGTGAGAAGCGAGACTTTTTGTAGTGCTGATTTTCAAGCCCACTTGCTTGGTTGGCCAAAAAGGGCGTATGCGTTTTTTCCTGAATATATTCAGGGAAAAACGCATACGCCCTTTTTGGCCAATGGCATCATTGTCGAATTTCTGCCGCTTTAAAGGCGAGTCCAATCTACCCCTTGAAATCTGTTTCCTGCAATTCTTCCATGCTTTCAAATCCTCTTCGATGCCTTACCTCAATATATTTTTGGACGTTAGTTATCATTTATAACTCTTCATGTTTGTGACTTGCAGTGCCCCTGAGCTCCATTTTACAAGCTTTTTTGTGTGTGAGCTTGCCCCCAAACCGCAGGATTGCTTCAGGCCCTATTCTGGTTCCGGGGGCGGGTAGGCTGAGCCTTTGTTTAATTTTTCTTCCTGATCACAATTTAGAGTGGTATGTGCCTGTCCAAACACCTACAGCTTGTCTCTCATTGGTTCCCCATCTTCCCGTTTCTCCTCTGGACAAATTGCAAACTGCATGAAACAGGAGGTTAAAGGTGCTGATTCTCCAAGTGCAGAGGTTGTTAGTAAAGTGGCTGGAATGGCGAAACTGAGCACTAGGAGTTGAAAAATGAGGTGCGTTTTAGAAACCATTCCCAATCACACGGTGTACCATCATTTGGGGTTCCAGTGCACGTTTTAGCTGTAGGAAGATTCTCTTTAACCTGGAGAGCTGGGACTCATGGAATGGGTATCAAGCAGTATTACTTTAAAGTGTCTGCATTTGCTCTCCCAACCTTACCAATCCTCTCAGCCCCAAGAGTTTCCAGCCTTATGTGCCTTCCAGCTGTGTGTGTAGATTTTGTCAATCCACGTTGCATCACAGTCCCTGAAAGAATTTTGTAAGAGTTACTCTTTCACGATCTTTATTTTTTTTTGTTATTTATATTTATAATGGGTTTTAGCTGATTTTCAATGCTCTGTTTATGCCGCTTCACATCCACTTGATTCACTTACAGAGAGATATCAATAAATACATTTTAAGATTCTTACTACACATATATATTGTTCTGCGGCAAATAGGGTTTGTTGAGTCCAGTTCTTTGAGCCATGAGTCGGTCATGTCTATTACATATTTGGTTGATGGAATGGTATCTGTGCTAATTTCAAACTCTTCCTTTATGCGTCACCCTACCTCACCTTTCCCCTTAAGCAGCCATAAGTGTGTTTTCTAAATGTGTGACTCTGTTCTGTTTTGTAATTCAGTTCATGTGTAGCGATTTTTACGTTCCCTCTATAAGTTATACCTTATGATAAATTTCTTTATCTCTGTGACTTACTTCTCTTAGAATCATCGTTCCCAAGTCACTCATTATGCTGCTACTAGCCTTATGACATTGATTCCCTGGCTGAGTGTTATTCCATTGTACATAAGTACCGCAACTTGTTTATCCATTTGTCTCTTTCGTGGGATATTTAAGGTGTACCTGAGTCGAAGTTCTTGTAAACAGAGCAGCCCTAGACTTTCTTGTGCCTGTGTCCTGTCGATTTTTGTTTTTCGCAAGGTATACGCCCATGTGTGGAAGTGCCCTATGCTCTGTAGCTGTTTCTTAGATGTTTTAGGAAACATCATACAGTTCTCCATGATGTGGCTGTTGGCAGTTTACATAGGGCCCATCAGGGTAACAAGGGTCCCTTTTCTCCATGGCTTGTCCTGCATTTCTGTTTTTACAGTTTTTCAGAATGGCCCTTTTGAGCGATGCGAAATGAGACTTCTTTGTACTGCCTATTTGCATTGCCCACTTGTTCAGTTGTCCAAAAGGGGCCGTATTCATTTTTGCTGCATATATTCAGGAAAAAACGCATACGCCATTTTTGACCGTCTGCATCATTTTCTGCCGCTTTTCGTGTGCTTTAAAGGCGACTCCTATCTACCTCTTGGAAACTGTTTCCTGCAATTCTGACTTGCTTTCAAATCCACTTCATTGCCTTACCTCAAGATATTTTTGGACGATAGTTCTCATTTATAACCCTGCAGGTTTTTGAATTGCAGTGCCCGCGAGCTCCATTTTTCAACTTGCTTTTTTGGGAGCTGGACGCAAAACCGCAGGATTGCTTCATGCCCTATTCTAGTTCCAGGTGGCAGGCTGAGTCTTTGGCTAATTCTTCTTCCTGATGGGAAATTAGTGTGGCATGTGCCTGTCCAAACACCTACAGCTAGTCTCTCATTGGTTCCCCCTCTTCCCATTCATTGTCTGGAGAAGTTGCAAACTGTACGAAACAGGAGATTAAAGGTGCTGCTTCTCCAAGTTGGGAGATTGTTAGTAAAGCGGCTGGAATGGCGAACCGGAACAACAGGAGATGAAAAATGAGGTGCATTTTAGGAACATTTTCCAATCACATGGTGTACAGTCCTCTGGGTTTCCCATGCATGTTTTAGCTGTAGGAAGGTTCTCTTGAACCTGGAAATTTGGGACCCTTGGAATGGGTCCCAGGCAATATTACCTTAAAGGGTCTGCATTTGCTCACCCAACCTCACTAATCCTCTTAGCCCGAAGAGTTTCCAGCCTTATGTCTCATCCTGCTGTTGGTCTAGACGTTTTCAATCCATGTTGCATCACAGCACCTGGGCAAAAGTTGTAAGAATTTTTCTTTGTCTCACTGTCTTTTATTATTTTTTTAAATTTATTATTGTATTGGTTACAGCTGACTTTCAATGCTCTGTGTCTTGCTGCTGTACATCCACTTGATTGACATACAGAGAGACATTAGTAAATTCTTATTCAGATTCTTACCAGTCGTATATATTCTTTTCCATTGACATGAGTGTGCTGAGTGCAGTTCTTTGAGGTACAGTGTAGACCTTGTCAATTATCAATTTGGTGTTTGGAACGGTATCTTTGCTAATTTCAACTTCATGGATAATGTCTCACTACTCCCCACCTTTCCCCTTTAGCAGCCTTATGTGTGTTTTCTACATATTTGACTATGTTTCTGTTTTGTCATTTATTTCATGTGTAGCCATTTTTGATTCCACCTTTAAGTGATATGATATGTGTCTTTTTCTTTCTGACTTATGTCACTTAGAATGATCGTACTTAACTCCTCCCGAGTTGTTGCAACTGGCTTTATTTCATTGATTTCCTGGCTGAGTAATATTCAATGCTACATAATTACCATATCTCTTTTATCCATTTTTTCCTTCCAGGGACATTTAGGTTATGTCGAAGTCGAGGCTCTTTTAAACAGAGAGGCGGTAAACGTTGAGGTGCCTGTGTCCTGTCGATTTTTGTTTTTCCCAAGATATACGCCCATGAGTGCAAGTGCCCTATGCTCTGTAGCTCATTTTTTAGATGCTTTAGTAAACACAATACACTTCTCCAGAATGGTCATTGGCAATATACATTTCCACTATCAGCCTCACAGGGCTCCCTTTTCTCCTCGCCCTGTCCTGCATTTCTGGTATTTACACTTTATGAGGATGGCTCTTCTGACTGATGTGAAGTGATACCTTTTGTGGTATTGATTTCCAGTGCCCTCCTGTTTGGTTGGTTAAAAAGGGTGTATGCCCTTTTCTTGAATATATTCAGAAAAAACACATACGCCTTTTGGGCCAACTGCATCGTTGGCGATGTTCAGCCCCTTTTCTTGTGCTTTAATGACGAGTCCTTTCTACCTCTTCAAATCCCTTTCCTGCCATTCTCCCTTGCTTACAAGTCCTTTTCGGTGACTTACCTCAAGACATTTTTCGACGATAGATATTTTCAACTCTGCAGTTTCGTGAATTTTAGTGCCTCTGAGTTCCATTTTTCAACTTGTGTTTTTGGGAACTGGCCACAAAACAGCGGGATTTCCTCAAGCCCTATTCTGTTTCTGTGGGCAATCTTAGCCTTTGGTCAATTCATCTTCCTGATTGAAATTTGGGTGACATGTGCCTGTCCAAACACCTAGGACTTATCTCTCATTGTCTCTCATCCTTCCGCTTCATACTCTGGATAAATTCCAAACTGTGTGCAACAGGATGTTGAAGGTGCTGACACCCCCAAGTGGGGAGATTGTTAGGAAAGATGCTGGAGGGGGGGACCCAAGCACCAAGAGATAAGGAGATGTGGTGTCTTTTCCAAACTCTTCCCGATCACATGGTGTACCATCCTCTGGGTGTTACAGGCATGTTTTAGCTGTAGGAAGGGTCCCGTGCATGTAAGGAGAACACCAGGGATTTTTCCAAATCAGTGTCTCACCGAACCCCAAATGGGAATACTTAAGCTACGGCTACACGTATGTTCATTAAGGGCCTTTGGCAGTAGGCAGAGTCAGAACTTTAGATAATTGAAGTCTTCAGGGTCAGAAGCACTCATCGGCCTCCCTTAGGTTACATTTTATCTGTCGTTGATAGAAGATGTCGATAAAAATATCTGTTCTTTTTCAGATTTCCCCTTATAGGTTATTACAAAATATTGAGAGTAGTTCCTTGTTCTATACAGTAGTTCCTTGTTGATGATCTATTTTATACATAGCAGTGTGTATGTGTTAATCCCAAAGTGTTAATTTATCCCTCCTCCCATCTTTCCCCTTTGGTAATAATAAATTATAAGATTTTATACTTCTCAGAAATGGGGGACCTGAAAGAGAGGTATAATTTTTAATGGAAAATCATCCAAAACAAGATTGAAGCTTCAGCCAAGATTATTAGATGTACATCCTTGGAAAGAAATCACTTCGTTTCTCTAATGTTGACCTGACAAATAAGACAAACCCCTTCACTGAACTTGCTTATAATAAAGTGATAGAAATATCAAATGGAAGTGTTAGAAACATCTTATTTTACCCGAGCCTTATACACTGTTCTATGTTAATTACAGTTTGGCTCACACATCTGTTCATTGAAGTTACAATAGTCTCAATTTCTGTTACTGATCCTCCAGAGTGGACCCCAACAAGGGTCCCCCTGCCCAGTGTCATTGGGGCCAACAGATCGAGACTGAGTTTGGTTCACAAGCAAAGGAAACTTTATATTTTGATCAGAGAATGGAGAGGTGAGAGCATGCACTACCCCGTGGGCTGTGGGCTGGGCTGCTGTGTAGAGATCCTGTCAGAGTCAGTGGGAGGGAGGGGGCGGAGCTCTCGAGGGCCGGGTTGGCTGCAGCTCAGGCTCTATATCGCGGAGTCTGCACTGGGCCCCAGGAGCTGAGGTGTCGACCCAGCCATTCTGCACTAGGAAATCTGGTCTGAAGTGCTGGGTGTCGGACCTCTGCATGCAGAACCCTAGGAGCACGTGAAATTAGACAAAGCACAAGGGAAAAACAGGTTAGACTTTATTTTATTGCCCAGATTCTATTTTTATCTCCCAGGAATTTTTAATAGGCTTTGCCGGTGACAAACCCCTTCTCTGCCTTTTGTCCCATTCCTCATTGTTGGGGTGCTGAGGGTGCAGACCCCTCTTCTGTAAATGCTTCGTGCTGAGTTGGGAGTCCTCATACCCGGGGCAGAGGGGCAGAGCTCCCCAGCAGCCTCCAGGTGAGGTTGATTCTCCCCAGGGCTCCTGACTCACTGCTCATCCGCCTGAGCACCAGCATTGGAAGCGTTATAGATTCCAATGACTTCTAAGAGTAAAGGAAAGAGATACGCAGAGATGCTGGGGGAGCCGGTTTTACCCCGCCCCACATTTGTTCGCCAACGATAAGCTGATGGTTTCTGCCAGCCTAGATGCTCTGACCAGTAGTCTGCGCTTTCTACAATTAGGCCCCTGAATTAACGTACAAACAGCACCAGGTGTCAGAGACCTCCCCGCTCAACTCCCAGACAGTCCAGGGCCGGTGGTGATCCAGGACCATGACTGCCACTGAGTCAACGGCCTTTGAAGTAGCCAGGAGTCCAGCCGGTCTTATTGGCCGCCATCACCGCGGTGTCTGTAGGCTTTTCTATGGTGACAGCGTGATATACGGTTCCCCCGCCAAGCTTCTTATCTCCCCTCTGGGTGCAATAAGTCCTGCAAGCAGTAGTCTGCTCTTTTGGGGCACACTCTTGTTGTTTTCTGAGAGAAGCTCCAGGTCAAGTGATGTTCACACGATTCATCATGGTGCCCTGTTGCCCCCGGTTGTGTCTCTGAAGGTTGGAGTTGGAGGGCCTCCTCACTCGAGGTCGGTGTGCCCATGGAGCGACACCTGCAACTTCAGGGCATTGTAGGTGGTTAGGAACACCACGTGGGGTGCTTTTCCCTTAGCAGGTAGCTGACCTTGCGGGCTGCTGATTTCCAGGTTTTTAGATACCCCCAGTATCCTGGCCGGATGGGGCGGCTGGCCAAGCCCTTGGTGACCGTAGTTTATCCTACCTGGAGGGCATTCTTGCGTTGTTACATTTTAAATGGTCCCAGTTTTGGCACTAATTCTCCAATGGCTATTCACCTTTCACCGGGACTGTAAAGGTCAAAGGGTTTAGCTAAATTAGGGAATTCCAGAGCAAGGGTCTGAATTGACTGCTCTTTCCATTCTTCAAAGGCAGTTTCTGGATTCTATTTGAAAGGATCATCATCTTTTCCTTTCAGTGTTTCATATAGAGGCCCAGCTAGTAGACTGTAGTTCAGGATCCAGATGCGGCAAACCCTGGCCTCCCCAGGAACCCCTAAGCTGTCTTCTAGTTTTAGAAAGGGGTAAGGCTGCAAATGGTTTCTTCCCTTTCCTGGGATGGGCTTCTCCGACCTTCTGTGAGAATGAAGCCCAGGCAGGTCACCGCAGTTTGTGATATTTGAGCTTTTTCTTGGACAACTTCTATCCTTTATTGGCTGGATAGTTCAGAGACCTCCTTAGTAGGGCTGGCGATCAGAATGTCGTCTGCGTATTCAAGGAGGGTTTCCTTTTGCAGAGGTAGAACTTTTAGGTGTTTAGCTAACATTTCCCCAAAGATGGTGTGGGAATTTTTGAACCCTTGGGACAGGACGGCCCAGCAGTATTGTTTTTGTTGTATGTTGAGTCCTGTCACTCACAAAGCCAAAATTTCTTGTGACTCTGGGACTAATGGAATACAGAAGAAGGCATCATTGAAGTCTAATACAGAATACATGTCCTGGTGGGTGGTAGAATGACCAGCAGGGTGTAGGAATTAGGAACTACTGGATGTATATCCTCGGTGACTTCACTGACTGTCCTGACATCCATTACCGGGTCGCCAGCAGCCCACGGGGCTCTCGTGGTCAGGCCCCTCCCAGGATATGGAACTCACCTGGGCAGGTACCCAGCAGCCACCGGGGCTCTCCAGGTCACGCCCCTCCCAGGATATGGAGCTCACCTGGGCAGGTCCCCGGCAGCCCATGGGGCTCTCGTGGTCAGGCCCCTCCCAGGTTATGGAGCTCACCTGTGCAGCTACCCAGCAGCCCACGGGGCTCTCGTGGTCAGGCCCCTCCCAGGATACAGAGCTACCCTTGCAGGTACCGTGGCAGGGCTGGGCACACAGGAACCGTGCACATAGCCCTCATTGACGAGCACCCCCAGCTCACCTGTCGCTCAGAGCTGACACAGAGCACCTCAGAGCAGGACTTGAACTAACAAACAGCAGCTGCGACAGGTCTGTGACCCTGGGCATCACTCTGTATGGCCTCCCTCCGCCTGGTCTTCCAGAGATTTCCACTGCAGCCGGGGCACCAGTCCTCTGTCTCAACCCACCACCCCTCCTCTCCCTGATTCCTGGGTTCCTCTCACTAGGCCGAGGGTCTTCTTGAAGTTGTCTCCCACTCATGGGCCAGATAAAATGATTAGAAAACAAGCCAGAGCTGCAGCCCCTTGTGTATCCTGACTCTCAGGAGCCCACACCTGTTCCTTGGACCTGGCCGGTTCAGCAAGTTCCATTTTATGCAACTGTGAGCCCCTGAGGGGTGATGATTGGCTGACCTGGGCAGCCTTACCGAGCCGGCCAGCCCTCCCCAGGTGTGCCTGGGTTGAGATCAATATAAATACCACTCCAGGCAGCAAGAGCCCCTGCAGCTGTGCCTGACGCCATTTTCTCTGCCCTGTCAGCAGTCTCGGGGCTGGGCTGGTGGGAGGGAGTGAGAGGCCACGGCTTTGTGGGTGGCCCAGTGTGAGTGGGGCTCTGCTGGACTTCCTGCAGCAGTTGCCAGGCTGCCACCTGCTAAAGAAAAGGATGTGTCACCCATACCTGCTGCTGGAATTTCTCCCTGGGCAGAGGTGAGGAAGGAAAAAAGCAGTGGGGGCAGGGACAGGATGGGTATCTCAGGCAGGGAAATGGAAATCTTCCAGAAGAGCACCCGGGGCCAGGACCATCCTGGCTGGCCTGCAGGCACCAAGTCGGCTGGCATGCTGTCGCTCGTGTGGCTCCACGCCCTTCCTCTAGGCTTTCAAGTCCTTGTATATATTCAGGTGTTTTACCTGGGAAGGGTGGGAAAAGTTCAGCAGCAGCTGGCCTGGGGCTCAGCTCACGTTTACTCACAGACGCCTCGGCACGGTCCCCCAGCTTTGCAATGAGGACGCTCCTTCTGGGGGGGGCTGCTGGCTGCATGGGAGATGATTCCCCACTTCTGACCAACTTCAGAATTATTTACCACTGGAGCAAGTGCCCTGATAGGGTTTTCCTCTGTTTAATGATTGGATTCTGTTTTTCTTTTTTCTGTTTCTCTTTTGTGGTTCAAGGTAGATTTTATTCCTCTTTTTTGTATTTATAGGTATAAGCATGGAAATAATTCATTCATATAAATACATCTATGCGAAGGGAAGAACTTTTTTTCTGTTTTATTTTTTTAATTTTATTTTTTGAGTTTTTAAATTTCATTTTACTTATTTCTTAATACAGCAGGTTCTTATTGGTTATCTATTTTATACATATAAGTGTATACATGTCAATCCCAATCTCCCAATTCATCCCACCCCCCACCCCCCCATGGCTTTCCTCCCTTGGTGTCCATATGTTTGTTCTCTACATCTGTGTCTCTATTTCTGCCTGCAAACTGGTTCATCTGTACCAGTTTCCTAGGTTCCATATATATGCATTAATATACAATATTTGTATTTCTCTTTCGGACTTACTTCACTCTGTATGACAGTCTCTAGATCCATCGACGTCTCTACAAATGACCCAATTTCATTCCTTTCTATGGCTGAGTAATATTCTATTTTATATATGTACCACATCATTATCCATTCATCTGTCTCTGGGCATTCAGGATGCTTCCATGACCTGCCTATTGTAAATAGTGCTGCAATGAACATTGTGGTGAATGTGTCTTTTTGATTTATGGTTTTCTCTGGGTATGTGCCCAGTAGTGGGATTGCTGGATCATATGGTAATTCTATTTTTAGTTTTTTAAGGAACCTCCATACTGTTCTCCATAGTGACTATATCAATTTACATTCCCACCAATAGTGGAAGAGGATTCCTTTTCTCCACGCCCTCTCTAGCATTTGTTGTTTGTAGATTTTCTGATGATGCCCATTCTAACAGGTGTGAGGTGATACCTCATTTGTAGTTTTGATTTGCATTTCTCTAATAATTAGTGATGTTGAGCAGCTTTTCATGTGCTTCTTGGCCATCGCTATGTCTTCTTGGAAGAAATGTCTATTTAGATATTCTGCCCATTTTTGTATTGGGTTGTTTGTTTTATTTTAATATTGAGCTGCATGAGCTTTTTATATATATTGGAGATTAATCCTTTGTCCGTTGATTCGTTTGCAAATATTTTCTCCCACTCTGAGTGTTGTCTTTCCGACTTGTTTATTTTTTCCTTTGCTGTGCAAAAGCTTTTAAGTTTCATTAGGTTCCATTTGTTTATTTTTGTTTTTATTTCTATTTCACTGGGAGGTGGGTCAAAAAGCATCTTGCTGTGATTTATGTCAGAGTGTTCTGCCTATGTTTTCCTCTAAGAGTTTTATAGTGTCAAGTCTTACATTTAGGTCTCTAATCCATTTTGAGTTTATTTTTGTGTATGGTGTTATGGAGTGTTCTAATTTCATTGTTTTATGTGTAGCTGTCCAGTTTTCCCAGCACCACTTACTGAAGAGACTGTCTTTTCTCCATTGTATATCCTTGCCTCCTTTGTCATAGATGAGTTAGCCATAGGTACGTAGGTATATCTCTGGGTTTTCTATCCTGTTCCATTGATCTATAGTTCTGTTTTTGTGCCAGTACCATATAGTCTTGATTACTGTCACTTTGTAGTATAGTCTGAAGTGAGGAAGTCTGATTCCTCCAGTTCTTTTAATTTCCCTGAGGACTGCTTTGGCTATTTGGGGTCTTCTGTGTCTCCATACAAATTTTAAGATTTTTTTGTTCTAATTCTGTAGAAAATGCCACTGGTAATTTGATAGGGATTGCATTAAATCTGTAGATTTCTTTGGGTAGTACAGTCATTTTCACAGTATTGATTCTTCTAATCCAAGAACATGGTTTATAACTCCATCTGCTTATATCATCTTTGATTGCTTTCAGCAGTGTCTTATAGTTTTCTGAGTACAGGTCTTTTACCTCCTTAGGTAGGTTCATTCATATGTATTTTATTCTTTTTGTTGCAATGGTGAACTGGATTGTTTTCTTAATTTCTCTTTCTGATCTTTCATTGTTAGTGTATTGGAATGCAAGAGATTTCTGTGCATTAATTTTGCATCCTGCAACTTTACCAAATTCATTGATTAGCTCTAGTAGTTTTCTGGTGGCATCTTTAGGATTCACTATGTACAGTAAAGTGTCATTTGCAAACAGTGACAATTTTACTTCTTTTCCAATTTGTATTCCTGTTATTTCTTTTTCTTCTCTGATTGCTGTGTCTAGGACTTCCAAAACTATGTTGAATAATAGTGGTGAGAGTGGACATCCTTGTATTGTTTCTGATCTTAGAGTAATTGCTTTTAGTTTTTCACTATTGAGAATGCTGTTTTCTGTGGGTTTGTCATATATGGCCTTTATGATGTTGAGGTAGATTCCCGCTATGCCCACTTTTTGAAGACTTTTTATCATAAATGGGTTTGAATTTTGTCAAAAGCTTTTCCTGCATCTATTGGGAATGATCATAGTTTTATTCTACAATTTGTTAATATGTTATATCACATTGATTGATTTGTGTATATTGAAGAATCCTTGCATCCCTGGGATAAACCCCACCTGATCATGGCATATGATCCTTTTAATGTGTTGTTCAATTCTGTTTCCTAGTATTTTGTTGAGGATTTTTACATCTATATCATCAGTGATATTGGTCTCTAATTTTCTTTTCCTGTAGTATCTTTGTCTGGTATTTGTATCAGGGTGATGGTGGACTCATAGAAGGAGTTTGGGAGTGTTCCTTCCCCTGCAAAATTTCTGAAGAGTTTGAGAAGGTTGGGTGGTAGCTCTTGTCTAAATGTTTGATAGAATTCACCTCTGATGCCATCTGGTTCTGGACTTTTGTTTTTTGGAAGACTTTTAATCACAGTTTCAATTTCATTACTTGTGATTAGTCTGTTCATATTTTCTATTCCTGTTTCAGTCTTGGAAGGTTATACCTTTCTAAGAATTTGTCCATTTCTTCCAGGTTGTCCATTTTATTGGCATAGAGTTGCTTGTAGTCTCTTAGGATGCTTTGTATTTCTGTGGTGTCTGTCACAATTTCTCCTTTTTCATTTCTAATTTTATTGATTTGAATCCTCTCCCTCTTTTTCTTGAGTCTGGCTAAAGTTTTATCATTTTTGTTTATCTACTCAAAGAACCAGCTTTTAGTTTTATTGATACTTGCTATTGTTTTCTTTGTTTCTATTTCATTTATTTCTGCTCTGATCTTTATAATTTCTTTCCTTCTACTAAGTTTGGGTTTTGTTCTTCTTTCTCTAGTTCCTTTAGGTGTAAGGTTAGATGGTTTATTTGAGATTTTTCTGGTTTTTTGAGGTAGGCTTGTATTGCTATAAACTTCCCTCTTAGAACTGGTTTTGCTGCATCCCATAGGTTTTGGATCATCGTGTTTTTGTTGTCATTTTTCTCTAGGTAGTTTTTGATTTCCTCTTTTATTTCTTCAGTGAACTCTTTGTTATTTAGTAATGTATTATTTTGCCTCCATGTGTTTGTGTGTTTTACGTTTTTTTCCCTGTAATTGATTTCTAATCTCATTGCATTGTGGTCAGAACTGCTGCCTGATATGATTTCAGTTTTCTTAAATTTACTGAGGCTTTATTTGTGACCCAAGATGTGATCTATCCCGAAGAATGTTTCATGTGCAGCTGGGAAGAACGTGTAATCTGCTGTTTTTGGATGGAATGTCCTATAAATATCAATCAAATCTATCTATTCTATAGTGTCATTTAAAGCTTGTGTTTCCTTATTAATTTTCTGTCTGGATGATCTCTATTGGTGTAAGTGAGGTGTTAAAGTCTCCTACTATTATTGTGTTATTTTCGATTTCCTCTTTTATAGCTGTTAGCAGTTGCCTTATATACTGAGGTGCTCCTATGTTGGGTACATATATATTTATAATTGTTATATCTTGTTGGATTGATCCCTTGATCATTATGTAGTGTCCTTCCTTGTCTCTTGTAACATTCTTTATTTTAAAATCTATTTTATCTGATATGAGTATTGCTACTCCAGCTTTCTTTTGATTTTCATTTGTATGGAATATATTTTTCCATCCCCTCACTTTCAGTCTGTATGTGTCCCTAGGTCTGAAATGGGTCTTTGGTAGACAGCATATATATGGGTCTTGTTTTTGTATCCATTCAGTGAGCCTGTGTCTTTTGGTTGGAGCATGTAATCCATTCACGTTTAAGATAATTATCAATATGTATGTTCCTATTACTGTTTTCTTAATTGTTATAGGTTTGTCTTGGTGGGTCCTTTTCTTCTCTTGTGTTTCCCACTTAGAGAAGTTCCTTTAGCATTTTTTGTAGAGCTGATTTCGTGGTGCTGAATTCTCTTAGCTTTTGCTTGTCTGTAAAGCTTTTGATTTCTGCATCAAATCTGAATGAGATCCTCAGTGGGTGGAGTACTCTTGGTCGTAGGTTCTTCCCTTTCATCACTTTAAATTTATCATGCCACTCCCTTCTGGCTTGTAGATTTTCTGCTGAGAAATCAGCTGTTAACCTTATGGGTGTTCCGTTGTATGTTATTTGTCTTTTTTCCCTTGTTACTTTCAGTAATTTTTCTGTCTTTAATTTTTGTCAATTTGATTACTATGTGTCTCGGCATTTTTCTTCTTTGGTTTTTCCTGCCTGGAACTCTGTGCTTCATGGAGTTCCGTGGCTATTTCTTTTCCCATGCTAGGGAAGTTTTCGACTATAATCTTCAAATATTTTCTCAGGTCTTTTCTCTCTCTCTTCTCCATCTGGGACCCCTATAATGCGAATGTTGTTGCATTTAATGTTGTCCCAAAGGTCTCTTAGGGTGTCTTCATTTATTTTCATTCTTTTTCTTTATTCTGTTCCATGGCAGTGATTTCCACCTTTCTGTCTTCCAGATCACTTATCCATTCTTCTACCACAGTTATTCTGCTACTGATTCCTTCTAGTGTATTTTTCATTTCAGTTATTGTATTGTTCATCTCTGTTTGTTTGTTCTTTAATTCTTCTAGGTGTTTGTTCCTTAATTCTTCTAGGTCTTTGTTAAGCATTTCTTGCATCTTCTCAATCTTTGCCTCCATTCTTTTTCCAAAGTCTTGGATCATCTTCACTATCATTATTCTGAATTCTTTTTCTGGAAGGTTGCCTATCCCCACCTCATTTCACTGATTTTCCTGGGATTTATCTTGTTCCTTGATCTGGTATAAAGTCCTCTGCCTTTTCATTTTCTCTATCTTTCTGTGACTGTGGTTTTCCTTCCACAGGCTGCAGAATTGTAATTCTTCTTGCTTCTGCTGTCTGCTCTCCGGTGGATGAGTCTATCTTAGAGGCTTGTGCAAGCTTCCTTATGGGAGGGAATGGTGGTGGGTAGAGCTGGGTGTTGCTCTGGTGAGCAGAGCTTTAATCTGTTTGTCAGTGGATTAAATAAAACTTTAATAAAAAGTTTAATCCACTTGTCTGCTGATGCTTGGGGCTTGGTTCCCTCCCTGTTGGTTGTTTGGCCTGAGGCAACCCAGCACTGGATCCTACCTTGCTCTTGGCGAGGCTAATGGCGGACTCTGGGAGGGCTCATGCCAAGGAGTATTTCTCAGAACTTCTGCTGCCAGGGTCGTTGTCCCCATGGTGAGCCACAGCAACTCCCCGCCTCTGCAGGAGACCCTCTAATACTAGCAGGTAGGTATGGTCATTCGCCTACGGGGTGACTGCCCCTTCCCCTGGGTCCTGATGTGCTTACTACTTTGTGTGTGCCCTCCAAGAGTGGAGTCTCTGTTGAGACTCTGAGTGCAGTTGAGACTCGGAGTGGAGTCACACAGACCCTGGGTCCTGTGAAGCTTCGATGCTTTGTGGTTCTAGAAATACTATAGGAGACGGTCCACAGTAGGTTAAGCTAATGCTGTCAGTAGAGGTGGTGAAGCCAGAGATCTGTAGTTCTGACTAGAGGTGCCAATGTACATACAGGACAAAATCATCTCGTGTGAATGTAGTTCAGGCACGTTTAAGATGAATGCAGTCATGTTAATACCTAACATTTTTTATATTATGCTTCTCCTCAGGGACCCCTCCTCTGTTCCTGAGGCTCCTGTAAGTCATGTACAGGGGAATGGAGAGTGGGCTCTGTCCAGTCTGAGCCCTCAGTTACCCTGTGTGTATCTTAGGATACTTTGTATTTCTGTGGTGGCAGTTGTAACATCATCTCTTTCATTTCTGATTTATTTGGGCCCCCTCTTTTTAAAAAAACATACTACTGTGTCTTTTATTCTTTACAGAAGTTTAGTAAGTGTTTGATCTTCTACCCTTACTCTATGTATACTTTTTGCCGTGAGATTTTTATTTAGTTTATTTTCTTGTTACTATCAATAATTAGTGAGACTTCTTTTAAGCTACCTTCAACATTGCTTATAAAGCTGCTTTATTAGTGATGTCAGAGCTTTAATGGAAGTCGTGTTCTGGTTGTAAGTTAGAATGCAGTGTGCCAGCAAAAAGCCCCTTAAGTTTATGTCTCATTACTTCTTGTCCTTTTTTTTTTTTTTTCTGGTACGCGGGCCTCTCACTGTTATGGCCTCTCCTGTTGCAGAGCACAGGCTCTGGATGCAACAGGCTCAGCGATCATAGCTCATGGGCCCAGCCATTCTGCAGCATGTGGGATCTTCCCGTACAGGGGCACGAACCCGTGTCCCCTGCATCGGCAGGCGGACTCTCAACCACTGCGCCACCAGGGAAGCCATTGTTCTTTTTTAAATTTAATTTTTATTTTTTATCAGAGTAAATTTGATTAAAATGTTTTGTTTGTTCTAGGTGTGCAAGATGTGCACATATACATGTATCTATACTTCTTCAGGTCGTTTTCTCCTGTAGGTTATGACACAATGTTGAGTCATCTTCTCTTGGTATTCTGTAGGTCTTTGGTGATTATATATTTCACATGTGTTTGTATATCTTTGTTAACCCCAATATCGTAATGTATCCAATCCTCACACCTTTCCATTTGGTGAACCATAAGTTTGTTTAATGAATCTGTGGTTACCCTTCTCTGTGGAAGTATCTTCACTGGTATCAATTTTTAGCTAACACCTGTAAGTGATATTATAGGTTATGTGTCTTTTGCTGTCTGACTTAGTACAATTTGCCTGATTACCTATAAAATCACCTATGGTGCTGCAAATGGCATTGTTTCATTGTTTTCCGTATCTAATATTCCATTTGTACATGTACCAGTTCTTCGTCCACTCACCTCTTGATGGACTTTTTGGTTGCCTCCAGGTCTTGACTATTGTAATACTGTTGCAATGCACATTTGCCTGCCTGTGTCTTTCCAATTCTGTCTTCTTATGTTATAGGCCCAGGAGTGGGCCTCCTGTATCATATGGTATCTCAGGGTTTACCTTTTAAAGTCACCACGATTCTGTTCTCATTAGTGGCTCTTTCCAGGTTACATCCAACTTAAAGTTGAGGGTATGCATTTCTCCACAACACCTTCAGCATTTTTTGTTTGTAGTTTTCTTGCTGATGGATATTCTGACTGGTGTGAGCTGATAGCTCTTTGTGGTTGAATTTGCATGTGACTCATAAGGCATGTCCTTTTTATTTTTCAAACTGTGATTACAGCTTAGTTCTTCAAAGTGTTTTCTTAAAGTATGTGTCACATTTTGAAATTTATTGGCCAATACCTCCCTCAAGACATTTTGAGGGCAGGTTTCACTTACAGCACTGCAGTACTTGTTCACATAAAGTGACCATTAGCACAGGCTTTAAAGCTGCTTTTTCAGGTAACGGCCAAAGTGTGGCAGCCTTTCTTCATTCCCCATGCTGGTACTAGGGAAACAGACCTTCTGGCCAGTGGTGTTCGTCGGTTATAAATTAGAGTAGAATGTGCCCGGATAAACCCCCAAAAGCGGATGTCTCCTTACTTTTGTTTGTGTTTTTATATTTAATTTATATTTTTATTGGAGTAATATTCCATTGTGTATATGGACCACTTCTTTGTGCATTCCTCTGTTGATGGACATTTTCGCGGCTTCCAAGTGTTGGCTATATTAAATATTGCTGGAGTGCAAGATTGCCAGCCTGTGACTTTTTGATTCTCATTTTCTCAGGTGATAGGCCCAGCACTGGGTGTGACTGATTGACTAGTAGCTCAGTGTTTACATTTTCAAAGCACCTCCATTGTGTTTTCATTAGTGGCTCTTACCAAGTCCCCCTTAGAACCAAGGGTACGAATTTGTCCACAATCCCTTCAGCATTTATTGTTTGCAGCATTTTTGCTAATGGCCATTCTGAATGCTGTGAGCTGATAAGTTTTTGTAATTTGGGTTTGCATGTCTTTAAAAATTCCTAAAATTGATCATTTTCCCACGCCTTTTACTTTTCTGTTAAAAAAAAAAGTGTGAGTACAATATATCTCTTGAAATTTTCTTCTTGGAAGGTTGCCCTCTTTTGAATTTTTGGTTGATATTCGACCCCAGGATTTTTTTGGAGGGCAGGTGTCATTACAGAACTGCAAGTTTGGTGAATATTTAGTGACCATTAGCACTGGGTTTAAAGCTGCTGTTGTGGGAAATGGCCACAAGGAGGCAGCATTTCTCCATTCCCAAATCTGGGTACTAGGGCAGGAGAGCCTGTCTGGAAGTTGTGTACCTAGGTTGTAAGTTAGAATGGAATGTGCAAGGAGAAACGCCCATAAGTTTATGTCTCATTACTTCTTCTTGGTTTAAAAAAAAATTTTAATCCGGGTAATGATTAGAATATTGTTTGTCCAGGTGTACACAATCTGGTTCATTTGTACAATATGTATGTCTATTCATGCTCAGATCCTCTTCCCATGTGAAATATTATAGAGTGTTCCGTAGACCTCCCTTGCTATATGGTTGGTCTTTTTGATATATGTTTATAATATGTATTTGTATACATATGGTAACGCTAATCTTAATTTATCCATTCTGCCCACCTTTCCTTTTAGATAAGCATACTTAATTTCTAAGTCTGTGAGTGTCTTTCTCTGTGGAAATATGTTCATTTGTGTTAGTTATTAGATAAAGCCTGTAAGTGATATCATAGGATATAGGTCTTTTGCATTCTGACTTACCTCATGTTCTGTGATTTACTCCAAGCTCAACTATGGTGCCTCAAAGAGCAGTGTTTCATTGTTTTCCACAGCTAATATTCCATTGTGTACATGGACCATTTCTTCTTTATCCATTAATCTGTGGATGGACATTTTGGTTGCTTCCGTGTCTTGGCTATTGTGAATAAGGCTGCAGTGCAGCTTTTGCAGCCCAGGTCTTCTCGATTCTGTTCTTCTCAGGTGAGAGGCCCAGTGATGGGCCTACTGGATTGAATGGTACCTCAATTTTTACTTTTAAATGCAGCTTCTTTCTGTTCTCATTATTGGCTGTTACCACTTTACATCTCACCACGAGCTAGAGGGTACACAGTTCTCAAAAACCACTTCAGCATTTATTATTTGTAGACTTTCTGCTGATGGTCAGTTGACCTGTGTGAGTTGAAACCTTTGTGTAGATTAGATTTACAGGAGCGTAGTGATTCCTGAGGTTGAGCTTTTACCCACTTTCCTTTTTTTTAAAAGACAGTGAGTAAAACTTACATCTTCATACTATCTTCTTGAAAAATTTGCCTGTTTTGAATTTTTTTGGCCATTCCCTACCTCAGCACAATTTTTTAGGGTAGGTGTCCTTTACAGCCCTGAGTCCTTGTGAATGTTAAGTGACCATTAGCTGTGGATTTAAAGCTGCTCTTGCGGGAAAGAGCCACAAGGCGGCAGCATTTCTACATTTCCAATTCTGGGTTTTGGGCAACAGACCCCTCCTGGGAATCGTGTTAGTAGGCTGCAAATTAGAGTGGAATGTGCCAGTGCAAACCCCCAAGAGCTTATATCTCCTTACTTGTTTGTTTTTTAGTTTTTATTTTTAATAGGTATCAGCGCAAATTTGATAAAAATGTTTCTCCTAGGTGTACAGAATCTGGTTCATCATATCAGTGTATCTGTCTATTCATCTTTGGATCCTTTCCCTTGTAGGTTATTACAGAGTGTTGAGTAGACCTCTCTTGGTATTCCATAGGTATTTTGTGATTATATATTTCATATGTATTAGTACATGTCTGTTAACCCCCATATCCTAATTCATACATTCCTTACACCTTTCCATTTGGGTAAACATAATTTGGTTTCTGAATCTATGAGTGTCCTTATCTTGGAAATTATTTCATGAGTATCAATTTTTACATAACACCTATAAGTGATGTAATAGGATATCTGCTTTCGGTTTCTTTCTTACTTCAAGTTGGGTGAGTATCTCTAGATCCTTCTATGGTGGTGCCAACGGCATTGTTCCATGCTTTTCCATGGCTAATATTCCATTGTGTGCATGGACGACTTCTTTGTGCATTTTTCTGTTGATGGACATTTTGGTTTCTTCCAGGTCTTGGCTATGGTACATGTTGCTGCAGTGAAGGATTGCCAGCCTGTGTCTTTTTGATTCTGGTCTAGTCAGGTGATAGGCCCATCAGTGGGCCTACCAGATCACATGGTAGCTCAATTTTTACCTTTAAGCACACCTCCATTCTGTTCTCAGTACTGGCTCTTACCAGGTTACATCCCACCAGAAGCTAGAGGGTACACAGTTCTCTTAAACCCCTTCATCATTTATACTTTATAGAATTTTTTGCTGATGATCATTCTGACAGCTGTGAGGTGAACGTTCTTGTAGACTGGATTTGCATGGTTTTATGTTGAGCGTTTTTCCATGCCCCTTTTTTAACAAAAAAAAAGAAAGAAAGAAAAAGAAAGAGAATACAAAATGTGCGTAAAATATGCCTCTTGAAATTATCGTTTTGAAATATACACATCTTCTGAGATTTTTGCTCGATTTACGACCCAAGGATTTGTTTTGAGGGCAGGTGTCATTTACAGGCCTGCAATTATTTTGAATATCAGGTAACCATTAGTGTTGGGTTTAGAGCTGCTGTTCTGCGAAACGGCCAGAAGGCGGCAGCAGTTCTCCTTTACCAAATCTGGTTACTAGGGCAACAGAGCCTCAATGGAAGTCGTGTTCTAGGTTGTAAATTAGAATGGAGTGTGCCAGGAAAAAGCCCCTTAAGTTTATATCTCACTACTTCTTGTTCGTTTTTTAAACTTAATTTTCAGTTTTTATCACAGCAAGTTTGATTACAATGTTTTGCTTGTTCTAGGTGTGCAAGATGTGGTTCTTTTACACATATACATATATCTATAGTTCTTTGGATCCTTTTCCCATGTAGGTTATGACACAATGTTGAGTAGTCTTCTCTTGGTATTCCGTAGGTCTTTGGTGATTATATACTTCACCTGTGTTTGTATATCTCTGTTAACCCCAACATCCTAATGTATCCAATCCTCACACCTTTCAGTTGGTGAACCATACGTTTGTTTAATGAATTTGTGATTGCCTTTCTCGGTGGAAATATCTTCAGTGGTATCAATTATTAGGTAACACCTATAAGTGATATCATAGGATATGTGTCTTTCACTTTCTGACTTACAAGTTGCGTGATTACTTCTAGACTCATCTACGGTGCTGCAAATGGCACTGTGTCACTTTTTTCCTTGGCTAATATTCCATCTGTACATATACCAGTTCTTCTTTGTCCACTCTTCTCTTGATGGACATTTTCGTTGCTTCCATGTCTTGGCTATTGTAATACTTCTACAGTGCAGATTTTCCTGCCTGTGTCTTTCCACTTCTGTCTTCTTAGGATATAGCCTGAGGAGTGGGCCTCCTGGATCATATAGTAGATCAAGGTTTACCTTTTAAAGGCACCTCCATTCTGTTCCCATTAGTGGCTCTTACCAGGTTACATCCCACTTCAAATGGAGGGTATGCATTTCTCCACAACGTCTTCAGCATTGATCATTTGTAGTTTTTTTGCTGATGGTTATTCTGAGTGGTGTGATCTGATACCTCTTTGTGGTTGGATTTGCATGTGCCTCATACTCCCTTGAAATTGAGCTTTCAGGCATGTCCTTTTATTGTTCAAACTGTTATTACAGCTGACTTCTTCAAATTGTTTTCTTGAAGTATGTGCCACATTTTGAAATTTTTTGGCCTTTACCTGCATCAAGACATTTTAAGGGCAGGTTTCATTTGCAGCCCTGTAGTACTTGTGCATATGAAGTGCGCATTAGCACAGATTTCAAAGCTGCTGTTGCAGGTATTGGCCAGAAGGTGGCAGCATTTCTACGTTCCCCACTCTGGTACCTAGGGAAACAGACCTTCCTGCCAGTGGATTTCCTCAGTTATAAATTAGAGTGCAGTGTGCCCTGATACACCTCCAAAAGCTTACGTCTCCTTACTTATGTTTGTTTTTTAAATTTAATTTATATTTTTTAGTGGAGTAATATTCCATTGTGTACATGGACCACTTCTTCTTTGTGCACTCCTCTGTTGATGGTCCTTTTCATTGCTTCCAAGTGTTGCCTCTGGTAAATATTGCTGGAGTGCAGTATTGCCAGCCTGTGACTTTTGATTCTCATTTCCTCAGGTGATAGGCCCAACAGTGGGTATGATTCATTGACTGGTAGCTCAATGTTTACCTTTTCAAAGCATTTCCATTGTGTTTTCATTAATGGCTCTTACCACGTCCCAATTAACACCGAGGGTACGCATTTTTCCACAACCCCTTCAGCATCTATTGTTTGAAGAATGTTTGCTCATGGCCATTTTGACTGGTGTGAGCTGATAGGTTTTTGTAATTTGGTTTTGCATGTCTTTAATAATTCCTAATATTCAGCATTTTCCCACACCTTTCACTTTTCTTTAGAAAAAAAAAGTGTGAGTATAATATACCTGTTGAAATTGTCTTCTTGGAAGGTTGCACTCTTTTGAATTTTGTGGTCGATTTTCAACCCCAGGAGTTTTTTTTGAGAGGAGGTGTCCTTTATATGCCTACAATGATTGTGAATATTTAGTGACCATTAATGAGTGTGAATATTTAGTGACCATTAGCACTGGGTTTAAAGCTGCTGTGTGGGAAACGGCCACAAGGCGGCAGCATTTCTCCATTCCCAAATCTGGTTACTAGGGCAGCACAGCCATTCTGGAAGTCGTGTTCCCAGGTTGTAAATTAGAATGCAATGTGCCAGGAAAAAGCCCCTGAAGTTTATTTCTCATTACTTCTTGTTCGTTGTTTTAATTGTTTTAATTGGGGTAATGATTAGAATACAGTTTGTCCTAGGTGTACACAATCTGCTTCATTCGTACATCATATATATCTATTCATGTAAAGATCCTTTTCCCATGTAAAGGATTACAGAGTGTTCTGTACACCTCCCTTGCTATGTGCTCGGGCTTTTTGATATATGTAATTAATCTGTATTTGTATAGGTAAGGTAAACCCAATCTTAATTTATCCATTGCCACCACCTTTCCTTTTAGATACACACAGTTTATTTTTTAAGTCTGTGTGTGTCTTTCTCTGTGGAAATATGTCCATTTTTGTCAGTTGTTAGGTAACACCTATAAGTTATCATAGGATATATGTCTTTTTCTTTCCAACTTACCTCATGTTCTGTGATTATCTCTAGGCTCATCTATGGTACCTCAAAGAGCAGTGTTTCATTGTTCTCCATGGCTAATATTCCATTGTGTACATGGACCATTTCTTCTTTATCCATTCATCTGTGGATGGACATTTTTCTTGCTTCCCTGTCTTGGCTATTGTGAATAAGGCTGCAGTGCAGCTCTTGCAGCCTGTGTCTTCTGGATTCCGGTCTTCTCAGGTGAGAGGCACAGCAGTGGGCCTGCTGCATCGAATGGTAGCTCAATTTTTACTTTTAAATGCAGCTCCTTTCTGTTCTCATTATTGGCTGTTACCACTTTACATCTCACCAGCAGCTAGAGGGTACACAGTTCTCAGAAAACACTTCAGCATTCATTATTTGTAGACTTTCTGATGATGGTTAGTCGACCTGTGTGAGTTGAAACCTTTTTGTAGATTAGATTTGCATGAGTGTAGTAATTCCTGAGGTTGAGCTTTTATCCAGTTTCCTTTTTTTTTAAAAGATAGTAAGTAAAGCTTACGCCTTCATACTATCTTCTTGAAAAATTGCCTGTTTTGATTTTTTTTGGCCATTCCCTACCTCAGCACAATTTTTTAGGGTAGGTGTCCTTTACAGCCCTGAGTCCTTGTGAATATTAAGTGACCATTAGCTGTGGGTTTAAAGCTGCTCTTGCGGGAAAGAGCCACAAGGCGGCAGCATTTCTACATTTCCAACTGAGTTTTTGGGCAGCAGAGCCTTCCTGGAAATCATGTTAGTAGGCTTCAAATTAGAGTGGAATATGCCAGTGAAAACCCTCAAGAGGCTTATATCTCCTTACTTGCTGTTTGTTTTTAAATTAATTTTTATTAGGTATTAGAGCAAATTTGATAAAAATGTTGTTTCTCCTAGGTGTACAGAATCTGGTTCATCATATCAATGTATCTGTCTATTCGTCTTTGGATCCTTTCCCATGTAGGTTATTACAGAGTGTTGAGTAGTTCTCTCTTGGTATTTCATATGTATTTTGCGATTATATATTTCATATGTGTTAGTACATGTCTGTTAACCCCCATATCGTAATTCATTCATTCCTTACAACTTTCCATTTCATTAAACATCATTTTATTTTTTTAATCCATGATTTCCCTTCTCTTGGAATTAAGTTCATGGACAATAATTTTTAGGTAACACCTGGAAGTGATGTCATAGGATATCTTTCAGGTTCTTTCTTACTTCAAGTAGGGTGATTATCTCTAGATCCTTCTGTGGTGGTGCCAGCGGCACTGTTTCATTATTTTCCATAGCTAATATTCCATTGTGTACATGGACCATTTCTTCTTGGTGCAATTTTCTGTTCATGGACATTTTGGTTTCTTCCAAGTCTTGGCTATGTTAAATGTTCCTGCAGTGCAGGATTGCCAGCCTGTTTCTTTTCCATTCTGCTCTGCACAGTTGATAGGCACATCAAAGGACCTACCAGATCACATGGTAGCTCAATTTTTACCTTTAAACGCACCTCCATTATATTCTCACTACTGACTGTTACCAGTTTACATCCCCCCAGCAGCTAGAGGGTACACAGTTCTCTAAATGCCCTTCAGCATTTATTCTTTGTAGACTTTTTGCTGATGGTCAGTCGACTAGTGTGAGTTGAAACCTTTTTGTAGATAGGATTTGCATGAGTCTAATAATTCCTGAGGTTGAGCTTCTATCCATTTTCTTTCTTTTAACAAGAGAGTAAGTCAAAATACTTCTTAATACTACCTTTTTAAAAATTTTGCCTTTATTGAATTTTTTTGGCCATTCCTCACCTCAGGACATTTTTTTGAGGGCAGGTGTCCTTTACAGCCCTGAGTCCTTGTGAATGTTAAGTGACCATTAGCTGTGGGTTTAAAGCCGCTCTTGCGGTAAACGACCACAAGGTGGCAGCATTTCTACATTTCCAACTCTGGGTTTTTGGGCAACAAAGCCCTCCTGGAAATCGTGTTAGTAGGCTGCAAATTAAAGTGGAATGTGCCAGGGCACACTCCTAAGAGCTTATATCTCCTTACTTCTTGTTTGTTTTTTAAATTTAATTTTTATTTATTATCAGAGCAAATTTGATGAAAATGTTGTGTTTGTTCTAGGTGTACAGAATCTGGTTCATTATATCTATGTATCTATCTATTCATCTTTGGTTCCTTTCCCGTGTAGGTTATTACAGAGTGATGAGCTCAATTTTTAACTTTAAACGCAGCGGCATTCTCTTCTCACTACTGGCTGTTACCATTTTACGTCCTACCAGCAGCTAGAGGGTACACTGTTCTGTAAAACCCTTTCAGCATTCATGTTTTGTAGACTATTTTGCTGATGATCATTCTGATGGTGGTAAGGTGAACGTTTTTGTAGATTGAATTTGCATGGCTTTATTATTTCCTGATATTGAGCATTATTCCATGCTCTTTTTTAAACAAAAAGAAAAAGAAAAAGAAATGTGCGTAAAATATGCCTCTTAATATTGTCTTTTTGAAATGTTGACATCTTTTGAATTTTCTGGTCGATTTATAACCCCAGGAATTTTTTGAGGCCCGGTGGCCTTTACAATCCTGCACATATTTTGAAAATTAAGTGACCATTAGCGCTTGGTTTAAAGCTGCTGTTGTGTGAAAAAGCAACAAGGTGGCAGCATTTCTCCTTTACCAAATCTGGTTACCAGGGCAACAGAGCCTTAATGGAAGTCCTGTTCTAGGTTGTAAATTAGAATGGAATGTGCCAGGAAAAATTCCTTTAGGTTTGTCTCATTATTTCTTGTTTATATTTTTAATTTAATTTTTATTTTTTATCACAGGAAATTTGATTAAATTGTCTTGATTGTTCTAGGTGTGCAAGATGTGGTTCTTTTACACATATACATATATCTATAGTTCCTTGGATCCTTTTCCCATGTAGGTTATGACACAATGTTGAGTAGTCTTCTCTTGGTATTCTGTAGGTCTTTGGTGATTATATACTTCACCTGTGTTTGTATATCTCTGTTAACCCCAATATCATAATGTATCCAATCCTCACACCTTTCGATTTGGGGAACCATAAGTTTGTTTCATGAATCTGTGATTGCCTTTCTCTGTGGAAATATCTTCATTGGTATCAATTTTTAGGTAACACCTATAAGTGATATCATACGATAGGTGTCTCGATTTCTCACTTACTACAAATTGCGTGATTACCTCTAGACTCATCTATGGTGCTGCAAATGGCATTGTGTCAGTTTTTTCCTTGGCTAATATTCCATCTATACACGTAGCAGTTCTTCTTTGTCCACCCATCTGTTGATGGACTTTTGGTTGTTTCCATGTCTTGGCTATTGTAATACTGCTGCAGAGCAGATTTGCCTGCCTGTGTCTTTCCAATTCTGTCTTCTTAGGTTATAGGCCTAGGAGTCGGCCTCCTGGATCATATAGTTGCTCAAAGTTTACCTTTTAAAGGCACCTCCGTTCTGTTCCCATTAGTGGCTCTTACCAGGTTACGTCCCACTTCAAATGGAGGGTATGCATTTCTCCACAACCTCTTCAGCATTGGCCATTTGTAGTTTCTTTTCTGATGGTTATTCTTAGTGGTGTGAACTGATACCTCTGTGTGGTTGGATTTGCATGTGTCTCATAATCCCTTGAAATTGAGCTTTCAGGCATGTCCTTTTAATTTTCAAACTGTTATTACAGCTTATTTCTTCAAATGGTTTTCTTGAAATATGGGCCACATTTTGAAATATTTTGGCCTTTACTTCCCTCAAGGTATTATGAGGGCAGGTTTCCTATACAGCCCTGCAGTCCTTGTTCATATGAAGTAACCATTAGCACAGGTTTTAAAGCTGCTTTTGCAGGTAATGGCCAGAGTGTGGCAACATTTCATAATTCTATGAAATGTAATTAACCACACTATATATATTTTTTTCTTTTAAATCTCCATTGTTATTTTATAAAGTACAATTATAATTCAAGTTCTTTGTAACAAGTGAAATTTAAAAAGATTAAAGGAAAAGATAATATCTTACCACTTACCATCCTTTCCCATTCCCTGAGACGACCAGCATAATGTGTAGATTTCTCATTTTATCCAGGTGATCTATACATCTGGAACATCATGTTTTTCACTGTATAAAAATAGATTTAGCTCTCAGACTTTTTATAGGCTACAAAAGAGTCCATAGGACAGAAGTACCAAGTATTTCCGACTTAGCTTTTTGAGGGACAATCAGGTTTCTTTCTGTTTTATTTTGTTGTTCTGCTAATTTGTTTAAACCTCAGAAAAATATTTTTTAAAGTACAAAACAATTAAGTTAGGGGTAAGGATTAGGGTTTAGCTTATGGGTTAGGGTGTGGGTTATGGTTAGGATATGTGTTAGACTTAGTGTATGGGTTACCTTTAGGGTACGGGCTAGTGTTAGTGTACGAGTTAGGGTTTGGGTACGCGTTAGGGTTAGGGTATTTGTTAAACCTCTCCAACTCTCCAGATATCACTTAGCACGTAAAGGAATATTATTTGGGGTCCAGCAATGGAGAAGACTTCAGACACTAGGATAAGACAAAGAACACACACATTATAAATAAATCACGTTAGGATTTTTTTTAAGCTCTACATTAAAACACTAGTGCTTAGGACATCTAATGGAGGCAGAAGCAGTAAAGGGTAGTTTTATGGGAATAACATCATAGATTTTCTGTAGAATACACAAATTTTGACTGGTTAGAAAGTCAAGGAGGAATGTTTTTGTTTTGAAGATATAAACCCTCTTGTAAATTGAGCTGTCATTGGAAGTTAGAAATTTTTTGTTGCTGTTTTATTGCTTTGTGTTTTCATGATTATTCTTGCATCTCCCTTGTTAAACCTTTGATTTGGGGAAGAGTGCCATTACTGGAAATGAGTTTACAGAATTATTCTCAAAAACAGAAGGAAATGGCTCTCACCTAAATATTAAGAAATAAACTCTAAACTGTTGTACTAACAGAATTATGATTCAGGGATAAAAATTCTATGAAATGTAATTAAGCACACAATATATATATTTTGTCTTTTAAATTTCCATTGTCACTTTTTAAAAGTACAATTATAATTCAAGTACTTTGTAACAAGTGAAATTTAAAAAGATTAAAGGAAAAGAAAATATTTTACCACTTGCCATCCTTTCCCATTCCCTGAAACGACCAGCATAATATGTAGCTTTCTCATTTTATCCAGGTGCTCCCTACATCTGGAACATCATGTTTCTGACTGTAGAAAAACAGATTTAGCTCTCACACTTTTTACAGGCTACATAACAGTCCATAGAACAGGAGTACCAAGTATTTAAGACTTAGCATTTTGAGGGACAGTCAGGTTAGCTTCTGATTTATTTTGTTGTTCTGCTAATTTGTTTAAATCCCAGAAAAATATTTTCTTAAATACAAAAAAATATAAATTAAGTTAGGGGTAAGGATTAGGGTTTGGGTTACGGGTTAGGGTATGGGTTAGGATTAGGGTACAGGTTAGTGTTAGGGTACAGTTCAGGGCTAGGGTATGGGTTAGGGTTAGGGTACGGGTTAGGGTTAAGGTTAGGGTTTGTGTTACAGTTAGGGTTAGGGTTAGGTTTAGTGGGAGGTTTAGGGTACAGGTGAGGGTAAGGCTACGGGTTAGGATTAGGATACAGGTTAGGGCATGGTTTAGTGTTAGGGTACGGGTTAGTAGTAGGGTACAGTTTAGGGTATGGTTTCGGGTTAGGGTTAGGGTACAGTTAAGGGTATGTCTAGCTCTAGGGTTAGGGTATGTGTTAGGGTTAGGGTATGGGTTAGGGTAAAGGTAGGGTTGAGGGTATGGTTTAGGGTTAGGGTATGGGATAGGTTTAGTGTACAGTTTAGGGTATGGCTATGGTTTAAGTTTAGGGTACGTGTTAGGGTATGGGTTAGTTTTAGTGTATGGGTTAGTATTAGGGTACAGGTTACAGTAAGTGTTAGGGTTAGGGTTATAGAACGGGTATGGTTTAGGGTACAGGTTAGGGTACGACAACGGTGTAGGATTAGAGTACGTGTTAGGGTATGAGTTAGTTTTAGTGTACGGGTTAGGATTAGGGTACGGATTAGGGTAAGACATCGGGTAAGGATTAGGGTTAGGGTTACGGTTAGGGAACGGGTATTGTTTAGGGTACAGGTGAAGGTACAACAACGGTTTAGGGTTAGCGTACGTGTTAAGGAATAGGTTAGTGTTAGTGTACAGGTTAGGATTAGGGTACGGGTTAGGGTAACGCTTTGGGTATGGGTTAGGGTTAGTGTTAGGGAACGGGTACGGTTTAGGGTACAAGTTAGGGTACGACAACTGTTATGGATTAGCGTACGCGTGAAGGTATGTGTTAGTGTTAGTGTATGGATTAGGATTATGGTATGGGTTAGGGTAAAGCTTCGGGTAAGGGTTATGGTTAGGGTTAGGGTTAGGGAACGGGTACGGTTTAGGGTACAGGATAGGGTACGACAACGGTTTAGGGTTAGCTTACGTGTTAGGGTACGGGCTAGTGTTAGTGTATGGGTTAGGATTATGGTACGGGATAGGGTAAGGTTTTGGGTAAGGGTTAGGGTTAGGGAATGGGTAAGGTTTAGGGTACAGTTTAGGGTATGACAACGGTTTAGGGTTAGAGTATGTGTTAGGTTATGGGTTAGTTTTAGTGTACGGGTTAGAACTAGGTTACGGATTAGGGTAAGACATCGGGTAAGGGTTAGGGTTATGGTTAGGGAATGGGCATGGTTTAGGGTATAGGTGAAGGTACGACAATGGTTTAGGTTTAGCGAATGTGTTAACGTATGGGTTAGTGTTAGTGTACCAGTTAGGATTAGGGTATGGGTTAGGGTAAGGCTTCAGGTAAGGGTTAGGGTTAGGGTTAGGGAATGGGTACGGTTTAGGGTCCAAGTTATGGTACAACAGTTTAGGGTTACCGTACGAGTTAGGGTACAGGTTAGTGTTAGTGTACGGGTTAGGATTATGGTACGGGTTAGGTTAACGCTTAGGGTAAGGGTTAGTGTTACGGTTAGCGTTAGGGAACAGTTTAGGGTACAGGTTAGGGTATGACAACGGTTTAATGTTAGTGTACGTGTTAGGGTACGGGTTAGTGTTAGTGTACGGGTTAGGATTACAGTTCGGGATAGTGTAAGGCTTCAGGTAAGGGTTTGGTTTAGGGTTAGGGTAAGGGTTAGCATTAGGAAACGGGTATGGTTTAGGGTACAGGTTAGGGTATGACAATGGTTTAGGGTTAGCTTATATGTTAGAGCATGGGTTAGTGTTAGTGTACGGGTTAGGATTAGGGTACGGGTTATGGTAACGCTTCGGGTAAGGGTTAGGATTAGGGAACGGGTACGGTTTAGGGTACAGCTTAGGGTACGGCAACTGTTTAGGGTTAGCGCACATGTTAATGAATGGGTAAGTGTTAGTGTATGGTTTAGGATTAGGATACGGTTTAGGGTAAGGCTTCAGGAAAGGTTTAGGGTTAAGGTTAGGGTTAGGGTTAGTGTTAGGGAATGGTTACAGCTTAGGGTACAGGTTAGGGAACTAAAAATGTTTAGGGTTAGTGTACATGGTAGAGTACGGGATAGTGTTAACATACGGTTTAGGATTACGGTACAGGATAGGGTAATGCTTCGGGTAAGGGTTAGGATTAGGGTTATGGTTAGGTTTAGGGAAATGCTACGGTTTAGTGTACATGTTAGGGTACGACAAAGGTTTAGGGTTAGCGTATGTGTTATTGTATGGGTAAGTGTTAGTGTACAGATTAGAATCAGGGTACGGGTTAGCGTAAGGCTTAAGGTAAGGTTAGTGTTAGGGTTAGGGTTAAGGAACGGGTACAGATTAGGGTACAGGATAGGGTACGACTACGGTTTATGGTTAGTGTACGTGGTAGGGTAATGTTTAGTGTTAGTGTAAGGGTTAGGATTATGGTACAGGTTAGGAAAAGGCTTCGAGTACAGGTTAGGGTTAGGGTTAGGTTTAGGGATCGGGTACGGTGTAGGGTACAGGTTAGGGTACGACAAACCTTTAGGGTTAATGAACGTGTTAGTGTATGGGTAAGTGTTAGTGTATGGTTTAGGATTAGGGTACGGGTTAGGGTAAGGCTTCAGGTAAGGGTTAGAGTTAGGGTTAGTGTTAGGGTTAGGCATAGGGAATCGGTACAGTTTAGGGTACGGCTTAGGGTATGACGACAGTTTAGGGTTAGGGTTAGGTTTAGTGTTTCGGTTACGGAACAGATATGGTTTAAGGTACAGGTTAGTGTACAACAACAGTTTAGGGTTAGCGTACGTGTTATGGTACGAGTTAGTGTAGTGTACGGGTTAGGATTACGTTATGATTTAGGATAAGGCTTCGGGTAAGGGTTAGGGTTAGGGTAAGGGTTAGGTTTAGGGAATAGGTATGGTTTAGGGTACAGTTTATTATATGAGAACGGTTTAGGCTTAGTGTAAATATTAGGTTACGGGATAGTGTTAGTGTACTGTACGGGTTAGGATTAGGGAACGGGTTAGGGTAAGGCTTTGGGAAAGAGTTAGGGTTAGGGTTAGTGTTAGAGAATGAGTACGGTTTAGTGTACAGTTTAGTGTACGACAACGGTTTAGGTTTAGTGTACATGTTAGGGTACGTGTTAGTGTCAGTGTATGGGTTAGGATTCCTGTACAGGTTATGGTAAGGCTTCGGGTAACGTTTATGTTTAGGGTTAGGCTTCGGGTTAGGCTTAGGGAAAGGGTAAGGTTTAGGGTAGAGGTTAGGGTACAACAACGGTTCAGGTTTAGCGTACCTGTTAGGGTACGGGTTAGAATTAGGGAACCGGTTAGTGTAACGCTTCGTGTGTAAGGGTTAGGGTTAGTGTTAGAGAATGGGTACGGTTTAGGGTATAGGTTAGGGTACAACAACAGTTTAGTTTTAGCATACGTGTTAGGGTAGGTGTTACTGTTAGTGTGCGGGTTAGGTTTATGGTATGGGTTAGGGTAAAGCTTTGGGTAAGTGTTAGGGTTAGGGTTGGGGTTAGGGTTAGGGAACGGGTATGGTTTAAGGAACAGATTAGGGTACGACAATGTTTTAGGGTTAGAATACGTGTTAGGGTATGGGTTAGTTTTAGTGTATGGGTTAGGATTAGGGTACGGATTAGGGTAAGGCATTGGGTAAGGGTTACGGTTAGGGTTACGGTTAAGGAACGGGCATGGTTTAGGGTACAGGTTAGGTAATGACAATGGTTTAGTGTTCGTGTACGTGTTAGGGTACGGTTTAGTGTTAGTGTACGGGTTAGGATTAGGGTACGGGTTAGGGTAAAGCTTCGGTTAAGTATTAGGGTAAGGGTTAGGGTTAGGGGACGGGTACGGTTTAGGGTACAGGTTAGGGTACGACAACAATTTAGGGTTAGCATACGTGTTAAGTTACGGTTTAGTGTTAGTGTTCGGGTTAGGGTAAGGCATCGGGTAAGCGTTAGGGATAGGGTTAGGTTTAGGGTTAGGGTTAGGGAATGGGGATGGTTTAGGGTACAAGTTAGGGTACGACAATGGTTTAGGGTTAGCGTACATGTTAGGGTATGGGTAAGTGTTAGTGTACGGGTTAGGATTAGGGTACAGGTTAGGGTAAGGCTTTGGGTAAACGTTAGGGTTAGGGTTATGGTTAAGGAATGGGAGCAGTTTAGGGTACATGTTAGGGTACGACAATGGTTTAGGGTTAGCCTACGTGTTTGGGTACGGGTTAGTGTTAGTGTACGGGTTAGGATTAGGGTACGGGTTAGCGTAAGGCTTCGGGTAAGGGTTAGGGTTAGGGTTAGGGAATGAGGACGGTTTAGGGTACAGTTTAGGGTATGACAAAGGTTTAGTGTTAGCGTACGTGTTAGGATATGGGTAGGTATTAGGTTACGGGTTAGGGTAAGGTTTCAGTTAAGGGTTAGGGTTAGGGTTAGGGAATGGGGACGGTTTAGGGTACAGGTTAGGGTACGACAATGGTTTAGGGTTAATGTACGGATTAGGGTAAGTGTTAGGGTTAGTGTACGGGTTAGTATTAGGGTAAGGGTTAGGGTAAGATTTCGGGTAAGGGTTAGGTTTGGGGTTAGGGTTAGGAAACGGGGACGGTTTAGGGTACAGGTTAGGGTACAACAACGGTTTAGTGTTAGCCTACCTGTTAGGGTATGGGTTAGTGTTAGTGTATGGGTTAGGATTTGGGTATGGGTTTGGGTAAGGCCTCGGGTAAGGGTTAGGGTTAGGGAACCGGGACGGTTTAGGGTACAGGTTAGGGTACAACAACGGTTTAGTGTTAGCCTACCTGTTAGGGTATGGGTTAGTGGTGTTGTACGGGTCAGCATTAGGGTACGGTTTAGTGTAAGGCTTCGGGTGAGGGTTAGGATTACGGTTACGGTTAGTGTTAGTGAACGGGGACGGTTTAGGGTATAGGTTAGGGTATGTTAAAAGTTTAGGGGTAGCGTACATGTTAGGGTACGGCTTAGTGTTAGTGTACGGGTTGGGTTTAGGGTACGGGTTAGGCGAAGCCTTCGGGTAAGGGTTAGAGTTAGGTTTAGGGAACGGGGACGGTTTAGGGTACAGGTTAGGGTACGATAATGGTTTAGGGTTAGTGTACATGTTAGGATATGGGTTAGTGTCAGTGTAACGGTTAGGTTTATGGTACGTGTTAGGGTAAGGCTTCGGGTAAGGGTTAGGGTTAGGTTTAGGGTTAGGATTAGGGAACGGGGACGGTTTAGGGTACAGGTTAGGTTACGACAACGGTATAGCGTTAGCATACATGTTAGGGTATGGTTAGTGTTAGTGTACGGGTTAGGGTTAGGCTTCGGGTTAGGGTTAGGGAACGGGGACGGTTTAGAGTACAAGTTACGGTATGACAACGGTTTACGGTTAGCGTACATGTTAGGGTACTGGTTAGTGTTTGTGTATGGGTTAGGATTAGGGTACAGGTTAGTTTAAGACTTCAGGTAAGTGTTAGGGTTAGGGTTAGTCTTAGGGTTATGGAACGGGGACGGTTTAGGGTACAGGTTATGGTATGACAACGGTTTAGTGTTAGCGTACGTTTTAGGGTACAGGTTAGTGTTAGTGTACGGGTTACGATTATGGTACGGTTTAGGGTAAGGCTTCAGGTTAGAGTTAGGTTTAGGGTTAGGGTTAGGCGATGGGGATGGTTTAGGGTACAGTTTAGGGTACAACAATGGTTTAGGGTGAGCGTATGTGTTAGGGTACTGGTTAGGATTAGAGGATGGGTTAGGGTAAGGCTTCGGGCAAGGGTTAGGGTTAGGTTTAGGGTTAGGGTTAGGGGATGGGGACGGTTTAGGATACAGGTTAGGGTACGACAACGGTTTAGGGTGAGCGTACGTGTTAGGGTATGGGATAGTGTTATCATACGGGTTAGGATTAGGGGACGGGTTAGGGTAAGGCTGCGGGTAAGTGTTAGGGTAAGTGTTAGGTTTGGGGTTAGGTTTAGGGGATGGGAAAGGTTTAGGGTACAGGTTAGGGTAAGACAACGGTTTAGAGTGAGCGTACGTGTTAGGGTATGGGTTAGTGTTAGGGTACGGGTTAGAATTAGGGGACGGGTTAGGGTAAGGTTTCGGGTAAGGGTTAGGGTTAGGGGACAGGGATGGTTTAGGATACAGGTTAGGGTACGACAACGGTTTAGGGTGAGCGTACGTGTTAGGGTACAGGTTAGTGCTAGCGTATGGGTTAGGATTAGGGGACGGGTTAGGGTATGCCTTCGGGTAAGGGTTAGGGTTAGGGTTAGGGGACAGGGATGGTTTAGGGTACAGGTTAGGGTACGACAACGTTTTAGGGTGAGCGTACGTGTTAGGGTATGGGATAGTGTTAGCATACGGGTTAGGATTAGGGGACGGGTTAGGGTAAGTCTTCGGGTAAGTGTTAGGGTTAGGTTTAGGGTTAAGGTTAGAGTTAGGGGATGGGGACTGTTTAGGTTACAAGTTAGGGTACGACAACTGTTTAGGGTGAGCGTACGTGATATGGTACGGATTAGTGTTAGCGTACGGTTTAGGATTAGGTGACGGGTTAGGTTAAGGCTTTGGTTAAGGGTTAGGGTTAGGGTTAGGGCTAGGGTTAGGGGACGGGGACTGTTTAGGGTACAGGTTAGGGTATGGCAACGATTTAAGGTGAGTGTGTGTCTTAGGGTACGGGTTAGTGTTTACATACGGGTTAGGATTAGGGGACGGATTAGGGTAAGGCTACGGGTAAGATATAGGGTTAGGGTTAGGGTAGGTGATGGGGAGAGAGTTAGGGGTCGGGGATGGTTTAGGGTACAGGTTAGTGTATGACAACGCTTCTGGGTGAGCGTACGTGTTAGGGTATGGTTAGGATTAGGGGACGGGTCAGGTTAAGGCTCTGGGTAAGGGCTAGGGTTACGTTTAGGTTTAAGGTTTAGGGGACGGGGACAGTTTTGGGTACAGGTTAGGGTACGACAACGGTTTAGGGTGAGCGTACGTGTTAGGGTACGGGTTAGTGTTAGCGTACGGGTTAGGATTAGGGGACGGGTTAGGGTAAGGCTTCAGGTAAGGGTTAGGGTTAGGGTTAGGGAACGGGGATGGTTTAGAGTACAGGTTAGGGTATGACATGGTTTAGGGTGAGCGTACGTGTTAGGGTACGGGTTAGTGGTAGCTTACGGGTAGGATTAGGGGATGGGTTAGGGTAAAGCTTCGGGTAAGGGTTAGTGTTAGGGTTAGGTTCAGGGTAAGGGTTAGGGTACGGGGACGGTTTAGGGTACAGGTTAGGGTACGACAACGGTTTAGGGTGAGCGTACGTGTTAGGTTACGTGTTATTGTTAGTGTACGGGTTAGAATTAGGGGTCGTGTTAGGGTAAGGCTTCGGGTAAGATATAGGGTTAGAGTTAGTGTTAGGGTTATGGGACAGGGACGGGGATGGTTTAGGGTACAGGTTAGGGTACGACAACGGTTTAGGGTGAGCGTACGTGTTAGGGTACGGGTTAGCGTTAGCGTACGGGATAGGATTAGAGGACGGGTTAGGGTAAGGCTTCGGGTAATGTTTAGGGTTACTGTTAGGGTTAGGATTAGGGTTAGGGGACGAGGACAGTTTAGGGTACAGGTTAGGGTACGACAACGGTTTTGGGTGAACGTACGTGTTAGGGTACGGGTTAGTGTTATCGTACGGGTAGGATTAGGGGACCAGTTAGGTTAAGGCTTCGGGTAAGGGTTACGGTTAGGGTTAGGTTTAGGGTTAGGGTTAGGAAATGTGGATGGTTTAGGGTACAGGTTAGGGTACGACAATGTTTTTGGGTGAGCGTACGTGGTAGGGTACGGGTTAGTGTTAGCATACGGGTTAGGATTAGGGGACGGGTTAGGATAAGGCTTCGGGTAAGGGTTAGGGTTAGGGGACGGCGACGGTTTAGGGTACAGGTTAGGGTATGACAACGGTTTAGGGTGAGTGTACGTGTTAGGGTATGGGTTAGGATTAGCGGACGGGTTAGGGTAAGGCTTCGGGTAAGGTTTAGGGTTAGGGTTAGGGGACGGGGATGGTTTAGGGTACAGGTTACGGTACGACAACAGTTTAGGGTGAGCGTATGTGTTAGGGTACGGGTTAGTGTTAGCGTACGGGTTAGGATTAGGGGACGGGTTAGTGTAAGGCTTCGCGTTAGGGTTAGGGTTAGCGGACGGGGACGGTTTAGGGTACAGGTTCAGGTACGACAACGGTTTAGGATGAGCACGGTCCCCCAGCTTTGCAATGAGGACGCTTGTTGCGTGGGGGCTGCTGGCTGAATGGGAGATGATTCCCCACCACTGACCAACTTCAGAATTGTTTACAACTGGAGCAAGTGCCCTGATACGGTTTTCCTCCGTGTAACTGGTGGGTTCTGTTTTTTTTTTCTTTCTTTCGTTTTTGGTTCAAGGTAGATTTTATTCCTCTTTTTTGTATTTACAGATATAAGCATGGAAATAATTTATTCATATAAATACATGTATGTGAAGGGAATAATTTTTTTTCTGTTTTACTTTTTTTAATTTTATTTTTTTAATTTTGAATTTAATTTTATTTTTTTATACAGTAGGTTCTTATTGGTTATCTGTTTTATACATATAAATGTTTACATGCCAATCCCAATCTCTCAACTCCTCCCACCACCACCCCTCCAACAGCTTTCCACCCTTGGTGTCCATACGTTTGTTGTCTACATCTGTTGCTCTATTTCTGCCTTGCAAAACGGTTCATCTGTACAATTTTTCTGGGTTCCACATATATGCATGAATATACAAGATTTGTTTTTCTCTTTCTGACTTACTTCACTCTGTATCACAGTCTCTAGATCCATCAACATCTCTACAAATGACCCAGTTTCATTCCTTTTTATGGCTTAGTAATATTCCATTTTATATATGTACCACTTCTTTATGCATTCGTCTGTCTGTGGGCATTTAGGTTGCTTCCATTACCTGGATACTGTAAATAGTGATGCAATGAACATTGCGGTGAATGTCTCTTTTTGATTTATGGTTTTGTCTGGGTATATGCCCAGTAGTGGGATTGCTGTATCATATGATAATTCTATTGTTAGTTTTTTAAGAAACTCCATATTGTTCTCCACAGTGACTGTATCAATTTACATTCCCAACAATAGTGGAAGAGGGTTCCTTTTCTCCACACCCTTTCCAACATTTGTTGTTTGTAGATTTTCTGATGATGCCCATTCTAACATGTGTGAGGTGACACCTCATGGTTGAGTCTATTTCGTTGAGTAAGGAGTAGGTCTTGTCTATTGCATATTTGGCTTATGGAACGGTATCTGTGCTAATTTCAATCTCTGGTTTAATACAGCACCCCAACTCACCTTTCCCCTTAAGCAAGCATAAGTTTTTTATCCAAATGTGAGACTGTTCGGTTTTGTGATTCAGTTCATGTGTAGCCAAGTTTACACTCCCTCTATTAGTGATATGTAATGATAATTATCTTTCTCTGTGTGACATATTTCTCTTAGAATCATCGTATTTAAATCCACTCAATTTGCTGCTACAGGCCTGATGACATTGATTTCATTGCTGAGTGATATTCCATTGTACGTAAGTACCACAACTTCTTTATCCATTTTTCGCTTTCTGTGATATTGAACTTGTACCGTAAACGAGGTTCTTGTAAACAGAGCCGTCCCAAACTTTGGGGTGGCTGTGTCTTTTTGATTTTAATTTCCCTAAGCTGTAGGACCATAAGTGGAAGTGCCCTAGGCTCTGTAGCTTTGTTTTTTAGATGTTTCAAGAAACACCATACACTTCTCCAGAGTGGCTGTTGGCAATTTACATCCCGCCCATCAGCATAACAAGGCTCCCAGTTCTCCATGGCCTGTCCTATCTTTCTGGTTTTTACACTTTTTTCAGATGGCCCTTTTGACACGTGGGAAGTGAGACTTCATTGTAGTGCGGATTTCCATTGCACGCTTGCTTGGTTGGCCAAAAAGTGCATATGCGATTTTTCCTGAATATATTTAGTAAAAAACGCATATGCCCTTTTTGACCAAGTGCATCACTGTCAAAGATCTGCTGCTTTTCATATGCTTTAAATGCATTTCCAGTATACCTCCTGAAATCTGATTCCTGCAGTTCTGCCACGCTTTCAAGTTCTCTTCGCAGCCTTACTTCAATATATTTTTGGAGAATAGCTGTCATTTATAACTCTGCAGGTTTGTGAATTACAGTGCCCCTGAGCTCCTTTCTTCAACTCGCTTTCTTGTGAGCTGGCCGCAAAACCGCAGGATTGCTTCAGGCCCTAATCTGGTTGCGGCCAGGCACGCTGAACCTTTGGTTAATTCCTCTTCCTGGTGGGAAATTAGAGTTAAATGTGCCCGTCCAGACACCTACAGCTAGTTTCTCATTGGTTTTCCCTATTCCTGTTCATCTTCCGCAGAAATTGCAAACTGTGCCAAACAGGAGGTTAACGGCACTGAGTCTCCAAGTGGGGAGAGTGTTAGTAAAGCGTCTGGAATGGCGAACCCGAGTACCGGGGGACGAAAACTGAGATGCATTTAAAAATGGTTCCCGATCACACGGTGGATCATACTCTGGGTTCCACATGCATGTTTTAGCTGAAGGAAGAATCCCTTAAACCTGGAGAGTTGGGACCCATGGAATGGGTACCGTGCAATATTACTTCAAAGGGTCTGCATTTGCTCAACGAACCTCACCAATCCTATCAGCCCCAAGTGTCCAGCCTTATGTCTCACCCAGCTCTGTGTGTCGATGTGGTAAATCCAGGTTGCATCACAAGCCCTGAATGAATTATTTAAGAATTTCTGTCTATTTCACTGTCATTGTGTTTTGTTCTTGAAATTTATTTTGATAATGGGATTTAGCTGATTGTCACTGCTGCGTTTATGCCGCTGTACACACGCTTGATTCTCTTTCGGAGACATATAAATCGATAGGTTTTAAGATTCTTACAAGTCAGGTATATTCCTAGGCGTTGAATATGGGGTGTTGAGTCCACTTCGTTGAGCAAGGAGCAGGTCTTGTCTATTACATATTTGGCTTATGGAACGGTATCTGTGCTAATTTAAATCTCTGGTTTTATGCAGCACTCCAACTCACCTTTCCCCTTAAGCAAGCATAAGTTGGTTTTCTCAATTTGAGACCCTGTTCTGTTTTGGAATTCAGTTCCTGTGTAGCCAAGTTTACATTCCGTGTATTAGTGATATCTTAGGATGTTTCTTTTTCTGTGTGACTTATTTCAGTTAGAATCATCGTACCTGAATCCACTCATTATGCTGCTACGGGCCTGATGTCATAGATTTCATTGCTGAGTGATATTCCATTGTATGTAAGTACCACAACTTCTTTATCCATGTTTGGCTTTTTGGGATATTTAACTTGTACCATAGACGAGGTTCCTAAAAACAGAGCCATCCCAAACTTTGGGGTGGCTGTGTCTTTTTGATTTTATTTTCCCTAAACTATAGGACCATAAGTGGAAGTGCCCTAGGCTCTGTTGCTTTGTTTTTTAGATGTTTCAGGAATCACCATACACTTTTCCAGAGTGACTGTTGGCAATTTACATCCCGCCCATCAGCATAACAAGGCTCCCAGTTCTCCACGGCCTGTCCTGCTGGAAGTGAGACTTCATTGTAGTGCGGATTTCCATTGCACGCTTGCTTGGTTGGCCAAAAAGGGCGTATGCGTTTTTTCCTGAATATATATTCAGGAAAAAACGCATACGCCCTTTTTGGCCAAGTGCATCATTGTGGACGTTCTGCCTCTTTTCCTATGCTTTAAATGCAATTCCAGTCTACCTCCTGAAATCGGTTTCCTGCAATTCTGCCCCGCTTTCAAGTCCTGTTCGCAGCCTTACTTCAATATGTTTTTGGACGATAGCTGTCATTTATAACTCTTCAGGTCTGTGAATTACAGTGTCCCTGAGCTCCTTTCTTCAACTCGCTTTCTTGTGAGCTGGCCGCAAAACCGTAGGATTGCTTCAGGCCCTAGTGTGGTTCCGGCACGGCACGCTGAGCCTTTGGTTAATTCCTCTTCCAGGTGGGAAATTAGAGTTAAATGTGCCCGTCCAGACACCTACAGCTAGTCTCTTATTGGTTTTCCCTATTCCTGTTCATCTTCCGCAGAAATTGCAAACTGTGCCAAACAGGAGGTTAACGGCACTGAGTCTCCAAGTGGGGAGAGTGTTAGTAAAGCGTCTGGAATGACAAAGCCAAGTACTAGGGGTCGAAAACTGAGATGCATTTAAAAATGGTTCCCGATCACACGGTGGACTATACTCTGGGTTCTCCATGCATGTTTTAGGTGAAGGAAGAATCCCTTAAACGTGGAGAGTTGAGTCCCATGGAATGGGTACCATTCCGTATGACTTGAAAGGGTGTGCATTTGCTCACCGAATGTCACTAATGCTATCAGCCCGAAGTGTCAAGCCTTATGTCTTACCCAGCTGTGGGTGTAGGTGTGGTAAATAGAGGTTTCATCAGTAGCCATGAATGAATTATTTAAGAATTGCTCTCTATTTCACTGTCATTGTGTTTTGTTTTTGAAATTTGTTTTTATAATGGCATTTAGCTGATTTTCACTGCTGTGTTTATGCTGCTCTAGAGACACTGGATTTTGTTATGGAGACATATAAATACATAAGTTTTTTTTTTTAATACCTGTATTGGGGTATAATTGCTTTACAATGGTGTGTTCGTTTTTGCTTTATAACCAAGTGAATCAGTTATACATATACATATGTGTCCATGTCTGTTCCCTCTTGTGTCTCCCTTCCTTCCACCCTCCCTATCCCAGCTCTGCAGGTGGTCACAAAGCACCGAGCCTATATCCCTCTGCGTTGCGGCTGTTTTTCCCTAGCTGTGTACCTTACGTTTGTTAGTGTATATATGTCCATGTCTCTCTCTCACCCTGTGAAAACTCACCCTTCCCCCTCTTCGTATCCTCAAGTCCATTCTGCAGTAGGTTTGTGTCTTTATTGTTGTGTTACCCGTAGGTTTTCATATTTTATTTTAATTCCATATATATGTGTTAGCATACGGTATTTGTGTTTTTCTTTCTGACTTACTTCACTCTTTATGACAGACTGTAGGTCTATCTACCTCATTACAAATAGCTCAATTTCGTTTCTTTTTATGGCTGAGTAATATTCCATTGTATATATGTGCTACATCTTCTTTATCTATTTATATAATGATGTGCACTTAGGTTGTTTCCATCTGCAGGCTATTTTAAATAGAGCTGCAATGAACATTTTGGTACATGAGTCTTTTTTAATTTTGGATTCCTCAGGGTATGCCTAGTAGTGGGATTGTTGGGTAATATGGTAGTTTTATTAGTAGTTTTTTAAGGAACCTCCATACTGTTCTCCATAGTGGTTGAACCAATTGCCATTCCCACCAGCAGTGGAAGAGTGTTACCTTTTCACCACACCCTCTGCAGCATTTATTGTTTCTAGATTTTTTGATGATGGTCATTTTGAGTGGTGTGAGAGGATACCTGATTGTAGTTTTGATTTTCATTTCCCTAATGATTAATGATGTTGAGCATTCTTTCATGTGTTTGTTGGAAGTCTGTATATGTTTGGAGATATGTCTATTTAGGTCTTCTGCCCATTGTTGGATTGGGTGTTTTTTTTTTGTTATTCAGCAGCATGAGCTGCTTATAAATTTTGGAGATTAATTTTTTGTCAGTTGCTTCATTTCCAAATATTTTCTTCGATTGTGAGGGTTGTCTTTTGGTCTTGTTTATGGTTTCCTTTGCTGTGCAAAAGCTTTGACGTTTTATTAGGCCTCGCTTTTTTTTTTATTTCCATTTCTCTAGGAGGTGGGTCAGAAAGGATTTTGGTGTGATTTATGTCATACAGTTTTCTACGTATGTTTTGTTCTAAGAATTTGAGAGTTTCTGGTCTTATATGTAGGTGTTTAATACGTTTCGAGCTTATTTTTGTGTATGGTGTTATGGAGTGATCTAATCTCATACTTTTGCATGTATCTGTCCAGTTTTCCCAGCACCACTTATTGAAGAGGTTGTCCTTTCTCCTCTGTACATTCCTGCCAGCTTTATCAAAGATAAGGTGTTCATATGTGCATGGGTTTATCTCTGGGCTTTTTATCTTTTTCCATTGATGTACCTTTCTGTTGTTGTACTAGTACCATACTGTCTTGATTACTGTAGCTTTGTAGTATAGTGTTTAGTTTGGGAGCCTGATTCCTCCAGCTCCGTTTTTAATTTTCAAGATTGCTTTGGGTATTCGGGGTGTTGTGTGTTGCCATACAAATTGTGAAAATTTTTTTTCTAGTTCTGTGAAAAATGCTAGTGGTAGTTCGATAGGGATTGCATTGAATGTATAGATTGCTTTGGGTAGTAGAGTCATTTTCACAGTGTTGATTTTTTCAATCGAAGAACATGGTATATGTCTCCGTCTATTTGTATCATGTTTAATTTCTTTCATCAGTGTCTTATAAGTTTTGCATACAGGTCTTTTGTCTCCTTAGGTAGGTTTATTCCTAGATATTTTATTCTTGTTGTTGCAATGGTAAATGGGAGTGTTTTTTTGATTTCAGTTTAAGATTTTTCATCATTAGTATATAGGAATGGCAGAGATTTTTGTGCATTAATTTTATATCCTGCTTCTTTATGAAATTCATTGAGTAGCTGTAGTAGTTTTCTGGCAGCATGTTTAGGATTCTCTATGCATAGTGTCATGTCACTTGTAAACAGTGACAGGTTTATTTCTTCTTTTCCAATATGGATTTTTTTATTACCTTTTCTTCTCTGATTGCTGTGGCTAAAACTTTCAAAACTATGTTGAATAAGAATGGTGAGAGTGGGCAACCTTGTTGTGTTTCTGATATTAGTGGAAATGGTTTCAGGTTTTCTTCATTGAGGATGATGTTGTCTGTGGGCTTTTCATATATGGCCTTTATTATGTTGAGGAAAGTTCCCTGTATGCCTACTTTCTGCAGGGTTTTTATCATAAATGGGTGTTGAATTTGGCAAACGGTTTCTGTGCATGTATTGAGATGATTATATGGTTTTTGTCCTTCAGTTTGTTAATATGGTTTATCACATTGATAGATTTGCATATATTGAAGAATGCTTGTATTCCTGGAATTAACCCCACTTGATCATGTTGTATGATCCTTTTAATGTGCTGTTGGATAGTGTTTGTTAGTATTTTGTTGAGGATTTTTGCATGTGTGTTCATCAGTGATATTGGCGTGTAGTTTTCTTTCTTTGTGACGTCCTTGTCTGGTTTTGGTATCAAGGTTATGGTGGCTTCGTAGAAGGAATTTGGGAGTGTTCCTCCCTCTGCTATATTTTGGAAGAGTTTGAGAAGCATAGGTGTTAGCTCTTCTGTAAATGTTTGAGGGAATTCGCCTGTGAAGCCATCTGGTCCTGGGCTTTTGTTTGTTGGAAGATTTTTAATCACAGTTTCTATTTTAGTGCTTGTGGTTGCTCTGTTCATGTTTTCTATTTCTTCCTGATTCGGTGTTGGCAGGTTGTGCATTTCTAAGAATTTGTGCATTTATTCCAGATTGTCCGTTTTATTGGCGTAGAGTTGCTTGTAGTAATCTCTCATGATATTTTTTAGTTCTGTAGTGTCAGTTGTTACTTCTCCTTTTTTATTTCTGATTGTATTGATTTGAGATTTCTCCGTTTTTTTTTTTTTTTTTTTGATGAGTCTGGCTAATGGTTTACCTATTTTGGTTTTCTTCTCAAAGAAGCAGCTTTTAGTTGTATTGATATTTGGTATTGGTTCCTTCATTTGTTTTTCAGTTATTTTTGATATGAGTGTTATGATTTGTTCCCTTTTGTTAGCTTTGGGGTTTTTTTGTTTTTCTCTCTCTAATTGCTTGAGGTGCAAGGCTAGGTTGTTTATTTGAGATTTTTCCTGTTGCTTAAGGTGGGCTTGTATTGCTATAAACTTACTCGTTAGAACTGCTTTTGCTGTATCCTATAGGTTTTGGGTCGTTGTGTCTCCATTGTCATTTGTTTCTAGGTGTTTGTTCAGTTTCTGTTTGATTTCTTCAGTGATGACTTCATTATTAAGTTGTGCATTGTTTAGTGTCCATGTGTTTGTATTTTTTACAGATATTTTCCTGTAATTGATATCTAGTCTTATGGCGTTGTGGCTGGAAAAGATCCTTGATACAATTTCAATTTTGTTAAATTTACGAAGGTGTGATATGTGACCCAAGATATGATGTATCCTGGAGAATGTTCCATGAGCACTTAAGAAAAATGTGTATTCTGTTGTTTTTGGATGGAATGTCCTATAAATATCAATGAAGTCCATGTTGTTTAATGTATCTTTTAAAGCTTGTGTTTGCTTTTTTATTTTCATTTTGGGTTATCTGTACATGGGTGAAAGTTGGGTGTTAAAGTCCCCTACTATGAATGTGTTACTGTTGATTTACCGTTTTATGGCTGGTAGTATTTGCCTTATGTATTGAGGTGCTCCTATGTTGGGTGCATAAATATTTATAATTGTTATATGTGCTTCTTGGATCAGTCCCTTGATCATTATGTAGTGTTCTTCTTTGTCTGTTCTAATAGTGTTTATTTTCAAGTCTATTTTGTGTCATATGAGAATTGGTAGTTCAGGTTTCTTTTGGTTTCCATTTGCATGGAATATCTTTTTCCGTCTGCTTACTTTCAGTCTGTGTGTGTCTCTAGGTCTGAAGTGGGTGTGTTGTAGACAGCATATATAAGGTAGTTGTTTTTGTATCCATTTAGCCAATCTGTGTCTTTTGGTGGGAGCATGTAGTAAATTTACATTTAAGGTAATTATTGATATGTTTGTTCCTATTCCCATTTTGTATATTGTTTTGGTTTCGTTATTATAGGTCTTTTCCTCCTCTTGTGTTTCTTGTGTAGAGAAGTTTCTTTAGCAGTTGTTGTAAAGGTGGTTTGGTGGTACTGAACTCTCTCAGCTTTTGTTTGTAAAGGTTTTAATTTCTCCATCAGATCTGAATGAGGTTCTTGCTGGGTAGAGTAGTCTTGGTTGTAGGTTTTTCCTTAATCACTTTTAGTATGTTCTGCCACTCCCTTCTGGCTTGCGGGGTTTCTGCTGAGAGATCAGCTGTTAACCTTATGGGGATTCCCGTGTGCGTTATTTGTTGATTTTCCGTTTCTGCTTTTATTATGCTTTTTGTATTTAATTTTTGACAGTTTGATTAATATGTGCCTTGGTGTATTTGTCCTTGTATTTATTCTGTATGGGACTCTGTGTGCTTCCTGGAGTTGATTAACTATTTCCTTTTCCATATTAGGGAAGTTTTCAAGTATAATGTCTTTAAATGTTTTCTCAGTTCCTTTCTTTTGTCTCTTCTTCTTCTGGAAGCTGTATAATTTGTATGCATTTAATGTTGTCCCAGAGGTTTAATGTTGTTCTTACATTGTGTTTCATGTTGTCCCAGAGTTCTGTGAGACTGTCGTCCTTTCTTTTCATTCTTTTTTCTTTATTGTCGTTTGTAGTAGTTATTTCCCGTATTTAATATTTCAGGTCACTTATCCGTTTTTCTGCCTCAGTTATTCTGCTAGTGATCTCATCTATCGTGTTTTCAATTTCATTTATTGTGTTGTTCATCGTTGCTTGTTTCCTCTTTAGTTCTTCTAGGTCCTTGTTAAATGTTTCTTGTATTTTCTATATTCTATTTCCAAGATTTTGGATCATGTTTACTATCATTATTCTGAATTCTTTTTTAGGTAGACTGCGTATTTCCTCTTCATTTGTTTGGTCTTGTGGGTTTTTATGTTGGTCTTTTATCTGCTGTGTGTTTTTCTGTATTCTCATGTTGCTTATCTTCCCGTGTTTGGGGTTTGCGTTCTGTAACTTGTTGGTTCGTAGTTCCTATTGTTTTTGGTGTGTGCCCAGTGGTGAAAGATGGTGGAGTGGGTCGTGTAGGCTTTGTGGTGGAGGGGAGTAGTGCCTGTGTTCTGGTGGATGAGGCTGGAACTTGTGTTTCTGGTGGGCAGGTTCACATCTGGTGGTGTGTTTTGGGGTGTCTGTGGAGTTATTGCGATTCTAGGCAGCGTCTTTGCTAGTGGGTGGGGTTGTCTTCCTGTCTTGCTATTTGTTTGGCATTAGGTGTCCAGCACTGTAGCTTGCTGGTCGTTGAGTGAAGCTGGGTGTTGGTGGTGAGGTGGAGATCTTTGGGAGTTTTTAGCCATTTGATATTATGTGGAGGTGGGAGGACTGTTGTGGACCAGTGTCCTGAAGTTGGCTCTCCCACCTCAGAGGCACATCACTGAGTCCTGGTTGTGGCACCAAGAGCGTTTCATGCAGACGCCTGATAGTAAAAGGGAGAAAATGCAGAAAGAAAGAAAGAGGAGAATAGAAAATATAATAAAGTAAGGTAAAATGAAATGAAGTTATTAAAATAAACAATAATTATTAAGAAAAATTGTTTTAAAAAGTAGAAAAAGCAAAGAAACAAAAAGGACAGATAGAACCCTAGGAGAAATGGTGAAAGCAAAGCTATACAGACAAAATCTCACAGAGAAGTATATACGTACACAGGAAAAGAGGAAAAGGGGGAAAAGTCATAAATCTTGCTCTCAAAGTCCAGCTAGTCAATTTGGGATGATTCGTCATGTATTTAGGTATTCCGCAGATGCAGGGTGTATCAAGTTGATTATGGCGCTTTCATCTTGTGGTTTTGAGACTGCTGGGGGAGATTTCTATTTTTGTTCACAGAGTTTCTGGGGCTCAGGTTTGGATTTGGACCGCCTGTGCATGTAGGTCGCTGGAGGGTATATGTTTTTCACTGAGACAGGAATGTGTTAAAGGAGTCGCTGATTGGGGGGTAGGTTTAATCAGGCCGGGGGGGGAGAGAGGGCCACGGAGTGCGGGGCAGGCCTGCGGTGGTAGAGGCCGCCATAACATTGCGCCAGGCTGAGGAGTGATGTGCGTTTTCCTGGGGAAGTTGTCCCTGGATCCTGGGACCCTGGTTGTGGCGGGCTGCAGAGGCTCACTGGAAGGGAGGTGTGGATAGTGACGTGTGGTCGTATACAGGCTTCTTGGTGGTGGCAGCAGCTGCCTTAGCATCTCATGCCTGTCTTTGGGGTGTGCAATGTTAGCCGTGGCTCACGCCCATGTGTGGAGGTACTTGAAGTAGTGCTTTGAATCCCCTCTCGTCACGCACTAGCAAACAAACAATGAAGAAAATGTCTCTTTCCTGTTCGGCAGGTCTAGACTTTTCCTCGGAATCCCTCCCAGGCAGCTGTGGTGCAGTAACGCCTTCAGGTTGTGTTTAGGTCGCTAACCCAAGTCTTCTCCCTGCGTTTTGAATGAAGCCCGAGGTCGTGCTCTGAGCCACGCTTGACCTGGCGGGGGAGCAGAGAAGCCTCTCCGGCTGGTGAATGTCTGTTGGCACCAATCCTCTGTGTGTGAATGTGTCCACTTTGTCCTCTGTACCCCTGTGGCTGTGCTCTCCTCCGTGGCCCTGAAGCTTTTCCCCTCTGGCACCCACAGTTTCCCTGCCGAGAAGAGGCTTTGTAGTGTGTGGAAACCTACCTCCCACTGGTGCAGGGTTTGTTTCTTTTGTGTCTGTTTATTTATTTTTTTTGTCCTATCCAGGTACGTGGGGAGTTTCTTGCCTTTTGGGAGGTCTGAGGTCTTGTGTCAGTGGTCAGTAGGTGTTTCGTAGGAGTTGTTCCATGTGTAGATGTATTTGTGGTGTGTCTGTGGGTAGGAAGGTGATTTCTGCATTGTACTCTTCTGCCATCTTTCCCCTCTCCCAAACATTTTAATAATAGTTATTTTTGTGATGCATGAGCATGGAATGTTGTTTTGTATTGTGTCTTTAGTTTCTTTATCAGTGGTTTATAGTTCTTTGAGTATAGGTGTTTAATGTCCTTGGTTAAATTTATTGCTAAATGGTTCGTTATTTTTGATGGAATTGTAAATGGTATTTTTCTAAGTATTTTGCTGGTGGTTCACTAGTAGTGTATAGAAACTAAAGTGATTTGTGTATATTGATTTCATATTTTGCAACTGTACTGAATGTATTTTTTAGTGTATTTTTTGAAGTAATGTGAAAAATTGCAATACTAAAATCTCAGAGTTTCTCCTTCTCCCCAGGTAATCTACAGGACCCAAGAGATGGTAGCTACTAATATACTCTTTTCATGGTTCCTGTTCATACCATGCGGAGCACTACAAGGGAAATAAGTATCACATCTTTGTTTGAACGTGGTGTGGGTAAGTCCTGGCCTCTATCACTAAAGTTTATGTCTCTCTTATCTGATATTCTGGCATGATATTGATATGGTTGTCTGTCTAGAAAAGTAATTTAGTTTCCAGTAATTTAAAAGGTAGCAAGAAGTTGCAATAATGGGAAAAAGTACTCACATTTGCCCAAGGAACCGGCATATAACCCCTACATGAAGTAATCCTGATGTCCATGTTATATTTTAATATTCAGCCCCACTTCAACTTTAATATACTGTGCCAATGTGTGAAAATGTCTTTTTCCATCGTCATCTAGTTTTGTTTTTCTGGAACCGTTACTGAGTTTCTCCCTTAGTTGGACCACCTTGATGCATTTGAAGCAGACAAGATGAGTATGGGATCTAGGTGGACTTTTCTGTATGGCTTTTTTTTTACTAAGAATGTTTTTAATGTTCATTTTTGTAACAAGTATCAGTGCTGCACTTTTTGTTAATTGTCATTAAAATTAGAAAAGACGACTTTAGCATTTAATTCACTTTATGTATACAGTTTTGTGGTATTAACTACCTTTATATAGTTGTACAAAGAAGTTAACTAAGATGTGTAACTCCTGTGTGCATATGGTAGTTACCCAGGAAATTGAGTAACAGTCTGAAATGGCCGAATACATCACGTTAAATATCGTCTTCATCTAAAAGGAAAATGAAGGAAGACTATAGTTGTTTCTGTCAATATTCATTTGATTGTATATGGCTTCCAAGTGATGTTGTATAACTAGTTGTGGAGACGTTTTGGGATAGGTGGTTCTGTTTTAGTTTCAATTTTCAAATTTAGTGGATTTTGCAGGCTTGATACAAGGTTTACAAACTTCATAGTGGATCAGGTCATCCCATGGTGTAACTGGTATTCATCGTTTGTTCAACAATTAAAGTTTGTGTGATACGAGTTCTCCGTGGAGTAATGTAGGTTAGTTTGTGTTATAGATTTGTGTCGGGATGAAAGGATAAGAGAAAGAAGACTTGATTTATTAAAGTGCTTTGAAAGTAATTGATAGTGAAGTATAGTTTATCTATCTGCAGCGGTGTCAATTTCTACTGTACAGCAAAGTGATTCATATGTACATATATTTATATACATATATTTTTTATTTTCTTTTCCATTATGGTTAATTATAGGGTATTGAATACAGTTCCTTGTGCTGTACAGTAAGACCTTGTCTATCTGTTCTATATATAATAATTTACATCTACTAATCCCAAATTCCCAATTCATTCTTGTCCTATGTCTTATCCTTGACAACCACCAGTGTGTTTTTTATATTTGTGAGTGTGTTTTTGTTCTGTAGATAGGTTCATTTGGGTCTAATTTTATAATCCAGATATAAGTGATATCATATGGTATTTGTTGTTCTCTGACTTATTTCAGTTTGTATGATAATCTCTAGGTCTATCCATGTAGCTGCAAATGGCCTTATTTAATTCTGTTTTATGGGTGAGTAATATTCCATTTTATATGTGTACTATATGTTGTATATCCATTCATCTGTTGAGGGACATTCAGGTTGCTTCCATGTTTTGGCTATTGTGAATAGTGTTGTTGTGAATGCTGAGGTGCACGTATGTTGTTGAATTATAGTTTTGTTTGGATGTGTGCCCAGGAGTGGGATTGCTGGGATATATGATAATTTTATGTTTAGTTTTTGAGGAACGTTCATACTGGTTTTCATAGTGGTTGCATCAATTTACATTTTCCCCAGTAGTGTAGGAGGGTTCGTTTTTCTGCACAGCCTTTCTAGCATTTATTTCTAGACTTTTGAATGATGCCCATTGTTAACACTATGAGGTGATAACTAAGTGTAGTTTTTTTTTTTTTTATGGTACGTGGGCCTCTCACCTCTGTGGTCTCTCCCGCTGCGGAGCACAGGCTCCGGACGCGCAGGCCCAGTGGCCACGGCCCGCGGGCCCAGCCACTCCGCGGCACGCGGGATCCTCCTGGACCAGGGCACGAACCCACGTCCCCTGCATCAGCAGGCGGACTCCCAACAACTGCGCCACCAGGGAAGCCCCTAAGTGTAGTTTTGATTGGGATTCTCTAATAATTAGCGATGTGGAGCATCTTTTCAGGTGCCTCTTGGTAATCTGTATGTTTTTGGAGAAATGTGTAGTCAGACTTTCTAAAATTGTGTATATTTTTTGATTTTTTTTGTTCTTTGAGTTGTATGAGCTGTTTGTATATTTTAGAAGTAAGCTCTTGTTGATCACATTATTTGCAGGTATTTTCTCCCAAAGTGTGAGCACAGGTTCTGGAACAACTGGATAGCCACATGCAGAAGAGTAAAGTTGGAACCTTACCTACCCTTCTGCCATATGCAAAATGAACCGAAAATGGACGAAAGGTCTATATGGCAGAAGCAAAATTATAAAACTCGTAGAAGAAAACATGAGAGTCCGTGTTCATGACCTCGGATTTGATCATGATTTTGTAGATCTACGAAAAGCAGAAGGAACAAAAGACAAAATAGATGAATTGGACTTTTGAAAATGAAAAACAGTTGTGTATAAAAGGAGCAAGGAATAAGATAATCCATTATCGAAAATGGCGAAGATGTTTGCAAAGCATGTATTTGATAAAGGATTTTAGCCCACCAGCCAGGCCCTTGGTGGTCCAGTGGAGTGTCTGTGAGGCCCTGCCGTCCTCAGTGATTAGGGGATTTCAGGCCCCACAGCAGCCGAGGGGTGGACACGGGTCATCCTCAGCACCCTTAGGGTGTGAGTGTTGGATGGTTTTGAGCTCAGATGCCCTCCCATTACTGCTGTCTAAGGCTGAAGGTTTCAATATGCTTCTAGAAGGACAGAGTATTTGCAAGTTTTTGAGAAGCAAGAGAACAGTCTTCAGTTTTCTGAAAGGGTATGTTATTCTTTCATATCATGACCATTTTCAGTTTGACTGTTAGGGATGCTCTCCCTGATTTCTGTGAGAGTGGCTATGGGGGTTTCACTGTCTCCAGTCTCCTCACCAGGTGACAAGGGTAGTGGGGCTAGACCCTGGTGGACATTAGCTTCGCTGGAGACTAATGTAGACTCTCTGTTTGCGATTGAATGTGGATGCCCGTGGTTCTCTCCGTCAGCGATTCTCATGTCCTCCTGTGTCTCTCTTCCTGTTGTCCTTTAGTCTCAGATTTACGTGAAGGCCACCACTCACAGCTTCCGTGGAGCGAAGAGATTTCTCCTGGAAGGAAAGGTTCAGGAAAATCAGAGGGAGAAATAAAGGATGCAGCTGATTCCTGATTTGTGGTGATGCCCAAGCGGGTGAGGAGAGTGAGTGTTTTTTTATTAGAATTTTAAATCCTCCAAGTAATAGATTATTGGGGGGGGGGGCATCCAGTGTTCTCCTGCTCATTGTAAGAGTGTCATTACTGGATTTTAATGTGGCAAATAATTTATATTATAAATATGCGGTGGGGGGGAACATACAGTTAAAAATGTTAGAGGTAACTGCAAGGGGTGTACAACAAACAAGGACCCAGAACCCTGTGTCCAGCCAGTGGCTGAGAGATTCCTACCGTGAGTCGCAGTCTCTTGGAGGGTGGAGTGGCCATGACTTTCCTCCTGCAGGTGACCGTACACAGGCAGATCGCATGTGGGACCACTGTATTGCAGAATGTTAGAGTGGCTGCTGGCACATAGTTGGGTAGAGATGCGGACAACAGAGAACTGCTCAGTAGCCTTGGAGAACCCCGGAGTGAGGCCTTAGTAAGGGCCAGTGTCATGTCATTACTTAGGGCCAGCATCAGGGCCAAAGGTAAGACCATTGTCAGGGCATTAGTGAGGGATATAATTAGGGTGTTTGTTAGTTAGGTAAAGAGTCAGGTTATTAGTTACAGACAGTGTTAGGGCCTCAGGTAGAGAATTTGTTTAGGCGTTAGTGAAGAAGAGCATCGGAGCTTCACCCATATTACGGAAAACGTCAGGATATTAGTTAGGGGCAGCTGCTAGGCCTTAGTTAGGGATAGTGTCAGGACCTCAGAGAAAATTTGACGGCTCTAGTATAAGCCTGTTGAGGCCGTTAGTTAGAGACACATGAAAGACTTTCTTAGGGATATATTCCGGGCCTTAGTAATGGTCAGGATAGGGGTATTATTTAGTGACAGTAAATGTTATGCGTGACAGCTTCAGGGCCATAGTTAGGGAGAGCATCAGGGCCTCACGTAGAGATAATGTAGGGCCTTAGTAAGAGAGAGTTCAGGTCGTTAGGGACATCGTAAGAGACTTTCTTAGGGACATAGTTAGGACCTTAGTTATGGACAGCATCAGGGCATTATTTAGTGACAGCTTAGACTATAAGGGACAGCATCAGGTCCTAAGTTAGGGAGAGTGTCAGTGTTTCACTTAGAGATAACGTGAGAGGCTTAGTTAAACACAGTTCAGGCTGTTGCTTAGGGATATATGCAGGACCTTAGAGGTAGTATCATGGTCATAATGAGAACCAGTGTCAGGGCATTAGTTAGGGCGAAAACTAGGGTGTTAGTTAGGGAAAGAGTCAGGTCATTAGTTACAGAGAATGTCAGGGTTTTAGGTAGGGACAGCGGCAAGTCGTTAGTTAAGAAGAGTGTCAGGGCGTTACTTAGGGGTAGTGTCAGGATGTTAGTTAGGGAGAGTCAGGAGATTAGAATTTCAGATTCTGAGGTAGAGATAGTATCAGGGCGTTAGTTAGGGACAGTGTCAGACACTTTGGTAGGGATATATTCAGGGCTTTAGTTATGGACAGGATCAGGGTGATATAGAGGAACACCTAAGGGTATTAGGGACATCTTCAGGCCCTCAATTACCGATAGCATCAGGGTATTAATTAGGGAAAGAGTCAGGCTATTAGTGTCCGTGCCTTACATAGAGAGAGTATTAGGGCCTTAGTTAAGGACAGCTTCAGAGACATACTTAGGGACATATTCTGGGCTTTAGTTATGGAGGGGATTAGGGTGTTAGGGAAAGAGTTGGACATTATTATAGACAGTGACAGTGTCTCAGGTAGAGACATCGTTTGAATGTTAGTTAGGAAGAGGGTCAGGGTCTTTGTGAGGGACAGGGTAAGGCTAACAGTGAGGGACATCTAAGGCTGTTAGGGACATTGTCAAGGTGTTAGATTGGGCCAGCATCAGGGCTGTAGTGTCGGCTAGTGTCAGGGCATTAATGAGGGAAAAAAGTAGGGTGTTAGTTAAAGAGTCAGGTCATTGGTTACAGACAGTTTTAGGGACTCAGGGAGAGTGAGCATGAAGGAGTTAGTTAGGAAGAGCATTAGGGTCCCAATTAGATTCAGCATCAGGACGTTATTTAGGGCCAGCAATAGGGCCTTAGTTAGGGACAGCGTTGTCAGGACCTCAGAAATAACTTGAGGGCTTTAGTAAGAGACAGTTCAGGCTATTAGTTTAGTTAGGGACACTTCAGACACTTTCTTAGGGATATATTCAGGGCCCTAGTAACAGAATCTGGGTGTTATTTTGTGACCGCTTAGGCAGTAAGGGAGAGTATCAAAGCCTAAGTTAGGGAGGGTGTCAGCATTTTGGGGATAGTGTTGGGGATTTTGTAATTTATAGCTTAGGGCATTAGCTAGGGACAGTGTCAGAGTTTTAATGACGGACATCTTCAGGGCATTAGTTAGTTATGCAGAGGAGCAGGTCCATACTTGGGATCAGTGTGAGGTCGTCATTTAGGGGCAGTGTGAGGGCCTTCTGTAGAGAGAACATCAAGGCCCTTAGTTTGGAAGAGGGTCAGGGCCTTAGGATAGGGTCAGAGTTGTCTTCAGGCATATATTCAGGGCCTTAGTAATGGAGAGGTTCAGGATCGGAGTGAGGGACATTGAAGTCTATTAGAGATATCGTCAGGGCCTTAGATAGGGTTAGTGTCAGGGCTGTAGTTAGGACCAGTGTTAGGGGGTTATGTAGGGAGGAAATTAGTTATAGACAGTGTCAGCTTCTCAGGCAGAGACTTCAAGGTCTTAGTGAAAGAATCAGAATCTCAGGTAGGAGCTGTATCAGGGTATTACATACAAGTGTGAAGGCCTTAATTAGGGAGAGTTTCAGGGCCTCAGAGAAAAACTTGAGGGGCTTAGTAAGAGACACTTCAGGTTGTTGGTTAGGGACATCATCAGGGCGTTAGTTATGGACAGGGTGAGGGTATTATTGAAAGACAGCTCAGGCAATTAGGCACACCGTCAGGGCTTTGGGTGGGGGCAGCGTCAGGGAGTAGTTGGGGAAAGAGTGACTCAGGGTTTTAGTTAGAGACAGTGTCAGGTTCTTCATTAGGCACACTGTTATGGCCTTTGGTAAAGATAAATTGAGGGCCTTAGAGACGTTTTGGGTCATTAGTGACATTGTCTGGACTTTAGTGTTGTCTTTTGTTCATCATGTATGGCGTGAATCAGGGCATTAATGAGGGACAGGGCAAGTTATTAGGGATTGTGTCAGGGTGTTAGTTAGGGAATGTGTTAGGAAGTTGGTTAGAGAAAGAGTGATGCCAGTAGTTAAAGACAGAGTCAGGGAGTTAGTCAGAGACAGTCTCAGTTTTTAATTAGGGAGAGTGTCAGTGCATTAGTTATAGATAAGTTGAGGGTCTTTGTTAATGACAGCCTGCAGGCCTCAGTTGGAGCCGGGTTGACGGTCTTGGGACTAAATTTAGGGCCTTAGGTCGGGACAGCATTAGGGATTTAGTTAGCATAAGAGACTTGACGTTATGTAAAGAGAAGGTTAGGTTGAGGTGTAGGAATAGCGTCAGAACATGACGTAGGTTTAGTGTGAGGACCATACCTACTTAGAGTATCAGTTCCTAATTTAGGTGCAGTGTCAGGGCTTCAGGAAGGGACAGCGTTAGAGCCTGAGTTAGGGAGAGTGAGAGGGCGTGATTGAGGCCTGGAGTCAGTGTCAGGGCATGATTAAGGAGCAGCATAAGGGCCTCGGTAGGAACAGAATAAGGGGTTTGTTAACGATATTATCAGGGCCTGTGGTAGAGAGAGCGTCATGGGCTCAGGGACAGCGTCAAGGCTTTCTGTGGGACAGTTTCAGGACTTTAATAAAACATGAGTCAGGATATAAGAAGCTCAGGATACTGTCAGGACTTTAGATATTGACGGTAGCAGAGCTTTAGTCTAGTCAGGGAAAGTGTCAAGGCCTGAGATAGATAGGAGTAGCATCTGTGTCTGTTTTATGTACTGTGGCAGGGCCTGAGTTAGGAATAGTGTTAGAGCGTTAGTTAGGGACAGTGTCACGGCCGTGGGACTAAATTCAGGGCCTGAGGTATTCACAGCATAAGGGCTTCAGTTAGCATAAGAGGTAGGAAAGTTGCTAAGTTTTGGGATCGTCTGAGGAAACGACCTAGGGCAATTGTGAAGATGTTAGTCACTGAGAGTATCGGGGATGTATTAAGAATTAGTGTCATGGCTTCAGGTAGGGACAGAGGGAGAGTGCCAGGGACTGAGTGAGGCTTTTTGTCAGGCCATTAGGTGAGGACACTGTCAGGGCATGTAGGAGGTGTATCAGGGCCTTTGTTGGGTCAGCAATATGGTCTTAGTTAAAGACATGATCAGGGTTTGAGTTAGTTACAGCATGAAGGGGTCACTTAAGCATAGCTACAGGGCCTGAGTTAGGTAGAGCCTTAGGCCTTTACTTACGGACAGAGACAGGGCTTCCTTAAGGACAGTGTGTGGGCCTTAGTTAGAGAAAGTGTCAGGGACTTAATTAGTTAGGGGGAGCATTAGGGTTTCAGTGAGGATAAGAGGCAGGTAATTAGCTTGGGACAGAGTTAGTTTACAGGTCAGGGATAGTGTCACGAAATGACCTAGGGATAGCGTCAGAGCCTAAGTAAGCTATGCCAACAGGGCCTAGTGAGGCCTATCTGTAGGGCTTGAGTGAGGGACAGTGTTAGGGTAAGACGTAGCAGTAGTACAGGTGTCTGTGTAGGATCAACCTTTGTGTGTTCGTAGAAGATACTGTCAGGGCCTCACTTAGTTATGGACATTGTCAGGGTGTACTTTGGGATAGTTTTAGCAGATTGGTAAGATACGGGTCAGGATATTACCTCCGAATAATGTCAGGACTTTAACTTATTGATGCCTGAAGGGCATTACAGGGGGAGCATCAGAGCCTTTGTTAGCTCCAGTGTGAGTTAGGAGGAGCCCGCAGGCCTTAGTTAGGGACAGGTTCACGACTTTGGGACTAAGAGTAGGACTAACTATAACTTGAACACTTACCTGTACCGTCGAATGCTAATGCTAAACCGTTGTTTTACGGAAACCTGTACTGTGCCCATCCCCAACCCGTACCCTAACCCTAAAATGTTGTCGTACCCTAACCTGTACCCTAAGCCGTCCCCGTTCCCTCACCCTAACCCGTACCCTAATCCTAACCCATACACTAACACTAACCCACCCTAACCCGTACGCTAACCCTAAATCGTCGTCGTACCCTAAACTGTCCCCGTTCCCTAACCCTAACAACACTCACCTGAAGCCTTACTCTAACCCGAACCCATTTCAAAACGTACGCTAGACCTAAACTGTCGTCGTACCCTAACCTGTACCCTAAACCGTCCCTGTTCCCTAACCCTAACACTCACCCGAAGCCTTACTCGAACCCGTACACTAACACTAACCCGTACCCTAACCCTAAACCATCGTCGTACCCTAACCTGTACCCTAAACCGTCCCCGTTCCCTAACCCTAACTCTCACCCGAAGCCTTACCCTAACCTGGACCCTAATCCGAACCCGTACACTAACCCATACCCTAACACATACGCTAACCCTAAACCGTCGTCGTATCCTAACCTGTACCCTATACCGTCCCCGTCCCTTAACAGTATACCTAAACCTAACCCTTACCCTAACCCGTACCTAAGGCTAACCCGTACACTAAACCTAACGTTAACCCCGAACATAAACCATACCGCAATCCTAAGCCATACCCTAACACTAAGCCATACCCTAAACTGTACCGTAACACTAACCCATACCATAACCCTAAACCTGAACCATACTCTAAACCGTACAATAATCCTAACCCGTATCCTAACCCTAACCCGAAACCCTAATCCTTACCCCAGCTTAATTTTGTTTTTTTGTATTTCAAAAAATATTTTCTTGGGTTAAAGCAAATTAGCATAACAACAAAATAGGGGGCTTCCCTGGTGGTGCAGTGGTTGAGAATCTGCCTGCTAATGCAGGGGACACAGGTTCGAGCCCTGGTCTGGGAGGATCCCACATGCCGCGGAGCAACTAGGCGATTAAGCCACAACCACCGAGCCCACGCATCTGGAGCCTGTGCTCCACAACAAGAGAGGCCACGATAGTGAGAGGCCCATGCGGCGAGATGAAGAGCGGCCCCCCGCTTGCCACAACTAGAGAAAGCCCTCGCACAGAAACTCAGACCCAACACAGCAATAAAAAATAAATTAATTAATAAACTCCTACCACTCCCGAAAAAAAAGAACAACAAAATAAAACAGAAAGTAACCTGAGTGTCCCTCAAAAAGCTAAGTCTGAAATAGTCGGTACTTCTGTTCTATGGACTGTTATGTAGCCTACAAAACGTGTGAGAGCTAAATCTGTTTTTCTACAGTGAGAAGCATGATATTCCAGATGTATAGAACACCTGGATAAAATGAGAAATCTACACATTATGCTGGTCGTTTCAGTAAATGGGAAAGGATGGCACGTGGTAAAATATTATCCTTTCCTTTCATCTTTTTAAATTTCACTTTTTACAAAGAACTTCAATTATAATTGTACTTTAAAAAAGTAACAGTGGGGCTTCCCTGGTGGTGCAGTGGTTGAGAGTCCTCCTGCCAATGCAGGGGACACGGGTTCGTGCCGCGGTCCGGGAGGATCCCTCATGCCATGGAGCAGCTAGGCCCGTGAGCCATGGCTGCTGGGCCTGCACATCCGGAGCCTGTGCTCCACAACGGGAGATGCCACAACAGTGAGACGCTTGCGTACCGCAAAAAAAACAAAAAAAAAAAAAACCAAAAAAAAACGGAAATTTAAACGAAAAAAAAAATATTTTGTGTTCAATTACATTTCATAGAATTATGAAATGCTGCCACCCTCTGGCCGTTACCTGCAAAATCAGCTGTAAAACCTATGCCAATTGTCACTTCATTTGAACAAGTACTGCAGGGTTGTAAAGGAAACCTGCCCTCATCATGCCTCGAGGGAGGTAAAGGCCAAAATATTTCAATATGTGGCACATATTTCAAGAAAACCATTTGAAGAACTAAGCTGTAATAACAGTTTGAAAAATAAAGGGACATGCCTGAAAGCTCAATTTCAAGGGATTATGAGACATATGCAAAACCAACCACACAGAGGTATCAGTTCACACCATTGAGAATAACCATCAGGAAAGAAACTACAAACGATCAATGCTGAAGAGGTTGTGGAGAAATGCATACCCTTCATTTGAAGTGGGACATAACCTGGTAAGAGCCACTAATGGGAACAGAATGGAGGTGCCTTTACAAGGTAAACATTGAGCTACAATATGATCCAGCAGGCCCACTCGTGGGCCTATAACCTAAGAAGACAGAATCGGAAAGGCACAGGCAGGCAAATCTGCACTGCAGCAGTATTACAACAGCCAAGACATGGAAACAACCAAAAGTCCATCAACAGATGGGTGGACAAAGAAGAACTGCTACATGTAGAGATGGAATATTAGCTTGGGAAAAAATGAAACAATGCCACTTGCAACACCACAGATGAGTCTAGAGGTAATCACGCAACTTGTAGTAAGTGAGAAAGCGAAAGACACCTAACATATATCACTTAGGTGTTACCTAAAAATTGATACCAATGAAGATATTTCCACAGAGAAAGGCAATCACAGATTCATGAAACCAACTTACGGTTCCCCAAATCGAAAGGTGTGAGGATTGGATACATTATGATATTGGGGTTAACAAAGATATACAAACACAGGTGAAATATATAATCACCAGAGGCCTACAGAATACCAAGAGAAGACTACACAACATTGTGTCATAACCTACCTGGGAAAAGGATCCGAAGAAGACTAGATATATGTATATGTGTGAAAGAGCCACATCTTGCACACCTAGAACAAACATTGTAATCGAGTTTGCTGCAATAAAAAATAAAAAAATTAAATTGAAAATATGAACAAGAAATAATGAGACATAAACGAAGGAATTTCTCCTGGCACGTTCCATTCTAATTTTCAACCTAGAACAGGACTTCCATTAAGGCTCTGCTGCCCTGGTAACCGGATTTGGTAAAGGAGAAATGCTGCCGCCTTGTGGCTGTTTCACACAACAGCAGCTTTAAAGCAAGAGCTAATGGTCACTTAATAATGGTCACTTAATAAATATCCAAAATATGTGCAGGACTGTAAAGGACACCGGGCCTCAAAAAATTCCTGGGGTCGTAAATCTACCAGAAAATTAAAAAGACGTCAACATATCAAAAAGACAATGTCAAGAGGCATATTTTGCACACAATTTGTCTTTTCTTTTTATTTTGGTAAAAAAAATGCATGGAATAATGCTCAATATCAGGAACTAATATAGCCAGGAAAACGCAATCTACAAAAACGTTCACCTTACCACCGTCAGAATCATCACCAGCAAAATCGTCTACAAAACATGAATGCTGAAATGGTTTTAGGAACTGTGTACCCTCTAGTTGCTGCTGGAACGTGAACTGGTAACAGCCAGTAGTGAGAAGAGAACAGCGGTGCGTTTAAAGTTAAAAACTGAGCTCATCACTCTGTAATAACCTACATGGGAAAGGAACCAAAGATGAATAGATAGATGCATAGATGTAATGAACCAGATGCTGTACACCTAGAACAAACACAACATTTTTATCAAATTTGCTCTGATAATAAATACATATTAAATTTAAAAAACAAACAAGAGGTAAGGAGATATAAGATCTTGGGGGTGTGCCCTGACACATTCCACTCTAATTTGTAGCCTACTAACACTATTTCCAGGAAGGGCTCTGCTGCCCCAAAACCCAGAGTTGGAAATGTAGAAATGCTGCCGCCTTGTGGCCGTTTCCCGCAAGAGTGGCTTTAAACCCAGAGCTAATGGTCACTGAACATTCACAAGGACTCAGGGCTGTAAACGACACCTGCCCTCAAAAACTGTCCTGAGGTAGGATATGGCCAACAAAATTCAAAACAGGCAAATTTTTCAAGAAGATAGTATGAAGATGTAAGTTTTACTCACTGTCTTTTAAAAAAGAGGCAAATGGATGAAAGCTCAACCTCAGGAATTATTACACTCATGCAAATGTAATCTGCAAAAAGCTTTCAACTCACACAGGTCGACTGACCATCAACAAAAAGTCTACAAATAATAAATGTTGAAGTGGTTTTCGAGAACTGTGTACCCTCCAGCTGCCAGTGAGATGGAAAGTGGTAACAGCCAATAATGAGAGCAGAAAGGAGCTGCGTTTAAAAGTAAAAATTGAGCTACCATTCGATGCAGCAGGCCCTCCGCTGGGCCTCACACCCAAGAAGACCAGAATCCAGAAGACAGAGGCTGCAAAAGCTGCACTGCAGCCTTATTCACAATAGCCAAGACACGGAAGCAACCTAAATGTCCAGCAACAGATGAATGGATAAAGAAGAAGCGGTCCATGTACACAATGGAATATTAGCCACGGAGAACAATGAAGCACTGCTCTTTGAGGTACCATAGATGAGACTATAGATGATCACAGAACATGAGGTAAGTTGGAAAGCAAAAGACATACATCCTATGATATCACTTATAGGTGTTAACAACTGAAAAAAATGGACATATTTCCACAGAGAAAGACACACACAGACTTAGAAAACATATACGCTTATCTAAAAGGAAAGGTGGTGGAAATGGATAAATTAAGATTAGGTTTACTGTACCTATACAAATACAGATTAATAACATATATCAAAAAGCCCGAGCACACAGCAAGGGAGGTCTACAGAACACTCTGTAATCCTTTACATGGGGTAAAGGATCTGTATATGAATAGATATATATGATGTACTAATGAACCAGATTGTGTACACCTAGGACAAACTGTATTCTAATCATTACCCTGATTAAAACAATTAAAACAACAAACAAGAAGTAATGAGACATAAACTTCAGGGGCTTTTTCCTGGCACATTCCATTCTAATTTACACCCTGGGAACACTACTTCCAGAAAGGCTCTGCTGCCCTATTACTCAGATTTGGGAATGGAGAAAAGCTGCCGCCTTGTGGCCGTTTCCCACAACAGCAGCTTTAAACCCAGTGCTAATGGTCACTAAATATTCACAGTCACTGCAGGCCTGTAAATGACACGTGCCCTCAAAAAAAACTCCTGGGGTCGAAAATCGACCACAAAATTCAAAAGAGGGCAACCTTCCAAAAAGACAATTTCAAGAGGTATATTGTACTCACCATTTTTTTCCTAAATAAAAGAGAAAGGTGTGGGAAAATGCTGAATATTAGGAATTATTAAAGACATGCAAATCCAAATTACAAAAACCTATCAGCTCACACCAGTCAGAATGGCCATGAGCAAACCTTCTAAAAACAATAAATGCCGAAGGGCGTGTGGAAAAATGCGTACCCTCGGTGTTAATTGGGACGTGGTAAGAGCCATTAACGAAAACACAATGCAGGTGCTTTGAAAAGGTAAACACTGAGTTACCAGTCAGTGAATCATACCCACTGCTGGGCCTATCATCTGAGAAAATGAGAATCAAAAGTCACAGGCTGGCAATACCGCACGCCAGCAATATTTACCATAGGCAACACTTGGAAGCAACGAAAATGTCCATCCGCAGAGGAGTGCACAAAGAAGAAGTGGTCCATGTACAGAATGGAATATTACTCCAATAAAATATATAAATTAAATTTCAAAAACAAACAAAGTAAGGAGACATCAGCTTTGGTGGGTTTATCCGGGCACATTCCACTCTAATTTATAACTGAGGAACACCAGTGGCAAGAAGGTCTGTTTCCCTTGGTACCAGAGTGGGGAACGTAGAAATGCTGCCACCTTCTGGCCGATACCTGCAACAGCAGCTTTGAAATCTGTGCTAATGGGCACTTCATATGCACAAGTACTGCAGGGCAGCAAATGAAACCTGCCCTTAAAAAGTCTTGATGCAGGTAAAGGCCAAAAAGTTTCAAAATGTGGCACATACTTCAAGAAAGCAATTTGAAGAAGTCAGCTGCAATAACAGCTTGAAAAATAAAAGGACATGCCTGAAAGCTCAATTTCAAGGGAGTATGAGACACATGCATATCCAACCACAAAGAAGTATCAGCTCACAACACTCAGAATAACCATCAGCAAAAGAAACTACAAACGATCAATGCTGAAGAGGTTTTGGAGAAATGCATACCCTCCATTTGAAGTGGGACGTAACCTGGTAAGAGCCACTAATGGGAACAGAATGGAGGTGCCTTTAAAAGGTAAACTTTGAGCTACCATACGATCCAGCAGGCCCACTTCTCGGGCTATATCCTAAGAAGACAGAATTGGAAAGGCACAGGCAGGAAAATCTGCACTGTAGAAGTATTGCAATAGCCAAGACATGGACGCAACCAAAACGTCCATCAAGAGATGAGTGGACAAAGAAAAACTGCTACATGTAGAGATGGAATGTTAGCCAAGGAAAAAAATGAAATAATGCCATTTGCAGGACCATAGAGGAATCTAGAGGTAATCAGGCAACTGGTAGTAAGTAAGAAAGAGAAAGACACATATCCTATCATATCATTTATGGGTGTTACCGAAAAATTGATACCAATGAAGATATTTCCACAGAGAAAGGCAATCACAGATTCATTAAACCAACTTATGGTTCACCAAACGGAAAGGTGTGAGGATTGGATACATTACAATACTGGGGTTAACAGAGATATACAAATATACAAACACGTGAAATATATAATCACCAAAAACCTACGGCATACCAAGAGAAGGCTACTCAACCTTGTGTCATAACCTACATGGGAAAAGGATCTGAAGAAGAATACATATATGTATATGTGTAAAAGAACCACATCTTGCACACCTAAAACAAACCAAACATTGTAATCTAATTTGCTGTGATGATAAAGAATAAAAAATTAAAGAAACGAACAAGAAATAATGAGACATAAACTTAAGGGGCTTTTCCTGGCACATTCCGTTCTAATTTACAACCTACCACACAACTTCCATTATGGCTCTGTTGCCCTATTAAACAGATTTGGTAAGGAGAAGTGCTGCCGCCTTCTGCTCGTTTCACACAACAGCGGTAATGGTCACTTAATATTCAAAATAATTGCAGGACTGTAAATGACACCTGCCATCAGAAAAAATCCTGGGGTCGTAAATCAACCAGAAAATTCAAAAGACGTCAACATTTCAAGAAGACAATGTCAAGAGGCATATTTTACGCACATTTTGTCTTTTTTTTTAAATAAAAGGGAATTGAAAAATGTGCAGCATCAGCAATTAATAAAGCCATGCAAATCCAATTACAGAAATGTTCACCTCACAGCCGTCAGAATGTTCTTCAAAAAAAGTCTACAAAGAATAAATGCTGAATGGGGTTTCAGAGAACTGTGTACCCTCTAGCTGCTGGGGGGATGTAAACTGGTAACAGAAAGTAGTGAGAACATAATGGAGGTGCGATTAAGGGTCAAAATTGAGCTACCACGTGATCTGGTAGGTCCTTTGATGCGCCTATCACCTGAGCAGAGCAGAATGCAAAACACACAGGCTGGCAATCCTGCACTGCAGGAACATTTAACATAGCCAAGACTTGGAAGAAACCAAAATGTCCATCAACAGAAAAATGCACAAAGAGGAAGTGGCCCATGTAAACAATGGAATATTAGCTATGGAAAACAATGAAACAGTGCCGTTTGCACCACCATATAAGGACCTAGAGATAATTACCCAACTTGAAGTAAGAAAGAAACTGACAGATGTCCTATGACATCACTTATAGGTGTTACCTAAAAATTGATACTCATGAACTTATTTCCAAGAGAAGGAAAAGCATGGATTAAGAAAAAAAATTATGTTTAACCAAATGGAAAAGTGTAAGGAATGTATGAATTAGGATATGGGTGTTAACAGACATGTACCAATACATATGAAATATATAATCACAAAATACGTACGGAATACCAAGAGATGTCTACTCAACACTCTATAATAACATACACGGGAAAGGATCCAAAGAGGCATAGACAGATACATTGATCTGATGAACCAGATTCTGTACACCTAGAACAAACACAACATTTTAATCAAATTTGCTCTGATAATTAATAAAAATGAAATTAAAAAAAACAAACAAGAAGTAAGGAGATATAATCTCTTGGGGATGTGCCCTGGCACATTCCACTCTAATTTGAAGCCTACTAACACGATTTCCAGGAAGGCTCTGCTGCCCAAAAACCCAGAGTTAGAAATGTAGAAATTCTGCCACCTTGTGGCCATTTCCCGCAAGAGCGGCTTTAAGCCCACAGCTAATGTCTCTTAACATTCACAAGGACTCAGGGCTGTAAAGGACACCTGCCCTAAACAATTGTGCAGAGGTAGGGAGTGGACAATAAAATTCAAAACTGACAAATTTTTCAAGAAGCTAGTATGAAGAGGTAAGTTTGACTCTTTTTTTTTTAAAAAAAAGGAAAATGGGTAAAAGCTCAACCTCAGGAATTATTAGACTCATGCAAATCTAATCTACAAAAAGATTTCAACTCACACCAATCGACTGACCATCAGCAAAAAGTCTACAAACAATAAATTCTGAAGGGCTTTTAGAGAACTGTGTACCCTCTAGCTGCTGGTGAGATGTAAAGTGGTAACAGCCAATAATGAGAACAGAAAGGAGCTGCGATTAAAAGTAAAAATTGAGGTACCATTCAATCCAGCAGTCACACCACCGGGCCTCTCACCTGAGAAGACCAGAATCGAGAAGACCCGGGCTGCAAAAGCTGCACTGCAGCCTTATTCACAATAGCCAAGACAGTGAAGCCACCAAAATGTCCATCAGCAGATGTATGGATGAAGAAGAAGTGGTCCACGTTCACAATAGAATATTAGCCATGGGAAACAATGAAACACTGCTATTTGAGGCACCATAGATGAGCTTGGAGATAATCACAGAACATGAGGTAAGTCAGAAAGCAAAAGATCTATATCCTATGATATCACTTATAGGCGTTATCTAATAACTAACACAAATGAACATATTTCCACAGAGAAAGACACTCACAGACTTAGATATTAAGTATGCTTATCTAAAAGGAAAGGTGGGGGGAATGGATAAATTAAGATTAGCGTTAGCATACATATACAAATACATATTATAAACATATATCAAAAAGACTGACCATATAGCAAGGGAGGTCTATGGAACACTCTGTAATATTTTACCTGGGAAGAGGATCTGAACATGAATAGACATACATATTGTACAAATGAACCAGATTGTGTACACCTGGACAAACAATATCTAATCATTACCCGGATTAAATAAATTTTAAAAACCAAGAAGAAGTAATGAGACATAAACTTATGGGCGTTTCTCCTTGCACATTCCATTCTAACTTACAACCTAGGTACACAACTTCCAGACAGGCTCTCCTGCCCTAGTACCCAGATTTGGGAATGGAGAAATGCTGCCTCCTTGTGGCCATTTCCCACAACAGCAGCTTTAAACCCAGTGCTAATGGTCACTAAATATTCACCAAACTTGCAGTTCTGTAATGACACCTGCCCTCCAAAAAGATCCTGGGGTAGAATATCGACCAAAAATTCAAAAGAGGGCAACCTTCCAAGAAGAAAATTTCAAGAGATATATTGTACTCACACTTTTTTTTTTAACAGAAAAAAAAAGGTATGGAAAAGTCATGAATTTTAGGAATTTTTAAAGACATGCAAACCCAAATTACAAAAACCTATCAGGTCACAGCAGTCAGAATGGGCATTAGTAAAAATGCTGCAAACAATAAATGCTGAAGGAATTGTGGACAAATTCGTACCCTTGGTTCTAAGGGGGACGTGGTAAGAGCCACTAATGAAACCAGAATGGAGGTGCTTTGAAAATGTAAACACTGAGCTACTAGTCAATCAGTCACACCCAGGGCTGGGCCTATCACCTGAGAAAATGAGAATCAAAAAGTCACAGGAGGGCTTCCCTGGTGGTGCAGTGGTTGAGAGTTCACCTGCCGATGCAGGGGACACGTGTTCATGCCCCGGTCCGGGAAGATCCCACATGCCACGGAGCGGCTGGGCCCGTGAGCCATGGCCGCTGAGCCTGCACGTCCGGAGCCTGTGCTCCACAACGGGAGAGGCCACAACAGTGAGAGGCCCGCGGACCGCAAAAAAAAAAAAAAGTCACAGGCTGGCAATCCTGCACTCCAGCAATATTTAATATAGCCAACACTTGGAAGCAACAAAAATGTCCATCAACAGAGGAATGCATCAAGAAGTGGTCCATATACACAATGGAATATTACTCCAATAAAAATATAAATTAAATTTAAAAAACAAGCAAAATTAAGCAGACATCAGCTTTTCGGGGTTTATCCGGGCACATTCCACTCTAATTTATAACCGAGGAAGACCACTGGCCAGAAGGTCTGTTTCCCTAGTACCAGCATGGGGAATGAAGAAAGGCTGCCGCACTCTAGCTGTTACCTGCAAAAGAAGCTCTAAAGCCTGTGCTAATGGTCACTTCTTGTGAACAAGTACTGCAGGGCTGTAAGTGAAACCTTCCCTCAAAATGTCTTGAGGGATGTAATGGCCAATAAATTTCAAAATGTGACACATACTTTAAGAAAACACTTTGAAGAACTAAGCTGTAATCACAGTTTGAAAAATAAAAAGGACATGCCTTATGAGTCACATGCAAATTCAACCACAAAGAGCTATCAGCTCACACCAGTCAGAATATCCATCAGCAAGAAAACTACAAACAATAAATGCTGAAGGTGTTGTGGAGAAATGCATACCCTCAACTTTAAGTGGGATGTAACCTGGAAAGAGCCACTAATGAGAGAATCGTGGTGACTTTAAAGGTAAACCCTGAGATACGATATGATACAGGAGGCCCACTCCTGGGCCTATAATATAAGAAGACAGAATTGGAAAGACACAGGCAGGCAAATGTGCACTGCAGCAGTATTACAATAGCCAAGACATGGAGGCAACCAAAAAGTCCACCAAGAGGTGAGTGGACAAAGAACTGGTACATGTACAGATGGAATATTAGCCAAGGACAAAAATAGCACAATGCCATTTGCAGCACCATACATGAGTCGAGGTTATCACGCAACTTGTAGTAAGTGAGAAAGCGAAAGACACATATCCTATGATATCACTTATAGGTGTTTCCTAAAAATGGATACCAATGAAGATATTTCCACAGAGAAAGGCAATCACAGATTCATTAAACAAAGTTATGGTTCACAAAATGGAAAGGTGTGACGATTGGATACATTACGATATTGGGGTTAACATAGATATAGAAACACATGTGAAATATATAATCACCGGAGACCTACGGAATACCAAGAGAAGACTACTCAACACTGTGTCACAAGCTACATGAGAAAACGATCTGAAGAAGTATAGATACATGTATATGTGTAAAAGAACCACATCTTGCACACCTAGAACAAACAAAACATTTTAATGAAATTTACTCTGATAAAACATAAAAATTAAATTTAAAAAAGAAGAAGTAATGAGACATAAACTTAAGGAGCTTTTTGCTGGCACATTGCATTCTAATTTACAACCGGAACATGACTTCCATTAAAGCTCTGACATCACTAATAAAGCAGCTTTATAAGCAATGTTGAAGGTAGCTTAAAAGAAGTCTCACTAATTATTGATAGTAACAAGAAAACAAACAAAAGTAAAAATCTCACTGCAAAAAGTATACATAGAGTAAGGGTACTAGATCAAACACTTATTAAACTTCTGTAAAGAATAAAAGACAACAGTAGTATGTTTTGTTAAAAAGAGAGGGCCCAAATAAATCAGAAATGAAAGGGATGATGTTACAACAGCCACCACAGAAATACAAAGTATCCTAAGATACACACAGGGTAACTCAGGGCTCAGACTGGACGGAGCCCACTCTCCATTCCCCTGTACATGACTTACAGGAGCCTCAGGAACTGAGGAGGGGGTCCCTGAGGAAGGGCACAAGATAGATGGTGTCAGGCATTAACATGACTGCATTCATCTTAAACGTGCCTGAACTACATTCACACGAGATGATTTTGTCCTGTATGTACATCGGCACCTCTCGTCGGAACTGCAGATCTTTGGCTTCACCACCTCTACTGACAGCATTAGCTTGACCTGCTGTGGACCATCTCCTATAGGATTTCTAGAACCACAAAGCATCGAAGTTTCACAGGACCCGGAGTCTGTGCGACTCCACTATGAGTCTCAGAGTCTCAACTGCATTCAGAGACTCAAGAGTCTCAACAGAGACTCCACTCTTGGAGGGCACACACAAAGTAGTGTGCACATCAGGACCTAGGGGAAGGAGCAGTCACCCCATAGGTGAATGACCATATCTAACTGCTAGTGTTAGAGGGTCTCCTGCAGAGGTGGGGAGTGGCTGTGGATCACCATGGGGACAACGACAGTGGCAGCAGAAGTTCTGGGAAATACTCCTTGGTGTGAGCCCTCCCACAGTCCACCATTAGCCCCACCAAGAGCGAGGTAGGCTCCAGTGCTGGGTCGCCTCAGGCCAAACAACCAACAGGGAGGGAACCAAGCCCCATGCATCAGCAGACAAGTGGATTAAACTTTTTATTAAACTTTTATTTAATCCACAGACAAGCAGATTAAAGCTCTGCCCACCAGAGAAACATGCAGCTCTACCCACCACCAGTCCCTCCCATAAGGAAGCTTGCACAAGCCTCTAAGATAGACTCAATCACCGGAGAGCAGACAGCAGAAGGAAGAAGAACTACAATTCTGCAGCCTGTGGAAGGAAAACCACATTCACAGAAAGACAGAGAAAATGAAAAGGCAGAGGACTTTATACCAGATCAAGGAACAAGATAAATCCCCAGAAAAACAACAAAATGAGGTGGAGATAGGTAACCTTCCAGTAAAAGAATTCAGAATAATGATAGTGAAGATGATCCAAGACCTTGGAAAAAGAATGCAGGCAAAGATCGAGAAGATGCAAGAAATGCTTAACAAAGACCTAGAGAAATTAAGGAACAAACACCTAGAAGAATTAAAGAACAAACAAACAGAGATGAACAATACAATAACTGAAATGAAAAATACACTAAAAGGAATCAGTAGCAGAATAACTGTGGCAGAAGAACGGGTAAGTGACCTGGAAGACAGAAAGGTGGAAATCACTGCCATGGAACAGAATAAAGAAAAAGAATGAAAATAAATGAAGACACCCTAAGAGACCTCTGGGACAACATTAAACGCAACAATATTCACATTACAGGGGTCCCAGATGGAGAAGAGCGAGAGAAAGGACCCAAGAAAATATTTAAAGAGATTACAGTCGAAAGCTTCCCTAGCATGGGAAAAGAAATAGCCACCAAAGTCCACGGAGCGCAGAGAGTCCCAGGCAGGATAAACTAAAGGAAAAAAATGCTGAGACACACAGTAATCCAACTGACAAAAATTAAAGACAAAGAAAAATTATTGAAAGCAACAAGGGAAAAATGACAACATACAATGGAACTCCCATACAGTTAACAGCTCATTTCTCAGCAGAAAATCTACAAGCCAGAAGGGAGTGGCATGATAAATTTAAAGTGATGAAAGGGAAGAACCTACCACCAAGAGTACTCCACCCAGCAAGGATCTCATTCAGATTTGACGGAGAAATCAAAAGCTTTACAGACAAACAAAAGCTAAGAGAATTCAGCACCACGAAACCAGCTCTACAACAAATGCTAAAGGAACTTCTCTAAGTGGGAAACACAAGAGAAGAAAAGGACCCACCAAGACAAACCCACAACAATTAAGAAAATAGTAAGAGGAACATACATATCGATAATTACCTTAAACGTGAATGGATCAAATGCTCCAACCAAAAGACACAGGCTCACTGAATGGATACAAAAACAAGACCCATATATAAGCTGTCTACAAGAGACCCATTTCAGACCTAGTGACACATACAGACTGAATGTGAGGGGATGGAAAAATATATTCCATGCAAATGAAAATCAAAAGAAAGCTGGAGTAGCAATACTCATATCAGATAAAATAGATTTTAAAATAACGATTGTTATAAGAGACAAGGAAGGACACTACATAATGATCAAGGGATCAATCCAAGAAGATATAACAATTATAAATTTATATGTACCCAACATAGGAACACCTCAATACATAAGGCAACTGCTAACAGCTATAAGAGAGGAAATCGACAGTAACACAATAATAGCGGGGGACTTTAACACCACACTTACACCAATGGAGATCATCCAGACAGAAAATAAGGAAACACGAGCTTTAAATGACACACGAGACCAGATAGATTTAATGGATATTTATAGGACATTCCATCCAAAAACAGCAGATTACATGTTTCTTCTCAATGGCACACAGAATATTCTCCGGGATAGATCACATCTTGGGTCACAAATAAAGCCTCAGTAAATTTAAGAAAACTGACATCATACCAAGCAGCTTTTCCGACCACAATGCTATGAGATTAGAAATCAATTACAGGGAAAAAAACGTAAAAAACTCAAACACATGGAGGCTAAACAATACGTTACTAAATAACCAAGAGATCACTGAAGAAATAAAAGAGGAAATCAAAAACTACCTAGAGACAAACGACAACAAAAACATGGTGATCCAAAACCTATGGGATGCAGCAAAAGCAGTTCTAAGAGGGAAGTTTATAGCAATACAAGCCTACCTCAAGAAACAAGAATATTCTCAAATAAACAATCTAAACTTACACCTAAAGGAACTAGAGAAAGAAGAACAAAACCCAAAGTTAGTAGAAGGAAAGAAATCATAAAGATCAGAGCAGAAATAAATGAAAAGCAGTAGCAAAGATCAATAAAATTAAAAGCTGGTTCTTTGAGAAGATAAACAAAAATGATAAACCTTTAGCCAGACTCAAGAAAAAGAGGGAGAGGATTCAAATCAATAAAATTAGAAATGAAAAAGGAGAAGTTGTATCAGACACCACAGAAATACAAAGCATCCTAAGAGACTACTACAAGCAACTCTATGCCAATCAAATGGACAACCTGGAAGAAATGGACAAATTCTTAGAAAGGTATAACCTTCAAAGACTGAACCAGGAAGAAATAGAAAATATGTACAGAACAATCACAAGTAATGAAATTGAAACTGTGATTAAAAATCTTCCGAGAAACAAAAGTCCAGAACCAGATGGCATCAGAGGTCAATTCTATCAAACATTTAGACAAGAGCTACCACCCAACCTTCTCAAACTATTCAGAAATTTTCAGGGGAAGGAACACTCCCAAACTCATTCTATGAGGCCACCATCACCCTTATACCAAAACCAGACAAAGATACTACAGAAAAAGAAAATTTGAGACCAATATCACTGATGAATATAGCTGTAATAATCCTCAACAAAATACTAGGAAACAGAATTGAACAACACATTAAAAGGATCATACGCCATGATTAGGTGGGGTTTATCCCAGGAATGCAAGGATTCTTCAATATACACAAATCAATCAATGTGATACACCATATTAACAAATTGTAGAATAAAAATATGATCATCCCAATAGATACAGGAAAAGCTTTTCACAAAATTCAACACCCATTTATGGTAAAAAGTCCCCAAAAGTGGGCATAGCGGGAATCTACCTCAACATAATAAAGGTCGTATATGACAAACCCACAGCCACCATCATTCTCAATGGTGAAAAACTAAAAGCATTTCCTCTAAGATCAGGAACAAGACAAGGATGCCCACTCTCACCACTATTATTCAACATAGTTTTGGAAGTCCTAGACACATCAATCAGAGAAGAAAAAGAAATAAAAGGAATACAAATTGGAAAAGAAGAAGTAAAATTGTCACTGTTTGCAAATGACACGATACTACACATAGTGAATCCTAAAGATGCCACCAGAAAACTACTAGAGCTAATCAATGAATTTGGTAAACTTTCAGGATACAAAATTAATGAAGAGAAATCTCTTGCATTCCCCTACACTAACAATGAAAAATCAGAAAGAGAAATTAAGGAAACAATCCCATTAACCATTGCAACAAAAAGAATGAAATACGTAGGAATGAACCTACCTAAGGAGGTAAAAGACCTGCACTCAGAAAACTATAAGACACTGCTGAAAGAAATCAAAGATGATATAAACAGATGGAGGTATAAACCATGTTCTTGGATTAGAAGAATCAATACTGTGAAAATGACTGTACTACCCAAAGCAATCGACAGATTCAATGCAATCCCTATCAAATTACCAGTGGCATTTTCTACAGAACTAGAAGAAAAAAAATCTTAAAATTTGTATGGAGACACAAAAGACCCCGAATAGCCAAAGCAGTCTTGAGGGAAATTAAAAGAGCTGGAGGAATCAGACTTCCTGACTTCAGACTATACTACAAAGCTACAGCAATCAAGACTATATGGTACTGGCACAAAAACAGAAATATAGATCAATGGAACAGGATAGAAAACCCAGAGATATACCTACGTACCTATGGCTAACTCATCTATGACAAAGGAGGCAAGGATATACAATGGAGAAAAGACAGTCTCTTCAGTAAGTGGTGCTGGGAAAACTGGACAGCTACACGTAAAAGAATGAAATTAGAACACTCCACAACACCATACACAAAAATAAACTCAAAATGGATTCGAGATCTAAATGTAAGATCAGACACTATAAAACTCTTAGAGGAAAACATAGGCAGATCATTCTATGACATAAATCACAGCAAGATCCTTTTTGACCCACCTCCTAGAGAAATGGAAATAAAAACAAAAATAAACAAATGGGACCTAATGAAACTTAAAAGCTTTTGCATAGCAAAGGAAAACATAATAAAGAGGAAAAGACAACCCTCAGAATGGGAGAAAATATTTTCAAATGAAGAAAATGACAAAGGATTAATCTCCAAAATTTACATGTAGCTCAATATCACAAACACAAACAACCCAATCCAAAAATGGGCAGAAGACCTAAATAGACATTTCTCCAAAGAAGATATACAGATTGCCAGCAAACACATGAAAGGATGCTGAATATCACTAATCATCAGAGAAATGCAAATCAAAACTACAGTGAGGTATCACCTCACAGCAGTCAGAATGGCAATCATCAAAAAATCTACAAGCAATAAATGCTGGAGAGGAATTTATTGGAGAAAAGGGAACGCTCTTGCACTGTTGGTGGGAATGTAAATTGATATAGCCTCTCTCTCACTAGGGAGAACAGGATGGAGGTTCCTTAAAAAACTAAAAATAGAAGTACCATACGACCAGCAATCCAACTACTGGGCATTTATCCTGAGAAAACCATAATTCAAAGAGAGTTATGTACAACAATGTTCATTGCAGCTCTATTTACAATAGCCAGGATATGGAAGCAACCTAAGTGTCCATCGACAGATGAATGGATAAAGAAGATCTGGTCCATATATAAAATGGAATATTACTCAGCCATAAAAAGAAACAAAACTGAGTTATTTGTAGTGAGGTGGATGGACTTAGAGTCAGTCCTACACACTGAAGTAAGTCAGAAAGAGAAAAACAAATACTGTATGCTAACAGAGATATATGGAATCTAAAGGGAAAAAAAAAGTTTATGAAGAACCTAGGGGCAGGACAGGATTAAGGACACAGACGTAGAGAAAGGAATTCAGGACACGGGGGTGGGGAAGTGTAAGCCGGGACGAAGTGAGACAGTGGCATGGACATATATACATTACCAAATGTAACATCAATAGCTACTGCAAAGCAGCCACATAGCACAGGGAGATCAGCTTGGTGCCCTGTGACCACCTAAAGGGGTGGGATACAGAGGGTGGGAGGGAGATTCAAGAGGGAGGGGATATGGTGATATATGTATATGTATAGCTGATTCACTTTGTTATACAGCAGAAACTAACACTCCATTGTAAAGCAATTATACTCCAATAAAGGTGTAAAAGGAAAAAAAAAAAAAAAGAAAGCCCAGAGATAAACCTACACACCTATGGTCAACTAATCTATGACAAAGGAGACAAGACTATACAATGGAGTAAAGACAGTCTCTTCAATCAGTGTTGCTGGGAGAAATGGACAGCTACATGTAAAAGAATGAAAATAGAACACTCCTTAACAGCATACACAAAAATAAATTCAAAATGGATTACAGACCTTAATGTAAAACCAGACAGTATAAAACTCTTAGAGGAAAACATAGGAAGAATACTGACATAAATCACAGCAAGATCTTTTTTGATCCACCTGCTAGAGTAATGCAATAAAAAAGAAAACTAAACAAATGGGACCTAACGAAACGTAAAAGCTTTTGCAAAGAAAAGGAAACTACAAACAAGACTAAAAGACAACACTCAGAATAGGTGAAAATATTTGCAAACGAATCAATGGACAAAGGTTTAATCTCCAATATATATAAACAGCTCATGCAGCTCAATATTAAAAAAACAAACAGCACAATACAAAAATGGGCAGAACATCTAAACAGACATTTCTTCCAAGAAGACATAGAGATGGCCAAGACACACATGAAAAGCTTTTCAACATGACTAATTATTAGAGAAATGCAAATCGAAACTACAATGAGGTATCACCTCACATCTGTTAGAATGGGCGTCATGAGAAAATCTAAAAACAACAAATGCTGGAGAGAGTATGGAGAAAAGGAACCCTCTTCCACTATTGGTGGGAATGTAAATTGATACAGTCACTATGGAGAACAGTATGGAGGTTCCTTAAAAACCTAAAAATAGAATTATCATATAATCCAGCAATCCCATTACTGGGCATATACCCAGAGAAAACCATAAATCAAAAAGACACATTTACCACAATGCTCATTGCAGCACTACTTACAATAGCCAGGTAACGGAAGCAACCTAAATGCCCACGGACAGACGAATGGATAAAGAAGTGGTACATAGATAAAACTGAATATTACCCAGCCATATAAAGGAATGAAATTGGGTCATTTGTAGAGACGTCGATGGATCTAGAGACTGTCATACAGAGTGAAGTAAGTCAGAAAGAGAAAAACAAATATTGTATATTAATGCATATATGTGGAACCTAGAAAAATGGTACAGATGACCCGGTTTTGCAGGGCAGAAATGGAGACACAGATGTAGAGAACAAACATATGGACACCAAGGGGAGAAACCCGTGGCGGGGGTGGTGGTGGGATGAGTTGGGAGATTGGGATTGACATGTATACATTTATATGTATAAAATAGATAACCAATAAGAACCTGCTGTATAAAAAAATAAATAAAATTCAAAAATTAAAAAAAAAATAAAAATAAAACAGAAAGAAAAGTTCTTCCTTTCCCATAGGTGTATTTATATGAATGAATTATTTCCATGCTTATATCTATAAATACAAAAAAGAGGAATAATATCTACCTTGAACCAAAAAAGAAAAAAAACAAAGCCAGAACCCACCAGTTATACAGAGGAAAACCCTATCAGGGCACTTGCTCCAGTGGTAAACAATTCTGAAGTTGGTCAGAGGTGGGGAATCGTCTCCCATTCAGCCAGCAGCCCCCCCTCCCCCCCACGCAGGGAGCATCCTCATTGCAAAGCTGGGGGACCGTGCCGAGGCATCTGTGAGTAAACGTGAGCTGAGCCCCAGGCCAGCTGCTGCTGAACTGTTCCCACCCTTCCCAGGTAAAACACCTGAATATATACAAGGACTTGAAAGCCTAGAGGAAGGGCCACGGAGCCACACGAGTGACAGCATGCCAGCCGACTTGGTGCCTGCAGGCCAGCCAGGATGGTCCTGGCCCTGGGTGCTCTTCTGGAAGATTTCCATTTCCCTGCCTGAGACACCCGTCCTGTCCCTGCCCCCACTGCTTTTTTCCTTCCTCACCTCTGCCCAGGGAGAAATTCCAGCAGCAGGTATGGGTGACACATCCTCTTCTTTTAGCAGGTGGCAGCCTGGCAACTGCTGCAGAAAGTCCAGCAGAGCCCCACTCACACTGGGCCACCCACAAAGCCGTGGCCTCTCACTCCCTCCCACCAGCCCAGCCCCGAGACTGCTGACAGGGCAGAGAAAATGGCGTCAGGCACAGCTGCAGGGGCTCTTGCTGCCTGGAGTGGTATTTATATTGATCTCAACCCAGGCACACCTGGGGAGGGCTGGCTGGCACGGTAAGGCTGCCCAGGTCAGCCAATCATCACCCCTCAGGGGCTCACAGTTGCAGAAAATGGAACTTGCTGAACCGGCCAGGTCCAAGGAACAGGTGTGGGCTCCTGAGAGTCAGGATAGACAAGGGGCTGCAGCTTTGGCTTGTTTTCTAATCATTTTATCTGGCCCATGAGTGGGAGACAACTTCAAGAAAACCCTCTCCTAATGAGAGGAACCCAGGAGTCAGGGAGAGGAGGGGTGGGTGGTGGGTGGAGACAGAGGCCTGGTGCCCCGGGTGCAGTGGAAGTCTCTGGAAGACCAGGTGGAGGGAGGCCGCACAGAGTGATGCCCAGGGTCACAGACCTGTCGGAGCTGCTGTTTGTTAGTTCAAGTCCTGCTCTGAGGTGCTCTGTGTCAGCTCTGAGCAACAGGTGAGCTACGGGTGCTCGTCAATGAGGGCTATGTACACGGTTCCTGTGTGCCCAGCCCTGCCGGGGTACCTGCCCAGGTGAGCTCTGTATCCTGGGAGAGGCCTGACCATGAGAGCCCCATGGGCTGCTGGGTAGCTGCATAGGTGAGCTCCATAACCTGGGAGGGGCCTGACCAGAGAGCCCCATGGGCTGCCGGGGACCTGCCCAGGTGAGCTCCATATCCTGGGAGGGGACTGACCACGAGAGTCCCGTGGGCTGCTGGGGACCCCGTAATAGATGTCAGGACAGTCAGTGAAGCCAACGAGGGTATACATTCAGTAGTTCCTAATTCCTACACCCTGCTGGTCATGCTACCTTCCAGCAGGACATGGTATTCTGTATTAGACTTCAATAATGCCTTCTTCTGTATTCCATTAGTCCCAGAGTCACAAGAAGTTTTGGCTTCTGAGTGGCAGGACTCAACATACAACAAAAACAATACTGTTGAGCCGTCCTGCCCCAAGGGTTCAAAAATTCCCACACCATCTTTGGGGAAACGTTAGCTAAAGACCTAAAAGTTCTACCTCTGGAAAAGGAAACCCTCCTTCAATACGCAGACGACATTCTGATCGCCAGCCCTACTAAGGAGGCCTCTGAACTACCAAGCCAATAAAGGATAGAAGTTGTCCAAGAAAAAGGCTCAAATATCACAGACTAAGGTGACCTGCCTGGCCTTCATTCTCACAGAAGGTCGGAGAAGCCCATCCCAGGAAAGGGAAGAAACCATTTGCAGCCTTACCCCTTCTAAAACTAGAAGACACCTTAGGGGTTCCTGGGGAGGCCAGGGTTTGCTGCATCTGGATCCCTAACTACAGTCTACTAGATGGGCCTCTATATGAAACATTGAAAGGAAAAGATGATGATCCTTTTATATAGAATCCAGAAGCGGCCTTTCAAGAATGGAAAGAGCAGTCAATGCAGACCCTTGCCCTGGACCTCCCTAATTTAGCTAAACCCTTTGACCTTTACATTCCTGGTCAAAAGTGAATCGCCCTTGGAGTATTAGTGCAAAAACTCGGACCACTTGAAATGGAACAACGCAAGAATGCCCTCCTGGTAGGATAAACTACGGTCACCAAGGGCTTGGCCAGCCGCCCCATCCGGCCAGGATACTGGGGGTATCTAAAAACCTGGAAATCAGCAGCCCGCAAGGTCAGCTACCTGCTAAGGGAAAAGCACCCCACGTGGTGTTCCTAACCACCTACAATGCCCTGAAGTTGCAGGTGTCGCTCCATGGGCACACCGACCTCGAGTGAGGAGGCCCTCCAACTCCAACCTTCAGAGACACAACCAGGGGCAACAGGGCACCATGATGAATCGTGTGAACATCACTTAACCTGGAGCTTCTCTCAGAAAACAACAAGAGTGTGCCCCAAAAGAGCAGACTACTGCTTGCAGGACTTATTGCACCCAGAGGGGAGATAAGAAGCTTGGCGGGGGAACCGTATATCACGCTGTCACCATAGAAAAGCCTACAGACACCGCGGTGATGGCGGTCAATAAGACCGGCTGGACTCCTGGCTACTTCAAAAGGCCGTTGACTCAGTGGCCGTCATGGTCCTGGATTACCACAGACCCTGGACTCTCTGGGAGTTGAGCGGGCAGGGCTCTGACACCTGGTGCTGTTTGTACGTTAATTCAGGGGCTTAATTGAAGAAAGCGCAGACTACCGGTCAGAGCATCTAGGCTGGCAGAAACGGTCAGCCTAAGGTGGCCGAACAAATATGGGGCGGGGTGAAACCGGCCCCCACAGCGTCTCTGCACATCTCCTTCGTGGACCCTTAAAGGTCATTAGAATCTATAACGCTTCCAATGCTGGTGCTCAGGCAGACAAGCAGGGAGGCAGGGGGCCTGGGGACAATCAACCTCACCTGGAGGCTGCTGGGGAGAAGTTCTGCCCCTCCCCCCCGGGTATGAGGACTCCCAACTCAGCACGAAGCAGTTACAGAAGAGCGGTCTGCACCCTCAGCACCCCAAGAATGAGGAACGGGACAAAAGGCAGAGGAGGGGTTTATCACCGGCAAAGCCCATTAAAAATTCCTGGGAGATAAAAATAAAATCTGGGCAATAAAATATAGTCTAACCTTTTTTTCCTTTGTGCTTTGTCTAATTTCACGTGCTCCTAGGGTTCCGCATGCAGAGGTCCCACACCCGGCACTTCAGACCCGATTTCCTAGTGCAGAATGGCTGGGTCGACACCTCAGCTCACGGGGCCCCATGCAGACTCCGCAACATAGAGCCTGAGCTGCAGCCAACCCGGCCCTCGAGAGCTCCGCCCCCTCCCTCCCACTGACGCTGCCGGGATCCCTACACAGCAGCCGGACCCACAGCCCGTGGGGGAGGGCTCACTCTCACCTCTCCATTCTCTGATCAAAATATAAAGTTTCCTTTGCTTCTGAACCAAACTCAGTCTCGATCTGTTGGCTCCAATGACACCGGGCAGGGTGACCCTTGTTGGGGCCCAGTCTGGAGGATCAGTAACAGAAATTGAGACTATTGTAACTTCAATGAACAGATGTGTGAGCCAAACTGTAATTAACATAGAACAGTGTATAAGGCTCGGGTAAAATAAGATGTTTCTAACACTTCCATTTGATATTTCCATCACTTTATTATAAGCAAGTTCAGTGAAGGGGTTTGTCTTATTTGTCAGGTCAACATTAGAGAAACGAAGTGATTTCTTTCCAAGGATGTGCATCTAATAATCTTGGCTGAAGGTTCAGTCTTGTTTTGGATGCTTTTCCATTGAAAGTGCTACCTCTCTTTCAGCTCCCCCATTTCTGAGAAGTATAAAGTCTTATAATTTATTATTACCAAAGGGGAAAGGTGGGAGGAGGAATAAATTAACTGTTTGGGATTAACACATACACACTGCTATGTATAAAATAGATCATCAACAAGGAACTACTGTATAGCACAGGGAACTACACTCAATATTTTGCAATAACCTATAAGGGAAAATAATCTGAAAAAGAATAGACATTTTTATCGACATCGTCTATCAACGACAGATAAAATGTAACCTAAGGGAAGCCAATGGTGAGTGCTTCTGACCCTGAAGACTTCAATCATCTAAAGTTTGGACTCTGCCTACTTCCCAAGGCCCTTAATGAACATACGTGTAGCCGTAGCTTAAAAATTCCCCAGTTTGGGGTTCGGGGAGACACTGATTTGAAAAAATCCCTGGTGTTCTCCTTACATGCACGGGACCCTTGCTACTGCTAAAATATGCCTGTCACACCCAGAGGATGGTACACCGTCTGATCGGGAAGAGTTTGGAAAAGGCATCTCATCTGCTCATCTCTTGGTACTCGGGTTCACCCCTCCAGCGTCTTTCCTAACAATCTCCCCACTTGGGGGTGTCAGCACCGTCATCATCCTGTTGCACAGAGTTTGGAATTTGTCCAGAGGATGAAGCAAAAGGATGAGAAACAATGAGAGACAAGTCCTAGGTGTTCGGACAGGCACATGTCACTCTAATTTCCAATCAGGAAGACGTATTGACCAAAGGCTAAGATTACCCATGGAAACAGAATAGGGCTTGAGGAAATCCCGCTGTTTTCTGGCCAGTTCCCAAAAACACAAGTTGAAAAATGGAACTCAGGGGCACTAAAATTCACGAAACTGAAGAGCTGAAAATATCTATCGTCGAAAAACGTCTTGAGGTAAGTCACCGAAAAGGACTTGTAAGCAAGGGAGAATGGCAGGAAAGGGATTTGAAGAGGTAGAAAGGACTCGCCATTAAAGCACAAGAAAAGGGGCTGAACATCGCCAACGATGCAGTTGGCCAAAAAAGGCGTATGCGTTTTTTCTGAATATATTCAAGAAAAGGGCATACACCCTTTTTAGCCAACCAAACAGGTGGGCACTGGAAATCAATACTACAAAATGTATCACTTCGCATCAGTCAGAAGAGCCATCCTCATAAAGTGTAAACACCAGAAATGCAGGACAGGGCGAGGAGAAAATGGAGCCCTGTGAGGCTGATAGTGGAAATGTAAGTTGCCAACGGTCATTCTGGAGAAGTGTATTGTGTTTACTAAAGCATCTAAAAAATGAGCTACAGAGCATATCATGGGCGTATATCTTGGGAAAAACAAAAATCGACAGGACACAGGCACCTCAACGTTTACCGCCTCTCTGTTTCAAAGAGCCTCGACTTCGACATAACCTAAATGTCCCTGGAAGGAAAAAATGGATAAAAGAGATGTGGTACTTACGTAGAGTGGAATATTACTCAGCCTGGAAATCAATGAAATAAGGCCAGTTGCAACAACTCCAAAAGAGTTACGTACGATCATTCTAAGTGACGTAAGTCAAAAAGAAAAAGACACTTAAAGGTGGAATCAAAAATGGTTACACATGAAATAAATTACAAAAGATAAACATAGTCAAATATGTAGAAAACACAGATAAGGCTGCTAAAGGGGAAAGATAGGGAGGGGTGAGGCATTATCCAGGAGGTTGAAATTAGCAAATATACCATTCCAAATACCAAATTGATACTCGAAAAGGCTACACGGTACCTCAAAGAACTGCACTCAGCACACTCAAGTCACTGGAAAAGAATATATACGACTGGTAAGAATCTGAAGAAGAATTTATTGCTGTCTCTCTATAGGTGAATCAAGTGCATGTACAGCAGCAAGAAACAGAGCTTTGAAACTCAGCTGTAACCAACATAATAATAGATTTTTCAAAAAAAGACAGTGAGACAGAAAAACTCTTACACCTTTTGCTCAGGGGCTGTTAATCAACATAGATTGAAAACATACAGACCCACAACAGGATGAGACATAAGGCTGGAAACTGTTCGCGCTAACAGAATTAGTGAGGTTGGGGGAGGAAATGCAGACCCTTTAAAGTAATACTGCCTGGTACCCATTCCATGGGTCCCAAATCTGCAGGTTCAAGGGAACTGCCTACAGATACAACATGCAAGGGAAATCCAGAGGACTGTACACCATGTGAACGGGAAATGTGTCTAAAATGCACCTCATTATTCATCTCCTGGTGTTCGGGTTCGCCATTCCAGCCACTTTACTAAAAATCTCCCCACTTGGAGAATCAGAGCCTTTAACCTCCTGTTTCGCACAGTTTGCAATTTGTACAGAGGATAAACAGAAATAAGGGGAAACAATGAGACACTAGCTGTGGGTGTTTCAACAGGCACATGTCAGTCTAATTTCCCATCGTGAAGAAGAATTAACCAAAGACTCAGCCTGCCGCCCCGGAACCAGAATAGGGCCTGAAGCAATCCTGCGGTTTTGCGGCCAGCTCACAAAAAAGCGAGTTGGAAAATGGAGCTCAGGGGCAGTGCAATTCACAAAGCTGAAGAGTTATAAATGACACCTAACGACGAAAAATATATTGAGGTAAGGTAACGAAGAGGCTCTGAATGCAAGGCAGAATTGCAGGAAACGGATTTCAAGAGGTAGATTGGTCTAGCCTTTAAAGCACATGAAAAGCATCAGAACTTCGACAATGATGCAGTTGGCCAAAAAGGGCGTATGCGTTTCAGGAAAAAACGCATACGCGCTTTTTGGCCAACCAAGCAAGCGGGCAAAACAAATACGCACAACAAAGAAATCTCACTTCCCACCACTCAAATGGGCCATCCGAAAAATGTGTAAAAAACAGAAACGCAGGACAGGCCATGGAGAACAGGGAGCCTAATTACGGGGATGTACGCGGTGTAAAATGCCGAGAGTCACTCGGGAGAAGTGGATGGTGTTTCCAAAAACATTTAAAAACAGAGAGACAGAGCATAGGGCACTTCCAGTCACCGGCGAATATCATGGCAAGACTAAAAATAACACACAGGCACCACAAAGTATAGGGCTGCTCTGTGTTCAAGAAACTAGATTTCGGTTCAATTCAAATATCCAAGGAAACAGAACAATGGATAAAGAAGTCGTGGTACTTATGTACAATGGAATATCACTCAACCATGAAATGAATGTATTAAGGGCAGCAGCAGCATAACGAGTGGATTTAGGTACGATGATTCTAAGTGAAAAAAGTCACGCAGAAAAAGAAACTAATCATAAGATATCACTTATAGAGAGAATGTAATCAGGGCTACACATGAGCTGAATTACAAAACAGAACGGAGTCACACATTTAGAAAACGCATTTATGCCTGCTTAAGGGGAAAGGTGAGGTGGGGTGACGCATAAAACCAGAGTTTGAAATTACCACAGATACCCTTCCATAAACCAAATATGTAACCGACAAGAACTACACGTTGCTCAATGAACTGGACTCAACAACCCCTATGCATCGCAGAGGAATATATCTGATTAGTAAGAATATTAAAACCTATGTATTGATATATCTCCATAAGGGAATCAAGTGTGTGCAGAGCGGCACAAACACAGCAGAAACACTGCAGTGAAATTCAGCTAAACACCATAATAAAAAAATTTTCAAAAAAAAAAAACACAAAGAGAGTGAAACAGAAAAATTCTTACAAAATTCGGCCAGGGGCTGTGATGTACCCAGGATTGGCCTCATCTACCCATACAGCTGGATAAGACATAAGGCAGGACACTTGGGGCTGAGAGGATTGGTGAGGTTGGGTGAGCCAACGCAGACCCTTTAAAGCAGTACTGCGCGTTACCCATCCCATGGGTCCCAGCTCTCCAGGTTTAAGGGAATCTTCCTACAGCTAAAACATGCATGGGAAACCCAGAGGATGGTACACCGTGTGATCGAGAAAGGTTTCTAAAACGTACCTCATTTTTCCTCTCCTGGTGCTCGGGTTCGCCATTCCAGCCGCTTAAATAAAAATCTCCCTATTTGGAGAGATAGCGCCTTAAACCTCCTGTTTCGCACAGTCAGCAATTAGTGCGGAGGATGAACGGGATGAGGGGGAACCAAAGAGAGAATAGCTGTAGGTGTTTACATGGGCACATGTTCCTCTAATTTCCCATCAGGAGGAAGAATTAACCAAAGGCTCAGCCTGCCGCCCCGGAACCAGAATAGGGCCTGAAGCAATCCTGCGGTTTTGCGGCCAGTTCACAAAAAAAGCGAGTTGAAACATGGAGCTCAGGGGCACTGCAATTCACAAAAGTGCAGAGTTAAAAAGGACAACTTTCGCTAAAACATATATTCAGGTAAGGCAACGAAGAGGAGCTGAAACCAAGGCAGAATTACAGGAAACAGGTTTCACCAATTAGATTGGAGTCTCCTTTAAAGCACATCAAAGGCGGCAGAAATTCCACATTGATGCAGTTCGCCATAAAGGGCGTATGCGTTCTTTCCTGAATATATTCAGCAAACAACGCATACGCCCTTTTTGGCCAACCAAGCAAGCGGGCAATGCAAATCCCCACAACTAGGAAGTCTCTCTTCCCTCCGGTCCAAAGGGCCATCGGAAAAAATTGTAAAAACGAGGGAGGCAGGTCAGGCCATGGAGAACAGGTAGCCTTGTTACCCTGATGAGCGGGATGTAAATTGCCAACAGCCACTCTAGAGAAGTGTACGGTGTTTCCTGAAACATGTAAAAAAGAGAGCTACATAGAATAGGGCGCTTCCACTCATGGGCATATATCTTGGGAAACCTAAAGATCGACAAGACACAGCCACCCCAAAGTTTAGGGCTCTTCTGTTTACAAAATCCTCGACTTCGGTACACCTTAAATATCGCAGGAAAGAGAAAAACGGGTAAAGGAGTTGTGGTACTTATGTACAATGGAATATCGCCCAGCCATGAAATCAATGTCATAAGGCCAGCAGCAGCATAATGAGGAGATTTAGGTACGATTATTCAAAGTGAAGGAAATCACACAGAAAAAGAAACTTATCATAAGATATCCCTTATATATGGAATGTAAACAGGGCTACACGTGAGCTGAATTACAAAACAGAACACAGTCACACATTTAGAAAACGCACTTATGCCTGCTTAAGGGGAAAGGTGAGGTGGGGTGACGCGTAAAACCAGAGTTTGAAATTAACAGAGATATCATTCCATAAACCAAATACGTAATAGACAAGACCTACTCTTTGATCAATGAACTGGCCTCAACACCCCCTATGCACCGCAGAGGAATATATGTGACAAGAAAGAATCTTAAAACCTATGTATTGATATCTCTCCGTAAGGGAATCAAGTGTGTGTAGAGTGGCGGAAACACTGCAGTGAAAATCAGCTAAAGCCCATTATAAAAATAAATTTCAAAACACAAAAAAACACAAAGAGAGTGAAAGAGAGAGAAATTCTCACAGAATTCGTCCAGGGGCTGTGATGCACCCTGGATTGACCATGTCCACACCCACAGCTGGATGAGACATAAGGCTGGAGGCTTGGGGCTGAGAGGATTGGTGAAGTTGGGTGAGCAAATGCATACCCTTTAAAGCAATACTGCGTGCTCCGCATTCCATGGGTCCCAGCTCTCCAGGTTTAAGGGAATCTCCCTACAGCTAAGAGATGCATGGGAAACCCAGAGGATGGTAGACGGTGTGGTCCGGAAAGGTTTCTAAAACGCACCTCATTTTTCCTCTCCTGCTGCTCGGGTTCGGCATTCCAGCCGCTTTAGTAACAATCTCCCCATTTGGAGAGTCAGCGCCTTAAACCTCCTGTTTCGCACAGTCTGCAGTTAGTGCGGAGGATGAACGGGATGAGGGGGAACCAGTGAGAGAATAGCTGTAGGTGTTTGGATGGGCATATGTTACGCTGATTTCCCATCGGAGGAAGAATTAACCAAAGGCTCAGCCTGCCGCCCCGGAACCAGAATAGGGCCTGAAGCAATCCTGCGGTTTTGCGGCCAGTTCACAAAAAAGCGAGTTGAAAAATGGAGCTCAGGGGCACTGCAATTTACAAACCAGCAGAGTTAAAAAGGACAACTTTCGCTGAAAATTATATTGAGGTAAGGCAACCAAGAGGAGCTGAAACCAAGGCAGAATTGCAGGAAACAGATTTCACCAGGTAGATTGGAGTCTCCTTTAAAGCACATCAAATGCAGCCGAACTTCCGACAATGATGCAGTTGGCCAAGAAGGGCGTATGCGTTGTTTCCTGAATATATTCAGGAAACAACGCATACGCCCTTCTTGGCCAACCAAGCAAGCGGGCAATGCAAATCCCCACAACTAGGAAGTCTCTCTTCCCTCCGGTCCAAAGGGCCATCCGAAAAAACTGTAAAAAGGAGAGAGGCAGGACAGGCCATGGAGAACAGGTAGCCTTGTTACCCTGATGGGCGAGATGTAAGCTGCCAACAGCCACTCTGGAGAAGTGTATGGTGTTTCCAGAAACATGTAAAAAAGAGAGTTACAGACAATAGGACACATCCACTCATGGGCATATATCTTGGGAAAACTAAAGATCGACAGAACACAACCACCCCAAAGTTTAGGGCTCTTCTGTTTACAAAATCCGCGACTTCGGTACACCTTAAATATCGCAGGAAAGAGAAAACCGCGTAAAGAAGTTGTGGTACTTATGTACAATGGAATATCCCTCAGCCATGAAATCAATGTCATAAGGCCAGCAGCAGCATAATGAGGAGATTTACGTACTATGATTCTAAGTGAAAGAAGTCACACATAAAAAAGAAACTTATCATAAGATATCACTTATAGAGGGGATGTAAAAATCGCTACACATGAGCTGAATTACAAAACAGAACACAGTCACACATTTAGAAAACGCACTTATGCCTGCTTAAGGGGAAAGGTGAGGTGGGGTGACGCGTAAAATCAGAGTTTGAAATTAGCACAGATACCATTCCATAAATAAAATATGTTATAGAGAAGACATACTCTTTGCTCAATGAACTGGACTCAACACCCCCTATGCACCGCAGAGGAATATATGTGACAAGTAAAAATCTTAAAACCTATGTATTGATATGTCTCCGTAAGGGAATCAAGTGTGTATAGAGCGGCAGAAACACTGCACTGAAAATCAGCTGAAGTCCATTATAAAAATAAATTTAAAAAAACACAGAGAGTGAAAGAGAGAAATTCTTACAAAATTCATTCAGGGGCCGTGATGCACCCTGGATTGACCATATCCACACCCACAGCTGGATGAGACATAAGGCTGGAGGCTTAGGGCTGAGAGGATTGGTGAAGTTGGGTGAGCAAATGCATACCCTTTAAAGCAATACTGCGTGCTCCGCATTCCATGGGTCCCAGCTCTCCAGGTTTAAGGGAATCTCCCTACAGCTAAGAGATGCATGGGAAACCCAGAGGATGGTACACCGTGTGATCGGGAAAGCTTTCTAAAACGCACCTCATTTGCCCTCTCCTGCTGCTCGGGTTCGCCTTTTCAGCCGCTTTACAAACAATTTCCTCATTTGGAGAGTCAGCGCCTTTAACCTCCTGTTTTGCACAGTCTGCAATTAGTGCGGAGGATAAACCGGATGAGTGGGAACCAATGAGCGAATTGCTGTAGGTGTTTGGACGGGCATGTCACTCTAATTTCCCATCATGAGAAGAATTAACCAAAGGCTCTGCCTGCCGCCCCGGAACCAGAATAGGCCCTAAAGCAATCCTGCGGTTTTGTGGCCAGCTCACAAAAATGCCAGTTGAGAAATGGAAGTCAGGGCACTGCAGTTCAGAAACCTGCAGAGTTATAAAGGAGAACTATTGTTGAAAACTATATTGAGGTAAGGCATAGAAGAGGAGTTGAAACCAAGGGAGAATTGCAGGAAACAGGTTTCAAGAGATAGATTGGAGTCTCCCTTAAAGCACAGGAAAAGCAGCAGAACTTCAAAAGATTGAAAGATTGAAAAGGATTCAACCTCCTCAGGGCTTTGTGGATGCTGAGCAGGGGGCTCCTGCTGGGGTAAAGTTTTAGCCTCCTCATGAAGCTCTGGATGAAGAGGTTGGGCCTCCTGCTGGGATGGAGAAGTTTCAGCTTCCTCTGGGGATTCCATAGTTTTATCTGGGCTCCCAAAAAAATCCCTAGGTATGCTCTCCTCAGGTTAAATGGCATCCATAATGGGATCTAAATAATCACCCTGCAACTGTTGTTCTAGACCCTGAGTGTTGTTTTTTGAAATTGGCCTGTAGTTCCAACAACAACTTTGGCAAGCCATTGATGCTGAACTAGATCTTTCTTCATGTTTGGGGGTGAAACCATAAACTTCATTGGTTTTGAGCTCTTACTACCTAGAGGTGGAACAAGTATTTCAAACGATTGATGATCTTCAGCCTGATCTAGACCTATGTCTTTAGTCTTACTTTTGTGTCCAGAAGGCAGAAACAAGGGCTAATTCTGATCCCAGTCTAGAATTGGAACTGCCTCTGGGAGCTTTTGCACTGGAACTGCCTCTGGAAACTTTTGATATTGGGTTTGCTTGTTATTCAGATCCTGATGTGGAACAGCAAACTGATCTGGCCCTGTAGGCAGCTCTCCAACCAAATCCGTGTCTGGGTATGGAACCCGTCTCAGTCAACTCCTGATGAGGTGGGGCCAACATCTGGACTGGAGACAAGGACATCAAGTAATTAAAGCCCCCGGCTTCTGCCAGGGGTGTAAGGGCATGGGGCAATTTGGGAGGGGTTCTGAGACGTGTGAATACAAAGCCTCGGTCAGACTTGCGGGGTTGGGGGTCACCTGCACGGTGCCCATGGCCCACCCCGGAGGCTGAACTGCCTGGACTAGAACCACAGTCCTTGCCATGTGAGGAAGAGCCATGGGGCGCAGCCATGACACAGAGGCGCAGCCGCGACATAACATGCGGCGGCTCCCAGGCGCAGGGACCCAGGCCAGTGAGGAGCCGGAGCCACATCCTCCTTCAGAGCCAAACCGAACTGCTATGCCAGCACCGGGACGCGAGGGCTCACGTTAGCAACCGCGGACCCCGGCTTCGTCTAACATCCCACCCGTTATTTATGACATCTTTAGTTGCACCACAGTTATTAGGCTCGTGCGGAGATCCAATCCGCGCCACCAGAGTGGGCCTTTTTCCCAGAGTCCCTAGGGCGCAAGCCATCCTTCCCCTTGCAAAGGCAACAATTACCTCCTGCCGGGCCCTCTTCCCAACCCTGCCCTGCCCTCCCTGGCCCCAAACAATGAGGCGGGATTTGCCCTGCAGACCCGAGTGGCCCCAAACTCCAGCAGCCCAGGGGTGGAGGGGGGTTGGGAAGGATGCAGAGCTTCCCGTGGAAACCAAAGGACCTGGCATTCTGGGAAATTCAAAAGTGCTAGTCCAGTTCTGGCAATCTGAACTCTTCCTCCACAAAGCTGAAGTCTGAGAGACATTCTTCCTCCCTTTGGCCACACGGCTGACATGAAAAGTAGCTGACCTGCAAAATGAGCACCAGTTAGGGTGGCGGGAGGGGAACACACCTTACAATTATGCGAAAATGTTGCCATTTCCTCCAAACTCTCAATATTCACGTCTCATTATTCATACACCACTCTGTTATTAGGGGTCACCACTGAATCAGTGATGACTCCAGAACTTCTGGAGGAGGGGTTTGGGGCAGGTGAGCAATTCATTCTGGGAAAGAGTCTAAAACCAAGTGAATGGCCCTTTACATTAGCATGGGAAGACTTCCCCCATCCCAACTTGTCCCAACAGAGTCATTAATCTAGAAAAAACTAGTGTCACTTTTCAGAGGTCTACCCTGTGTGCACATATGGAGAAGACACTTAGAATGTTAAAGTCAGCATGTTAAGTAATGTTCTTGAAATACTGTAACTAGCACCCAGTTTGCTTTCTTCACAGTCCTTTTTATAATCTATTTAATATTAGTCCTTTTTAATTGTCTGCTACACCTTTAACACCTAAACTCCAAGAGAGAAGGAGCTTCACCTTATTTCCAGTGCCTAGCACATAATGGTTTCTAAATGGAACTGATTCCAAGATTGGCCTCTTTTAGGAGTGGATCTGTTGTTATAATCAGGTTTCCAAAATCTTTAGTATCAATACGGAATCCTTTCCTCTCACATTTCACAGGAAGCTAGTCTTCTTAAAGCCCAAACATGGATACGTTTGAAGTGTCCTTGACTGATTAAAATTGAACTGAAATAATTATTTTGTACAGGAAAAACTTTCAAAATGTTTTCATTTTTCAGAACATAACCACCTTTTCTTTCTCTACTTTCTTCCCTTCCAAACAAACTTTAATTGGACCCTGTATCAAAATAAAACAGACTTGAATGTTATTGGCTTCTGGCCAAGATGAAGTAACAAGGACCAATTTAACCTCCCACCTGAAACAATGAAATCATCAGACAGAACATATGAAACAACAGTTTTCAAGAACTGGACCTCAGGCAATAAAGTTCAGTGATCCCCAGGAGATGGGAAATAAATGAAGTGATCCCTATAATTGCCCTAACTTACTTCTCTGAGAGAGTTTCCAGGTCATGGTACAGGGAAAAGAAGTGCAGGCAGAGACTGGTGGATTCCCTGACTGAGGAAATGGAGCTGAGAGTCTGGGAAAATCAAGGTAACTAGAGTTCACAAAGCAGACTATCAGAGAGAAAAGAAGTGCACAGACAAAGAACTCTGGAGATATGCAGAGGGATCTCCTGAGAATTCAACAAAGTATTTGTCAGTACATTTGTGGGAGGAATTACTTGATGCCAGGAAAAGAACCACATGAAAGGATTAATAATAAGAATATCTGGATATCACACAGGGTTGTAGGAATAGTACCTATTCCTACAAGTCAAACTGGAAAACCTCATGATACTCAGAAAGGACTTGTCTCAGTAGCTGCAAATAATGAGCTCCAGACTAAAGGTTACTTGGACTCCTACCCAACGAATCTTAAAAGCTAGACCTAAAAGAATAAAATTGTTTTCAGTAACTTAATTCCACCCAAAACAAAGCCCAAGCATTTTACAAGAATTTAAATATATATAGTACACAGAAACAAAAACGCACAGTATCGGGGATCATATGAAATATTGGCAAGCATGCAAAGAAGTAGGAAAATATGCCCCATAGTGAGGAGAAAAGGCAATCAATCAAAACTAACCCATAATCTATACAGATGTTAGAATTGGCAGAAAAGGACATTTTAAACGTTTTTATACATGAAGAAGTTATTACAACTGTATTTCATATGTTCGAAAACCCAGACAAGACACTGAAAATGTTAAGTACAGGCACGGAAAACGTAAAGCAGTCCCAAATTGAGCTTCTAGCAATTAAAAACAATAGCTAAATGAAAAAGACATTGAATGAGGTTAATTGCAGATTAGACACTGCATAAGAAAGGGTCAGTGAACTTTAAGGTATAGTAATAGAAACTCTCCAAAATGAAACAAAAAGAGTAACAAAACAAAACAACAACAAAAAAGAATACAGCATCAGTGACCTGGGCAACAACTTCAAGTGGCCTAATACATGTGAACTTAGAGTCCATGAAGGAGAAGAGAAATACAAACATTTGAAGAAATAATAGCCAAAATTTTTCCAAATTGGTCAACACTATAAAGCCACAAAGTCAAGAAGATCAATGAACTTTAAGCATAAGAAACATGGACAAAACTACACCAATGCACAAAAAATAATCAAATTGCCCAGAACCAGGAATAAAGAGAAAAATTTAAAAGCAGCCAGAGGAAGAACCTATACACTACATACAGAGGAACAAAGATATCAATGACAGCAGAACTTTTGTTGGAAACAATGTAAATGAGAACTCAGTGGAATAACATCTTTAAAGTAGTGAATTGAATTCTATCAAGCTAGAATTCTATACCCAGATGTATCAAAAAAAAGCAAAATAAAGACTGTCTCAGACATACAAAAGCTGCAAGAATTCTTTACAAGTAGAATTTCACTATAAGAAATGTTAAAAGAAGTATTTTTAAGCAAAAGGAAAATGACACCAGATTGGAATATGGATCTACACAAAGATTAAGGATACTGGAATAGGGACTTCCCTGGTGGTTCAGTGGTTAACAACCTGCCTGCCAATGCAGGGGATATGGGTTCGATCCCTGGTCCGAGAAGATCCCACATGTCGCCGAGCAACTAAGCCCATACGGCACAACTACTGAGCCTGCACTCTAGAGCCTGTGTGCCACGACTACTGAAGGCCACGCACCTAGAGCCTGTGCTCTGCAACAAAAGAAGTCATCCAAAGAGAAGCCAATGCACTGCAACGAAGAGCAGCCCCTGCTTGCCACAACTAGAGAAAGCCCAGGCGAAGCAATGAAGACCCAACGCAGAAAAAATTAATTAAAAAAAATACTTTAAAAAATTTTTGAAAGGATTTTCGTCATTCAATATATGTCTCTGACCACAATGGAATTATTAGAAATTAACAAATCCGAAAAACTTCCAAATATTTGGAAACTAAACAACACTCTTCTGAGTAACTTTGTGGTCAAAGAAGAAATCAAAAGGGAAATCAGAAACTATTTTGAACTCACTGAAACTCAAAACATAATATGTCAACATGTGGGTTATTGCTAATGCGGTACTCAGCTTCCTCAACTTCCACCTTAAACTGGAAAAACGAGAGCAAATTAATCACAGAGTAAGAGAAGAAAGAACACAATAAAGATCAAAGTAGAAATAAATAAAATGGAAAACAGAAAAATACTATTGATATTAAAAGGATAATAAGAGAATATATAGAATACTTTATACCAATAAATTCAAGATGAAATGGACAAATTCCTTGAAACACATGCACTACCAAAGTTTATTCAAGAATACAGATATTAAAGAAATTGGGTGTGCAGTTTAAAACCTTCCAACAAAGAAAGCTTCAAGTCCAGGTGGCTTAGCTGATAAATTCTACAGAACATTTAAGGAATAAAATAATGCCAAGTCTACACAAACTCTACCAGAAAGTTGAAGAGAACGGAATATTTCCCAACTTATTTATAAGGCCAACTTTCACCGTATCAAGATTAGACAATGACATTACAAGAAAACTATAGACCAATATCTCTCATGAACACAGAGGCAAAAAATCTTAACAAAATTTTAGCATATCAAATCCAATAATATATAAAAAGATGATACATCATGATCAAGTGGGGTTTATCTCAAGAATGAAAGGTTGGGTTAATATTTGAAAATCAATTTACCTACTACACTAAAAAAGAAAAATCAGGACATCTCTGGTGGAGCAGTGGTTAAGAATCCACCTGCCACTGCAGGGGACGTGAGTTTGACCCCTGGTCAGTGAAGATCCCACATGCCACGGAGCAACTAAGCCCGTGCACCAGAACTACTGAGCCTGAGCTCTAGAGCCCGTGAGTCACAACTACTGAGCCCATGTGCCACAACTAGTGAAGCCCGTGCACCTAGAGCCCATTCTCTGCAACAAGAGAAGCCACCGCAATGAGAAGCCTACATACTGCAATGAAGAGTAGTCCCTGCTCGCCACAACTAGAGAAAGCCTGCGTGCAGGAATGGAGGCCCAATACAGCCCAAAAATAAATAAACAAATTAAGAAAACAAAAGAAGGGAAAAATCACATAATCATTGCAATAGATGCAGGAAAAGAATGAAAAAATCTAACATCCATTCCTGATTAAAGGAAAAAAACAGCCCTCAGCAGATGAGGAATTGAAGGACACTCCCTCAACTTGATAAATGACTTCTACAAAAAACTTACCATCATATTTAATGGTGAAGGACAAAGAACTTGCTTGCCAGTATCAGGACAAAGGCAAGGATGTCTGCTCTCATTATTTCTATTTTACATTGCACTGAAGGTTCTAGCCAGTGCAATAGGGCAACAAAAAGAAAAGAGATATTCAGAAAGGAGAGGAAGAACTAAACCTATGTTTATTTCCACATAACATGATGATAGAGAAAACCTGATAGAATCTACAAAATTGCTACTGGAACTCATCAATGAGTTTCTCAAGTTTGCAGGGTACAAGATGAACATACAAAAAGATTAATTTATCTCAACAAACAATCAGAGATCAAAGTTTTAAAATACTACTTATAATAGAATCAAACATATAAAATACTTAGAATAAATCTGACAAAACATGTAAAAGACTTGCAAAGTGAAAATTGAAAAATATTGCTGGGGGAAATTAAGGAAGACCTAAATAAATGAAGAGATAAAATGTATTCATGGATCAGAAGATTCAATATTGTTAAGAAATCATTTCTCCCCAAACTGATTTATAGATCAAAATACCAGTAGGCTTTTCTATAGAAATTGAAAACCTAATTCTAGAATTCATGTGGAAATAAAATTTACGATAACTAAAACAACGTTGAAAAAGAACAAAGTTGAAGAACTAACAGTAACTGATTTCAAGGCTTATGAAGTACCACTTTCAAGACATTGTGATAGTAGTGTAAAGACAGACAAAAGGATCAAAGGAAGAGAATAGAATGTTCAGAAGTAGAGAGATGTGAACAACTGACTTTCAGGTTCAAAGGCATTTAAGTGGAGAGATGATAGTCTTTTCACCAAATGATGCTGGAACAATTGAATATACAGGTGCAAAAACCAAACAAAAAAAAGAACTTCCATCCAAACCATATATGGAAATGAACTCAAATTGGTTCAAAGATCTAAATGTAAAACATAAAAGTATAAAACTTCTAGAACAAAACAGGTGAAAATTTTATGACCTTGAGTTAGGCAAGATTTCTTAGATACAACACCAAAAGCATAATCCATGAAAGAAAAAAATAGATAAATTAGACACTATCTAAATTAAGAATTTCTGCCCTGCAAAAGACACTACTGAGAGAACAAAAAGATGAGTCACAGAATGGGAGAAAATACTTAGCAACTTACATATTGGATAAAGGAGTAATTTCCAGAATATATAAAGAACTCTCAAAACTCCAGAAAAATATAGATAAAAGATAAAAAGATATACAGATGGAAAATAAGCATATGAAAAGACGTTTGACATGATTAATCATTAGGACTGCTACAGTGAGATACAAATACACACCTATTAAACTATCTGAAATTAAAAATACTGAGCATAGCAAGTGTTGGCCACAACGTGAAGAAAATGCAATTCTCATACACTGCTGGTAGAGATGTAAAATGATCAAACCACTATAGAAAATAGGTATTTTTTAAAAACTTAAACATACACTCACCAATGATCCAGCCATTCTACTTGCAGGTATTTGCCCAAGGGAAATGGAAGTATACATCCATACAAAGACTTGTACACAAATATTCATAGCGACTTTATCTGTAATAGACAAAGTCTGAAACAACTCAAATGTTCATCAATGGTGAACAGATAAATTGTGGTTCATCAATATAATGCAATACTATTCGGTAATAAACAGAAATGAATTACTGATATATACAACAATATGGATGAAAATTAAAATAATCATGCTGAGTTAGAAACCAGTTAGAAGAAAGTATACACTGTATGATTCCATCTACATACAATTCTAGAAAATGCAAACAGAAAGCAGAGCAATGGTTGCATGGTGACTGGGAAGGGCAGGAACAATGGGAAGGAAGAATTACAAAGAGACGTTAAGAAACTTTCTGAGGAGATGGACATTTTGATTTTGGTGATGTCTTCATGGTGTTTATATATGCGTGTGTGTGAACACAGATTACTGTATGTCAATTATACCTCAAAAAGCTGTTAAAAGAAATGATGTTATATGAGAGAGACAATTGGGGAAATTTGAATAGCAACTTTTTATAAGGTAATATCATTGTGTAGGAATTTAATTTCTTCAATACTGTGTGTTAACAGTATTGTAGTTACATAGGGAAATAATTTTTAATATCCAGAGAGGAAGGCATCTAGCTGACAAGAGAGGGATCGCAATTGTGGCAGATGCTGTTGGAGGCTGAGGAAGATGAGGCTAGAGCAGTGAACAATGTGTGATGGCGTGGTGAAGACAGTCATTTGTCAGCTGACCTGACAAAGACGGTTGGAACAGACTGCTAAATACAGTGCCCTTTCTGCATACTAATCTCATGCAATCCCCTCACCTAGCCTTGGCATAACAGAAAGTTTCTATTCGCTTGCCATATTGGAGGGGGGATGGTACAGTTTAAGGTGCAGTAAGTTGTGTAATAAACTGTCACAATAGGGTCCTACAGAAATAGTTTTTAAACTGCAAAGAAATGAAACTTGACCCTTCCCTCACAACATATATGAAAATTAACTCAAAATGAATCATAGACCTAAATGGAACTATACAACTTCTGGAAGAAAACATAGGAGAAAATCTTTGTGATTTTGGGTTAGACAATGGGGTCTCAGACAAAGATTTCTTAGATAAGACACAGAAAAGCACAAACCATCTAAGAAAAATTGCTAAGGGATTTCCCTGGTGGTTAAGACTCTGAGTTCCCAATGCAGGGACCCGGGTTCGATCCCTGGTCAGGGAACTAGTTCCCACATGCATGCCGCAACTAAGGAGTCCATCTGCCGCAACTAAGACCCAGAACAGCCAAATAAACAAATATGAAAAACAAGAAAAACTGCTAAATTAGAGATCATCAAAAATTTAAAACTTCTAGTCTTCAGAGACACTGTAATACAATGAAGATAAGTCACAATCTGGGAGAAGATATTTACTAAACACATATCTGAGAGAAAGGACTTTTTCCATTGCTTTTTATATAAAGCACTCTTAAAACTCAATATAAATATCCAATTTAAAAATGGATTTGAACAGATACTTCTTTAAAAAGATATTTGCACATCAATAGACACTCAACATCATCAGCTATTACAGAAATGCAAAATGTGGCAAAAACCACGAGATGCAACTACACACCTACGAGAAAAGCTAAATTTTTTTAAAAAACAAATATAAGGATCAGGTGACGATGTGGAGCAACTGAGGCTCGCATAAACTGCTAGTGGGAAAGCAAAATGGCACAGGCACTTTAGAAAACAGTTTAGCAGTTTCTTAAAAAGTTAAATATGCACTTAGCATATGATGAAGCAATCCCACCCTTAAGTATTTTACCCCAAAGAAATGAAAACATATGCTCGCACAAAACATATGTTCACACACACATGTGAGTGTTTTCAGAGGCTTTGTTCAAAACTGCCAAAAAACTAGAAAAAACTCAAATGTTCATCAGTCACAGAATGCGTAAACAAACTGTGTATCCACCCAACTAGAATACTGCTCAGCAATAAAAAGGAATGAAATACTGACAGGTGCAACAAAACAGATAAATCTCCAAAGAGACTGGTAAGTGAAAGAAGCCAAAAACAAAAGGCTACATTCCACATGATTTGTTATAAGACTTTCTGGAAAAGGCAACACTACATGGACAAAAGTCAGACTGGTTTTTGCCAGGGGCTGGTAGTGGGAGGAGGATGGATTGACTACAAAGGGACATGAGGGGTCTTTTGGGAGTGCAGAAATGTTCTTTACCTCAAATGTGGTGGTGGCTACAGAACTAACTATACGTTTGTCAAAACACATCACACTGTATATTTAAAAACAGTGAATTTTGTGAAATGAAAATGTACATAAGTAAACCTGATTTAAGAAAATAATAAAACAAACATAAAAAAAACAAATGAGTGAAAATAAATGTAAGAAAAATCAACTTACAGTTTTTCCAATTCAAGGGTCATCATGACGATGCTTTCAATTGCTGTGACACTTGTGTTGTTCCCATGTCTCTGAAGGAGAAGCCCAAACATGCATGATATAAAACCCAAAGACAAAAATTCTACACTTAAAAAGATACTTAACATGTGATTACTTCACTTCTGGCTTCTTACTTGCCATAGATGATAATTCCAAAGAGCTCTTATTGAAGAAATTTAAATTTGCATCATCAAATGAATGACCTTGGTGCTGAACAGCACAATCATTTTTTATTATCCTAGCTTCTCATTTTCAATTGCATCTACCTCTTTGATCACTCTTTTTAATAAAATAATGTACCCCTTATTGCTTTTTGCTTTCTGGGATAAGTAATATTCCTACATTCATCTACATCTTCATAACTATATGTGTTCTTCAACACTGTTCTCATTCTCTGCTGGCTGTCTTACCCGTATATATTCTTTCTTAATCCTTTTCTTTGCCAATAATTCTTATTTTCAATAACCCAGGTAAAGTCTAAATTATGACTTTTTAGCCAAAGTACTCAATCTTTGACGAAAGAAAGAAGGAGCAGAAATTATCTCATGAGCCATGAAACTGTTGCAATACTTACAAATATTTTAATGCTGGCAATGTAAAAACATAAGAATCTTCAACTGCTGTCAAAGGATTACAATTGAGAATTCTGAAAAATGGAATGGAATGAAAATTATCTGCATTTTCAATTACTTCCATGAAAGCTTATATTCAATTTTTTTGGTATGGAACTTGAAGGTCAAAAAAACCCCATTTTCTCACTTTACCTATAAATCACCATTAGAATTTGTAAAACACCCTTTCATTGGGAACTAGGCAGGTCTCTAGATGATAAAGTGGAGAAGAGAAACAAACAAAAGAATAGAAAAAAAGTGGCTAGCATAGAAAAAATATGCCAAAGAGCTTTTCAGGTTCAAAACCCTCGAAGTGACTATACTGGTAGGAAGCCCTTGCTCTGTAAAACAGTACTATTTCTAGTGTCCTCCATAATTCAAGGTGATTTCTTTCATCTCTACACATTTTTTGAAAATTTCATGATTTAAACTACCTAATTAAAGACAAAAATAGGTCTAATTCCTTGGTTCTGGAGCCAAAGAAGAGATAAATCCAAGAGGAACTGGTGAAAGCCATACTACCATCACATAGTCCCATGTGTATTCTAGTATCATAGCCTTTGTTACTGTGTATGTAATCACTGGTTTACTTGTCAGTGTCCTAGATTGTCAGCAACTTCAGAGCAGGGACCACACTTTATTGTCATTATTATTACTGTGCCTGACATAGTGGCTATATATTTACTAGGTATTTAATAAATCTTTGCTGAATAAATAAATTTTTGTTTATATATCAATAAAATAAACAAATTAATTTTGGGGAACAAAATTTTATTCCAAAATGCTGGAATAGATTTTCTTCTTAGTTCTTTCTTTTTTTTTTCTTCCTTTGCTCTGTAAAACAAATAAGGGTAAAAAACCCAAAAGAAACAGGAAGAAAGAAAAGAATATATGACTTTAGGTTAACTCTACTCAAGAATTATTAGTGTACTTTTGCAGAATATTATAAAGATAATCATCAAAACTAATATCTTTTGGGTTGCCAGGGATCTGTGATCAGCATTTAACATTTAATCCTCACAGTAACCTTATGTGATAGATATATTACCCCATTGTACAAATGAGGAAACAGAGGCACAGAGAAGTTACATAACTTGTCCTAAGTCATCAAGCTAGTAAGAAGCAGAGCTGGAATTTGAACTCAGTTCTGACTCTAAAGCCTGTGTTTAACATGAATGAAAAAAATAAAGGGTTTTTTTAAAAATACCTGTCATTTTAACCTTAATTTGGAGAGCACTAAATACAGAAATACCTTTTCAAACTTCATCTACCCATCTGGGAAAGCCTCTATGAGAATTATATTTTCTCTTTTTATTTATTTTTCTTTTTATTTTTTCCTTAATCATCTCCCATAATAAATATTTAATTAGCCTATGGTCATTTAGACTTTAGAGATTTTAAAAAACATTGCAGGAAAATCAGTAATAAAATGATGGAGAAAGGACATCTAAAAATTCATCCCTCCATAGAAGCAACAATAACAATAACAACAACAACAAAACTGGCAAAAATGGTCAGAATCAACTTCTTCTGAACTCTGGAAATTTAACCAACAGGCTCACAACACAGTGGGGAGCAATTTATTCAAGGAAAACAAATTACTTTCTGTAAGAACAATGAGATCTGTGTTGCTTGAACTTGTCCTTGACCTTTGCTCTCCATGCCAGTGGTAGCCTTGAAAAACAGCCCACATCCCTGGTATCAGAAGGAGCAGCATGGTCTGGGAGGTCCTTCAAAAAGACTCATTCCCAAAGAACTGTCATTGTTTTACATGTCTGGTGGTCGCCTGGAAGACCTCACGCGAAAGGCTTGTCTTTGACCTGACCATCAGCAGTCTAGTGAGAAAAGCCTCTCCTCAGGTGGCATTTCGGAAAACGTTTTGAAGCAAATATTTTAACATGGCACTTGCATAAGACAATGGATAACAGTTTGGGGCAAAAAACAGCCCAACCGAAAAGCTTAAAAACAAAAGCTGAGGAATGAGATGTCCACAGAGACTGAAATGTTCCAATGTATTCCTGGGAAACTGGAAGACCACAAGACATATTCCTGGGAATCTAGGAAAATAACTGTTAGCATTAATAAATGAATTCAGCGAGGTTTCAGGATATAAGATCAATATTATTTCTAGGGCTTCCCTGGTGGCGCAGTGGTTGAGAGTCCGCCTGCCGATGCAGCGGACACAGGTTCGTGCCCCGGTACGGGAGGATCCCACATGCCGCGGGGCGGCTGGGCCTGTGAGCCATGGCCGCTGACCCTGAACGTCCGGAGCCTGTGCTCCGCAACGGGTGAGGCCACAACAGTGAGAGGCAGCATACCACAAAAAAAAAGAAAAAAAAAAATTTCTACACACCAGCAATGAGTAATCCAAAAGTGAAATTAAGAAAACAATTCCATGTGTAACAGCATGAAAACAAATAAAATACTTAGGGAAAAATTTAACCAAGTAAGTACAAGATTCACACTGAAAAGTAAAAAACTGTTGAAAGAAATTGAAGAAGATCTAAATAAATAAAAAGACATGCTGGATTCATGGACTGGAAGATAGTCATATTAAAATGTCACTACTTCCCAAATCGACCCATGGTTCCATTGCAAATCCTATCAAAATCCCAGCTGACCTCTTTCCAGAAATTGCCAAGCTAATTCTAAAATTCATATGGCAATTCAAGGAAACAGAATAACCAAAACAATGTTGGTAAAGAACAAAGTGGGAGGACTCACACATCCTGGTTTCAAAACTCAGTTCAAAGCTACTGCAATCACAGTGTGGTACTGGCATAAGATAGGACATGTAAATCAATGGAACAGAAATGACAGTATAGAAATGAACCCTCATATTTATGGTCTATTGATTTTCAACAAGCATGCCAAAACAATTCAATGTGGTAAGAAGAGTCTTTTCAAATGATGCTGGGACAACTGTACATCCACACGCAAAATAATGAAGCTGCACTCCTACACTTCACACCATATATGAAAATTAACTCCAAATGGATCAAATATCCAAATGTAAGAGCAAAGGCTATAAAACTCTTAAAAGAAAACACAGGAGTAGTCCTTGCATTAGACAACAGTTTCTTAGATGTAATACCCGAAACACAACCAACCAAAGGAAAAATAGATGAATGGGATTTTATAAAAATTAAAAAGTTTGTGCTTCAAAGGACACTATCAAGAAAGTGAAAAAAACCATATAGAATGGGAGAAAATACTACAGGTGGGAAGAATAAGATGCAGTTGAGAGAAGAAAATATAGTAGTTGCTAGGTGTGACAGTCTCAAAAGTTTGAACTATTACAAATAAAACAGCCACCCTAAATCATGGCAAAGGGCAGACCCAAGTTATTTTTGTTTTTAGCGTTTATGCCTTTCTAAATCTGAGAAGCTGCCAGGATTCTAGTACACAGCAAAAAGTGATGACAACACCCTGAAGTGTGTAAACTTTTGCGTGTACACAGCTATCTAAAGGAAACCAATGCTAGTTGACTGGGGGAGCGTTAGGGCCGCTCTGTGACCACAGCTCAGTTTGCCTTCATAGTGTGGCCCCCCTCCCTCACTGATATTCTCCAAAATGGGGTAAATAATTTAAAAGGGATACGGCTTTGATTTTCCTCTTATTCTCTCTTGTTCTTGGTTCAATATTGGCGTACCACAGACAAGACAGCATGTGAATGCACTCTGTCTGGTTAAGTTATATAGCCTGTATACATTGTAGAGTCCTTCAGTTTCTAAAATCATGGAGCTTGTATTGTTAGAACCAATGAAGTGACTAAAAGAATTTTTAAAAATAAGCCATCAGTCTGGACCTGCCTAGGTGAATAAAGGAGAAACACTATAAAGTCAGAAAGAAAAAGTATACTTAACATTTAGGATTATCAACCACTGCTCCTCTTCCATAATACATTTCATTCCTGATTTTATCTGAGAGAGATATGATTACTACCACCAGTCAAAAAGTGGTACTTTAGTAATTAATAAACTCTTGGTTCATCTTTGAGGTAGATTTCGGATTTAAAATAGACTACCACACTGCTAACTACTTCACCTGATGTTTGTCAATAACATAGAAGCATCATTCAAGAAACCTACTGACTTATAATTATCTGAAACCCGGTGATGAATCAAGGTTTTGTGGGGACTGAACCTCATGTACTTCGGGAAATCCTATCTAATAAAAACATGCAAAGTTGTGAATACAAAAATCGCTAGGACCCCTCTCAAGACTTTGGAAGGGACCTATGCAAGTGAGGAGCCCTGAAGCCTAAGCTTCATTGAATTCATGATAAATCCACCTCAGCTGAGGCCCTTTTCCAAACTTATTTAATGCAGGCAACTTATAAACACCCCAATAATACGTCATTATAGGTAGTAAAATGACTTAACTCGAGGGTGGCATCTTCCCTGGGTGGCTTGCCTTTGGAGAGAGATGCAATAAAGTTTTTATCTCACCATGGCAAATGTTTCCTGAATCAAATTAGCTTTGTCTATTAGAAAGACTTAGCCCAAAACAAAGACTTACTATACTGTGACAATCTTTTGAAAGGAACTGTGAATGAGTTTTAGGAGTACAGTACTAATTTATTTTCAACTCCAGATAGTTCTGATTCTTTCACTAACTTTTCGGTCATTAGAGAGGAAAACAAATTCAAAAGGAACAAGTTGGTGCCTCTTCCATTACAAATCTTTTCTAACCTACCACCCATTTTCTACTTCATCACCCCCTCCCTCACCTTGTTACCCTGCTGCATAGATGCTAGAATGGCTCTCATCTATGTTTTCCCATCAACTTTCATCTTTCTCCTCCCAGTATGAAAGCTTCTTGGGGACAATGTCCTTGCCCTATGTGTCTTTGTATCCCCAGCACGTAGTACACTGCTGACACACAGTGGGCATGGTACTCAGTGAATGTTTTTGAATGAATTCATTAATTTTTAAACTGTGATTGATTGATTGATTGATTTCCACAATATATTTTCCAGTGTTGCCTACATAACTATAGTGAAACTCTGACTCTTATAAGGAACTCTTGGTGTTATAGGATGTTTAGGAAAGGTGGTGAGTTTAAGACCCTGTATTGACGCTACTAAAACCTTCTGGTGAAGGGACCTCATCAGCCTGCTCTCCGATGTGCTGGCAAAAGAAAAACTGACCCTTGGTGCTATCTCCCCAAGGTAGGCATCAGCAAAGTAACAAGGGAAAGGAAGGAGGCCACTAAAGATAGGCATCTGCAGGAATTTCTAATCCAGTTCCAGACACAGCCTCAACACCTTCATTCACCCAAAATGTGTGAACTGTGTGAAACTGGATTTCTGACCCACAAGACAGGTAAGAGAGTCTTTTCCAAAGTCAGGTGTAGAAGAGCTCTTTTTTGCCTTGAGTCTAAAATCGCCTTCGGTCCATTGAATGTACCCACTATCATTTCCTTGTGTCATGAGAAATCACAGAATTTTTGAGCTGAAGGGGTGTAAAACCCACACTTCTTATTGAAGAGTAGTCAGCAAAGAACGTATATTGTACTAGGCTACAGCAATGTATTTTCTTTATATTTTTCACACTACAGCTGAACACAAACAACGTCTTTTTCCATCTCTCAAAGGTTCCTATTGGCCACAAACATTACACTTCAGAGATACATGCTTTTTGAAAAATAATGTTCTGGGTGACTGGGGAATGCCCTGTGGTGTGTGTTCAGGAATTCTTTCTGCTTTACCATTTAAAAGAGCTAATAATGGTTGGGGAAGCACCCACACCATTTGCTCCCTGAAGAATTCGGTGCTAAACTCAGTTCTTTGCAGCTCTGTGTTGCATACATTTTAAGCAGTTAGGAACTTTGTACATGAGCAGGAATCAAAGTTAAATTCAAAAGTGGAACTTCATGGGCCATTCGCATATTGAAGAGGCATCGGTGGGTTTCCATGACAATGCTAATTTGAGTGTTTTGGCTTGGTGCCTTTTATTGCCCGAGCCAAAGTTCAGTACTATGGAAAGCCGAGGGTTTCATATTATGAGTTAAACAAGTCTCTTGGCCTCTTTGTACCTAAGTTTCCTCATTTGAAAAAAATAAAAAATAAATGGCTCTCAAGACATCCTTACTAGAATTCATACTGGGCTTACACCCAGCTAACCAATAACTGCATGACGTTTTTATACACAGTTTTTTACATGTATTCATCTTCTATTTCACTTACTACTTGTGTAAAAACTTCATTCCATGCCAGGCCTGAAACGTTCCAAAGCTCAGTTCTGTGAGTAAACTGCAACCAAGATTTCTACAAAGAAAGACACAAGCAAAATAAAAAGAAAAATATATATACTTTCAGAATATTTATCCTTTGGCAATAATTCTAATTTATATACGATGAAACATAACATCACTACTCCCTCCATGCACTAAAGAAATCTCACTGTGGAAGATATTATAATTTATACTTTCATGATTATATATGTGGTGCATTAGATACAAAATAGTAAATGCTCATTAAATACTTGTGTTAAGTGATCTTTATTTCTCTAGAAAGGCAGCACTACAGACATTTTGGGCTGGATAATTCTTTGCTGTGGGAGGCTCTCCTGCACACTCTTGGATGTTTACTATCATCTCTGGCCTCTGTCCACTAGATGCCAGTAGCATATACAGATCTGACAAGGAAAAATGTCTCCAGACACTACCAAATGTCACCTGTGTGCAAAATCACCCTGGGTGAGAACCACTGCTCTCTAGTGATTCACTCTGACCTGTGTAATAATTCTCACACTAATCTTTGCTAGAGACAAAAAGGATTTGCTACAAAATTTTACTGGTAATTTTAATCATCTTTCAAAATGAGTAACAAATCAATTTTATAAAAAATTAAGCTTTATAAAAATTCCAAATATAATGAAGTTATATTTGTAACTTACATAAACTGCAAAAAAGGTAGTAGTTCTAATGTAATTTTTTCGACAGATGCTGTTTTATTGCAGGAAAAATCTCTAGGAAAATTAAAAGGAATATATTGCTTCAATTTGCTATTAGATATCTAATTAGTAGGAATAACTAGTAGAGGTTAGAATGATAATAATAAATAAGAAGCTTTGGTCTAAACTCCAAACCTTAGGAATTACTATTTGAACCTTTCAGAGTTCCTAACCTTGCCTTCACCTCTCTTAAAAGTCTCACATTCAGGATCTTCATAAATTAAATATACAACTATAGATCCTGACAGATTTTGGAGGTAATCTTTCCTGAGAGAAGCAGCATTGATTAGATTCCACCTTTTGTGGTCTAATCAAATTCTAGATTATGAGTCCAAAGTTTTATCTCTATATATCATTATAATTTCTTCTATTAAAAGGAATATTCTTATATTTACGCACTTCCCAGTATAGTTCTGCTTTTCTACGCCAATTCATTACCAGAAGAAATAAAAGATAACCTTTCACACAACTTGAAAGGAAGTTATTCCTATCATTAATATGTAATGTTAATTCAGGATTACACTTTCTAACATTTTGACTTTTATTCGAAAATACCTACTCTTGACTATAGCTGACTATCTTATTTCCATTGATTCCAGCTTAGTCTCTCATTTCACCTGGATGGGTATAACTGTCTTCTGACCGGTGTTTCCATCTCTACCCTCTCCCTTTCTAAGCCACCCTCCACGCGATCCCCAGATTAACTCGCCGGAAGTGGTTCTGAAATACCAGCATCACTTGTGAATGAATGAAGATACAAATACTCAGCCCTACTCTGGACCTCTTGAATCAGTAACTGTGGGGGTGGAGCTTGTGTTTTCACAAGCCCTCCAAGTGGTTGGTTCTGTTGCAGGCTAATGCTTGTCCTAAAGCACTGCTGTGGTAACATGCTAGCTTGGCATGTTATCCTTGGCTTGGCCTCCAAAGCCCTAGATGATCTGGCTCTAATCCCCTACTCTTCCCACTTGTACTCTACAGGTACTCAGAGTATTTTTCCTGTGTTTTGCCTTTCTCCCACTTTCCTTTTGCAACCTTATTCTTCCCAAGATGTGTGTCATTGATACCCAATGGCCCTTCGAGGTCCCGTTTAAACAGCATTGCTCTAGTAACATCTTCCCTGATCCAATTTGAAGTCTTTTATCCTTCTTTTGCGCTCCAGTACCAACTTGTAGCTCTCATTGCCCATATTCATTTCTTTCTTTAAATATAGCTCTTTTTGCAACCCATTTCCTCTGAGTATAAACTCCTTCAAAGTATGGACTAGGTCCTGCTTATGTGCATCGTCTATCATATTTAAAGCCAACGTGTGGACATAAAGCAAACTCAAATATTTATAAAATCAACAAATAGCTGGGGAATGGATAGAAGGAGGAAATGACTGTTTTAGAAGAAATGTAGTTTTATTACTTCATGGTGCCTCCACAGCACTTTGTCATTATGGTTTGAGCTTATATGCTTATTTTACCTATGAGATCATGAGTTGCTAAAAGGAATCCTGTCTTACCCATCTTCGTGTTTAAAATAAGCCTCTTGTCTTCATCATTTGTCTCTCTTGCTTGAAAACTTGCAGTGGCTCCCCATATCTTACAGTGGAACTTTCAAACCTGGATTGCCGATAGCCAAGGTTTTTCATAATCCTATCTTTCATTGTTACCTAACCCAATTATTTACAGCCAGACTAATCTATTAAATTCTGATCATCCCTGCAGTCACACCTTTGCCTAGACTGTACTGCCTATTATTTTTCTGACAAATCACAGCCAATCTTTAAGTCCCAGCTAAACATTGAGCTTATCCATGCAGCCTTCCATGACCTCCACACCCCTGTGATTACAGGTTCTGGTGAATTACACCACCTGTCTGTATTTCTCTTCATACTTAATTATATATTACCTCCCTTTTAAGGCATATCCCCTTTCTTCCAACTTGTCACTGTCATTTCTGGAGACAATGCCATATACTTCTGTGGCTCCCAAAGTACTTAGCCCTGGGTTGGGCACAAAATGGGTGCTACATATAGAAAGCCAGGGGACAAAGATGAGTTCTAGATATAACTGAGGGATGGAATAATAATAATAGCTACACTAAAATATATGCTAGGCACTGATAGAAGAGCTTTACCTGTATTAACTCAACTAAATCTCCCAGTGAGATTGGAGTCATTGGGAGATTGAGGAGTCATAGGAGTCATACTATGACATGATGACTACCATAATCCCCATTTTACAGATGAGGAAATTGAGTCATAAAGCTAATAAATGACAGACCTGGGTTCAAACCCAGTTAGTCTGGCTCCGGAATTTCTACCCTTAACCACTTTGTTGTATTACCACCAATGAGATGGGGACAGGGACATGTTGCTGTAAAGACGATGGAATAAAGATGAGAGAAGATTAGGTGTTAAGGAATTAAATAATGGGGTAAAAAATGGAGAAGGAAAAAATAAGGGCAAGTAAAAGTAAAAGACTGGAGGAGAGGGAAAAATGGTAAGGAGGAGAAGGAAGATAGGAATCATTGACAAACAAAAGGTGAAAACAGAAAGTCAGTCAATGTGGATTGGGGAGAAAAGGAGGACCCAGGAAGACCTGAAGAAAGGCTGCCATGTCAGGCAAGATGCAGAGAACAAATGAGGAGAGGCGAATCTTACATGAGGGTGAAGGTGCCGTTGTAGGCGTCAGGCTCTGGCTCAGGCACTCTGTGGAGCTTCTGCTTTGGGCTGAGACCAACACACGACAGCATCTCATTTTTGCAGGTACACAGCTCACATATGCTGATGTTCGTGGTGGCATTCTGTTCCGGCTGCTTCTTTTCTGGGGTATATTTTACACCAGGAAGGCCTGTGGATACTGAATACTGAGTCAAAGGAAAAAGAACTGTCTCAGATGCCCTTGGTTGCTGAGATATGTTAACTCACAGGCCCACAGGTAGAACTGTGACTTGAGTCAGGTTTGGTTGTGCAAGTGTCACCTCAGGGTGTTTTGGAGGGGAAGCTGTAGTCTGCTGGAGGGATGTACAATGTCCAGCCTCCATAGTGGATTCTGGAGTGGTGGTTTGCTCTAGGTCCACATCATGAACTCTGACGCTGGATGATGTTGAATGCTGACCTTGATCCTTACTTGGATTTGAAACTGTCACCTCCTGTTGGAATGGAGATTGAAGTACAACATACTGAGGTGCCGCTGGAGGCTGAGTTGGGGTGTGCTGCATGATTGGAGAAGGTACAGTCTCCATATTGCATCCTGCAGTAATGGTAATTTCCACATCCATAGGTTGAATTGTGAGTTGAGTCAGGTTTGGCTGTGCAAGTGTCATCTCAGGGTGTTTTGGAGGGGGGAGCTGTAGTCTGCTGCCAGGCTGCAGAATGTTCAGACTCTGTAGTAGGCTCTGGAGTTGTGGTAAGTTCCAGGTCCAAAGGTTTAACTGTGATACTGGGTGATACTGGATGCTCAGCATGATCCTGATCTGGCGCTGGAACTGTCACTTTGGAGTATAATGGAGACTGAGCTACGACTTCCTTAATGAGCTCTGGAGGCTGAGCTTGGGTCTGCTGCATGGTTGGAGAAGAATCAACCTCCAAAGTGGATTCCAGAGTTAACGTAGGTTCCAGGTCCAAAGGTTGAACTGTGACCTCAGTTAAGGTTGGATGCTGAGCCTGAACTTGCTCTGGATTTGGAAGTGTCACCTCGTGGTATGTTGGAGGATGTATAGTCTCCTGCAGGGGTGTGGAATGTTCACCCTCCATAGTAGGTTCTGGAGTTGTGGTAAGCCCCTGGTCTAAAGGTTGAACTGTGACACTGGGTGATGCTGGACGCTCAGTGTGATCCTGTTCTGGTGTTGGAACTATTGGGTTCTGATATACTGGAAGCTGAGCTACAAAAACCTCCTTAGGTGGTTCTGGAGGCTGTGTTAAGTTATCCTGCATGGTTGGAGAAGGTTCATCCTCCTTAGTGGGTTGTGGCCTTATGGTCAGTTCAAGGTTCAAAGGTTGAATTGTGACCTCTGTCAAGGTTGGATGCTGAGCCTGAACTTGCTCTGCATTTGGAAATGTCACCTCGGGCTATGTTGGAGGAAATGCAGTCTGCTGCAGGGCTGCAGAATATTCAGCCTCCGTTGTAGGTTCTGGAGCTGTGGGAAGACCCTGGTCCAAAGGATTAACTGTGACTCTGGGCAAGTTTAAATGCTGAGCTTGATCCTGTCCTAGTGTTGGAATTGTCATCTCATAATGCACTGGAGTTTGTGCTACAACCTCCTTAGGTGGTGCTGGAGGCTGAGATGGGACCTCCTGCTCAGCTGGAGAAGGTTCTGTCTCTTTAAGGGGTTCCAGAGGTAGGCCTGGGAATGCCTGTTGGACTGGAGAAGATTCCATGTTCTCAGGGGGCTGTAGAAGGTGAGGAGGGTCCCTTGAGGGACTGGAAATAGTTCCACCTTTGCAGGGAGTTCTGGTGAATGAGCCTGAAGCTCCTGCTCTGTGGGAGAAGGTACCACCTTCTTAGGGGGCTACGGACATATAGCTGAGCTCCCCTGGGGAACCGGAGACTGAGCTGGGGCCTCGTCCTGGATTAAAGAAAGCTCTATCCCTCCAGGGGGATCTGGAGTCTGAGTAGAGTCCTCCTGCTGCACTGGAGGATGTTCAACCTCATTAGTGGGCTCTAGAGTTAAGACAACCTCCAGATCCATGGGTTTAACTGTGATATTAGGCAACATTGGATGTTCAACTTCACCTGGACCTAGAGGTGAGAATGTCACTTCATTATGTACTGAAGGTTGAGCTGCACCATCTGTAGAGGCCCCGGGAGGCTGAGTTCGGCGCTGATACTGGACTGGAGAAGGTCCAACCCACTCAGTGGGCTTTGGATGCTGAGCTGAGCTCTCCTGCTGGCTTGGAGAAGGGTCAGTTTCCTCAGGAAGCTCTTCAGGTTGAGTTGGGGCTCCCTGCTGAACTGGAGAAGGTTCAACATTCTCAGAGGGGCTTGGATGCTGATCTGAAAATTCTTGCTGGACTGACAAAGGTTCCAACTGCTCAGGGGACACTGTAGACTGAGCCGAGGTTTCTTGTTGGGGTGGAGAAGTTTCAACCTCATTAGTGAACGCTGGAGTTACGATAAGTGCAAGATCCGCAGGTTTAACAGTGACATCGGGCCACTGCAGAAGCTGAGCTTGATCCTGACCTAGAGAAGAAACTGTTGTCACAGGATGCTCTGCAGAGAAAACTACAGTCACATTAGAGAGCTCTGGAGATTGAGTTGGAGAGGATTCCACCTCACCATGAGACTCTGGATGCTGAGCTGTGGCTTCCTGCTGAGGTGGAGAAGGTACATCAGGAGCCTGTGAAAGCTGATCTGGACTCTACTGCTGGCTTGTGGCAGGTATAACCTCTTCTCCACGATGCTCCGGATACTGAGCTGGGGTCTCCTCTTGTACTGAAGGTTTATTACGTGTACTGTCTTCTAGAGTTCGGCTGGAGCCTCCTGCTGAACTGGCAAAAGTTCAACCTCCTTAGGTGGCTGTGAAGGCAGTGTGGGGGCCTCATGTTGCACCGTAGAAAATTCTGCATTAGTAAGGGGCACTGAGGCTGAGCTGAAGGCTTGCGCTGATTTGGAGAAGGTCCCACCTCTGGAGTGGGTTCTTTCGTTATGGTAAGCTCCACATCTGCATGTTTGACAGTGACACCGGATAAGTCTGAATGCTGAGCATGAGGGTGACTTGGAGGTGAAACTGTCATTTCATGATGCTCTGGAGGTTGAGCTGGCTGTTCCTGTTGAGTCGGAGAAGGTTCCACCTCCCCTGAAGAAGGCTCTGGAGGCTGAGCTGGTTGCTCCTGCAGGGTTGCAGAAGTTTCTATCTCCGCTGGAGACAGAGCTGGGATCTCCTGCTGGGTTGCAGAAGATTCTGCCTCATTAGGGGTCTCTGGATACTGAGCTGAGGCTTCCTCCTTAGTTGCAGAGGTTTCAGGTTCTCCAAAAGACTCTGAAAGCTGAGCTGGAATGTCCTGCTGGGTTGCTGTTTTCACCTCCTCAGGAGGCTCTGTAGGCTCGGAAGGCTGAGTCGGTTGATCCTGTTCACTTGGAGAAGGCTCAGCGTCCACAAGAGGCCCTGGGGGCTGACCTGTGGGCTCCTGCTGGGTTGGAGAAGGTTCAACTTCCCCAGGAGGCTCAGAAGGCTGAGCTGGTTGCTCCTGCTCCCTTGAAGGCTCAACCTCTCCAGGAGGCTCTGGAGGCATAGCTGAGGTCTCTTGTTGGGTTGGAGAAGATTCTGTCCCCTCAGGATGCTCAAGAGGTGGAGGAGTCAGGGCCTCCTGCTGAGCTGTAGGAAATTCAGCTTCCGTAGTGGGCTCTGGAGTGATGGTTAAGTTCCAAATCCAGAGGTTGAAGTGTAACACTGGGCAAGTTGGAATGAGCGTGACGCTGAACGCCAGGTAGAGATGCTACCTCTTCATTCACTGGAATTTCATGTACATACTCAGTAGGGAGACCTGGAGCCTGAGTTGGGGCGTCTTGATAGAGTAGAGAAGGTTCACCTCCTGAGGGCTCTCTGGAGGCTGAGACAGGGTCTCCTGCTGGACTGGAGAAGGATCAACCTATTTAGTGACCTGTGGAGTTATGGTAAGTGCCAGATCCATAGGTGTAATAGTGAAATTGTACAAGTTTGACTGCTGAGCTTCATTTACCCCATGATGTGCTACTGGTCGAACTACAAGCTCCTTAAGTGTCTCCAAAGGCCGGGCGAGGGCCTCTTGAGGACTTGGAGTTTCTAGTTCCTCAGGGACCTCTGAAGGCTGAGGTGGAGCCTCCTGCTGAAGTGGAGGTGGTTCTACCTCTTCAGTGAGCTCTGGATGACGAGTCTGGGCCTTCTGCTGGGATGGAGAAATATCTCATCCTCCTCAGAAGACTCCCCGTCGTGTAGCTTTTGTGCCATACTTTCCTTGCGTGTGGTGTTGAGAGGCCTATACGTATCCCTATGTCAAAGTGGCCGCGTTCTCCCGAAAGAGCCCTCCTAGAAACAGAAAGGGAAATATTAATTCTGCATCTCCCCTGCTTTCTCTGGCCACAGTACTTTCTCCTCCTCAAACTTACCTGACTCTCACTTTCCCCTGAGCTTCTCTTACGCAGCAGAAATCGAAAAAAGCCCCTTGGAGGAAAACACACACAGTTAGTGTTACATGTCATTTTTCATCTCTCTCACAGTGTGTTATCTCTGGTCGTATTAGGACTAAATGGGTACCTCAGTCCATAATCACAATGACCAAAATCACAAGAGACCTGGGATCTTGAAAATCATTGCATGCATGCTGTCCTTCCAGTTCTCTGTGTCTGTCCAAAATGGCCCTCTAGTGTCTCTGGGGAGACTTTTACATGTAGCTTAGCATGGAGTATAGGCAGGATTTTCAGCCCCCCTCACCTTTCTCGGTCCTTGGCCAAGTGACATCGTGCAGAGAAAACACTGCACAACGGCGCTGGGCAGAAACACGTTACTCTCTAGATGCGCTTCACACCAGTCCGCTTTGGATATAGTCGCACATGCAGCATTTGCTGGGGGTGTGGGTGTGGGGAGAAGGTGCTTTTATTTTCCTGGCTGCTCTATCCTATAAGTTGAATCACACCAAGTAAACACCTGAAACCAATGAGCAAAGTTACTATACCTCTCTGACTTTCATACTGCAGGCTGTCACTGAGGTGTCAGTGAATTGTGGGATCAGTTTAAAGGCCATGACCAGCAGGGAAACACAAAATACTCTTTTTGAATACAAATAGAAGAGAAAAACATCAGAGTGCACAATAAGTTTGTTTCAGAAACTACTTATGTCCATATGGTACGTGTATACTGAATTGTGACATAAAAGGTAGCTCACAGCCCAAGCACAGTGCGATCAGTAGAGAAGTCCTCAGTGGAAAGGGACCCTCTTCTTTTTGATAATCACTAGCAGTATGACCATGGGGCAAGATATTTTCCCTTTCTCCTTCTCCATTTCCTTATTATTAAAGGAAGAGACAAACTACTGTCTAACGTTTCTCCCGGTTAAAATTCTATGAGGTTTGGATAAAGGGAATAGAGAGTAGGGGCATAAAAAGCAGTAGGATGAGAAGCGAAGTTTCCTTGCCAAATTACAGAAGGGACTCATATGTTCTACCTTTTGTCAGCTTTGAGTGAGGCCAGCCCCTACATCCCCAACCATGTGTATTCAGTCCTCATGATTAAAGAGAAGAATCAAGTAGTAGGAGGAGGAAAGGTGGCTTTGATTCTCAGTTTGTGGGTTCTGAATCTGAATTACTTATCATCCTTACCTCAATGAGACAGAGAATTGTAACCAAAATCGTCACTACTACAGTTACAGATATTGCCAAGATGAGTTTGTCGTTATAGCCATATCCTGGAACTTCTTTTGTGAGCTAAAAATAAGAAATAACAGTTTTTTTAAAACAAGGAGATGGAAGGGATGAAAGCTAACTATTTTTAATCCTATTCTAAATGATAGTTAACTATTCTTAAAATACTATAAAACCCAATCCTTTCAGGCGACTAGCTTCTATAAGAACAAGCCAAATTGAATGTTATTAATCTTATCATTAGCAATTTCTTCTACAGTTTATTTATCTACACATTATTTATCTTGTGTTATGCCTTTTCTCATCTACCCTAGGAATAGTGGCACACTCTCTAAACGAGCAAAGTGGGAGATCACTGTCTTAGCCAGTTTCATGGCTGAAGATAAGATACAGACTAGGAGCCCATGGTATTCCTGCTTGGGCACGTTAATGCCATGTCCTAAACTGAGTAAAAGTCCAGCTCCCATGTGTCAGGGCTTATCCTCACCTCACTTGACTCCTGCTCTTTCTGCTCACTCTGGGCTTCTGTGCTCTCTCTGATATAGTTGTCAGTTTTCCACTGGTCCGTATGCCATTCCGCTTTGGAAGCATTTACTTCTTGCTGCTTGCTGAGAAGTTTCATCAGGAGGCCTGTTTGAGACATGAGGTTGGCACAGGCCAGCTGCACGTGGGTCTCTGAGCAGTCCATTTTCAAAGTCTGGATAACATGAGAAATGAGCCTTCGCATGTCATTGTTGGGGATGAGGGACTGTAGCTGCTGGTTTAGCTGAGTTTCAACTTGATCACCTGGGGATGTGAGCCCTGGGAAAGTGAAGTCTGTGGGCTCGGAGGATAATTCAGTGCCCGTGTTGTGGTACTCCCATTGTGTTTTGTTGGTGTGTTGAACAGTTGGCATACTGTTGTCTGCAGCAACAGTAGAATGTGCAGTGAAGACGTTCCCATGGGTAGTGTTTCCAGGGCCGTTTCCTCCTGGCAGAGTAGAGTTTCCTCTAGAAACAATTTCATCAGAAACATTTTATGCAGTATTGTTTTCTGAAGTAGTGTGTTCTGTAGGATGGTCTGACAGAGAAAATAATGCTAGAAAAGGATTTTCCTAAGAAGTCACTTCTCTTGAAGGTGAAACAGCCTCTCGTGGAGGGGAATTTATGAGACTCCTCGCTACAGAGAATGGAGAGCTTGCAAGCATCATTCTATTGAGTGAACTTTTCTTTCTGAACTTTCGACTCCTTTTGACTTTGGGTTTTCTGTGGACCCGATGAGACTGAGTTTTATGCAAGATATATTTTTCACCAGAAGGTGAGATTAGTTCAGGAGCCTCAATATTTCTAACTCTAGCCTTTACAGCTTCTAAAACAAAAATAGTGTGGGATAAGTCTTTTGATTTGCTTTTAACCTCAGATGGGGATCTTGGACGGATGGAGGCAAAAGGCCTGCCCTTGAAGTACTGTTTCAGGGAAGAGGAGCCTGCTGCCTTGTGTTCCTTTATGAATGAAGACTCTGCATTGGACGACTTTCCCACCAGCTTCCTGGGCCTCTGCACCATGAGAAGCTGTTTCAGCTTTCTTGGGGATGGTCTCCTGAGCCTTCTTTCTTCGGCAGTGTTCGCCACAGATTGCTGGGCATTCTGTTTCCTCCTGACGCTCTCATCTCCCACTGCTTTGAGGTGCATTTTCTGTATGCCCCTTGGGCCCCTGAGGACCCTGTTCACTCTCAGCAGATGTTTCTCTGTAATCTCAATCTTTGCTAGGCTGTCTTTCTGTGGTTGGGCAGCTTCCAATTTCTTTTGAAAGATGTAGAGTTTAAACATGGTACTTAAATGGTTGGAACGCGTATGCGTGGCAGGTTTTTCTTCCTTTATAACCTCATCAAATTTTTCTTCAGTTTCTGCATCTAAAAATTTTCCAGAAAGTGAAGTTTCTTCAATTTATTTTTATTAGTTGAATTGTTGGGTACAGCTTTAACAGAAGGGCTCCTTGTATTGATTTTCAAAATGCCCAGTGGCATATCTTCATCTTGTGTATTTGAAAAAAGAAGTTGAATGAATGGTAATAATGTTGATTCCACATCTCCTAGATTCCCCTCTGAGATAAAAGGCAGTATGTAATTCAGTGCACTGATAATATCACTTCTATTATTAAAGTCCAGCTGCTCGTTCATGAAGCCTGACAAGCTGACAGCACTTTATCTGAGGATGCCCTCTCTGACTCAATAGTCAGCTCGCTGCTGTTCTTCTTCCAGGCTTGTAACGCCTTTATCAACGATCCTTCTGCATTCCCTATAGATGTTTCTTCATCTGTCAAAAATAACTGTTTTTGATCATTGAAGACTGATGGGACAGCTTTTAGTCAGTCCACAGCCAAATAAATTAGGAATCACTCAACATTTGAGTGCCACTTAGGAGAAAAAGAAACACACACTTAAGCCTATGACTGGCAACAACAAAATGCGAAAAAGATATCTCTTGAAAAACTGGCTATCTACTCATAAAATTCTGTAGCGTGAAATATACTAACTATATTCAGGATTACTCCACTGGTTCCCAGGGGCCAGAACTGAAGAAACTCCAAGGCTGGAAGACAAATATTCCCCTACTCAGCTGGACTCTCTGCAGATCTACTGTGACTCCTCAAATTTATATACCCCATACTGTCCTTCCTCAGAGGCAGAGGAGTGTGAGCCTTCCTCTATCCACCTCTTTAGTGTGCTTGTGTCCTTGCTACTATCACAGATGACCACGACAACAACCGCCATTAACAGGTCGTCATCTGGACATTTCCTTCTCCACCCACCCACCGAGTCCTTTGCTCAGTCCCTGATTCCACATATCCCAGCCCTCAAAACAGAAGGCTCTATACAGAAAAAAAAAAAAACACTATGTCCGCCCGAGCTCTTTGTTAAAATTAAGCAGGGATCTGGGGTATAAGAGATTTGCCCAATTGTAGGCCAACATGGAATGTTCGACAAATCAATGGAATAATACTTGAGGTCCAAAATGCAGAAGGGAAAAAGCAACTTCTGTCAGATGGCTACTTTGCTTTCATTTCATTTTACTTCTAATATTTCCAGCTTTACTTGGGGAACCATCCAAAGCTTCTGACTGTGTGAAGGTAATGTATACCATTGTGTAGCTGGGCTTCTCTTCCAAAAGGATTAAAAGTATTTTTCCTGAGGGTCAAAGGAGGAGGGAAGTGTCATGAGAAAGGAGGAGCATGGGCTTGCAGAGAGCCCCAAATTGGGGAGAGGAGATCGGGGCACTAGGGTCATAGCACTTAACACCTCTGATCTTGTTTCTCCTCACCTGTAAAAGGAAATTAAAAATGCCTTTTCTGCCCACTTCTGGGGGAGAAGGGAGTAATACAACTAGTAAAAAAATTGTTTGGGGGAGTTCCCTGGTGGTCTAGTGGTTAGGACCCGGCACTTTCCCTGCTGTGGCCCGGGTTCAATCCCTGGTTGTGGAGCTAGGATCCCACAAGCTGTGTGTCACAGACCAAAAAAAAAAAAAAAGTGTTGAAAAATCAGCAATATTGTCTTTTTTTTTTTTTTTAATATTGTCTTTATATAAGTAGCAAAGTGTTATTATTTATGATGTGCTCTACATCAGTGACAGAGACCTGTATTCAAGCTACAGGGGCATGAAAGCACATTTTGGAAGTCACCAAGTTAGTGCCAATAAATCTAATATATAGCAAAATAGTTGAAAGCCCCTGAGTGTTTTCTGGATAGAAAAGTTTCAGATTCAGAGCAAGTTAAGAGCTGGACAGTCTAAGAATAAACTAGCTCTCCCATCCATTAGAAGGGCTAGGTAGCAGCTTCCGGTTATGGAACCAGAAATCTCAGGCTCCAAATGGGACATAAAACAGCGTCACTTGTACTCTTTATAAAATTGCAAAAACAAACAAAATAAAAACATATTTACACCTGTCCTATAAGACAAATGGTACTTGAGACCTAATGTATATAAAATCAGTTTACAAACTGTGATGCACTATATCAATAAGTTCTCATTTGCAGAGGGCACAGCATAGGATATGTGGCCATTAATGTTAATTCCCTTCCCGCTTCCATTCCTTTCTCTTGTCCCTTTATGTAGGTGGATCAGTAACATTATTAAGCTAACAATGTAACTGAGCAACAATTAGCTTAACAATGTAACCAACACTCTCATTCTTACCAAGGGGGTAGTTCTTAGAAACTTAGGGAGCTGGAACTCTGAATGAATGAATTAAAATAATGAAATTGCATCATTAATTTTAATTTTAAATTAATTTTAAAAATTATCATCATTGATTAAAAATAAAATAAAATTAAAAACTTATTATCCCACAGTTGAGACTCACCACAACGTGTGAAGTCTGTCAGGCATCCACTGTCAGAACACAGCTTGACTCTCTTACAGACAACCTCAATGGTATTTTTAAATTGGCAGAGGCAACAGGCCATATGGCTAGGTAAGTTCCTATAAATGGAAACACAGATAATTAAATTCGTGGTAAAAGAGTTACTTGAGTAGGTAGAAGAGGTAGGCCAAGGCCACCACAGACCAGTGCAAAAAGGAGTTCTTGGGGCATATGGACTACAGAACTGGATAGAGGCCGGTTGGCCAATTGCTGCTCTTGACTGTTGTAAATAAATGTAGAGGAGGAGAGAGGTGCCCAACAGAAGGATTAGGATGGCAGTAGGTATGGTATGCCTCGAAAAAAGGGAATAGGGATTAGCATTGGGTGACATTGATCTGTACTTTAATTCAGAAGTATCTCCTTCCAACCCAAAAGCCTCACTTTGGGTTGAGAGTACACAGGAAGAAGGCACACTTCTAAGAAGAGTCTGAATAAGACCGCACCTTCTGGAATCCCTTTCTCAGTTCCCATTTGTGAGTAGTAATATATTAGAAGTTATTCTAGTAATAAAAAAGCATCGTGTGGTTAAACAGTAACAGAGATCGCATTGGCCAAATCTAGACAAAAGGAACATTCCAAAGAATAACATTATTATTATAATAAGGTATAACATAGTTAATTTTTTAAAAAGTACATGAGTTCATAGTGATACTCAAAATGGAAAGTGGGGGAGCTCTTCTGTATAGAATAATGTCAGCTAATAAATGCAAAATGGATCATAGAATAGGAAAGTGTCATTTTGCAACTATCGATGTAATAATTGATTCAGACACAGATTATCATTGATGCACAGTTGGGTGAAGAGTTGTTTGAAAGTAGGATCTTCACTGGTCCCAAAGTATCACCCCACAGAATATTTATCAATTACCAAGGGGAAAAATAACTTTACCGTGGAGAGATATGGAAGAAACCACCTTAATCAAGTGATCAAACTTAGCACTGGGCCATCCTGCTGGGATGGAGAAATTTCAGCTTCCTCAGGGGGTTCTGTAGGTTCATCTGGGCTCCCCAAAAAATCCCTAGGTATGCTCTCCTCAGGATAAATGGCATCCATACTGGGATCTAAATAATCACCCTGCAACTGTTGTTCTAGACCCTGAGTGTTTTTTTGAAATTGGCCTATACTTCCAACAATAGTTTTGTCAAGCCGTTGATGCTGAACTAGATCTTTCTTCAGGTTTGGGGGTGAAACCATATACTTCATTGGTTTTGAGCTGTTACTACCTAGAGGTGGAACAAGTATTTCAAATGACTGGTGACCTTCAGCCTCCTATAGACCTTTGTGTTTAGTCTTACTTTTGTGTCGAGAATGGAGAACCAAGGGCTGATTCTGATCCCAGTCTAGCACTGGAACTGCCTGTGGGAGCTTTTGATGTTGGGTTTGCTTATTATTCAGATCCTGATGTGGAACAGCAAACTGATCTGGCCCTGTAGGCATCTCTCCAACCGAATCCGTGTCCGGGTATGGAACCTCAGTCTCCGTCAACTCCTGATGAGGGGGGGCAAATATCTGGACTGGAGACAAGGACGTTAAGTAATTAAAGCCCACGGCTTCTGCCAGGGGTGTAAGGGCATGGGGCAATTTGTGAAGAGGTTCTGAGGACTGTGAAGACCAAGCCTCTGTCAGCCGCGGGGGGTTGGGGGTCACCTGGACGGGGCCCAGGGCCCACTCCGGAGGCTGAACTGCCTGGACTAGAAGCCACCGTCCTTGCCATGTGAGGAAGAGTCCTGGCAACCAATGGCGCAGCCGGGACATAACATGCGGCGGCTCCAGGGGCAGTGACCCAGGCCAGGGAGGATCCGGAAGCACATCCTGCATCCGAGCTGAACCGCTATGCCAGCGCTGACGCGATGGCTCACCTTAGCAACCGCGCGCCCCGCCCCCGCCTAACGTCCCTCCCGTTATTTATGAAGTCTTTAGTTGCGCTACAGTTATTAGGCTCCTGCGGAGATCCAATCCGCGCCACCAGAGTGGGTCTTTTTCCCAGAGTCCCTAGGGCGCAAGCCACCCTTCCCCTTGCAAAGGCAACAATTACCTCCTGCCGGGCCCTCTTCCCAACCCCGCCCTGCCCTCCCTGGCCCCAAACAATGAGGCGGGATTTGCCCTGCAGACCCGAGTGGCCCCAAACTCCAGCAGCCCAGGGGTGGAGGGGGGTTGGGAAGGATGCAGAGCTTCCCGAGGAAACCAAAGGACCTGGCATTCTGGGAAATTCAAAAGTGTTAATCCAGTTCTGGCAATCTGAACTCTTCCTCCACAAAGCTGAAGTCTGAGAGACATTCTTGCTCGCTTTGGCCACATGGCTGACAAGAAAAGTAGCTGACCTGCAAATTGAGCACCAGTTAGGGTGGCGAGAGGGGGACACACCTTACAATTATGCGAAAATGTTGCCATTTCCTCCAAACTCTCAGTATTCACGTCTCATTATTCATATACCACTCTGTTATTAGGGGTCACCACTGAATCAGTGATGACTCCAGAACTTCTGGAGGAGGGGTTTGGGGCAGGTGAGCGATTCATTCTGGGAAAGAGAGCCTAAAACCAAGTGAATGGCCCTTTACATTAGCATGGGAAGACTTCTCCCATCCCAACTTGTCCCAACAGAGCCATTAATCTAGAAAAAACTACAGTGTCACTTTTCAGAGGTCTACCCTGTGTGCACATACGGAGAAGACAGTTAGTTAGAATGTTAAAGTCAGCATGTTAAGTAATTTTCTTGAAATACTCTAACTAGCACGAAGTTTACTTTCTTCACAGTCCTTTTCATAATCTATTTAATTTTATTCCTTTTTAATTGTCTGGTACACCTTTAACACCTAAACTCCAAGAGAGAAGGAGCTTCACCTTATTTCCAGTGCCTAGCACATGATGGTTTCTAAATGGAACTGATTCCAAAATTGGCCTCATTTAGGAGTGGATCTGTTGTTATAATCAGGTTTGCAGAATCTTTAGTATCAATACGGAACCCTTTCCTCTCACATTTCATAGGAAGCTAGTCTTCTTAAAGCCCAAACATGGATACGTTTCAAGTTTCCTTGACTGATTTAAATTGATTTAAAATAATTATTTTGTACAGGAAAAAACTTTCAAAATTTTTCAGAACATAACCACCTTTTCTTTCTCTACTGTCTTCCCTTCAAAACAAACTTTGCAACATTGGGGTGAGTTAAATGATCAGAACTCTAGCCAAAAATTAAGCTCTCAATGACACGAAACACATTTTTTGCTCCTTTTAAATAAAAATCCTATATGCAGTACATTAATGTTTTCTTTCAGAAATTATGTTGACAACTTAATCCGTAATTCGAGGCATCCGTATAACTGTTTTACAGAAAGGTTCTTTGGCAAAATATTTAACACAAGATACATATGAGATGCTGAGATCTGGGTAATATACCTTACTTGAAAGGTATGAATAGTTTTTAGACAGTGTAGCATAATCACACTTAAGACCATAGTTACCTTGTTCCCAAATCCCTGCAATTCTATTTGAAGGGAGTTCTAAAAGGCCTGTGTCTTCTCCTGTGTCCACAACCATAGACGTACACTGGTGGCCCTCAATCCTGCTCTCCAAACTTCAAATAAGGGGCCAGAGACAAGGCCCGGGACTTGGAAAAGTCCTAGAAATTCCCTGCCTCAAAAGCACTTTCAGAGTTTCACCTTTTCCTAAGGAAGACAGGGCTGAGTAGATATGCTGAAGTCTTCCAAATCCTGCTGGTTGTTTTGAATTATGGCTATACTGGCTGTGTACCCCTTCAGCTTTTATCTCCACATACTTGAATTAAATCCTATAGTTCCTCTTCGGTTCTAGCATCTGTGACCTCTTCACAGGGTCTATATGCCACAGCTGTTTTACCACTTTCTGTAATAAAGTTAACAAGGATCAATTCAGAAGTTTTCTTGTTCTAAAACTTCCTGTATACAATGGTAGCACCGAATAATTAGACATTCTTTTGACTTCTAAAAGCAGAAAATAAGAGCATTTTCCTAGAAGTTCCCTCATCTGACACGTCAGTTTTTATTATAATTATATGTGAAAACGTATATAAGAAGTATCAACTTTGGTTCAAAAACTTTATGATCTTAGAAATAAGAACTAAGGAATAAGGACATAGAAATTAAAAGCCGTGGAAACAAAAATGTTCAATCACAATACAATTAAATAGGAAGGCATCAGGTGGGGGTCAAAGTGAGTTCAAACCTGGGAGAGATACCACTGGACTATAACAGATACTTCCTATTAGAAGCAAGGCAAGTGCCTACTCCTTGGGACCAAAATTCTACCAGAGACAATGAACAAAGCTTTGGAGACAGAGACAGACAGAGTATTTGAACACTCTACTGGCAGAAACTGGCCCATGTACCCTTTGGACAATACAGCTTTCCTCAAGGCAAGCTAGAGCCACCAGGATTTTTGGTCTAAGGGGTTTTGTGTACATATAAGGAGTACCTTGGCATATTAGGCACAAACAACTCAGGCATTTAGTTTGGTTCTTAAAGGTTGTTATCCAGAGTTGACAGCAGATGGAGATTGTGCCTGATGACCAGATAGTCAAACTTCACTGGAAGGGCTGCCCAGGCTGGAAGGCCAAGTCCAATCCAGGGTCAACTCTTACAAGCCAATAAGGTCGCTGACAACTTACCTAGGATTTCTCAGTCTCTAAGCCTGCAGGGCTGTGAAGCAGGGGAGCAATTCTGTTGCCGGAATCTACTAATCATAAAGTTTCCTTTGGGCACAGCCTGTGACATTCTCACCGCTGTATAACTGGATAGGGAACACAATCAACGCTATTCAATAGCATGACCAGTTTCAAGGCTCACAAAACTTAGCCGATTATTATATAAGAATCATATTCACCCAATATATCAGAAATAAACCCTTCAACAAGAAAACAGCGGTAATAATAATAGTCAATACATTTTGTCTGCTTACTATGTTTCAGGCATAGTTCTAAGCTTTTTATATTCATCATCTCATTTACTCTTACAATATCCCCCATTTGGTGGTAAGCTAAATTACTAACCCTATATGCAGATAAAGAAATTGAAGCTTAGAGATATTAAATACCTTCAAAGGTCTCTGGCTAGAAAAACCCAAAATTGCAACAACAACAGCAACAAAATCTAAGAGACAATGGTAGGACTCAAACACAGGTGTCCAAGGCTTATAATCACTACACTACTCTGTATGATAAGCAAGCAACTGAGGAAGAACTGGATCAAACACTTTCTGTATGAATTGAGGCAAGTCATTCTACATCTAAACACTGGGGACAATAATATTTGCTGTCGTTCTTCTCATAAATGCCACAAAGAACAAATTTAAGACTGTTGCTGTGAAAGCATATGGTGAATGAAAGAATATGTAATGTTTTGGATAACCATTATTTTCATCCAATTAACTTTTCAAATAAGTTTATTTGCTCACTGAAACTGAAGCACTTCCAAGACAATCAAAAAGGTCTTACCTAAAACCACAATCAGCAATTTCTGGAATCCATCTGTCATAGCTTTCTGAATAGCAAGCTTCTGGGTTATCTTCCTTCTCATAAGGAATGATAATGACCCTAAATCCAACCAAAACAGATGAACTTAAAATGCCTATATGAATAACTGATTTCTAGGTTATACGTTTAAAAGTAAAAATGCATCTGTGATTCTTAGATCATTACCTTAGTGATTAAGGGCAGGCACAACACTGGGGTACGGTGAATGTCTCCGTTGCAGGTATACCCTGGCATGGCACATTTTTACGGCTCGGATCTATTCTGGAAGTTCCTAAAATACTACACGGGAAATGCAAACCAAGAACGTGGCACAAATCTCATATTACTCACAGATTTCAAATGGACAAGCTGAGGCTGCACTGCTACAGACCCTGCTCTCCTCTGCATCAAGGGCTGGACTCATACAGTGAGACAGATTTGGTTGTAGTGCAGATGATCTGGACTCTACTCAACCATCACCCACTCAGGTGAATAGTGGAGCCTCCTCCACCCCATTCGCTAACAGCCCTGCTTCTGACTTAAAACCCTAAGCCCAAGTGCCATGGAATCTAGGAAAAATCTCAGTATCAATGAGAATCCCCTTTCTAGGGATCTACATTTATTTTTCTGCTCAGGCCATTCTATAGGAGGCAAAGGACTGGACATTTACACATGAGTTTATTTCAATCTTCAGACAATGATTTTTTTGGGATAACTGAAGGACAGAAGACATCTGTATTTCAAGGATTATTTTAGCACAAAACAAATTATTAACCAAAAATATAATAATAATAACTAATTTTCCCTCCTCCTAAGCTTCTTGGCAGGCAGCGAGTTCTAAAATTCTAAAGTTTAAGGTGTTGTCAGGTATTGCCTAAGATAAAAACCTATATTATCGGGCAGAACAATTCTGCCCAGGGCTTTAGTTGCTTAGAAAAGGTGAGGATGTATCTGAAAAGTTGAGTTTCAGAAAGAAAGGAAAAAAGAGAAATCCCACTGCCTCACCTCCCCACACACACACACATACTGGAAAACAGACCTTCTTCCAACTTATCCAAAGGTTTCTCAGCTATGCCAGCTCAGGGACTCCTGCACTTGTGGGAAGTCAACACCACCTCTAAAGCACAGAAGAACTTCAGGCTTTGCTTCTGAAGTGGTGTCACAATATCTGTATTTTCCCTTTCTTCAAGGTTGGAAAGATCCTGAAGCTGTTAGGATTTTGAATTAAAGGCTAGACTTCAACATATTCTGTTGTTAGAAATAAAAACTAAACTCCAGTAATCCCAGGTAATAGTTTAGATATGCTATCCCTTCAAAATCAACTGAGACTTGCAAATGAATGACTAGATATGGACAAGTATTTTTTATGATATACCATACAAATACTGGAGAAAATTATGGACACCACCATCCAAGTCATTGAGTTTATCACTATTTCTAAGTGGCAGGCCAATGCTCAGATACTTCCATGTGGAAGCCTCCCACATCTCCTCCCTATAGCCATGTTCTATTCTTCTCTCTAAAGTCTAGGAGTTCAACGTTGAAAGGAGTCTGGTTAGTCAAAGAAAGTCTACAGAGTTTACCTTGATGATCCTTTTTGACCACCCATGGAAACCAAAGAAGTAATTTGCCAATTCTTGGCATCTGGAGCTGTTTAGGGCAAGCATATTATGATGAACCGCCTTTATCTGGTGCCGAGACGAACCTAAAGACATAAAAGACCTAAAAATATCACAACCCTACATAGAGATTTATTTTGGATATACCTGAGATTCATCAATACCAATTTTATAGAGTGGTTGTGAAGATTAAGTAGGACGTTTTAAGCAATGAGTTCACAGTGAGCCCTAAATAAATGTTATTTATTATTTTTAAGTCAGTACTTTTCTGCATCATTTCCAGGGCCCCTGATTAACCAGAAAGTTCCCTGACATCCGGTGGTGAAAGTGATGATGAAAGCAACCAAGGAAGCCCAGCAAAAGCCTATTATGGGGCTGGGGGTAAGCAAAGGCATGGAGTGTTTTACTCATCTCATCCTGTAGCTCCGGCTTGAGAAAATGACCTGAAGAGGAGACAAGATGGACCTGCCACTGAATTAGGACCTGAACCTGTAGCACTCCCTCCCCAAGTTACTAACCCCTGTTAGAAGAGGGAATATGTGTACCTTTATAAATGTAAATGAAGCAACGAAAAGAATTAGAGGTTCATCTGCATTAACAAGCTTCTTTGAGAGTGCAAATATTTCCAGTCTTAACTCTCTAAATAACTTACATATTACTGTGGATTTTTTACATCACTACTTCTTTCTTAAAGGTCCATTTCCATTTTGAACAGGGTGTAGTATATAAATTTAGTCATAAAAATTCAAATAATACAAATAAAGTCAAAGCACTGTTAATTCATTATTGATTTGTTTCTGCATCTTCCTCAGTCACTAGTTTATGAGCTCCTTAAGTGCTTGAAGGAACCATATATTATTCTTTCCTTGTTACCAGAAAGAAGAATACATATTGGCATATAATAGAGGAGTGATGGTCTGTTGACTGAGTGAAGGAATGAGTACATAAGAACATGAAGTTACTTTCTCCAACTGAAGCTGCCTGCAGGGAAGGAGAAATGAAGACTAATTTTTAAATGTTGAGTGTCACATGGGAGGCTATGTCCTGTGCGGTGAGTCATAATGGAGCTGTCCTGGACAATTAGGAGTCTTCAGAAGGGCTCTGAGCCACTGGGTAGTAGAGACAGTTGACATCTCGGATAATCTTGCCACAGTTCTTGCTGGCAAACCTTTCCCTTCGTGCTACTGAGAAAAACTCAGATACATTAGGCCTTTCCTTCATTTTATTTTAAGATGTTATTCTCTTTTCTGTATTTATAAAAAACACAGGAGAAAAAGATAGGAAGATACCTGCCAATGAATAAGAGAACACATAATTGGAACTTCCGTGCTGGTGCAGTGGTTAAGATTCTGTTATCCCAATGTAGGGGGCCCAGGTTCAATCCCCAGTTAGGGAACTAGGTCTCACATACATGCTGCAACTAAGAGTTCGCATGCCACATCTAAGAAGCCTGCAAGCCACAACTAAAGGAGCCTGCCTGCTGCAAATGGGGAGCCCACATGCCACAACTGGGGAGCCCTTGAGCCGCAACCAAGGAGACCACCTGCTGCAACTGAGACCCGGTGCAACCAAATAAATAAATAAATAAATAAAATTGAAAAAGAACGCATAAGTAAAGTAGGGAAAAATTTTGGGGTTGTGGGTAGTAAACTAAAGCTCTGCATTAAATAAAGAAATCTAATACGAATGCCCTTTCCTCTCAGCTCTATAGTGACTTGGAGAACCTTTTCTTCATAACTCTATCAGAGACGGGCTTTATGCTGTGAAAACCTCACAACCTACACTTATGGAATGGTCTTAATGTCCAATATAAGAAAAGAACTCATTACTCACAATTGATACCAAGTAACTGTTGCATAATCTTTCCAGGACCATCTGTAATATCTGAGTGGTACGTGAAATGGTAGCAGGGTCCGCAAATTAAAGAATGTCTGACACAAAATCATTTCAATCCCGGGGACTAGAGCCAGGATTGAAGAGGGTGTTAAACAGGGTACAGAAGTGGGAGGTAGTGTACCTGGAGTCACATCTGAGGAGAGTTCTCAGATTCAATAAAGGTGAAATCAATGAGTATAGAAATATGGATGAGAAGAGGCAGCAAGGTCAGTAGGAAGTAGCTGGAGCAAGAAGCCAATCAGAGAAGACACACAATTATACAGGGAAAGGTCTGGGAAATCTAAGCCTCACTCACTTATTCAGAGGAATTGAAAAGGTCCTTAACATAATGAAATGTTAATTCTGGGGAACTAAAATTGGATGGCATGTTAATATGGAATAAGGTTTCTACAATGCATTAAAGAATATTTAACCATTTTCTGGAATCTGAAGTGAGTTCTTAATAGGCAGTTTGAGAGTGATGAGGATGATGAAGCCTCCTTTATCTTACATCTGACAAAAGTTTGTCAAGCTCGGGACTTCGCTGTTGGCACACTGGTTAAGAGTCTGGGTGCCAACGCAGGGGACAAGGGTTCGATCTTTGTCCGTGAAGATCCCACATGCCGCAGAGCAACTAATCCCGTGTGCCACAACTACTGAGCCTGTGCTCTAGAGCTCGTGAGGCACAACTACTGAAGCCCGCATGCCTAGAACCCGTGCTCCGCAACAAGAGAGGCCGTCGCGATGAGAAGCCCACGCACCACAACGAAGAGCAAACTCTGCTTGCCGCAAATAGAGAAAGCTGGCATGCAGCAACAAGACCCAACGCAGCCAAAAATAAATAAATAAATTTATTAATTAATTTAAAAAATTTTTGTCAACCTCACACATTTAAAATCCACATAAATGTATATATAAGGAAGATTCTTGTGAAGATTTCTTAAATTAAGGGGCAGCATAAAATGACATGGGGTTTAACATCAGTTAAGTTAGGGTTTGGCCTCTAGTTTCCACATTTACTGTCATGAACCTTCAGTAAGTCACTTAACCATCCTGAGTTCGAGTTTCTTCATCTAAAATAAAAGAAAAAAACAACTGGGGAACTGGGGGATCAGTGGAGCATTGCATGTGAGAGCATTCTGTACACCGCAGTGCTGTACAAACGCTAGTCGTTTTTTTTTTTTTTTTTCTTTCCCCTTGGGATCTTAGTTCCCAGACCAGGGATTCAACCCGGGCCTTCAGCAGTGAAAGTGCACAGTCCTAACCACTGGACCACCAGGGATTTCCAGATGGCCTATTAGTTTTAAATTCAGCACTTCATCCCAGTAGAGCGAGGAATTCCACATTTGGACCCACCTTCACTGGAGATGTGTGAAAAAGCTGCTTCTGGTCCCTGCCTTTTGGGCTCTGTGGGCATCCCTTGCTGAATAAAACTTGATGATGGCAGAGAACCCAGGACAGCCCACTGCTGAGTTTGGGAAGACTCAGACAGAATACAGAAGGCCAAACCAGGAGAAGACTGTGAACAGAGAATGCTCTAGGGTGGTCTCACACTAAGAAAGTGCAGTAAATTTCAGGCCCAGGAAACCAAACCGCCCATTCCCTTATATTCCCCCAGCCCTTCGCCACAGGTAACTGTGGTGAGCCTGCTACTCCAAACACTTATCATTTCATGAACAAGTTCCCTCTGAAATCCTAAGCTTTGAGATGCATTAGGAGGCAATGCCTTCTGTTGGGGACTAACTCTCAAAAATCTATGGGGGCGAGCTGACTGCTCAGGTCGTCTCTAGAACTAAGATTCCTCTCAGCGGAGACCACAGGCAGATGAGGTACTGAAGCAGTACCCCGGGGCGCCCAGTTACTGGGGCGCGGGGCGGCCTCCTCCACCCTTCCCTCCCCTCCGGCTCGGCTCAATTGCAAAGCCTCGGGGGTGGGTCCAGAGCTCAGCTCCCACACCAGCAAGGTTTTGTCACCCCCGATGGGAAGCGCAAAAAGTACCAATTGCACCAATCCACCGTCACCGCACGTGCGCTGCTCGGGGCGCAAGCGGACTACGCTTGCACATAAGCACGCGCGCTTTTCAAATACTTAGTGCCAATAAATCTAATATATAGAAAAAGAGTTGAAAGCCCCTGAGTGTTTTGTGGATAGAAAAGCGTGAGATTCAGAGCAAGTTCAGAGCTTGACAGCCAAAGAATAAACTAGCTCTCCATTCCATTAGAAGGGCTAGGTAGCAGCTTCTGCTTATGGAACCAGAAACTCTCAGGCTCCAAAGAGGACATAAAACAGCATCGCTTGTACTCTTTATAAAATTGCAGAAACAAACAAAAATATATTTACACCTGTCCTGTAAGACAAAGGGTACTTGAGACCTAATGTATATAAAATCAGTTTACAAACTGTGATGTACTATATCAATAAGTTCTCATTTGCACAGAGCACAGCATAGGATATGAGGCCATTAATGTTAATTCCCTTCCCTCATCCATTCCTTTCTCTTGTCCCTTTATGTATGCGGATCAGTTACATTATTAAGCTGACAATGTAACTGAGCTATTATTAGCTTAATAATGTAACCAAGAATCTGATTTTTAGCAAAGGGGTAGTTCTTAGAAACTTAGGGAGCTGGAACTCTGAAAGTATGAATTGAAATAATGCAATTACATCATGAATTTTAACATTTATCATCATTGATTAAAAATAAAAATATTAAATAATTAAAAATTTATTATCCCACAATTGAGACTCACCACAACGTGTGACGTCTGTCAGGCATTCACTGTCACAACGCAGCTTGACTGTCTTTCAGACAACCTCAATGGTATTTTTAAATTGGCAGAGGCAGCAGGCCATACGGCTAGGTAAGATCCTATAAATGGAAACACAGGTAATTAAATTCGTGGTAAAAGAGTTACTTGAGAAGGTAGAAGAGGTAGGCCAAGGCCACCACAGACCAGTGCAAAAAGAAGTTCTTGGGGCGTATGGACTGCAGAACTGGATAGGGGCCGGTTGGCCAATTGCTGCTCTTGACTGTTGTAAATAAATATAGAGGAGGAGAGAGGTGCCCAACAGAAGGATTAGGATGGCAGTAGGTATGGTATGCCTCGAAAAAAGGGAATAGGGATTAGCATTGGGTGACACTGATCTGTAGTTTAAATCCGAAGTATCTCTTTCCAACCCGAAAGCCTCACTTTGGGTTGAGAGTACACAGGAAGAAGGCACACTTCTAAGAAGAGTCTGAATAAGACCGCACCTTCTGGAGTCCCTTTCTCAGGTCCTATTTGTGAGTAGTAATATATTAGAAATTATTCTAGTAATAGAAAAGTAGTAATAGAAAAGCATCGTGTGGTTAAACAATAACAGAGGTCGCTTTGGCCAAATCTGGACAAAAGGAACATTCCAAAGAATAACATTATCATTATAATAAGTTATAACATACTTAACTTAAAAAAAAGCACATGAGTTCATAATGATACTCAAAATGAAAGTGGGGGGGGGCTCTTCATTATAGAATAATGTCAGCTAATAAATGGAAAAGGAAAGATAGAATTAGGAAAGTGTCATTTGGCAACTATCAATGTAATAATCGATTCAGACAAGGATTATCATTGATGCACATTTATGTGAAGAGTTGTTTGAAAGTAGGATCTTCACTGATCCCAAACTTTCACCCCACATATTATTTTTCAATTACCAAGGGGAAAAATAACTTTACAATGGAGAGATATGGAAGATACCACCTTAATCAAGTGATCAAACTTAGCACTGGGCCACCTGAAGTGATGAAGTATGAAGGTTACATCACCTATATAGTATTCTTCCCCAAAAAGTTTACTTTGAATCTAATGAGGAAACGGACAAATCCAGATTGTTGGGCAATTTATAAGACAACTGGCTTAGCCTCTTCAAAAATGCCAATGTCATAAAAGACCAAGAAAAAAAATAGCAGGGAAATATTGTAGATTAAAGGAAACAAAGACAAGACATGCAATGCCTAATCTTATTTGGACCCTGTATCAAAGCAAAACACACTTAAGGAATGTTATTGGATTCTGGCCAAGATGAAGTAACAAGGACCAATTTAACCTTGCACCTGAAGCAATGAAAAAATAAGACAGAACATATGAAAAAACACTTTTCAAGAAACTGGACCTCAGGCAATAAAGTTCAGTAATCCTCACGAGTTGGGAAATAAATGAAGTGATCCCTATAATTGCCCTAACTTACTTCTCTGAGAGAGTTTCCAGGTCACGGTACAGGGAAGAGAAGTCCAGGCAGAGACTGGTGGACTCCCAAACTGACGAAATGGAGCTGACAGTCTGGGAAAACCAAGGTAACTAGAGTTCAAAAAGCAGAGTATCAGGGCTTTCCTGGTGGCGCGGTGGTTGAGAGTCCACCTGCTAAGGCAGGGGACACGGTTCATGCCCCGATCTGGGAAGATCCCACATGCCGGGCTGGGCCCGTGAGCCATGGCCACTGAGCCTGCACGTCCGGAGCCTGTGCTCCGCAACGGGAGAGGCCACAACAGTGAGAGGCCCGTGTACCACAAAAAAAAAAAAAAAAAAAAAGCAGAGTATCAGAGACAAAAGAAGTGCACAGACAAAGAAGTCTGCAGATATGCAGAGGGATCTCTTGAGAATTCAACAAAGTATTTGTCAGTACATTTGTGGGAGGAATTACTTGATGCCAGGAAAAGGACCACATGAAAGGATTAATAATAAGAATAACTGGATATCACACAAGGTTGTAGGAATAGTACCTGTTCTTACAAGTCAGACTGGAAAACCTCATGATACTCAGAAAAGACCTGTCTCAGTAGTTGCAAATAATGTGCGCCAGACTAAAGGCTACTTGGACTCCTACCCAACGAATCTTAAAAGCTAGACCTAAAAGAATAAAATTGTTTTGAGTAACTTAATTTCACCCAAAACAAAGCCCAAGCATTTTATAGGAATATAAATATATATATCACACAATAAACTAAAACTCACAATATCTGGGATCATATGAAAAATTGCCAAGCATGCAAAGAAGTAGAAAAATATGCCCCATAGTGAGGAGAACTAACCCATAACCTATATAGATGTTAGAATTCGCAGAAAAGAACATTTAAAAAGTTATTATACCTGAAGTAAAGTTATTATAACTGTATTTCATATGTGAAAAAACCTAGACTAAAAACTGAAAATGTTAAGTACAGGCATGGAAAAGGTAAAACAGACCAAAATTGAGCTTCTAGAGATTAAAAGCAATGTCTAAATGAAAAAGATATTGAAAGGTTAATGGCTGATTAGACACTGCAGAAGAAAGGGTCACTGAACATTAAGGCATAGTAGGAGAAACTATCCAAAATGAAACAAAAAGAGTAACAAAACTAAACATCAACAAAACTTAATAGAGCATCAGTGAGCTGTGCAACAACTTCAAGTGGCCTAATACATGTGTACTTAGAGTCCATGAAGGAGAGGAGAAATGCAAACATTTGAAGAAATAATAGCCAAAATGTTTCCAAAATGGTAAACACTATAAAGCCACAAAGTCAAGAAGATCAATGAACTTTAAGCATAAGAAACATGGACAAAACTACACCAAGGCACAAAAAATAATCAAATTGCTCAAAACCAGCAATAAAGAGAAAAATTTAAAAGTAGCAAGAGGAAAAAACTATACACTACATACAGAGGAACAAAGATAACAATGACAGCAGAATTTTTGTTGGAAACAATGTAAATGAGAACTCAGTGGAATAACATCTTTAAAGTAGTGAATTGAATTCTATCAAGCTAGAATTCTATACCCAAATATGTCAAAACAAAAGCAAAATAAAGACTGTCTCAGACATACAAAAGCTAAAAGAATTCATTACTAGTAGACTTTCACTTTAAGAAATGTTAAAAGAAGTATTTTCAAGCAGAAGAAAAATGACATCAGATTGGAATATGGATCTACATAAAAGATTAAGAATACAGGAATAGGGACTTCCCTGGTTGTTCAGTGTTTAAAAATCTGCCTGCCAATGCAGGGGTCATGGGTTCGGTCCCTGTTTCGGGAAGATTCCACATGCCACGGAGCAACTAAGCCTGTACCTCACAACTACTGAGCCTGCACTCAAGAGCCTGTGTGCCACAACTACTGAAGCCCATGCACCTAGAGCCTGTGCTCTGCAACAAGAGAAGACATCCAGTGAGAAGCGGGTGTACCACAATGAAGAGTAGGCCCCGCAAAAAAAAAAAAAAAAAAAAATAGAATACAGCTATTAAAGAAATTGGATGTGCTGTTTAGAACCTTCCAACAAAGAAAGCTTCAAGTCCAGGTGGCTTAGCTGATAAATTCTACCAAACATTTAAGGAATAAAATAATGTCAATTCTACACAAACTCTACCAGAAAGTTGAAGAGAACGGAATATTTCCCAACTTATTTATAAGGCCAACTTTCACCGTATCAAGATTAGACAATGACATTGCAAGAAAACTATAGACCAGTATCTCTCATGAACACAGAGGCAAAAATTCTTAACAAAATTTTAGCATATCAAATCCAGTATTATATAAAAAGATGATACATCATGTCCAATTGGGTTTATCTCAAGAATGAAAGGTTGGTTTAATATTTGAAAATCAATTTACCCAACTTAGTACACTAAAAAAGAAAAATCAGGACATCTCTGATGGGGCAGTGGTTAAGAATCCACCTGCCAGTGCAGGGGACATGGGTTTCAGCCCTGGTCCGGGAAGATCCTGCATGCCACGGAGCAACTAAGCCCGTGCACCACAACTAATGAACCTGTGCTCTAGAGCCTGTGAGACACAACTACTGAGCCCATGTGCCACAACTAGTGAAGTCCATTCACCTAGAGTTCGTGCCCTGCAACAAGAGAAGCCACCGCAATGAGAAGCCTGCATACTGCAATGAAGAGTAGTCCCTGCTCGCCACAACTAGAGAAAGCCTGCATGCAGCAATGAAGACCCAAAGCAGGCAAAAATAAATAAACAAATTAAGAAAAGAAAAGAAGGGAAAAATGACATAATCATTGCAATAGATGCAGGAAAACAATGAAAAGAATCTAACATCCATTCCTGATTAAAGAAAAAAACAGCCCTCAGTAGACTAGGAATGGAAGGAGACTTCCTCAACCTGATAAATGACTTCTACAAAACACCAAACATCATATTTAATGGTGAAGGACAAAGTACTTTCTTTCCAGGATCAGGACAAAAGCAAGGATGTCTACTCTCATTACTTCTATTTGACATTGCACTGAAGGTTCTAGCCAGTGCAATAGGGCAACAAAAAATAAGCCATATTCAGAATGGAAAGGAAGAAGTAGAACTATCTTTATTTGCAGATAACATGATTATGTAGAAAACCTGATAGAATCTACAAAATTGCTACTGGAACTAATAAATGAGTTTATCAAGTTTGCAGGGTGCAAGATCAACATACAAAAAGATTAATTTATCTCAACAAACAATCAGAGATCAAACTTTTAAAATACTACTTATAATAGAATCAAACATATAAAATACTTAGAATAAATCTGATAAAATATGTAAAAGACTTGCACACTGAAAACTGTAAAATATTACCGTGGGAAATTAAGGAAGACCTAAATAAATGGAGAGATATAACGTATTCATGGATCTGAAGATTCAATATTGATAAGATATCAATTCTCCCCAAATTGATTTATAGATCAAAATCACAGTAGGCTTTTCTGTAGAAATAGGCAAGCTAATTCTAAATTTTATCTGGAAATAAAATTCAGAATAACTAAAACAACGTTGAAAAATAACAAAGTTGAAGAACAGTAACTGATTTCAAGGCTTATGAAGCTACACTTTCAAGACATTGTGATAGTAGTGTAAAGATGCACAAAAAATCAAAGGAACAGAATAGAAAGTTCAGAAGTACAGAGATGTGGACAACTGACTTTCAGGTTCAGAGGCATTTGAGAGGAGAAACGATAGTCTTTTCAACAAATGATGCTGGAACAACTGAATATCCAGTTCAAAAAAAAAAAAACAACTTCCATCCAAACCATATACAGAAATGAACTCAAATTGGTTCAAAGGTCTAAATGTATAACATAAAACTATAAAACTTCTAGAGCAAAACAAGTGAAAAATTTTATGGCCTTGAGTTAGGCAAGATTTCTTAGATAAAACACCAAAAGCATAATCCATAAAAAAAAAAGATACATAAGCCACCATCAAAATTAAGAATTTCTGCCCTACAAAAGACATTACTGAGAGAATGAAAAGATGAGTCCCAGAATGGGAGAAAATACTTAGCAACTTACACATTGGATAAAGGACTAATTTCAAGAATATATAAAGAACTCTCAAAACTCCAGAAAAATATAGAAAGATTCAAAGATATACATATGGAAAATAAGCATATGAAAAGATGTTTGACAAGATTAATCATTAGGGATGCTAGAGTGAGAAAAAATTGCACACCTATTAAACTATCAAAAATTAAAAATACTGAGCATAGCAAGTGTTGGCCGCAATGTGAAGAAGATGCAACTCTCATACACTGCTGGTAGAGATGTAAAATGATCAAGCCACTATGGAAAATAGGTATTTTTTAAAAACTTAAACATACATTTACCAATGATCCAGCCATTCTACTTGTAGGTATTTACCCAAGAGAAATGGAAGTATATATCCATACAAAGACTTGTACAGAAATATTCATACCAACTTATCTGTAATAGACAAAGACTGAAACAACTCATATGTCCATTAATGGTGAATAGATAAATTGGGGTACATCCGTATAATGGAATACTATACAACAACAAACAAATGAATTACTGATATATAAAAAAAATATGGATGAAGATTAAAATAATCATGCTGAGCTTAGAAGCCAGTTAAAAAAAGTATACACTGCATGATTGCATTTACATAAAATTCTAGAAAATGCAAACAGAAAGCACATCAATGGTTGCATGGCGACTGGAAAGGGCAAGGAACGACTGGAAGCAATAATTACGAAGAAACGTTAAGAAACTTTCTGAGGTGATGGACATTTTGATTGTGGTGATGTCTTCATGGTGTGTATGTATGTGTGTGTGTGAACACAGATTACTCTATGTCAATTATACCTCAAAAAGCTGTTAAAAGAAATGATATTGTATGAGAGAGAATTGGGGAAAATTGAATAGTAACTCTTTATTAGGTAATATTATTGTGCAGGAATTTAATTTCTCCAATACTGTGTGTTAACAGTATTGTAGTTACATAGGGAAATAAATTTTTTTTTTTTTTTTGCCATACGCGGGCCTCTCACTGTTGTGGCCTCTCCCGTTGTGGAGCACAGGCTCCGGATGCGCAGGCCCAGCGACCATGGCTCACGGGCCCAGCCGCTCCGCGGCATGTGGGATCTTTCCCGGACCGGGGTACAAACCCGCCTCCCCTGCATCGGCAGGCGGACTCTCAACCACTGCGCCACCAAGGAAGCCCCGGGAAATAATTTTTAATATCCAGAGAGGAGGACATCTAGCTGACAAGAGAGGGATCACAATTGTGGCAGATGCTGTTGGAGGCTGAGGAAGATGAGGCTAGAGCAGTGACCAATGAGTGATGGCATGGTGAAGACAGTCATTTGTCAGCTGACCTGACAAAGATGGTTGGAACAGACTGCTAAATGCAGGGTTCTTTCCGCATACTAATCTCATGCAACCCCCTCAACTAGCCTTGGCATAACGAAAACTTTCTATTAGCTTGCCATACTGGAGGGGCGATGGTACAATTTAGGGTGCAGTAAGCTGTGTAATGAACTGTCACAATAGGGTCTTACAGAAATAGATATTTTTTAACGGAAAAAAAAAAGAAACTTGACCCTTCCCTCAAAACATATATGAAAATTAACTCAAAATGAATCATAGACCTAAATGGAACTATACAACTTCCGGAAGAAAACATAGGAGAAAATCTTTATGATTTTGGATTACACAATGGGGTCTCAGAAAAAGATTTCTTAGATAAGACACAAAAAAGCACAAACCATCTAAGAAAAATTGCTAAGGGCCTTCCCTGGTGGTTAAGACTCCCAGTTCCCAATGCAGGGGGCCCAGGTTCGATCCCTGGTCAGGGAAGTAGTTCCCACATGCATGCCGCAACTAAGAGTTCACATGCCACAACTAAGAAGACCATGAGCCGCAACTAAGGAGTCCATCTGTTGCAACTAAGACCCAGCACAACCAAATAAATAAATTAAATCAATATGAAAAAAATTGCTAAATTAGAGTTCATCAAACATTTAAAACTTCTAGTATTCAGAGAAACTTTAATACAATGAAGATAAGTCACAATCTGGGAGAAGATATTTACTAAACACATATCTGAAAGAAAGGACTTTTTCCATTGCTTTTTATATAAAGCCCTCTTAAAACTCAATATAAATATCCAATTAAAAATGGATTTTAACAGACACTTCATTTAAAAAGATACTTGCACATGAATAGATACTCAACATCATCAGCTATTACAGAAATGCAAAATGTGGCAAAAACCACGAGATGCAACTACACACCTACGAGAAAGGCTAAATTTGTTTTAAAAACAAATATAATGATCAGGTGACGATGTGGATCAACTGCAACTCTCATAGACTGCTAGTGGGAAACCAAAATGGTACAGGCACTTTAGAAAACTGTTCAGCAGTTGCTCAAAACGTTAAATATGCACTTAGCGTATGATGATGCAATGCAACCCTTAGGGATTTTACCCCAAAGAAATGAAAACATATGCTCGCACAAAACATATGTTCACACACACATGTGAGTGTTTTCAGAGGCTTTGTTCATAATAGCCAGAAAACTAGAAAAAACTCAAATGTTCATCAAACGATGAATGTGTAAACAAACTGTGTTTCCACACAAGTAGAATACTACTCAGCAATAAAAAGAATGAACTACTGACAGGTGCAACAAAACAGATGAGTCTCCAAAGAGACTGGTAAGAGAAAGAAGCCAAAAACAAATGGCTACATACCACATGATTTCAGTTATAAGATATTCTGGAAAAGGCAACATTATACGGACAAAAATCAGATTGTTGGTTGCCAGGGGCTGGTAGTGGGAGGAGGATGGATTGACTGCAAAGGGACATGAGGGGTCTTTTGGGATTTCAGAAGATTTCTTTACCTCAAATGTGGTGGCTACAGAATTATAAGTTTGTCAAAATACATCACAATGTATATTTATAAATAGTGAATTTTGTGAAATGAAAATTATACATAAATAAACCTGACTTAAGAAAATAATAAAAGAAAACTAAAGAAAAACAATTGAGTGAAAATAAATGTAAGAAAAATCAATTTACAGTTTTTCCAATTCAAGGGTCATCATGAGCATGCTTTCAATAGTTGTAAGTGACACTTGTGTTGTTCCCATGTCTCTGAAGGAGAAGCCCAAACATGCATGATATAAAACCCAAAGACAAAAATTCTAGACATAAAAAGATACTTAACATGTGATTACTTCAATTCTGGCTTCTTACTTGCCATAGATGGTAATTCCAAAAAGCTCTCACTGAAGAAATTTAAATTTGCATCATCAAATGAATGACCTTGGTGCTGAACAGCACAATCATTCTTTATTATCCTAACTTTTCATTTTCAATTGCATCTACCTCTTTGATCACTCTTTTTAATAAAATAATGTACCCCTTATTACTTTTTGCTTTCTGGGATAAATAATATTCCTACATGCATCTACATCTTCATAACTATATGTGTTCCTCAACACTGTTCTCATTCTCTGCTGGCTGTCTTACCCATATATATTCTTCCTTAATCCTTTTCTTTGCCAATAACTCTTATTTTCAATAACCCAGTTAAAATCTAAATTATGACTTTTCAGCCAAAGTACTCAATCTTTGACGAAAGCAAAAAAGAGCAGAAATTATCTCATGAGCCTGAAACTGTTGCAATACTTACAAATATTTTAATGCTGGCAATTTAAAAAGATAAGAATCTTTACCTGTTGTCAAAGGATTACGATTGAGAATTCTGAAAAATGGAATGGAATGAAAATTATCTGCATTTTCAATTACTTCCATGAAAGCTTATATTCATTTTTTTTGGTATGGAACTTGAAGGTTAAAAAAAAATCATTTTCTATTTTTACCTATAAATCACTCTAAGAATCTGTAAAACACTCTTTCATTGGGAACTACCCAGGTCTCTAGATGATAAAGTGGAGAAGAGAAAGAAACAAAAAAATAGAAAACAAAAAGTAGCTAGCAAAGAAAAAATATGCCAAAGAACTTTTCAGGTTAAAAACCCAAGAAGTGCCTATGCTGGTAGGAAGCCCTTGCTCTGTAAAAAAGTACTATTCCTAGTGTCCTCCATAATTCAAGGTGTTTTTCTTTCATCTCTACAAATTTTTAAAAATTTCATGATTTAAACTACCCAGTTAAAGACAAAAATAGGGCTAATTCCTTGGTTCTGGAGCCAAAGAAGGAGAGATAAATCCAATAGGAACTGGTGAAAGCCATACTCCCATCACATAGTACCATGTGTATTCTTCTATCACAGCCTTTGTTACTGTGTATGTAATCACCTGTTTACTTGTCAGTCCCCTAGATAGTCAGCAACTTGAGAGCAGGGACCACACTTTATTGTCATTATTATTCCTCTGCCTGACATAGTGCCTAATATTTACTAGGTATTTCATAAATGTTTGCTGAATAAATAAATAAAATTTTGTTTATATATCAATAAAATAAACAAATAAATTTGGGGGAACAAAATTGTATTCCAAAATGCTGGAATACATTTTCTTCTTAGTTCCTTCTCTCTTTTTTTTTTTTCTTCTTACTTCTTTAAAACAAATAGGGGAAAAAAGACCAAAAGACACAGGAAGAAAGAAAAGAATATCTAACTTTAGGTTAACTCTACTCAAGAATTATTAGCGTATTTTTGAAGAATCTTATAAAGATAATTACCAAAACTAGTACCTTTTGGGTTGCCAGGCATCTGTGATCAGCATTTAACAGTCAATCCTCACAGTAACCTTTATGTGATAGATATATTACCCCATTGTACGAATGAGGAAACTGAGGCACAGAGAAGTTACATAACTTGTCCTAAATCATCAAGTTAGTAGGAAGCAGAGCTGGAATTTGACCTCACTTCTGACTGTAAAGCCTGTGTTTAACCTGAATGAAAAAAAAGTGGGGGTGTGTTAAACATATGTTAATTTAACCTTAATTTTCAGAGCACTAAATATAGAAATACCTTTTCAGTCTTCATCTACCCATCTGGGAAAGCCTCTATGAGAATTATATTTTCTCTTTTTAGTTAGTATTTATCTTTTAATTTATTTTTTCCTTAATCATCTCCCATGACAAATATTTAATTAGTCTATGGTCATTGAGACTTTAGAGACTTTTAAAAAAATATTGCAGGAAAATCAGTAAAAATGATGGAGGAAGGACATCTGAAAATTCATCCCTCCATAGAAGCAACAATACTAGTAACAACAGCAACAACAACAAACCTGGCAAAAATGGTCAGAATCAACTTCTTCTGAACTCTGGAGATTTAACCAACAGGCTTACTGCACATTGGGGAGCAATTTATTCAAGGAAAACAAATTAATTTCTGTAAGAACAATGAGATCTGTGTTGCTTGAACTTGTCCTTGACCTTTGCTCTCCATGCCAGTGGTAGTCTTGAAAAACAGCCCACATCCCTGGTACCAGAAGAAGCAGCATGGACTGGGAGGTCCTTCAAAGCCTCATTCCCAAAGAACTGTCACTGCTTAACATGTCTGGTGGTCCCCTGGAAGACATCACTTGCAAGGCTTGCCCTTTGACCTGACTGAGAGCTGTCTAGTGAGAAAAGCCATTCCTCAGGTTGCATTTCTGGAAAACGTTTTCAAGCAAATATTTTAACATGGCGGTTGCATGAGGCAATGGATAACAGTTTGGGGCAATAAACAGCCCAACCGAAAAGCTTAAAAAGAAAAGCTGAGGAATGAGAAGTCCACAGAGACTTTGAAATGTGCCAATGTATTCCTGGGAAACTGGAAGACCAAAAGACATATTCCTGGGAATCTAGGAAAATAACTGTTAGCATTAATAAAAGAATTCATCAAGGTTGTAGGATATAAGATCAATATTATTTCTACACACCAGCAATGAGTAATCCAAAAATGAAATTAAGAAAAGAAACAATTCCATGTGTTAACAGCACCACAAGAAAAAAAATACTTAGGGAAAAACTTAACCAAGTAAGTCCAAGATTCACACTGAAAAGTACAAAACTGTTGAAAGAAATTTAAGAAGATCTAAATAAATATAAAGACATGCTGGATTCATGGATGGGAGGATAATCTTATTAAAATGTCACTACGTCCCAAATCGACCTATGGTTCCATTGCAATTCCTATAAAAATCTGAGCTGATATGTTTCCAGAAATTGCCAATAATTCCAAAATTCATATGGCAATTCAAGGAAACAGAATAACCAAAACAATGTTGGTAAAGAACAAAGTGGGAGGACTCACACATCCTGGTTTCAATACTTCAAAGCTACTGCAATCACAGTGTGGTACTGGAATAAGAACAGACATGTATATCAATGGAACAGAAATGACAGTATAGAAATAAACCCTCATATTTTTGGTCTATTGATTTTCAACAAGCGTACCAAAACAATTCAATGTGGAAAGAACAGTCTTTTCAAATGATACTGGGACAACTGTACATCCAGACACAAAATAATGAAGCTGGACTCCTACACTTCACACCATATATGAAAATAAACTCCCAATGGATCAAATATCCAAATGTAAGAGCTAAGGCTATAAAACTCTTAGAAGAAAACACAGGAGTAAATCTTTATGACCTTGCATTAGACAATAGTTTCTTAGATATGATACCAGAAGTACAAACAACCAAAGGAAAAATAGATGAATGGGATTTTATAAAAATTAAAAAGTTTGTGCTTCAAAGGACACTATCAAGCAAGTGAAAAAACATATAGAATGGGAGAAAATACTACAGTTGGGAAGAATAAGAGGCAGTTGGGAGAAGAAAAGCATAGTGGTTGCTAGGTGTGACAATCTCAAAATTTTGAACTATTACAAATAAAACAGCCACCCTGAATCACCCCAAAGAGCAGACCCAAGTTATTTTTGGTTTTAGTGTTAATGCTTTTCTAAATCTGAGAAGGTGCCAGGATTCTAGTACATAGCAAAAAGTGATGACAGCACCCTGAAGTGTATAAACTTTTGTGTGTACATAGCTATCTAAAGGAAACCAACGCTAGCTGACTGGGGAAGCATTAGTGCGGCTCTGTGACCGCAGCTCAATTTGCCTTCATAGTGTGGCCACATCTCCCTTATTGATATTCTCAACAATGAGGTAAATAATTCAATAGGGATAAGGCTTTGATTTTCCCCTTATTCTCTCTTAGTGCTTATGTTCTTGGTACCATATTATTTTTACTTTTTTTTTTTTTTTGCGGTACGCGGGCCTCTAGTTGTTGCGGCCTCTCCCGCTGCAGAGCACAGGCTCCGGACCATGTCCCACGGGCCCAGCCGCTCCGCGGCATGCGGGATCCTCCCGGACCGGGGCACGAACCCGCGTCTCCCGCATCAGCAGGCAGACTCTCAACCACTGCACCACCAGGGAAGCCCTTGGTACCATATTAATGTACCACAGAGAAGGCAGCATGTGAATGTGCTCTGTCTGGTTAAGTTATATAGCCTTTCTATATCGTGGAGTCCTACAGTTTCTAAAATCATGGAGCTTGTACTGTTAGAACCAATGAAGTGACTAAAAGAATTTTTAAAAATAAGCCATCGGTCTGGACCTTCATAGGTGAATGAAGGAGAAACACTATAAAGTCAGAAAGAAAAAGTATACTTAACATTTAGGATTATCAACCACTGCTCCTTTTCCATAATATATTTCATTCCTGATTTTATCTGAAAGAGATATGATTACTACCAACATTCAAAAAGTGGTACTTTATTAATTAATAAGCTCTTGGCTCATTTTTGAGGTTGATTTCAGATATAAAATAGACTACGACACTGCTAACTACTTCACCTGATATTTATCAATAACAGAGAGGCTTCATTCCAGTAATCTACTGACTTATAATTACCTGCAGCCCGGTGATGAATCAAGGTTTTGTGGGGCCTGAAGCTCATCTACTTTGGAAAATCCTATCAAATAAAAACATGCAAAATTGTGAATACAAAAATCGCTAGGACCCTTCTCAAGACCTTGGAAGGGACCTCTGCAAGCCAGGAGCCCTGAAGCCTAAGCTTCATTGAATTCATGATAAATCCACCTCAGCTGGGGCCCTTTCCCAAACTTATTTAATGCAGGAAACTTATAAACACCCCAGTAATATGTCATTATAGGTAGTAAAATGACTTAACTCGAGGGTGGCATCTTCCCTTGGTGGCTAGCCTTTGGAAAGAGATGCAATAAAGTTTATAACTCACCATGGCAAATGTTTCCTGAATCAAATTAGCTTTGTGTATTAGAAAGACTTATCCCAAAACAAAGACTTACTATACTGTGACAATCTTTTGAAAGTAACTGTGAACGAGTTTTAGGAGTACAGTACTAATTTATTTACAACACCAGATAGATCTGATTCTTTCATTACCTTTTTCTGTCATTTAAGAGGAACACAAATTCAAAAGGAACAAGTTGGTGCCTCTTCCATTACAAATCTTTTCTAACCTACCACGCATTTTCTACTTCATCACCCCCATCCCTCACCTTGTTACCTTGCTGCATAGATGCTCGAATAGATCTCACATATGTTTTCCCATCAACATCCATCTTTCTCCTTTCAGTATGAAAGTTTCTTGGGGAGCAGGTCCCTGCCCTTTGTATCCCAAGCACTTAGTACAGTGCTGACACACAGTGGGCATGGCACTCAGTGAATGTTTTTGAATGAATTCATTAATTTTTAAACTGTGATTTATTTATTTATTTATTACCACAATGTATTTTCCAGTGTTGCCTACATAACTATAGTGAAACTCTGACTCTTATAAGGAACTCTTGGTGTTATAGGATGTTTAGGAAAGGTGGTGAGTTTAAGACGTTGTATTGTCGCTACTAAAACTTCCTGGTGAAGGGACCTCATGAGCCTGCTCTCCGGTGTGCTGGAAAAGAAAAACTGACCCTTGGTGCTCTCTCCCCAAGGTAGGCATCAGCGAACTAACAAGGGAAAGGAAGGAGGGCGCTAAAGATAGGCATCTGCAGGAATTGCTAATCCAGCTCCAGACACAGCCTCAACACCTTCATTCACCCAAAATGTGTGAACTGTGTGAAACTGGATTTCTGAACCACAAGGCAGGTAAGTGAGTCTTTTTCAAAGCCAGGTGTAGAAGAGCTCGTTTTTACCTTGAGTCTGAAATCACCTTCGGTCCATTGAACATACCCTCTATCATTTATTTGTGTCATGAGAAATCACAGAATTTTTGAGCTGAAGGGGTGTAAAACCCACACTTCTTATTGAAGAGTAGTCAGCAAAGAAAGTATACTGAATTACGCTACAGCAATGTATTTTCTTTATATTTTTCACACTACAGCTGAACACAAACAACGTCTTTTTCCATACCTCAAAGGTTCCCATTGGCCACAGATAATTCACTTCAGAGATATATGCTTTTTGAAAAATAATGTTCTGGTTGCCTGGAGAGATCCCTGTGGTGGGTGTTCAGGAATTCTTTCTGCCTTACCATTTAAAAGAGCTAATAATGCTTGGGGAAGCACCCACACCTTTTGCTCCCTGAATAATTCGGTGCTAAACTTAGTTCTTTGCAGCTCTGTGTTGCATACATTTTAAGCAGTTAGGAACTTTGCACATGAGCAGGATTCAAAGTTAAATTCAAAAGTGGAACTTCATGGACCATTCGCATATTGGAGAGGCATCAGTGGGTTTCCATGACAATGCTAATTTGACCGTTTTTGCTTGGTGCCTTTTATTGCCCATGCCAAAGATCAGTACTATGGAAAGCAGAGCGTTTCATATATATGACTTATACAAGTCTCTTGGCCTCTTTGTTCCCTAGTTTCCTCATTTGTAAAAATAAAATAAATGGCTCTCAAGACATGTTTTCCAGAATTCATACTGGTCTTACACCCAGCTAATCAATAACTGCATGATGCTTTTACACACAGTTTCTTACATGTATTCATCTTCTATTTCACTTACTACTTGTGGAAAAACTGCATTCCATGCCGGGCCTGGATGTTCCAAAGCTCAGTTCTGTGAGTAAACTGCAACCAAGATTTCTACAAAAAAGGACACAAGCAAAAGAAGAAGAAAAATATGTATTCTTTCAGAACATTTATCCTTTGGCAATCATTCTAATTTATATATGATGAAACATAACATCACTACTCCCTCCATATACACTAAAGAAATCTCACTGTGGAAGATATTATGATTTATACTTTCATGATTATATATGTGGTGCATTAGATAGAAAATAGTAAATGTTCATTAAATACTTGTGTTAAGTGATCTTTGTTTCTCTAGAAAGGCAGCACTCTTGGCATTTTGGGCTGGATAATTCTTTGCTGTGGGAGGCTCTCCTGAACAGTTGGATGTTTTGTAGCATCTCTGGCCTCTGTCCACTAGATGCCAGTAGCATATACAGTTCTGACAAGCAAAAATGTCTCCAGACACTACCAAATGTCACCTGCGAGCATAAATCACCTGGGTTGAGAACCACTGCTCCATAAAGATTCCTCTGATCTGTGTAATAATTCTCACACTAATCTTTGCTAGAGACAAAAAGGATTTGCTACATAATTTTAGTAATATTTTTAATCATATTTCAAAATGAGTAACAAATTAATTTTATAAAAAATTAAGCTTTATAAAAATTCCAAATATAATGAAGTTATATTTGTAACTTACATAAACTGCCAAAAAGGCATTGGTTCACATGTATGTTTTTTGATAGACGGTATTTTATTGCAGGATAAATCTCTAGGAAAGGTAAAAGGAAAATATTGCCTCAATTAGCTATTAGATATCTAATTAGTAGGAATAGCTAGTAGAGGTTAGAATGATAATAATAAATAAGAAGCTTCGTTCTAATCTCCAAACCTTACGAATTACTATTTGAACCTTCCAGAGCCCCTAACCCTGACTTTATCTCTCTTAAGAGTCTCACCTTCAGGATCTTTATAAATTAAATATACAACTATAGATCTTTATAGATTTTGGAGGTAATCTTTCCTGAGAGCAGAGGCATTGATTAGATTCCAACTTTTGTGACCTTATCAAATTCTAGATTATGAGCTCAACGTTTTTATCTCTATATATCATAATTTCTAATATTAGAAGGAATATTCTTATTTTTATTTTTTTTTATTTTTGCGGTACGCGGGCTTCTCACTGTTGTGGCCTCTCCCGTTGCGGACCACAGGCTCCGGACGCGCAGGCTCAGCGGCCATGGCTCACGGGCCCAGCCGCTCCGCGGCATGTGGGATCTTCCCGGACCGGGGCACGAACCCGTGTCCCCTGAATCGGCAGGCGGACTCTCACCCACTGCGCCACCAGGGAAGCCCCTAGAAGGAATATTCTTATATTTACACATTTCCCAGTATAGTTCCGTTTCTCTAGGCCAATTCATTACCGGAAGAAATAAAGATACCTTTTCACAAAACTTGAAAGGATGTTACTCCTATCATTAATACGTAACGTTAATCCAGGATTACACTTTCTATCATATTGACTTTTATTCGAAAATACCTACTCTTGACGATAGCTGACTATCTTATTTCCATTGATTCCAGCTTAGTCTCTCATTTCACCTAGATCGGTATAACTGTCTTCTGACTGCTGTTTCCATCTCTACCCTCTCCCTTTCTAAAACATGCTCCACGGGATCACCAGATTAACTGCTCTGGCCTTGGAATCAGCCTCACCATCAGCAGGTGATTACTGAACAGGGACCTGATGGAGCTTGGACCTACCCAACAGCAAACCTGCTCTAGCAGTGGGATCAGCCTCATACATCAACAGGCACACACCAGCTTCAGGAATACCACCGTCCAGCAGCCTGTGTGACCAGAGCACTCACTTGCAGGCCAGAAGCAGCCATGGACTCAGCTGGGTCCTGACCCTGCCCATCAGAATGCCAATACAAGATTAGGGATACCCCAGACCCTGCAGATAGTTGTGTCAGGGACAGTGATCCAACAACAACTCTGTGACTCCTGGGCCCTGCAGCCAGAACTCAGGACCTGTGTCTTACTCCCAGTAGCCAGCATAGCCCCAGGACCAGTGACTGGGCACTAGCCCTGATATCACCTGGACTGCAATTCAACCCATAAATGATCCAGCACTAGATGTGGTGTCCCCCAGAGTTGTGCAGCCAGCTGCCTTATGATTTAGCCTCACCAAGCAGCACAGACAGCCTCCATACTAGGCAGAGTCTGGCAAACATGCACTCTGGGGGCAGCCAAGCCTACCAGACCACCCACAGTAGTCAGCCCACCACAACAGAAGAGCCCAAGCAGCCCACATAGGGGGTACACCTAGAACATACAGTTCTAGTGACCAGGGGACAGTGGGCTCCTGGGACACATAGGACCTCTCCTACAAAAGGCCACCTCTCCAAGGTCAGCAAGTGTAACAAGCCTACTACATACATAGCAATAAAAACAGCAAGTTAAGAAAAATGAGGTGACACAGAAACACGATCCAAATGGAGGAATGAGATAAGAACTCAGAAGAAGATCTAAGTGAAGTGGAGATAGCCAATCTCCTCAACAAAGAGTTCAAGGTAATGACTATAAAGACGATCAAAGAACTCAGGAGAAGAACCGACAACCAGAGCAAGAAGTTAGAATTTTTTTAAAAAGAGTTAGACCATTAAAGAACAACAAAAGAGAGATGAGGAATACAATAACTGAAATGAAAAATACACTAAAAGGAAACTACTGTAGACTAAATGATACAGAGGAATGAATCAGAAAACTGAGGACAGAGTACTGGCAATCACTGAAGATGAATGGTAAAACAATAGATTAAAATGAAATGAGGGGGCTTCCCTGGTGGCGCAGTGGTTGACAGTCCGCCTGCTGATGCAGGGGACACAGGTTCGTGCCCCGGTCTGGGAAGATCCCACATGCCGCAGAGTGGCTGGGCCCGTGAGCAAGGTCGCTGAGCCTGCGCGTCCGGAGCCTGTGCTCCGCAACGGGAGAGGCCACAACAGTGAGAGGCCCGCGTAACGCAACAGAACGAAAACAAACAAACAAACAAACAAAAAAAATGAAATGAGGAACGTTGAACAGACTTGTGAAACAACATCAAGTGTACTAATATTTGCAATATACTGGTCCCAGAGCAAAAAAGGAAAGAGAAAGCAGTGTAGAACATACCTGAAGACATAGAGCTGAAAACTTCCATAACCTGGGAAAGAAAACAAAAATCCATGTCCAGTAAACACAGTAAGGCCAAAACAGGATCAACCCAAATAGGACCACACCAAGACTCACTGTAATTAAAATGGCAAAAAAAATAAAGATAAAAAGACACTATTAAAAGCAGCAAAGGAAAAGCAACAAGTTACAAACATGGGAACTTGCATAAAGTTATCAGCTGACTTTTCAGGATAACCTCTGCATGCCAGAAAGGAGTGGCATGGTATGTTTAAAGTCATGAAAGGGAAAAGCCTATAACCAAAAATACTCTACCCAGCAAGGCTCTCCTTCAGATTTGATGGTGAGATCTAAAGTTTTACAGAGAAGCAAAATTAAAAGAGCTCAGCAACACCAAACCAGCTTTATGAGAAATCTTAAAGGGGCTTTTCTCAGTAAAAAAGGAAAGGCCATGACTGAAACCTAAAAATTAGGAAAGGAAACTTACTAAAGGAAAAACCTTATTGGATAAGGCCAATATTCAACAAAGGCAGGAAATCAACCATGTACATAGCTAATGGGAAGGATGAAAGAAAACACTGATAAAATCATCTGTATTCACAATAAGAAGTTCAGGGACACACAAAACAAGTAGATGTAAAATATAAGGTCAAATTCAGTAACTGTGGGGGAGGAGAGTAACAGTGCAGGGTTGTTAGTCTCCATGTGAAATTAAGAGCTCAGCAACTTAAATAATCACACACACACACACACACACACACACACACACACACCCCTGAAAGAAATCCAAACATAATATTAAAGATAGTCCTCACATCACAGATGAAGGGAATAAAAGGGGAAGAAAGAAACACTGAAGAAATTAAAGAGGGATTCTAAAAATACCCAAGACAAATGAAAATGAACACACAATGATCCAAAATCTATGGGACACAGCCAACGCAGTTCACAGGGGGAAGTTATAGTGATACAAGCTTATTCTTAGGAAACAAGAAAAATATCAAATAAACAATCTAACATTACACCTGAAGGAATTAGAAAAAGAAGAAAAAACAAAACTCAAAGCTGTCAGAAAGAAAAAAATTAAGAAAACAATGCCATATGCAATCACACCAAAAAGAATAAGATACTTAGGAACAAACACCCCTAAGCAGGTAAAAGACATGTGCTCAGAAATCTACCAGCCATTGGTGAAAGAAGTTGAAGGCAACAGAAAAAGATGGGAAAATACAGCAGGTGCATGGACTGGAAGAATTAATACTGTTAAAATAACCATACTACCAAAGACAATCTACAGATTTAATGCAATCCCTTTCAGAATACCAAAGCATTTTCACAGAACTTGAAAAAGTAATTTTAAAATTTGTATAGAAACACAAAGATCCCAAGTAGCCAAACAATCTTGAGAAAGAACAGAGCTGGAGGCATCACGGCACCTTGACTTCAGATTATACTGCAAAGCGACAGTAATCAGAGAACTGGACCGGAGCAAAAACAGACACAAAGATCACTGGAATAGAAGAGATCCCAGAAGGAAGCCCACACACTTATATTTAATTGATTTATGCCAAAGCAGGCAATATGGAGAAAAAACTGTCTCTTCAATAAGTGTTACTGGGAAAACTGGTCAGCTAGATGGAAAAGAATAAAATTAGAGTATTTTAGCACACCATATATAAAATAAACGCAAAACTGAATAAAGACTTAAATATAGGTCCATAAAACACCTAGAGGAAAATACAGAACATTCTTCAACATAAATGATTGCAACAGTTTTGGGTTCAGTCTGCTAAGGCAAATGAAACAAAAGCAAGAATAAACAAATGGGACTTCACTAAACTTAAAAGATTTTGCACAGCAAAGGAAACCAAAAACAAAATGAAAAGACCACCTGCTGAAGGAGAGACAATATTTGCACATGATAAGAGGTTAACACCAAAAAGATGACCAAGCAAGGGTTCATATCTAAACTACAGAAACAGCACATAAAACTCAATATCAGAACAACACCCAAAATCTTTTTTAAAAATATGAGAAGACCTAAATAGACATTTTTCCAAGGAAAAAATACAGAGAGACAGCCAGAACTCACAAAGATGCTAAACATAGCTATTCCAGCAATAAAATGCGAATCAAAACAATGAGATAGGGGCTTCCCTGGTGGCGCAGTGGTTGAGGGTCCGCCTGCCGATGCAGGGGACACGGGTTCGTGCCCCGGTCCGGGAGGATCCCACGTGCCGTGGAGCGGCTGGGCCCGTGAGCCATGGCCGCTGGGGCTGCGCGTCTGGAGCCTGTGCTCCGCAGCGGGAGAGGCCACAACAGTGAGAGGCCCGCGTACCGCAAAAAAAACAAACAAAAAAAAACCCAAAAAACAATGAGATATATCACCTCAGGCTTGTCAGAATGGCTGTCATCAAAAAGGTCACAAATAACAAAGATTAGTGAGGATGTGGAGAAAAGGAAGCTCTTGTACACTCTTGACGTGAATGTGAAGTAGTGCAGCTACTGTGGAAAGCAGAATGGAGGTTCCACAAAAAACTAAAAACAGAATTACCATAATATCCTGCAATTTCACTCTTGGGTATATAACAAGAAGACAAAAACACTATTTCAAAAACATAACTGCACACCAATGTTCGTAAAAGTGTTATTTGCCATAGCTAAGATACAGAGTCAAACTAAGTGTTCATCAATACGTTAGGGGATAAAAACGATTTTCTATGATGACTTCAGCAAAAGATGAAATTTTGCCATTTGCAAGAACATGGATGGACCTGGAGGGTATTATGCTTAGTAAAATAAGCTGCAGAGAAAACAAGCCTGGTAGGTTATCACTTACATGTGGCATCTAAAAAATTGAATACAACAACAACAACAACAAAACAGACTCCCAGATTAAACAACAGACTAGTGGTTACCAGCAGGGAGAGACAGGGTGGAGGAGCAAAATAGTGGTAGGAGATTCTGAGGAAGAATCCACTATGTATAAAATCAATAATCTACAGTGACGTACTGTATAGCATGGAGAATAGAGCCACTCTTTTATAATAAGTATAAATGGAGAACAAGCTAAACATTTATGAATCACTATGTTGTACCTCTGAAACTAATATAATAATGTAAATTAACTATAGATCAATAAAATATAAAGAAACAATAAAGAGGAGATTGTTAGATAGAAATCAATTAAATAAGCACAAGTTTTGGAAATCAAGGAATTGAAAAACAACATGTAAGACACAACATTGGCATTTAAAGTGTACGATCTATTCATTTAAAAGAAATCATTTAAGTGGTGAAAAATGGTACCCATTCTCACCATTCTGTACACCTAAGATAAATTATTATCTACAAAAATATGTTCCAAATATTCACTCAAAAAGAAACAGAAAATTTGGATTAACCAATTTTAGTATACAAATTTAATATCAAAGTCTCTATGTAACATTGATTAGAATAAGTTCTGTTAGCCACTTCTAGTGTGTGATGTAAAATCTTTTAAACCATAAAAATCAGCCTTTCTACATTATTCCATTAGACATACATAGAATTTAAAAGAAATGAGAAGACAGAACAATCAACCAAGCAGGTGAATTTACTGAGAAACAGTCGTTCGTTCTCCCTCCTCCTTTTCTTTTCCTCCTTTTCCAGGTCTCTCTCGATTCCAATCAAGAGAAGTCTTGAGAATTCTGAGAATATTTCTTTCAGGGCTTCAAATCACCATACCTACATCCTCTGCCACAACTACACACACAGGAACAAAAATAAACCTCTGCTATCTACTCGTGTAGGAGGGATTCGTGCAAAATAAACTCCTATGTGGAGACCAACAGGTGAGTTTTCTACCTGTTCTTTATAATGTCCTTCCATTATAGTAAATCCCACACATTGAGGCAGAAGGGGTTATGTGAGCTCTTCCTTGAAGTCAAAACACTTGCATTCATTTCAAGTACCTGGTGATCATAGGGTACAGCCAGGGAAGGTGCCATCCCCCTTGGGGGGATGGGTGAATAGGCTCCCGCAGCTATGCACCTCCTGATGTACAGATTCTGGAGAAACAAAGGGCGGTCACACCGCAGTCAGCCTGTCAGGCTGTCGGGCCACTGGGCAACGCCACCAGCCTAGAAGTGCCCCCTCAGTTGCTGAAAGCAAAACTCTGTCCCCCCTGTGAAGCCAGGTAATGTGGGCCAGAGAGTCAGAGGAGACCGGTAATCAACTCCTCCTCTCTGCTCACCTCCTTGGGGTTACAACAACCCCATCTCCAAACACAACTCTGATCCTGGAGTGCCAAAGTGGGAGTGCAGGTGGGCTCTGCCGGTGCTTCAGCGCCCTCTGGACCTTGTCTTCTCTAATGGCAACTCTCAGCCCTTCCTCCTCCTCCTTCCCTAGTCCTGGGGGCTGCCTTGCCCTCTGCAGCCGCTGGCCTGATTTCATTCTCCTTTTTCCCCAATTACAATGAAGTGTCCTACAGAGGTTCGGAATCTCTGGAAGGAAGATCTTTTAGTCAATACGCCTTAACCGTAAGAAGTTGGTTTCAAGAATGAACCTGAAATACTGTATTTTTCTCCTGATGATTCCAAGGAGAGACAGCTCAAGTTTTCTAAATCATAAGAAAAACCAAGGTAAATATGATATTCTGAGCCAGAGATGAAAAAGCAGTTTTTAGCACCCCCTCCTCACGTCACATGACCGGGATTTAAATCAATCAACTGCCACTGCTTTTTAAATCACATGACCCAACTTTAAATCAATCAGCTGCTTCCCTGTAACTCACGTGACTTGGCTTTGAATAGTAAGAAATGCAGAGGTATAAAAATGATGTTCTGAACAATAAATGGAAAAACAACATTTCAGAAAGTTTTTTTCTTTTCAAATGGACCATTCATTGCATACAGAGTAAAGGATTCTCTTCTGGATTTCTTGAACTGTAAACACATACAATGTCTCCCTTGGCTTGACTGACTTAGTTTTTTGGGGGTTTTTGCTGTTGTTGTTAACATCTTTATTGGAGTATAATTGCTTTACCATGTTGTGTTAGCTTCTGCTGTATAACAAAGTGAATCAGCTATTCGTATACATACACCCCCATATCTCCCACATCTTGCGCCTCCCTCCCATCCTCCCTATCCCACCTCTAGGTGGTCACAAAGCACCGAGCTGATCTCCCTGTGCTATATGCAGCTGCTTCCCACTAGCTGTCTATTTCACCTTTGGTACTGTATACATGCCTATGCCACTCTCTCACTTCATCTCAGCTTACCCTTCCCCCTCTCTGTGTCCTCAAGTTCGTTCTCTACATCCGCTTCTTTATTCCTCAGTAGCGACTCCTGCAAGGGGTGGATACTTACTTTTATGCTCAGGGGAAATACCCTAGTTTGTATTTTTATTTGCAGTATGCAGGCCTCTCACTGTTGTGGCCTCTCCCGTTGCGGAGCACAGGCTCCGGACGCGCAGGCTCAGTGGCCATGGCTCACGGGCCCAGCCGCTCCGCGGCATGTGGGATCTTCCCGGACCGGGGCACGAACCCGCATCCCCTCCATCGGCAGGCATATTCCCAACCACTGCGCCACCAGGGAAGCCCCCTAGTTTGAATATGATTTGAGTTTGATCCTGTGAAACCATCAGAACTTCCCACCAGAGATAAATGAGGAGATTCTGGCCTTTATTAGTATGCACGGTGAACACGGCTGTCCTGGCTGTACTTGCCAACTCTCCTATTTTACCCACCTATGTTTAACCACCTTCTTCCCTGTGAGTACCTTTGACCAACCCTGAGCTCAGACTCCTGACCTATTACAGTGACATTGTCAGCCTTTCTTTAAAAATGGACAGGTAGGGCTTCCCAGGTGGCGCAGTGGTTGAGAGTCCGCCTGCCAATGCAGGGGACACGGGTTCGTGCCCCGGTCCGGGATGATGCCACATGCCGTGGAGCGGCTAGGCCCGTGAGCCATGGCCGCTGAGCCTGCGCGTCCGGAGCCTGTGCTCCGCAACGGGAGAGGCCACAACAATGAGAGGCCCGCGTACTGCAAAAAAAAAAAAAAAAAAAAAAAGGACAGGTAATAAAATGAATTTAACCTAGAAGCAGCAGCTCAGTAAGGGAAATAAAATCATCAGAAGTTATCTACTCACAGCCACAGCCATCCAGGGCTCTCTCTTATCTGCTGGGGCATAAGAATGGGACCTTCCTAAACTTGAAGGACAGCCAATCAAATAAGTAAAGGTGTCACTCACCTCTGGCTCTTGGAGGGATTGCTAGGCAGTCTACCCAGTGTATACTAACTGCAAAACACTGTCATGGTTTTGAAACACCTATGTTCAAGGAAAGCTTTTTGGGGTGCATGAGGAAGGTTTCTTTTTGGCATCAAGCAGAAAATAAATCACCAAGCTCTTTGAGCACAGGGGTGCTTAAGAGGGAAGTAGAAAGAAGGAATGGGCAGAAAAGATGATCTCCTCTGAAGTGAAGGTCGTTTTTCCAAAAGAGTAGGATTTAGTCTCAGTTTAAGGAGAACACTTTTAAATAGCTGGGACAGCTCCAAACTGCAGTTTAGGGAATGAGTGCTTCAAAAGAACGGTACTTTAAAAGTCCTGGCAAGGCAGCAAGAGGATGAAGAGTTGGTTTTGCGTAGTTTTGAACACAGGAGTAAAGAAGCAGAGGCATCTCTGACTAAACGGCCCTGAGATCCTATGGCATAAGTGGGTCAGCTGCAGGGGGCATGGGGTGTGGCAGGTAATATTTCTCTCTCAACAACTCCCAGGTCAGCCACCCCTCCCTACCCCACCCCCACACTCCTTTCAGCCTTCCTCCCTCCACTGTTGGGTCCCCAGGGGCAGCACTTCTTAAGAGGGAGCCCTCAGGCACCATCTCTGCAGTCTGGATTCTTCCTGGAGCCTGGAAAGTTCTGGGACAGGAAGCCAGGTCTGCAAGGCCGCTGGGGTGCAGTCGGACCTGGAGGCCTGGAGGGGAACTGAAGCCCTGAAGTCCACCCACGTCCTTGAAGCCGAGAGAGGAACACATCCTCCTAACAGTACTTCTCAGGGGTCAGCGTGCTCCCTAACGGACGGTGATCCATACTCACTTGAGGCAGCAAGGACTGCCTCTAACTGGCCCCCTCGATTCCGCCTTAAGGGTCCTCGGACACATGTGAGAGCACAGGCCCCAGATCTCTTTGGTCAGCTGAGGCCAGTGCTGCCGGGGACCCTCCATTCCCATCCCCCAGCCCCTCCCTCTCGGACTGTATCTAGTAGAAGAAAGAGCACAGAGGAATTGGATGAATCAAGGGACCTGGGAGCCTGGGTATGAGTTTGAAAACCGAGAACCTAAGGCACAATTACATATTATTGGAAACTTTTGTGGGGTGTGTGTGGGGAGGTTAGGAGGCTGAGACGCTGAGTCGACCTGGTGAGTCCAAACCCAGGACACCACACAGCCCCGCCCCCGCTTCCCTGCCATCAGACAAGGGGTGCCTCAACTCCAGCCGGGTTCTGCACTTCCCCCTCCCTGATTCTCCTCCAGAAGAGCAGGTGGCCCCCCTCTGAGGGCAGGGGCAAGACAAGGCACCAAGTTCCCCTGCACTAAGACGCTACTGGAAGCTCTTCTTGAACAGCAGTGCTGGCTTGGAGCGAACCCAAGCACCCCCAAAGTTGGTCTCTTCCTGCAGCTCAGGGACGCAGGCTTTAAGTCAGCTGCCTTGGCTTTAAATCAATCAGCCCCCCCTTTAAGTCAGGTGACCCGACTTTAAATCACTGTGTGCCCCTCAAGCCTGCAACTTCTAAAGTTGGGAACTTCGCTTTTATCCCAGCAGCTCACATAGCTGAATGCACACTGTAGTCACCCCCAAGCCTGGCTTAGAGGCAGGATATAAGGTAAGGGGATGGGCATGCACTCATGGTGATGAGGGTGTACTTCATGTACCAGAAGGGTCTAGGTACCCTGGGGTGCAGCAAGCAGTGCACGATACAGCAGCTCCCTGGCAAAGCTGGTGATGCACAGGGAGAGCAGGCACACCCAGGCATGCAGAGGGTCCAGGACAGGAGCTGGGGCACAGCCAGCCAGGAAGGTGTGAAAGCGGAGGATCTGAGCCTTCTTGAGAAAGGCAGACACCGAGAATGGATGAGAAACAAAGACCAGATGAAACATGGATTTGAAAAACACACCCTGCTCTTTAAATTGGGGTGGGGGAACCCCAGATTTGAGTCTTCTTACTCCCTAGTACCTAGTACTTTGTCATTTGCCCAATTACTTATGAAATTTACTGATAAGATCTAGCCCATAGAATACTGCATTTGTAGTCGTATGGCGTGTTAATGTTTCTATAGTGGAATAATCTTTTCTACAAGAAACATGTACACTATCTGACATAAAGTAAAACCCCTCTTTATAAAGTTCTATACCGGACTTCCCAGGTGGTGCAGTGGTTAAGAATCTGCCTGCCAACACCGGGAACATGGGTTCGAGCCCAGGTCAGGGAAGTTCCCACATGCCGAGGAGCAGGTATGCCCACGTGCCACACCTACTGAGCCTGCAGGCCACAACTACTGAAGCCTGCTCGCCTAGAGCCGGTGCTCCACAGCAAGCGCAGCAAAAGAGGCCACCACAATGAGAAGCCCGCGCACCGCAACAAAGAATAGCCCCCGCTTGCCACAACTAGAGAAAGCCCGCTTATAGCAACGAAGACGCAACGCAGCCAAAAATTAATTAATTATTATTTTTTTAAAGTACTATATCCTTCTGTACAACTTCTCTGGGAAGAACATAGAGATGGCATGGTAGAGTGAGAAAGACGAATATTTAGTCCACATCTCTCATGCAGGTGCTCTGCTGGCTCAGATAGTTTAACCCCACTTTACAAAGGAGGAAATAAGCTCAGAGAGGTTTCGTAATTTTCCCAAAGCCAAACAGCTACTGAGTCGCAGAACCAGGATCTGAACCAAGTCTGTTACCTTCAAAGCCTAAGTCCTCATCACAAAAAAACTCAATTAATATTTACATTTATCGAATTACATTGAAAACTGGGGAGTTCTTGGCACAGTCCTGAATAAGAGTGAGAAAGAAAGAAATAGCATTACTCCTACAGTCAACCAAAATTTTGGAGAAGCTGCTAGATACCTGACCCTTTTTGGGGTTCAGCAGTGATCAAGACGGGAAGAGTCCTGCTTTCATGAACCATGCAGTGGGGAGGAGAGACGGGTGCAACCTGGGTGAGGGATTTCACCTTGCTGGGCCTCTGTTTCCTCATCTGGAAAATGGAACGGGTGCTCCTCATTTCGTGGGATTGTCCAGCCCTCACATTCTCTGATTCCATGAGAAGCATTTGTTTTCCTGTTTCTTTAAAATTCATTCAGGCCCTGAGCCGTGATGAATGCTGTTAGCTGCTCCCCAAATCACTCTATTCCCACCCTTTTCCTGTGACTAGGTCTTTCCGGAAACATGACTCACAATTAGTCAAGTCACAGAACCTAAGGGGCACCCAGGGGAAAAATTCCAACCCTTGCTTCTCAGGAGCTCTGCGGTCTACCTGCCAGGTAAACTTAACTCACCTGGCACAAGGTGGCCATCCCTGGTTTCACATCAACGTGATCTCAGGCACAAACCTCCTTGTTTTTCCATTTTGTCTTTACGTTACTTGTTGAAACAACTGTACAAATATGACAAAGATATAAAATCAGGCATCTTCTGCCCCCAGTGCCTACTAATATATGATTTTCTGCCACTTTAATGATAAAGATAGAACATTTCAACATTCTGCTGCCCTTATTATTTGTCATTTTTGTTGATATTTCTATTGAATACATCTTTCAATATTTTAACAATGGAACATTTATGTAGGTTGTTCCAGACCCAGCCTTTAGTGGTAAAGGTTTTGTTGTTATATTTCTATTATGTTTCCTTTAAAAATCATTATCCTATTTAAATGGATTAAGTCAATTCTATAGGCATTTATCTTATGATATTGATGAAATGAATACCTAGAGGGCTGTAGTACAGGTTGATTGGACTTGAGAACCTCTATTAGCACAGTTAAGTATAAATATTATCTATATATAAACCAAAGTACATGCTGAGTGAGATTCTCCGACTCTTTTTCACTGTCTGCCCCTCAAGCCTCTGAGAAATGAAATATTTCTTGCCAGCTCAGTAAACAAAGTATATCACAGTCATCAGCACTTGCAGCCCTCCAGTGTGAGCCGTGGGCCCTGAGTAATTCAGGATATGCAAATGGCGAATGCAGGCCCCAGAGAGCTGAGGTGCATATGAAAGGAAGGATTTCAGTGAGCCCAGACTCTGGCATCTTCCTATACAAAGAAAAGCGCTACATTCCTCACGTTGGGAGAGCTGGTTTTCTTTAGTTAACGATCACCTTTTAATGTTCCACATTACCTGCGCCCGGCCCCTGCCCTGTCCCCTCCACCGGATACTGTAGCTCAGGGAGGAAGGAGCGCAGAGAGACTCGGCTGAATAAGGGGCCTGCGAGCTTCGGGAGCTGTTTTCAGCCGCTTTCCCCGCAGTCGGGAGGAGGGGCGCTGAGGCTGCAGCCGACCCTGCTCCACCCTTGCCCCGTTTTCCCTCAGGACACTCAGGCCGGCCCCCTCCCCACGCCCCAGAGGCCCCGCGAGCCAGGCCGAAGCCAGGGGCGAGAGGAGGGACCGAAGTTCCCCGGGACCAGACGCTGGGGGCCGCTCTTTCTGCACAGCAGCGGCGGGTGGCAGCGAACCCCTGTCCCTCAGAAGCTGGTCTTGCGCTGCCGCCCGGGCACCGGACCAGGCGGAGGGTCGGCGCCCACTTACCCGGCCCGCCGTCCGCACGACTGTCGCGGCTTCGGCCGCCGGGGCCCCTCCAGAACCGGCAGCCTCAGTGAGGCCGCCCACCCTTCGGCCTCCGAGGAGTTCCGTGACGGCGGAGGGAAGAGACCCCGAGCTGCGGGACTTCCAGCTCTGCGGAAAGGCGGGCTCCGTTCTGGGCGCAGAGGGTGGGACCGCTCTGCCCCGAGGCCTTTCGGGAGGGAGGGAGGCGCCGGGGGAGGGAGCCGCCAGGAGCGCAGGGCCCCGTCGGGGTTCCTGGAGGGGCGGCCCGGCCTGCCCCCCCCGCCCCCGCACTGTGACCGCAGCCCAGGCCTTTTTCCTGGAATCCTACACAAAAAAGTTAGAAAGATGCACGGTCTATAGTTAACATTCACAAATGATTGTTGCTGCTATGCTTACTGTCCTATTAAAGGTGTAAAATCCATAAAACACTTTAAGTTAAAAATAAATATGAATTTTTACCTTTCTAATTATGTCTCTGCTATTCACAATTGTCCTTAACGGATCAGAGACTGTGGCATCACTAGTTAAAAATGAGCTTTTTAAAAAAATAGAACTCAGGCCCACCGGACCTCCTCAATCACACACAATCTGCACTTTTACAATCTCCCCAGTGTACTTGTGTACCCAAGAATAGTTGAAAGGTACATTTCTACCTCGACATGTCTTTTCTGTCTGAGAAATACACACATTTTATCCAGTTTGATATAAATAAAACATTCAAAAATGCATATGCCTGTGTTGAAACCATCATTTTATCATTTCTTTTCCAGATAAGTATAGTCGCTATACTGGTTTTGTGAATCACACGCCATACTCTTTTCTTGTAGTTAGAAATAAGGTAGAGAAAGTTACTTTGTTATATATATATATATATATATATATATATATATATATATATATATTTGTGATAATTGAAGACATTCTTCTAAATTAAAACCAGTTCTCTTAACTTGCTGTTTTCTTCTTGGGTCACATTATGAACTCTTCCTGTGGCCACATGGCATGTGTACCTTTAATTTCACGGACTGCTGACATTCCAGGATATGGCCATAGATTTCTCTCAAGAGAAGTGAGAATGCCTGAACCAACATCAGTGGGAACTGTACAGGGATGTGATGTTAGAGAAGTATAGGAACCTGCTCTCCTTGGGTGAGGATACCTTCCTTCCAGAATTCCTTATCCAACCACAGCATTTAGAGTCCTTCATTTGTAGAATGTCTCCTGGAATCTTCTGCTTCCTACAATAGGGTTTCAGATTGCAATGTTTCAGGAAATATTGGGAGTTTGTGGGTATAATTTATCTTATTCTTTTAAAATTGCAGCCTCCCTCAGCCACATAGCACAGGGAGAGCAGCTTGGTGCTTTGTGACCACCTAGAGGGGTGGGATAGGGAGGGTGGGAGGGAGGGAGATGCAATAGGGAAGAAATATGGGAACTTTTGCATATGTGTAACTGATTCCCTTTGTTATAAAGCAGAAAATAATACATCATTGTAAAGCAATTATACTCCAATAAAGATGTTAAAAAAATAATAAACAATAAAATAAAATTGCAGCCTCCCTTTTCATATACTTTGTAACTGCTTGGGATGTGTCTATATGAACTGTGTACTATAGGCTTCTGTTATAGTCCTTACAATATTTTATTGTCTTATTTTCTGTAACAATGTTCCATGGATTCTTTGGGCTTAAGGTATATTAAAAGGGAGACTGTGATTCTGGGACTTCCCTGGTGATGCAGTGCTTAAGAATTCGCCCGCCAATGCAGGGGACACGGGTTCGATCCCTCGTCCGGGAAGATACCACGTGCCACGGAGCAACTAAGCCAGTGGGCCACAACTACTGAGCCTGTGCGCCACAACTACTGAAGCCGGTGCACCTTGACTCCGAGCGCCATTTATTTTTTGGATAATAAAACCACCTCTGAGTGATTAAAATTTAGACCAGCTAGTCAAGATGCTTTATCACCTGTTCCTAAAAACACTGATCAACGGAACAAGTTTTACTAGGGATAACAGTGTAATTGTATTCTGGAGTTCATATCGGCAATATGGTTTATGACCTTGATGCTGGATCACGACATTTCAATGGTATAACTGCTATTAATTGTCTGTTTGTTCAACGATTAAAGTCTCACATGATCTGAGTTCAGACTGGAGTCATCCTGGTTGCTTTCTGTCTATTGCAGGTTTCTTCCAGTATGAAAGGACAAGAGCAATACGGCTTACTTTACAAAATGTCTGCAAGCTAAATGATGATAAAATCTACATTCAATTAATTTATACATACCTTACTGTAGAACAGGGTTGGTTACGGTGGCAGAGCCCAGTAATTATGTAAAACTGAAACCTTTATCTGCACTGTTTCAAGTCCTCTTCCTAAGAATATGTTTATAATCAACGTTCTTTCACAAATGACCCAATTTAATTCACCATAGCATTGCTCATATTAACTAAATGGAAAATCCTAGGCTATATACAAATCCAGAAAGGGCCAAAAATCATCAGCCCCCATGGATTATTACAACCCATTGCTAAGGCATTCAAATGACTTATTAAAGAACCACTATGTCCATCAACATCATCAATTTATATATTATTGCCCCAATGCTAGCCTTAACCCTGGCTCTCACAACATGAATTCCTCTTCCCATATCTTATCCACTAATTACTATAAATGTAGGCATATTATTTATATTAGCCATATCACACCTAGCCATTTATTCCATCCTCAGATCTGGATGAGCTCCACATTCAAAATACTCACTCACTGGAGCTCTAGGGACAGTAGCACACACAATCTCATATGAAGTAATGCAGCAGTTATTCCATTCTCAGTCTTACTGATAAATGGATCATTTACACTTTCAACAGTAATTATTACACGAGAACACCTATGACTAATTTTCTCCTGACCGCTACCCAGAATTTGATTATCTCCGCAGTAGCAGAAATCCAATGAAACCCACTTGATTTCACAGAAGTAGAATCAAAACCTGTATATGTCTTCAATGTAGAAAATGTAGCAGGCCCACTCACCCCTTCTTTCCTAAAGAATATGTCAATTTCCTTATAATAAACATTTCCACAACAATCTATTTTTAGGAGCATTCGACAATCCCTAGGTGCCAGAATTATATACAGCCCAGGTCATCATTAAAACACATCTAACAATCTCCTTTCTATGAATTTGAGCATCCTACCCAGAGTTTTGATATGATCAACGTATACATCTCTTATAAAAAGTTTTTTTACTACTAACATTAGCCCATTACATATGAGTTTTTTTCACTACCTGTCATCATACCAGGCAACCCACCACAAACTTAAGAAATATGTCTGACAAAAGAGTTACTTTGATAGAGTAAATCATAGAGGTTTCAATACTCTTATTCCTGGAATTGAATTCTTCCTAAGAATTTTACATTCTGCATGCTACCACTTTACACCACATGCTATACAGTAAGGTTCTCTAAGTAAGCTTCAGGCCCATACCCCCAAAATGTTGTCGTATATCCTTCCTGTACTAATAAACTCTCATTGTTTTTACTATCATTTTACTGACCATTTTCTCAGGAAACATAATTGTATAACAAGCTCACACTGGTTAATGGTATCCCCATTCTAATAAAAAACATGAACCTATAAGCTACAGAAGCATCCAACAAATATTTCCTAAAACGATCCACCACATCAATACTACTTATAATGGCTATTATCATTAATCTAATATGCTCTGGTCAAAGAACACAATGAATAACAAAAATCTTTAATCCAGCAGCATCCACTCTCATGACAATCGCCCTTGTCACAAAAGTAGGAATTGCCCCATTTCACTTCTGAGTGCCTGTAGTCACACAAGGCATCCCATGAACAGCAGGCCTGATGCTATCAGCCTGGCAAAATTGCACCCCTATCACTTTTATATCACATGTCACCATCCATCAAGCTAAATATACTGTTAATCATAGTGATATTATAAATCATAGCTGGAGGCTGAGGCAGACTTGGCCATACTCACCTGGAAAAAATTACACCCTCCTCATCAATTGCCCATATAGGATGAATGACAGCTATTATAAAGTATATTCCAATTATAACAATCCTAAACATACTAATTTATATCATAACAACACTCTCTTCTTCTTATTTATGCCCAGATCATGTGCTACAAGAGTATCGTTATCACACACATGAGATAAAACACCTCCCATCACAATCCTTTTCTTCACCATTATAGTATCATTAGGACATCACCCATCACTATCAGGGTTTTTACCCAAATGAGTAATTATCCAAGAGATAACAAAAATGATAACATCATTCTTCCAACACTAATAGCCATCATAGCAGTCCTCAACATATATTTCTACTTGCAGCTAACATACTCCACATCACTAACTATGTTCCCTTCATTAAACAACACAAAAATAAAACAATTTGAACATACAAAGAAATAACCTTCCTATCATTACCAATCATAATATCCACACGATTACTACACATAACACCCATTCTATCGGTGCTGGACTAGGAATTTAGGTTAGTTCAGACCAAGAGCTTTCATAACCCTAAACAAGTAAAATTTACTTAATTCCTAAAACTAAGGATTGCAAGACTTCATCCTACATCAATTAAATGTAAAGCAAACATTGTAATTAAGGCAAATCTTTACGAGATTGATGAGTTTTAACTGCAGGAAACTTTAGTTAACAGGCCAATCCTCTAGTCAACTGGCTTCAGTCTTCTTCTGCTTCATTTGAGAAAGAAAAAAAAGGCAGGAAAATCACCGGCAGAAGTTTAAGCTGCTTCTCTGAAGTTACAATTCAATTTGTTGATTCAGCACAGGGTTTTTGAGAAAGAGGGCTCAATCTCTGCCTTTAGATTTACAGTCGAAAGCTAGCTCAGTCTTTTTACCTCTGTTCATACACTGCTGATTATTTTCAACAAATCACAAAGATATCAGCATTTTACATTTACTATTTGGTGCTTGAGCTGGAGTAGCAGGCAGCACCTTAAGTATATTAATCCAGGCTGAGCTATGCTAACCTGGAGCGCTACTTGGAGATGCCCAAATCTGTAAGGTAGTCATAACAGTCCCTGCACTTGTAATAATTTTCTTTATAGTTGTACCCATTATGATTGCAGGGTTTGAAAACTGACTTGGTCCACTAACAACTCGGACACCTGAGGTATCGTTTCCCCCAAAAAATCATGTAAAATTTTGACTATTTCCCCCATCATTCTTACTCCTACTCATATCACCGATAGTAGAAGCAGGTTCTGGTACCAGTGGAATGCCATATTCAGCTCTAGCCTACAATCTGGCCCACGCAGGAGCCTCTGTCGACCTAACCATTTTCTTCTTACATTTAGCCCGTGTCTCTGTAACTCTTGGTATTATTACTTTTATTACTATAGTCTTTCATACAAAACCAGCAGTCATATCCCAATACCAAACACCACTATTAGTTTAATCTTCCCCAACTATAGCCATATTACTATAATTACCAATGTCAGTCCAAGCAGTCAGAATTGCCATACTGTTAAGAGATAGAAATCTCAACACTACTTTCTTTGACCCTTCAGGAGGAGACCGAATCCTATACCAACACCTGTTTTGATTCTTTGGTCACCCTGAAGTCTGCATTCATGGCCTACCAGGGTTTGTTATAAACTCACATATCATTACATACTATTTAGGACAAAAAGTGCCTTTCAGCTCTTTGGGAATAGTATGAGTCATGTCTACTGGCTTTTTAGGATTTCTCTTGTGGGCCCATCATATGTTTACCATAGGGATAGCTGTCGACTCAGCAGCATACTTTGCATCAGCTACCATAATTACTTCTATCCCTACAGGAGTAAAAGTATCTAGCTGATTAGCAACTCTTTCTTTAAGTTTTCTTTTTTTCTTTTTTTTTGGCTGCGTTGGGTCTTGGTTGCTGCACGAGGGCTTTCTCTGCTTGCGATGAGCGGCAGCTACGCTTCGCTGTGGTGCGCGGCCTTTTCATTACAGTGGCTTCTCTCGTTGCAGAGCACGGCCTCTAGGCGCGTGGGCTTCAGTACTTGTGGCTTGCAGGCTCTAGAGGGCAGGCTCAGTAGTTGCATCGCATGGGCTTTTTGCTCCGCGGCATGTGGAATCTTCCAAGACGAAGGCTCGAACCAGTGTCCCCTGCATTGGCAGGCGAATTCCTAACCACTGCATCACCAGGGATGTCCCTGGTTAGCAACTGTTCACGGAGGTAATACTGTATGACCTCCCACTATATTATGAGTTTTAGGCTTTAGTTTTTCTTTTTACAGTAGGTGGTTTGACAGGAATCATCTTAGCCAACTCATCCCCAGACATTGTCCTCTAGGATACATACTATGTAGTAGCACACTTCCATGTCCTAATGTCCATGGGAGCAGTCTTCACTATTATAGGAGGCTTCCTACACTGATTCCCACTATTCTCAGGTTATACAGTTAACTCAGCATGAGCAAATATTCACTTTCCAAGTATATTTGTAGTAGTAAATATGACTTCCTGCAGCACTTTCTTGGCCTCTCAGGGATGTGACTACGTTAGTCTGAGTACCCTGAGGCACACACAACATGAAGTATTTTGTCTTTAGGCTCATTCATCTCAGTAGCAGCAGTAATGCTAATAATCTTCATACTTTGAAAAGCATTTGCGTCTAAACAAGAAGTCTTAGCAGTGGAAACTGCTACTCCACACCTAGGATGGTTACACAAATGCCCTACATCATATCCTATGTTTCAAGATCCTACCTATGTAAATGTAAAATAAGGAAGGACTCAAGTCCTTTTCAACCAGTTTCAAGCCAACACCATAACAACTATGTCTTTCTCAATAAATGAGATAAAAGTAAAAAGTGATGTAGCTTTGTCAAAGTTAAATCATAGGCTAAAATCCTGTATATCACTAAGGCATATCAATTTCATCTAGGCGCTCAAGACACAACATCATCGATTATAGCAGAACTTTTACATTTTCATCATCACACAATAGTGATTTTTAAAATAAGTTCTCTAGTCCTCTATATTATTTCACTAATATTGACATCTAAACTAACTCATATATATACAATAGATGCACAGGTAGAGAACAAGTGAACAATTTACAAGCCATTATTGTAATCTTAGCTGCTCTATCATCATTGTGATTCCTTTACATGATACATGAAATCAATAACTCTTCCCAAACCATAAAAAACTATGGGTCAATAGTGATACTGAAGCTACAAATACACAGATTATGAAGATTTAAATGTTGACTCCTCTGTAATCCCCACATCAGAGCTAAAACCAGGAGAATAATGACTAATAGAAGTCAACAACCGAGTAGTTAGAGATAGTCATTGAATATTAGTTAGTTTCATCTGAAATTGTTGTACACCCCTGGGCTGTTCGTTCTCAGGCCTAAAAAGAGCTGCTATCCCAGGATGCCAAAATTAAAGAATCCTAATACCAACAGGACAAGGCCTATGTTGTGAACAAGTTATTCCACCACCCCTACAGAATTTGTTCTTGCCATTGTTCACATTTGAGTCATTCTAATGGGTGTCTCCAGCAGCCCAGGGGTGGAGAGGGGTTGGGAAGGATGCAGAGCTTCCCGTGGAAACCACAGGACCTGGCATTCTGGGAAATTCAAAAGTGGTAGTCCAGTTCTGGCAATCTGAACACTTCCTCCTGAAAGCTGAAGTCTGAGAGACATTCTTCCTCCCTTTGGTCACATGGCTGACAAGAAAAGTAGCTGACCTGCAAAATGAGCACCAGTTAGGGTGGCGGGAGGGGGACACTCCTTACAATTATGCGAAAATGTTGCCATTTCCTCCAAACTCTCAGTATTCACATCTCATTATTCATTCACAACTGTGTTATTAGGGGTTACCACTGAATCAGTGATGACTCCAGAATTTCTGTAGGAGGGGTTTGGGGCAGGTGAGCGATTCATTCTGGGAAAGACAGTTTAAAACCAAGTGAATGGCCCTTTACATTAGCATGGGAAAACTTCCCCCATCCCACCTTGTCTCAACAGAGCCATTAATCTAGAAAAAACTACAGTGTCACTTTTCAGAGGTCTACCCTGTGTGAAAACATGGAGAAGACAGTTAGAATGTTAAAGTCAGCATGTTAAGTAAATTTCTTGAAATACTGTAACTAGCACCCAGTTTACTTTCTTCACAGTCCTTTTCATAATCTATTTAATTTTAGTCCTTTTTAATTCTCTGGTACACCTTTAACACCTAAATTCAAAGAGAGAAGGAGCTTCACCTTATCTCCACTGCCTAACACATAATGGTTTCTAAATGGAACTGATTCCAAGATTGGCCTCATTTAGGAGCGGATATGTTGTTATAATCAGGATTCCAAAATCTTTAGTATCAATACGGAATCCTTTCCTCTCACATTTCACAGGAAGCTAGACTTCTTCTAGCCCAAATATGGATACGTTTGAAGTTTCCTTGACTGATTTAAATTGAATTAAAATTAAAATAATTATTTTGTACAGGAAAAACTTTCAAAACGTTTTCATTTTTCAGAACATAACCACCTTTTCTTTCTCTACTTTCTTCCCTTCAAAACAACCTTTGCAACATTGGGGTGAGTTAAATAATCAGAAATCTAGCCCCAAATTAAGGTCTCAATGGCACGAAACACATTTTTTGCTCCTTTTAAATAAAAATCCTATATGCAGCACGTTAATGTTTTCTTTCAGAAATTACGTTGACAACTTAATCCCTAATTCGAGGTATCCATATAACTGGTTTACAGAAAGGTTCTTTGGCAAAATATTTAACACAAGATATATATGAGATGTTGAGATCTGGGTAATATACCTTACTTGAAAGGCATGAATAGTTTTTAAACAGTGTAGCATAATCACACTTAAGACCATAGTTACTTTGTTCCCAAGTCCCTGCAATTCTATTTGAAGGGAGTTCTAAAAGGCCTGTGTCTTCTCCTGTGTCCACAACCGTAGACGTACACTGGTGGCCCTCAATCCTGCTCTCCAAACTTCAAAGAGGCCAGAGACAAGGCTCGGGACTTGGAAAAGTCCTAGAAATTCCCTGTCTCAAAAGCACTTTCAGAGTTTAACATTTCCCTAAGGAAGACAGGGCTGAGTAGACATGCCAAAGTCTTCCAAATCCTGCTGGTTGTTTTGAATTATGGCTACACTGGCCGTGTACCCCTTGAGCTTTTATCTCCACATACTTGAATTAAATCCTATAGTTCCTCTTCGGTTCTAGCATCTGTGACCTCTTCACAGGGTCTATATGCCACAGCTGTTTTACCACTTTCTGTAATAAAGTTAACAAGGATCAATTCAGAAGTTTTCTTGTTCTAAAACTTCCTGTATACAATGGTAGCACCGAATAATTAGACATTCTTTTGACTTCTAAAAGCAGAAAATAAGAGCATTTTCCTAGAAGTTCCCTCATCTGACACGTCAGTTTTTATTATAATTATTTGTGAAAAAATATATACGAAGTATCAACTTTCGTTCAAAAACTTTTTGAACTTAGAAATAAGAACTAAGGAATAAGGACGTAGAAATTAAAAGCTGTGGAAACAAAAATGTTCAATCACAATACAATTAAATAGGAAGGCATCAGGTGGGGGTCAAAGTGAGTTCAAACCTGGGAGAGATACCACTGGACTATAATAGATACTTCCTATTAGAAGCAAGGCAAGTGCCTACTCCTTGGGACCAAAATTCTGCCGGATACAATGAACAAAGCTTTGGAGACAGAGACAGCATTTGAACACTCTACTGGCAGAAACTGGCCCATGTACCCTTTGGACAATACAGCTTTCCTCAAGGCAAGCTAGAGCCACCAGGCTTTTTGGTCTAAGGGGTTTTGTGTACAAATAAGGAGTACCTTGGCATATTAGGCACAAACAACTCAGGCATTTAGTTTGGTTCTTAAAGGTTGTTACCCAGAGTTGACAGCTGATGGAGATTCTGCCTCATGACCAGGGAAGTCAAACTTCACTGGAAGGACTGCCCAGGCTGGAAGACCAAGATCAATCCAGGGTCAACTCTTACAAGCCAATAAGGTCGCTGACAACTTACCTAGGATTTCTCAGTCTCTAAGCCTGCAGGGCTGTGAAGCAGGGGAGCAATTCTGTTCCGGGAACCAACTAATCATAAAGTTTCCTTTGGGCACAGCCTGTGACATTCTCACCGTTGTATAACTCGATAGGGAACACAGTCAACGCTAGTCAATGGCATGACCAATTTCAAGACTCACAAAAACGTAGCCGATTATTATATAAGAATCATATTCACCCAATATATCAGAAATGAAAACTGAAACTAAACTGATTCCAAACACATAATCTAATAAACTCTTCAACAAGAAAACAACGGTAATAATAATAGTCAATATACTTTGTCTGCTTACTATGTTTCAGGCATAGTTCTATGCCTTTTACATTCATCACCTCATTTACTCTTACAATATCCCCGATTTGGTGGTAAGCTGAATTACTAACCCTATTTGCAGATAAAGAAATTGCAGCTTACAGATATTATATACCTTCAAATGTCTCTGGCTGGAAAAACCTAAAATTGCAACAACAACAACAATAAAATCTAAGAGACAATGGTAGGACTCAAACACAGGTGTCCAAGGCTTATAATCACTACACTATTCTGTATGATAAGCAAGCAATTGAGGAAGAACTGGATCAAACATTTTCTGTATGAACTGAGGCAAGTGATTCTACATCTAAACACTGGGGACAATAATATTTGCTGTCGTTTTTCTCATAAATGCCACAAAGAACAAATGTAAGACTGTTGCTGTGAAAGCATCTGGTGAATGAAAGAATATGTAATGTTTTACATAACCATTATTTTCATCCAATTAACTTTTCAAATAAATTTATTTGCTCACTGAATCTGAAGCACTTCCAAGACAATCAAAAAGGTCTTACCTAAAAGCACAATCAGTAATCTCTGAAATGCATCTGTCATAGCTTTCTGAATAGCAAGCTTCTGGGTTATCTTCCTTTTCATAAACAACAATAATGACCCTAAATCCAACCAAAACAGATGAATTTAAAATGCCTATATGAATAACTGATTTCTAGATTATATGTTTAAAACTAAAAATGCATCTGTGATTCTTAGATCATTACCCTAGTGATTAAGGGCAGGCACAACACTGGGGTACGGTGAATGTCTCTGTTGTAGGTATACCCTGGCATGGCACATTTTTACGGCTCGGATCTATTCTGGAAGTTCCTAAAATACTACACGGGAAATGCAAACCAAGAACGTGGCACAAATCTCATATTACTCACAGATTTCAAATGGACAAGCTGAGGCTACACTGCTACAGACCCTGCTCTCCTCTGCGTAAAGGGCTGGACTCATACAGTGAGACAGATTTGGTTGTAGTGCAGATGATCTGGACTCTACTCAACCATCACCCACTCAGGTGGATGGTGGAGTCTCCTCCACCCCATTCATTAACAGCCCTGCCTCTGACTTAAAACCCTAAGCCCAAGTGCCATGGACTCTAGGAAAAAACTCAGTATCAATCGGAATCCCCTTTCTAGGGATCTACATTTACTTTTTCTGCTCAAGCCCTTCTATAAGAGGCAAAGGACTGAACATTTACACAAGAGTTTATTTCAACCTTTAGACAATGATTTTGTTGGGATCACTGAAGGCCAGAAGACATGTGCATTTGAAGGACTATTTTAGCCCAAAACAAATTATTAACAAAAAAAAAAAACCCAAAAAAACAAAACAAAAAAACTAATATTCCCTCCTCCTAAGCTTCTTGGCAGGCAGTCAGTATTAAAATTCAAAAGTTTAAGGTGCTGTCAGGTATTGCCTAAGATAAAAGCCTATATTGTCGGGCAGAACCATTCTGCCCAGGGCTTTAGTTGCTTAGAAAAGATGAGGATGTATCTGAAAAGTTGAGTTTCAGAAAGAAAGGAAAAAAGAGATATCCCACTCCCTCACCTCCCCACACACACACATACTGGAAAACAGACCTTCTTCCAACTTATCCAAAGGTTCCTCAGCCATGCCAACTCAGGGACTCCTGCACTCGTGGGAGGGCAACACCACCTCTAAAGCACAGAAGAACTTCAGGCTTTGCTTCTGAAGTGGTGTCACAATATCTGCATTTTCCCTTTCTTCAAGGTTATAAAGATCCCGAAGCTGTTAGGATTTTGAATTAAAGGCTAGACTTCAACATATTCTGTTGTTAGAAATAAAAACTAAACTCCAGCAATCCCAGGTAATAGTTTAGGTATGCTACCCTTTCAAAATCAACTGAGACTTGCAAATGAATGACTACATATGGACCACTATTTCTTTATAATATACCATACAAATACTGGAGAAAATTATGGACACCACCATCCAAGTCATTGAGATTATCACTAATTCTAGGTGGTAGGCCAAAGCTCAGATACTTCCATGTGGAAGTCTCTCACATCTCCTCCCCATAGCCCTGTTCTATTCTTCTCTCTAAAGTCTAGGAGTTCAATGTTGAAAAGAGTCTTGTTAGTCAAAGAAAATCTACAGAGTTTACCTTGATGATCCTTTTTGACCACCCATGGAAACCAAAGTAGTAATTTGCCAATTCTTGGCATCTGGAGCTGTTTAGGGCAAGCGTATTATGTTGAACCGCCTTATGTCTGGTGCCAAGATGAACCTAAAGACATAAAAGACCTAAAAATATCACCGCCCTACATAGAGACTTATTTTGGATATACCTGAGATTCATCAATACCAATTTTATAGAGTGGTTGTGAAGATTAAGTAGGACGTTTTAAGCAATGAGTTCACAGTGAGCCCTAAATAAATGTTATTTATTATTTTTAAGTCAGTACTTTTCTGCATCATTTCCAGGACCCCTGATTAACCATAAGGTTCCCTGACCTCTGGTGGTGAAAGTGATGATGAAAGCAACCAAGGAAGCCCAGCAGAAGCCTATGATGGGGCTGGGGGTAAGCAAAGTAAGTGATCTGCTTTACTCGTCTCATCCTGTAGCTCCTGCTTGAGTATATGACCTGAAGAGGAGACAAGATGGACCTGCCACTGAATTAGGACCTGAACCTGTAGCACTCCCTCCCCAAGTTACTAACCCCTGTTAGAAGAGGGAATATGTGTACCTTTATAAATGTAAATGAAGCAACGAAAAGAATTAGAGGTTCATCTGCATTAACAAGCTTCTTTGAGAGTGCAAATATTTCCAGTCTTAACTCTCTAAATAACTTACATATTACTGTGGATTTTTTACATCACTACTTCTTTCTTAAAGGTCCATTTCCATTTTGAACAGGGTGTAGTATATAAATTTAGTCATAAAAATTCAAATAATACAAATAAAGTCAAAGCACTGTTAATTCATTATTGATTTGTTTCTGCATCTTCCTCAGTCACTAGTTTATGAGCTCCTTAAGTGCTTGAAGGAACCATGTATTATTCTTTCCTTGTTACCAGAAACAAGCATAGATATTGTCATAAAATAAGGAGTGATGGTCTGTTGACTGAGTGAATGAATGAGTACATAAGAAAATGAAATTACTTTCTCCAACTGAAGCTGCTTGCAGGGAAGGAGAAATGAAGGCTAATTTTTAAATGTTGACTGTCACATGGGACGCTAGGTCCTGTGCGGTGAGTCATAATGGAGCTGTCCTGGACAATTAGGAAGCTTCAGAAGGGCTCTGAGCCACTGGGTAGTAGAGACAGTTCACATCTGGGATAACCTTGCCACAGTTCTTGCTGGCAAACATTTCCCTTCGTGCTACAGAGAAAAACTCAAATACATTAGGCCTTTCCTTCATTTTATTTTAAGATGTTATTCTCTTTTCTGTATTTATAAAAAACACAGGGGAAAAAAGCTAAGAAGTATGTATACCTGCCAGTGAATAAAATAACACAGAATTGGAACTTCCGTGCTGGTGCAGTGGTTAAGACTCTTTGGTCCCAGTGCAGGTGGCCTGGGTTCGATCTCTGGTCAGGGAACGAGGTCTCACATGCATGCTGCAACTAAGAGTTCGCAAGTCACATTTAAGGAGCATGCAAGCCACAACTAAAGGAGCCTGCCTGCTGCAAATGGGGAGCCCACATGCCACAACTGGGGAGCCCTTGAGCCGCAACCAAGGAGACCACCTGCTGCAACTGAGACCCGGTGCAACCAAATAAATAAATAAATAAATAAAATTGAAAAAGAACGCATAAGTAAATAAGGAAACAATTTCGGGGGTGTGGGTAGTAAACTAAGGCTCTGCATTAAATAAAGAAATCTAATACGAATGTCCTTTCTTCTCAACTCTATAGTGACTTGTAGAACATTTTCTTCATTACTCTATCAGTGACGGGCTTTATGCTGTGAAAATCTCACAACCTACACTTATGGAATGGTCTTAATGTCTAATATAAGAAAAGAACTCATTACTTACAACTGATACCAAGTAACTCTTTCATAATCTTTCCAGGACCATCTGTAATATCTGAGTGGTATGTGAAATGGTTGCAGGGTCCGCAAACTAAAGAATGTCTGACACAAAATCATTTCAATCCCAGGGACTACAGCCAGGATTGAAGAGGGTGTTAAACAGATTACAGAGGTGGGAGGTAGTGTACCTGGAGTCCCATCTGAGGAGAGTTCTCAGGTTCAATATAGGTGAAATCAGTGAGAAAAGAAATATGGGTGAGAATAGGCAGCAAGGTCAGTAGGAAGAAGCTAAAGCAAGAAGCCAATCAGAGAAGACACACAATTATCAAGGGAAAGGTCTGGGAAATCTAAGCCTCACTCACTTATTCAGAGGAATTGAAAAGGTCCTTGAAAAAGGAATGGTGGCTGAATGGAGGCACATAATGAAATGTTAATTCTGGGAAAGTAAAATTGGATGGCATGTTGATATGGAATAAGGTTTCTACAATGCATTAAAGAATATTTAACCATTTTCTGGAATCTGAAGTGAGCTCTTAATAGGCAGTTTGAGAGTGATGATGATGATGAAGCCTCCTTTATGTTACATCTGACCAAAGTTTGTCAAGCTCGGGACTTCCCTGGTGGCACAATTGTTAAGAGTCCGCCTGCCAGTGCAGGGGACACGGGTTCGATCCCTGGTCCAGGAAGTTCCCACATGCCGCAGAGCAACTAAGCCCGTGTGCCACAACTACTGAGCCTGTGCTTAGAGCCTATGAGACACAACTACTGAAGCCCACGTGCCTAGAACCCATGCTCCGCAACAAGAGAAACAGTCGCGATGAGAAGCGCACGCACGGCAACGAAGAGCAACACCCGCTCGCCGCAAATAGAGAAAGCCGGCACGCAGCAACAAGACCCAACGCAGCCAAAAATAAATAAATAAATAAATGAACTTAAAAAAAATTGTCAACCTCACACATTTAAAATCCACATAAACGTAAATAAAAGGAAGACTCTTCTGAAGATTTCTTAAATTAAGGGGCAGCATAAAATGACATGGGGTTTAACATCAGTTAAGTTGGGGTTTGGCCTCTAGTTTCCACGTTTACTGTCATGAACCTTAAGTAAGTCACTTAACCATCCTGAGTTCGAGTTTCTTCATCTAAAATAAAAGAAAAAAACAACTGGGGAACTGGGGGATCAGTGGAGCAGTGCATCTGAGAGCATTCTGTACACCACAATGTTGTAGAAACGCTGGCCTTCCCCCCCCCACCCCGGTATCTTAGTTCCCAGACCAGGGATTGAACCCAGGCCCTCAGCAGTGAAAGTGCAGAGTCGTATCCACTGGACAGCCAGGGAATTCCCAATGGCCTATTACTTTCAAATTCAGCACATCATCCTAGTTGAGCGAGGAATTCCACATTTGGACCCACCTTCACTGGAGATGTGCGAAAAAGTGCTTCTGGTCATATGCCTTTTGGGCTCAGTGGGCATCCATTGCTGAATAAAACTTGATGATGGCATAGAACCCAGGACAGGCCACTGCTGCGTTTGGGGAGACTCAGACCGAATACAGAAGGCCAAACCGGGAGAAGACTGTGAAGAGAGAATGTTGTAGGGCGGTCCCACGCTAAGAAAGTGCAGTAAATTTCAGCCCCAGGAAACCAAACCGCCCATTCCCTTATATTGCCCCAGCCCTTCGTCACAGGTAACTGTGGTGAGCCTGCTACTCCAAACACTTCTCATTTCATGAACAAGTTTCCCTCTGAAATCCTAAGCTTCGAGAAGCATTAGGAGGCAATGCCTTCTGTTGGGAACTATCTCTCAAAAGTCTATGGGGGAGAGCTGACTGCTTAAGTCATCTCTAGAACTAAGATTCCTCTCAGCGGAGACCACAGGCAGATGAGGTACTGAAGCAGTACCCCGGGGAGCCCAGTTACTGGGGCGCGGGGCGGCCTCCTCCACCCCTCCCTCTGCTCCGGCTCGTCTCACTTGCAAGGCCTCGGCCGTGGGTCGAGAGCTCAGCTCCCACAGCAACAAGGGTTTGTCACCCTCAATGGGAACCGCAAAAGGTACCAACTACACCATGCTATCGTCACAGCGCGTGCGCGGCTCAGGGCGCAAGCGGACTGCGCCAGAGAACGCATGCCCGCGCTTTTTAAAAACTTAGTGCCAATAAATCTAATATGTAGAAAAACAGTTGAAAGCCCCTGAGTGTTTTGTAGATAGAAAAGCTTGAGATTCAGAGCAAGTTCAGAGCTGGACAGTCTAAGAATAAATGAGCTCTCCCATCCATTAGAAGGGCTAGGTAGCAGCTTCCTGTTATGGAACCAGAAATCTCAGGCTCCAAATGGGACATAAAACAGCATCACTTGTACTCTTTATAAAATTGCAGAAACAAACAAAATAAACAAAAATATATTTACACCTGTCCTATAAGACAAGGGTACTTGAGACCTAATGTATATAAAATCAGTTTACAAACTGTGAGGCACTATATCAATAAGTTCTCATTTGCAGAGGGCACAGCATAGGATATGAGGCCATTAATGTTAATTCCCTTCCCCCTTTCATTCCTTTCTCTTGTTCCCTTATGTATGCGGATCAGTTACATTATTAAGCTAACAATGTAACTGAGATATTATTAGCTCAATAATGTAAACAACAATCTGATTTTTAGCCACGAGGTAATTCTTAGAAACTTAGGGAGCTGGAACTCTCAATTAATGAATTAAAATAATGCAATTACATCATTAATTTTAAAATGTATCATCATTGATTAAAAATAAAAATTAAAACATTAAATTAAAAATTAAAAATTTATTATCCCGCAATTGAGACTCACCACAACATGTGACGCCTGTCAGGCATTCACTGTCACAACGCAGCTTGACTGTCTTTCAGACAACCTCAATAATATTTTTAAATTGGCAGAGGCAACAGGCCATACGGCTAGGTAAGATCCTATAAATGGAAACACAGGTAATTAAATTCGTGGTAAAAGAGTTACTTGAGAAGGTAGAAGAGGTAGGCCAAGGCCACCACATACCAGTGCAAAAAGGAGTTCTTGGGGCGTATGGACTGCAGAACTGGATAGGGGCCGGTTGGCCAATTGCTGCTCTTGACTGTTGTAAATAAATGTAGAGGAGGAGAGAGGTGCCCAACAGAAGGATTAGAATGGCAGTAGGTATGGTATGCCTCGAAAAAAGGGAATAGGGATTAGAATTGGGTGACACTGATCTGTAGTTTAATTCAGAATTATCTCCTTCCAACCCGAAATCCTCACTTTGGGTTGAGAGTACACAGGAAGAAGGCACACTTCTAAGAAGAGTCTGAATAAGACCGCACCTTCTGGGGTTCCTTTCTCAGGTCCTATTTGTGAGTAGTAATATATTAGAAATTATTCTAGTAATAGAAAAGCAACGTGTGGTTAAACAATAACAGAGATCGCATTGGCCAAATCTGGACAAAAGGAACATTCGAAAGAATAACTTTATCATTATAATAAGGTATAACATAGTTAATTGAAAAAAAAAGCACATGAGTTCATAATGATACTCAAAATGAAAGTGGGGGAGCTCTTCTTTATAGAATAATGTCAGCTAATAAATGCAAAAGGAAAGATAGAATTAGGAAACTGTCATTTTGCATCTATCAATGTAATAATCGATTCACACTAGGATTATCATTGATGCACAGTTGGGTGAAGAGTTGTTTGAAAGTAGGATCTTCACTGATCCCAAAGTATCAACCCACATATGATTTATCAATTACCAAGGGGAAAAATAACTTTACAATGGAGAGATATGGAAGATACCACCTTAATCAAGTGATCAAACTTAGTACTGGGACACCTGAAGTGATGAAGTATGAAGAATACATCACCTATATAGTATTCTTCCCCAAAATATTTACTTTGAATCTAATGATGAAACAGACAAATACTGCTTGTGGGGCAATTTCACGACAACTGGCTTAGATTCTTCAAAAACACCAATGTCATAAAAGACCAAAAAAAAATGTCGTAGGGAAATATTCCAGATTAAAGGAAACAAAGGCATGACATGCAATGCCTAATCTTTAATTGGACTCTGTATCAAAACAAAACAGACTTAAAGAATGTTATGGAATGTTATGTTAATGCTTCTGGTCAAGATGAAGTTACAAGGACCAATTTAACCTCCCACCCGAAACAATGAAAACATCAGACAGAACATATGAAATAACAGTTTTCAAGAAACTGGACCTCAGGCAATAAAGTTCAGTGATCCCCAGGAAATGGGAAATAAATGAAGTGATCCCTATAATTGCCCTAACTTACTTCTCTGAGAGACTGCCCTGGTCATTGTACAGGAAAGAGAAGTCCAGGCAGAGACTGGTGGACTCCCTGACTGAGGAAATGGAGCTGAGAGTCTGGGAAAACCAAGGTAACTAGAGTTCACAAAGCAGACTACCAGAGAGAAAAGAAGTGCACAGACAAAGAACTCTGGAGATATGCAGAGGGATCTCTTGAGAATTCAACAAAGTATTTGTCAGTACATTTGTGTAAGGAATTACTTGATGCCAGGAAAAGAACCACATGAAAGGATTAATAATAAAAATAACTGGATATCACACAGAGTTGTAGGAATAATAGCTGTTCCTACAAGTCAGACTGGAAAACCTCATGATACTCAGAAAGGACTTGTCTCAGTAGTTGCAAATAATGAGCTCCAGACTAAAGGCTACTTGGACTCCTACCCAACGAATCTTAAAAGCTAGACCTAAAAGAATAAAATTGTTTTGAGTAACTTAATTTCACCCAAAACAAAGCCCAAGCATTTTACAGGAATATAAATATATATATCACACAAGAAACTAAAACTCACAGTATCGGGGATCATATGAAAAATTGTCAAGCATGCAAAGAAGTAGGAAAATATGCCCCATAGTGAGGAGAAAAGGCAATCAATCAAAACTAATGTAAAATCTATACAGATGTTAGAACTGACATTAAAGAATATTTAAAAAGTTATTATACATGAAGAAAAGTTATTATAACTGTATTTCATATGTTAAAAAAACCAGATTATACACTGAAAATGTTAAGTATAGGTATGGAAAATGTAAAACAAACCCAAATTGAGCTTCTAGAGGTTAAAAACCATGTGTAAATGAAAAAGATATTGAACGAGCTTAACACTCGTGACACTGCAGAAGAAACGGTAAGTGAGCATTAAGGCATAGTAATAGAAACTCTCCAAAATGAAACAAAAAGAGTAACAAAACAAAACAACAACAAAAATGAATAGAGCATCAGTGAGCTGTGCAACAACTTCAAGTCGCCTAATACATGTGGACTTAGAGTCCATGAAGGAGAGGAGAAATACAAAAATTTGAAGAAATAATAGCCATAATTTTTCCAAATTGGTAAACACTATAAAGCCACAAACTCAAGAAGATCAATGAACTTTAAGCATAAGAAACATGGACAAAACTACACCAAGGCACAAAAAATAATCAAATTGCTCAAAACCAGCAATAAAGAGAAAAATTTAAAAGCAGCCAGAGGAAAACACTACACAATACATGCAGAGGAAGAAAGAAAACAATGACAGCAGAATTTTTGTTGGAAACAATGTAAATGAGATCTCAGTGGAATAACATCTTTAAAGTAGTGAATTGAATTCTATCAAGCTAGAATTCTATACCCAGATCTGTCAAAGCCAAAGCAAAATAAAGACTGTCTCAGACATACAAAAGCGGAAAGAATTCATTACTAGTAGAATTTCACTATAAGAAATTTTAAAATAAGTATTTTTAAGGAGAAGGAAAATGACACCAGATTGGAATATGGATCTACACAGAAGATTAAGAATACAGGAATAGGGACTTCCCCGGTGGTTCAGTGGTTAAGAATGTGCCTGCCAATGCAGGGGACACAGGTTTGATCCCTGGTCCGGGAAGATCCCACATGCCATGGAGCAACTGAGTCCGTAGCCAACAACTACTGAGCCTGCACTCTAAAGCCTGTGTGTCACAACTGCTGAAGCCCACGCACCTGGAGCCTGTGCTCTGTAACAAGAGAAGTTATCCAATGAGAAGCCAATGCACTGCAACGAAGAGCAGCCCCTGCTTGCCACAACTAGAGAAAGCCCAGGCGAAGCAACAAAGACCCAACTCAGCAAAATAATAAATTTTAAAAAATACTTAAAAAAATTTTTAAAGGATTTTAGTCATTCAATATATGTTTCTGAACACAATGGAAATAAATTAGAAATTAACAATTCTGAAAAAGCTCCAAATATTTGGAAACTAAACAACACACTTCTGAATAACTTTGTGGTCAAAGAAGAAATCAAAAGGGAAATCAGAAACTATTTCGAACTCACTGAAACTGAAAACATAATATGTCAACATGTGGGATACTGCTAATGCTGTACTCAGCTTCCTCAGCTTCCACCTTAATCTGGGAAAACGAGAGCAAATTAATCACAGAGTAAGAGAAGAAAGAACACAATAAAGATCAAGGTAGAAATAAATAAAATGGAAAACAGAAAAATACTATAGATATTAAAAGGATAATAAGAGAATATTATAGAATACTTTATACCAATAAATTCAAGATGAAATGGAAAAATTCCTTGAAAGACATGCACTACTAAAGTTTATTAAAGAATAAATGTATTAAAGAAATTGGATGTGCAGTTTAAAGCCTTCCAACAAAGAAAGCTTCAAGTCCAGGTGGCTTAACTGATAAATTCTACCGAACATTTAAGGAATAAAATAATTCCAATGCTACAGAAACTTTACCAGAAAGTTGAAGAGAAGGGAATATTTCCCAACTTTTTTATAAGGCCACCTTTAACAGTATCAAAATTAGACAATGACATTACAAGAAAACTATAGGCCAATATCTCACATGAACACAGAGACAAAAATTCTTAATAAAATTTTAGCATATCAAATCCAGTAATATATAAAAAGATGATACATCATGACCAAGTGAGGTTGATCTCAGGAAAGAAAGGTTGGTTTAAGATTTGAAAATCAATTTACCCAACTTAGTACACTATAAAGAAGAAAAATCAGGACATCTCTGGTGGGGCAGTGGTTAAGAATCCACTGCCAGTGCAGGGGACATGGGTTTCAGCCCTGGTCCAGGAAGATCCCACACGCCACGGAGCAACTAAGCCCGTGCACCACAGCTACTGAGCCTGTGCTCTAGAGCCTGTGAGCCACAAATACTGAGCCCATGTGCCACAACTAGTGATGCCGGTTCACCTAGAGCCTGTGCTCTGCAACAAGAGAAGCCACTGCAATGAGAAGCCGGCATACTGCAACGAAGTTTAGTCCCTGCTCGCCACAACCAGAGAAAGCCTGCATGCAGCAGTGAAGACCCAATGCAGCCAAAAATAAATAAACAAATTAAGAAAAGAAGGGAAAAATCACATAATCATTGCAATAGATGCAAGAAAAGAGAATCTAACATCCATTCCTGATTAAAGAAAAAAAAACCTCAGTAGAATACGAATGGAAGGAGACTTCCTGAACTTGATAAATGACTCCTACAAAAAAACCTAACATCGTATTTAATGGCGAAGGACAAAGTACTTTCTCTCCAGGATCAGGACAAAAGCAAGGATGTCTACTCTCATTACTTCTATTTGACATTGCACTGAAGGTTCTAGCCAGTGCAATAGGGCAACAAAAAATAAGAGATATTCAGAATGGAAAGGAAGAAGTAGAAATATCTTTACTTGCTGATAATATGATTATGTAGAAAACCTGATACAAACTACAAAAATGCTACTGGAACTAATAAATGAGTTTATCAAGTTTGCAGGGTACAAGATCAACATACATAAAGATTAATTTATCTCAACCAACAATCAGAGATCAAAGTTTTTTAATACTACTTATAATAGAATCAAACATATAAAATACTTAAATAAATCTGACAAAAGATGTAAAAGACTTGCACACTGAAAACTGAAAAATATTGCTGGGGGAAATTAAGGAAGACCTAAATAAATGGAGAGATATAATGTATTCATGGATCAGAAGATTCAATATTGTTAAGACATCAATTCTCCCCAAACTGATTTATAGATCAAAATCCCAGTAGGCTTTTCTATAGAAATTGACAAGCTAATTCTAAAATTCATATGGAAATAAAATTTAGAATAACTAAAACAACGTTGAAAAAGAACAAAGTTGAAGAACTAACAGTAACTGATTTCAAGGGTTATGAAGCTACACTTTTAAGACATTGTGATAGTAGGGTAAAGATAGACAAAAAAAATCAAAGGAACAGAATGAAAAGTTCAAAAGTAGAGAGATGTGGACAACTGACTTTCAGGTTCAAAGGCATTTAAGTGGAGAAACGATAGTCTTTTCAACAAATGATGCTGGAACAATTGAATATCCAGGTGAAAAAAAACACAAAAAAACAGAACTTCCATCCAAACCATATAGAGAAATGAACTGAAATTGATTCAGAGATCTAAATGTAAAACATAAAACTTCTAGAAGAAAACAGGTGAAACATTTTATGACCTTGAGTTAGGCAAAATTTCTTAGATACAACACCAAAAACATAATGCATAAAAGAAAAAAATAGATAAATTAGACACCATCAAAATTAAAAATTTCTGCCCTGCAAAAAACACTCCTGAGAGAACGAAAAGATGAGTCACAGAATGGGAGAAAATACTTAGCAACTTATATATTGGATAAAGGACTAATTTCCAGAATATATAAAGAACTCTCAAAACTCCAGAAAAATATAGGTTAAAGATTCAAAGATATACACATGGAAAATGAGCATATGAATAGATGTTTGACATGATTAATCATTAGGGATGCTACAGTGAAATACAACTACACACTTATTAAACTATCTAAAATTAAAAATACTGAGCATAGCAAGTGCTGGCCGCAACGTGAAGAAAATCTCTCATACACTGCTGGTAGAGATGTAAAATGATCAGACCAGTATGGAAAACAGGTATTTTTTAAAAAATAAAACATACACTTACCAATGATCCAGCCATTCTACTTGCAGGTATTTACCCAAGAGAAATGGAAGTATATATCCATACAAAAACTTGTACACAAATATTCATAGCAATATTATCTGTTATACACACAGACTGAAACAACTCACATGTCCATCAATGGTGAATAGATAAATTAGGGTACATCCATATAATGGAATACTATTCAGCAATAAACAGAAATGAATTACTGATATATACATCAATATGGATGAAGATTAAAATAATCATGCTGAGTTAGAAGCCAGTTAGAAAAAAGTATACACTGCATGATTCCATTCACATAAAATTCTAGAAAATGCAAACAGAAAGCACATCAATGGTTGCATGGCAACTGGAAAGGGCAAGGAACGATAGGAAGGAAGAATTACAAAGAGACATTAAGAAACTTACTGAGGTGATGGACATTTTGATTTTGGTGATGTCTTCATGGTGTGTATGTATGTGTGTGTGTGAACACAGATTACTGTATGTCAATTGTACCTCAAAAAGCTGTTAAAAGAAATGATATGAGAGAGACAATTGGGGAAATTTGAATAGCAAGTCTTTATTAGGTAATATTATTGTGTAGGAATTTAATTTCTTCAATACTGTGTGTTAACAGTATTGTAGTTACATAGGGAAATAATTTTTAATATCCAGAGAGGAGGGCATCTACCTGACAAGAGAGGGATCGCAATTGTGGCAGATGCTGTGGGAGGCTGAGGAAGATGAGGCTAGAGCAGTGACCAATGTGTGATGGCGTGGTGAAGACAGTCATTTGTCAGCTGACCTAAGATGGCTGGAATAGAGTGCTAAATGCAGGACCCTTTCACATACTAATCTCATGCAATCCCCTTAACTAGCCTTGGCATAACAGAAACTTTCTATTAGCTTGCCATATTGGAGGGGGGATGGCACAATTTAAGGTGCAGTAAGTTGTGTAATAAGCTGTCACAATAGGGTCCTACAGAAATAGATTTTTAAACTGCAAAAAAATGAAAGTTGACCCTTCCCTCAAAACATATATGAAAATTAACTCAAAATGAATCATAGACCTAAATGGAACTATACAACTTCCGGAAGAAAATATAGGAGAAAATCTTTGTGATTTTGGATTACACAATGGGGTCTCAGACAAAGATTTCTTAGATAAGACACAAAAAATCACAAACCATCTAAGAAAAATTGCTAAGGGACTTCCCTGGTGGTTAACACTCCGAGTTCCCAATGCAGGGGGCCCAGGTTCGATCCCTGATCAGGGAACTGGATCCCACATGCATGCCGCAACTAAGAGTTCAAATGCCACAACTAAGAAGCCCATGAGCCGCAAGTAAGGAGTCCATCTGCGGCAACTAAGACACAGCACAAGCAAAGAAATAAATTAAATAAATATGAAAAAAAAGAAAAATTGATAAATTAGAGTTCATCAAACATTTAAAACTTCTAGTCTTCAGAGACACTGTAATACAATGAAGATAAGTCACAATCTGGGAGAAGATATTTACTAAACACATATCTGAGAGAAAGGACTTTTTCCATTGCTTTTTATATAAAGCCCTCTTAAAACTCAATATAAATATCCAATTTAAAAATGGATTTGAACAGACACTTCTTTAAAAAGATATTTGCACATCAACAGACACTCAACATCATCAGCTATTACAGAAATGCAAAATGTGGCAAAAAACACGAGATGCAACTACACACCTACGAGAAAGGCTAAATTTTTTTAAAAAACAAATATAAGGATCAGGTGATGATGTGGAGCAACTGAAGCTCACATAAACTGCTAGTGGGAAAGCAAAATGGCACAGGCACTTTAGAAAACAGTTTAGCAGTTTCTTAAAAAGTTAAATAGGCGCTTAGCATATGATGAAGCAATCCCACCCTTAGGTATTTTACCCCAAAGAAATGAAAACATATGATAGCACAAAACATATGTTCACACACACATGTGAGTGTTTTCAGAGGCTTTGTTCATAATAGCCAAAAATCCAGAAAAAACTCAAATGTTCATCAAACGATGAATGTGTAAACAAACTGTGTATCCACACAACTAGAATACTACTCAGCAATAAAAAGGAATGAATTACTGACAGGTGCAGCAAAACAGATGAATCTCCAAAGAGACTGGTAAGTGAAAGAAGCCAAAAAGAAAAGGCTATATAACACATGCTTTCAGTTATAAGATATTCTGGAAAAGACAACATTATATGGACAAAAATCCGATTGTTGGTTGCCAGGGGCTGGTAGTGGGAGGAGGATGGATTGACTACAAAGGGATATGGGGGGTCTTTTGGGAGTGCAGAAGTTTTCTTTACCTCAAATGTGGTGGTGGCTACAGAAGTGTACATTTGTCAAAACACATCACACTGTATATTTAAAAACAGTGAATTTTGTGAAATGAAAATTATACATAAATAAACCTGACTTAAGAAAATAATAAAACAAACCTAAAAAAACAATTGAGTGAAAATAAATGTCAGAAAAATCAACTTACAGTTTTTCCAATTCAAGGGTCATCATGAGGATGCCTTCAATTGTTGTGACACTTGTGTTGTTCCCATGTCTCTGAAGGAGAAGCCCAAACATGCATGATATAAAACCCAAAGACAAAAATTCTAAACTTAAGAAGATACTTAACATGTGATTACTTCAATGCTGGCTTCTGACTTGCCATAGATGATAATTCTAAAGAACTCTTACTGAAGAAATTTAAATTTGCATCATCAAATGAATGACCTTGGTGCTGAACAGCAGAATCATTTTTTATTATCCGAACTTCTCATTTTCAATTGCATCTACCTCTTTGATCACTGTTTTTTTAAAAAAATAATGTACCCCTTATTCCTTTTTGCTTTCTGGGATAAATAATATTCCTACATGCATCTACACCTTCCATAACTATATGTGTTCTTCAACACTGTTCTCATTCTCTGCTGGCTGTCTTACCCATATATATTCTTTCTTAATCCTTTTCTTTGCCAATAACTCTTACTTTCAATAACCCAGTTAAAATCTAAATTATGACATTTCAGCCAAAGTACTCAGTCTTTGACGAAAGCAAAAAAGAGCAGAAATTATTTCATGAGCCATGAAACTGTTGCAATACTTACAAATATTTTAATGCTGGCAATTTAAAAAGATAAGAATCTTCAACTGTTGTCAAAGGATTACGATTGAGAATTCTGAAAAATGGAATGGAATTAAAATTATCTGCATTTTCATTTACTTCCATGAAAGCTTATATTAATTTTTTTTGGTATGGAACTTGAAGTTTAAAAAAAATCATTTTGTCTTTACCTATAAATCACCCTTAGAATCTGTAAAACACTCTTTCATTGGGAAGGACCCAGGTCTCCAGATGATAAAGTGGAAAAGAGAAACAAACAAACAAACAAAAATTAGAAAAAAAGTGGCTAGCAAAGAAAAATTATGCCAAGGAACGTTTCAGGTTCAAAATCTTCGAAGTGACTATGCTGGTAGGAGGCTCTTGCTCTGTAAAAAAGTACTATTTCTAGTGTCCTCCACAATTCAAGGGGTTTTTCTTTCATCTCTACAAATTTTTAAAAATTTCATGATTTAAACTACCCAGTTAAAGACAAAAATAGGACTAATTCCTTGGTTCTGGAGCCAAAGAAGCAGAGATAAATCCAAGAGGAACTGGTGAAAGCCATACTCCCATCACATAGTTCCACGTGTATCCTTGTCATACCCTTTGTTACTGTGTATGTAATCACCTGTTTACTTCTCAGTCTCCTAGATTGTCAGCAATTTGAAAGCAGGGACCACACATTATTCTCATTATTATTCCTGTGTCTGACATAGTGGCTAATATTTACCAGGTATTTAATAAATGTTTGCTGAATAAATAAATAACATTTTGTTTATATATCAATAAAATAAACAAATTAATTTGGGGGAACAAAATTGTATTCCAAAATGCTGGAATACATTTTCTTCTTAGTTCTTTCTTTCTTCCTTTTTTTTTCCTTCGTAGTTCTTTACAACAAATACGAGGGGGAAAAGAAAACAGAAACAGGAAGAAAGAAAAGAATATCTGACTATAGGTTAACACTACTCAAGAATTATTAGCATATTTGTGCACAATATTATAAAGATAATTATCAAAACTAATATATTTTGGGTTGCCAGGCATCTGTGATCAGCATTTAACAGTTAATCCTCACAGTAGCCTTATGTGATAGATATATTACCCCATTGAACAAATGAGGAAACTGAGGCACAGAGAAGTTACATAACTTGTCCTAAGTCATAAAGCTAGTAAGAAGCAGAGCTGGAATTTGAACTCAGTTCTGACGCTAAAGCCTGTGTTTAACCTGAATGAAAAAAAAAGGGGGGGTGTTAATACATCTGTTACTTGAACCTTAACTTTGAGAGCACTAAATATATAAATACCATTTCAAACTTCATCTACCCATCTGGGAAAGCCTCTATGATAATTATATTTTCTCTTTTTATTTATTATTTCTCCTTTATTTTTTCCTTAATCATCTCCCATCATAAATATTTAATTAGCCTATGGTCATTGAGACTTTAGAAATTTTAAAAAATATTGCACTAAAATCAGTAAAAATGATGGAGGAAAGACATTGGAAAATTCATCCCTCCATAGAAGCCACAATACCAATAACAACAAAAACAACAACAAAACTGGCAAAAATCAGAATCAACTTCTTCTTAACTCTGGAAATTTAACCAACAGGCTTGCAGCACATGGGGGAGCAATTTATTCAAGGAAAACAAATTAATTTCGGTAAAAACAATGAGATCTGTGTTGCTTTAACTTGTTCTTGACCTTTGCTCTCCATACCAGTGGTAGCCTTGGAAAAACAGCCCACATCCCTGGTACCAGAAGGAGCAGCATGGACTGGGAGGGCCTTCAAAGCCTCATTCCCAAAGAACTGTCATTGTTTTACATGTCTGGTGGTCCCCTGGAAGACCTCACTTGCAAGGCTTTCCTTTGACCTGACCGAGAGCTGTCTGGTGAGAAAAGCCGCTCCTCAGGTGGCATTTCTGGAAAACATTTTCAAGCAAATATTTTAACATGGCGGTTGCATGAGGCAATGGATAACAGTTTGGGGAAAAACAGCCCAACCGAGAAGCTTAAAGAGAAAAGCTGAGGAATGAGATGTCCATGGAGACTTTGAAATGTTCCAATGTATTCCTGGGAAACTGGAAGACCACAAGACATATTCCTGGGAATCTAGGAAAATAGATTTAGCATTAATAAATGAGTTAAGCAAGGTTGTAGGATATAAGATCAATATTATTTCTACACACCAGCAATGAGTAATCCAAAAATGAAATTAAGAAAAAAATTCCATGTGTAACAGCATCAAAACAAGTAAAATACTTAGGGTAAAATTTAACCAACTAAGGGCAAGATTCACTGTGAAATGTATAAAACGGCTGAAAGAAATTGAAGAAGATCTAATAAATATAAAGGCATACTGGATGCATGGACTGGAAGATAATCTTATTAAAATGTCACTATTTCCCAAATCGACCTATGGTTCCATTGCAATTCCTATCAAAATCCCAGCTGACTTCTTTACAGAAACTGCCAAGCTAATTCTAAAATCCATATGGCAATTCAAGGAAACAGAATAACCAAAACAATGTTGGTAAAGAACAAGTGGGAGGACTCACACATCCTGGTTTCAAAACTCAGTTCAAAACGACTGCAATCACAGTGTGGTACTGGAATAAGAACAGACATGTAAATCAATGGAACACAATTGGCAGTATAGAAATAAACTCTCATATGTATGGTCTATTGATTTTCAACAAGCATGCCAAAACAGTTCAATGTGGAAAGAACAGTCTTTTCAAATAATGCTGGGACAACAGTACATCCACACACAAAATAATGAAGCTGGACTCCTACGCTTCACGCCATATATGAAAATCAACTGAAAATGGATCAAATATCCAAATGTAAGAGCTAAAGCTATAAAACTCTTAGAAGAAAACAGAGGGCTAAATCTTTATGACCTTGCATTACACAATAGTTTCTTAGATATGATACCAGAAGCACAAACAACCAAAGGAAATATACATAAATGGGATTTTATAAAAATTAAAAAGTTCGTCCTTCAAAGGACACTATCAGGAAAGTGAATAAACATATACAATGGGAGAAAATACTACAGGTGGGAAGAATAAGATGCAGTTGGGAGAAGAAAAGTATGGTAGTTTCTAGGTGTGACAATCACGGCAAAAGGCAGACCCAAGTTATTTTTGTTTTTAATGTTTATGCCTTTCTAAATCTGAGAAGCTGCCAGGATTCTAGTACATAGCAAAAAGTGATGACAGCACACTGAAGTGTGTAAGATTTTGTGTGTACATAGCTATCTAAAGGAAACCAATACTAGTTGTCGGGGGGAGCATTAGGGCGGCTCTGTGACCGCAGCTCAATTTGCCTTCATAGTGTGGCCACACCTCCCTCATTGATATTCTCAACAACGGGGTAAATAATTTAATAGGGATAAGGCTTTGATCTTCCTCTTATTCTCCCTTAGTGCTTATGTTCTAGGTACAATATTGATGTACCACAGAAAAGGAAGCATGTGAATGTGCTCTGTCTGGTTAAGTTATATAGCCTTTGTACATTGTAGAGTCCTTCACTTTCTAAAATCATGGAGCTTGTATTGTTAGAACCAATGAAGTGACTAAAAGAATTTTTAAAAATAAGTCATCAGTCATCAGTCGGGACCTGCATAGGTGAATGAAGGAGAAACAATTTACAGTCAGAAAAAAAAGTAAAGTTAACATTTAGGATTATCAACCACTGCTGGTTTTCCATAATATATTTCATTCCTGATTTTATCGGAAAGAGATATGATTACTACCACCATTCAAAAAGTGGTACTTTATTAATTAATAAGCTCTTGGCTCATCTTTGAGGTAGATTTCGGATTTAAAATACACTACCACACTGCTAACTACTTCACCTGATGTTTGTCAATATCATAGAGGCTTGATTCTAGAAACCTACAGACTTATAATTACCTGAAAACTGGTGATGAATCAAGCTTTTGTGGGGCCTGTACCTCATGTACTTCTGGAAATCCTATCTAATAAAAACATGCAAAGTTATGAATACAAAAATTGCTAGGACCCTGCTCAATATCTTGGAAGGAACCTATGCAAGTGAGGAGCCCTGAAGCCTAAGCCTCATTGTATTCATGATAAATCCACCTCAGCTGGGGCCCTTTTTCAAATTTATTTAATACAGGCAAACTTATAAACACCCCAGTAATATGTCATAATAGGTAGTAAAATGACTTAACTCGAGTGTGGCATCTTCCTTTGGTGGCTTGCCTTTGGAAAGAGATGCAATAAAGTTTATATATCACTATGGCAAATGTTTCCTGAAGCAAATTACCTTTGTCTATTAGAAAGACTTAGCCCAAAACAAAGACTTACTATACTGTGACAATCTTTTTAATGTAACTGTGAACGAGTTTTAGGAGTACAGTACTAATTTATTTCCAACACCAGATAGTTCTGATTCTTTCACTAACTTTTTCTGTCATTTAAGAGGAACACAAATTCAAAAGGAACAAGTTCCTGCCTCTTCCATTACAAATCTTTTCTAACTTACCACCCATTTTCTACTTCATCACCCCCCTCCCTCACCTTGTTACCCCGCTGCATAGATGCTAGAATGGCTCTCATATATGTCTTCCCATCAACATCCATCTTTCTCCTCCCAGTATGAAAGCTTTTTGGGGACAGAGTCCCTGGCGTATGCATGTTTGTATCCGCAGCACTTAGGACAGTGCTGACACACAGTGGGCATGGCACTCAGTGAATGTTTTCTGAATGAATTCATTAATTTTTAAACTGTGATTGATTGATTTATTTTTTTATTTCCACAATGTATTTTCCCGTGTTGCCTACATAACTATAGTGAAACTCTGATTCTTATAAGGAACTCTTGGTGTTATAGGATGTTTAGGAAAGGTGGTGAGTTTAAGACGTTATATTGACGCTACTAAAACCTCCTGGTGAAGGGACCCCATCAGCCTGCTCCCCTGTGTGCTGGCAAAAGAAAAACAGACCCTTGGTGCTCTCTCCCCAAGGTAGGCATCAGCAAAGTAACAAGGGAAAGGAAGGAGGGAGCTAAAGATAGGCATCAGCAGGAATTGCTAATCCAGTTCCAGACACAGCCTCAACACCTTCATTCACCCAAAATGTGTGAACTGTGTGAAACTGGATTTCTGAACCACAAGACAGGTAAGAGAGTCTTTTCCAAAGTCAGGTGTAGAAAAGCTCTTTTCCTTGAATCTAAAATCAACTTCAGGCCATTGAAAGTACCCACTATCATTTCCCTGTGTCAAGAGAAATCACAGAATTTTTGAAATGAAGGGGTATAAAACCCACACTTCTTATTGAAGAGTAGTCAGCAAAGAAAGTATGTTGAATTAGGCTACAGCAATGTATTTTCTTCATATTTTTCACACTATAGCTGAACACAAACAATGTCTTTTCCCATACTACAAACGTTCCTATTGACCACAGATAATTCACTTCAGAGATATATGCTTTTTGAAAAATAATGTTCTGGGTGGCTGGGGAGAGCCTGTGGTGGGTGTTCAGGAATTCTTTCTGCCTTACCATTTAAAAGAGCTAATAATGGTTGGAGAAGCACCCACACCTTTTGCTCCCTGAAGAATTCGGTGCTATAGTTAGTTCTTTGCAGCTCTGTGTTGCATACATTTTAAGCAGTTAGGAATTTTGCAAATGAGCAGGAATCAAAGTTAAATTCAAAAGTGGAGCTTCATGGACCATTCGCATATTGGAGAGGCATCGGTGGGATTCCATGACAATGCTAATTTGAGTGTTTTGCTTGGTGCCTTTTATTGCCTGTACCAAAGATCAGTACTATGGAAAGCAGGGTGTTTCATATATATGAGTTAAACAAGTCTCTTGGCCTCTTTGTACCTTAGTTTCCTAATTTTAAAGGAAAATAAGTTGCTCTCAAGACATACTTTCCAGAATTCATACTGAGCTTACACCAGCTAACCAATAACTGCATGATTTTTTTACACAGTGTTTTTTACATGCATTCATCTTCTATTTCACTTACAACTTGTATAATACCTGCATTCCATGCCAGGCCTGAAACATTCCAAATCTAAGTTCTGTGAGTAAATTGCAACCAAGATTTCTACAAAAAAAGACACCAGCAAAAGAAGAAGAAAAATATGTATTCTTTCAGAACATTTATCCTTTGGCAAATATTCTAATTTATATATGATGAAACATAACATCAGTACTCCCTCCATACACTAAAGTAATCTCACTGTGGAAGACATTATGATTTATACTTTCATGATTATATATGTGGTGCATTAGATAGAAAATAGTAAATGTTCATTAAATACTTGTGTTAAGTGATCTTTATTTCTCTAGAAAGGCAGCACTCTTGGCATTTTGGGCTGGATAATTCTTTGCTGTGGGAGGCTCTCCTGAACAGTTGGATGTTTAGTAGCATCTCTGGCCTCTGTCCACTAGATGCCAGTAGCATATACAGTTCTGACAAGCAAAAATGTCTCCAGACACTACCAAATGTCACCTACGTGCCAAATCACCCTGGTTGAGAATCACTGCTCTATAATTATTCACTCTGATCTGTGTAATAGTTCTCACATTAATCTTTGCTAGAGAGAAAAAGGATTTGCTACAAAATTTTAGCAGCAATTTTAATCAAAATGAGTAACAAATTAATTTTATAAATAATTAAACTTTATAAAAATTTCAAATATAATGAAGTTATATTTGTAACTTACATAAACTGCAAAAAAGGTAGTGGTTCAACTGTACGTTGTACAACAGACGGTATTTTATTGCAGGAAAAATTTCTAGGAAATGTAAAAGGAAAATATTGCCTCAATTAGCTATTAGATATCTAATTAGTAGGAATAACTAGTACAGGTTAGAATGATAATAATACATAAGAAGCTTTGGTCTAAACTCCAAACCTTAGGAATTACTATTTGAATCTTCCAGAGCCCCTAACCCTGCCTTCACCTCTCTTAAGAGTCTCACCTTCAGGATCTTCATAAATTAAATATATAACTATAGATCAATAGATTTTGGAGGTAACCTTTCCTGAGAGCAGAAGCATTGATTAGATTCCACCTTTTGTGGTCTGATCAAATTCTAGATTATGAGCTCAAAGATTTTATCTCTATATATCATTATAATTTCTAATATTAAAAGGAATATTCTTATATTTACACACTTCCCAGTATAGTTCTGTTTTTCTAGGCCAATTCATTACCAAAAGAAATAAAAGATACCCTTTCACACAACTTGAAAGGAAGTTACTCCTATCATTAATATGTAAATTTAGTTCAGTATTACACTTTCTATCATATGGACTTTTATTCGAAAATACCTACTCTTGACTATAGCTGACTATCTTATTTCCATTGATTCCAGCTTCGTCGCTCATTTCACCTGGATGGGTATAACTGTCTTCTGACTGATATTTCCATCTCTACCCTCTCCCTTTCTAAGCCATCCTACACGTGATCGCCAGATTAACACTCTGTAAGTGGTTCTGAAATACCAGCATCACTTGTGAATTATTGAAGATACAAATACTCAGCCCTACTCTGGACCTCTTGAATCAGTAACTACGGGGGTGGAGCTTGTGTTTTCACAAGCCCTCCAAGTGGCTGGTTCTGTTGCAGGCTAAAGGTTGTCCTAAAGCACTGCTGTGGTAACATGGTGCTTGGCATGTTATCCTTGGCTTGGCCTCCAAAACTCTAGATGATCTGGCTCTAATCTTCTACTCTTCCCACTTGTACTCTACAGGTACTCAGAGTATTTCTCCTGTGCTTTGTCTTTCTCCCACTTTCCTTTTGCAAGCTTATTCTTCCCAAGATGTCTGTCATTGATACCAAATGGCCCTTCAAGGTCCTGTTTAAACAGCATTGCTCTAGTAATATATTCCCTGATCCAATTTGAAGTATTTTTTCCCTATTTTGTGCTCCAGTACCAACTTTTAGTACTCATTGCACATATTCATTTCTTTCTTTAAATATAGCTATTTTTGCAACCCATTTCCTCTGAGCATAAACTCCTTCAAAGTATGGACTAGATCCTGCTTATGTGAATTGTATATCATGTTTAAAGCCAACGCGTGGACATAAAGCAAACTCAAATATTTATAAAAGCAACAAATAGCTGGGGAGCGGAGAGAAGGAGGAAATGACTGTTTTAAAATAAATGTAGTTTTATTACTTCATTGTGCCTCCATAGCATTTTGTGATTATGGTTTGAGCTTATTATATGTTTTTTTCCCTGTGAGATCATGAGTTGCTGAAAGGAATCCTGTCTTACCCATCTTAATGTTTACAGCACTAGGCATAGTGCGTATTAGCATATTCTTTCTTCGCTTTTTTATTGATTGGCATTATTTTTTTAAGGATGAGAATACTTATGCTAACATGAAATAATCAGATTATAAAGTATTTCATAGTAGAAGTAATGAAGGGCTTAGCCCACTGAGCAGTTATTTTATTTGTTCTTCTCCAAACTGTGTTTCTAAGGTTTGGAGCCCAGATGGCAGAGAAGAGACTAATATAAAGGTGATTGCCCCTTAAGGCTTGGAAGGTTTGTAAATTAAACGAACTATTTTTAGGGTCATGTGAGGCTCTTCATACCCATTTCCCTTAAGCCTTTTATATTTGCAAGAAGAATCTATTTGCTAAAGAGGATTATTCATTCGCTTAATAAAGATTAATGACGTACACAACTTTGGATGCCATGGACAAAGGACAAAAACTGAGGTTTTATAGCAAAAAACACAGTTATCTGTTTATCCCTAAATTAAAAGAAATACTAGGCAAGCATTTCCTCTTTGATAAGGAAGCTGGAGAGGGAATTCCCTGGTGATCCAGAGGTTAGGACTCGGTGCTTCCACTGCTGGGGATCTGGGTTCAATGCATGGTCAGGGAAATAAGACCCCACAAGTTGTGTGGCGTGCCCAAAAAACAAAACAAACAAACACAAAAAACAGAAATAAAAAGGCTGGAGAGATTTTTGTTAGGGGTATTTCTGAGATGCTTATTTAGTGTGAGCATTTCTAAATATACCACTTAACCATCATCTTAAACATTCTTAATATCACACCTCCTGCATTAAAATCCTTAACAAGTGTTTGTTATTTTGGTAACTTAATGTTTTCTTGACAATACTGATTTTTTAAGAGATTTTTTTTGATGTGGACCATTTTTAAAGTCTTTATTGAATTTATTACAATATTGCTTCTTTATTTTTATGTTTTCATTTTTGGCCATGAGGCATGTGGGATCTTAGCTCCCTGACCAGGGATCGAACCCACATCCCCTGCATTGGAAGGCAAAGTCTTAACCACTACACCACCAGGAAAGTCCCTTGGCAATACAGTTTACATAATTCATCTGCTTAAATATTTAATACTTAAATGTTAATTTAATTTAGATTAAATTATCAAAGTTAGGAGTTAATGGCATTCATATTAATCTAAGTGTTCTATATTTTCTTGTCTTGTAGGTGACAATTTGAGGTTAACTTTAATTCCTCTCATTTCACTAAACCAACTTTTTCAAACCTTTTCTGTAAAGGCCAGATAAGTAAATATTTTAGGCTTTGCAGGCCACATACAGTCTCTGTCACATATTTTTCTTCGTTTCTTTTTTTTTCTCATTTACAGCCCTTTAAAAATCAGTTTTAACATATGGGCTGTATAAAAACGGACTGTGGGCCAGATTTGATCCACAGGTCATAAACAAAATGTAAATACAGATGGAGACTATATGAACACTTATATAACAAGGTTCATATGGGAGCCTATAATTGCTGAGACCTCATTACCACTTTTCCTCTACAACTAAAGTGTATTTTTCTATCTATACCTTGTCTGTATAATTAAAAAATTAAAAATGAATAGGAGATATTTAGTGCCAGTGATGGGCTGGGGCCCTACACAGACTCACAGGATTGTAGAATTGTATTGCTAGAAGAAATTGAAGAGATTATCTAACTTGAACCCCTTAATTACTTTATAGATAACCTACTTTATAGGTAAGAACTCATTAATAAATATGATTAACTTACAAATATCGGAGGGATAGCAAGCCTTCAAATGAGTCCTTATGTAATTCAGTCAAATCATTTTCACTGAGAATTCTGAAAAATGAAACGGTTATTTCTGGATCAAAATGCAGAATAACTACAACTATAAACTACATAGGACTAACTCCTATATGTGGAGGAAAGCTGGGTAATGGTGCCACCTAAACAAACTAATTCTTATTTGATTTAGGGATGGTGATTTCTGCTCTGTTTCCATTTAAACCTTCTTTTCACGTCTCACACACACACACACACACACACACACACCACCCACTCTTCCCACCAAATCATACAGTTAAAGCCTACTCTCTAGACCACGAAGTCTCTTGTTAGAACCCAGCTCTGGGTGGCACCAACGTTGCAGAGCTGCTCTTCCCTCCTCTCTTTCCCCAAACCTTATTGGGAAGTCCCACACACAACTGTATCAGGGCAAATGAAGCCATCTGATGTTTTCCCCCATAACAAATTTTTGAAAACTAAAATGCGAATAAAATATACATAACTGTTCAATAATTCAATTGAACAACTGTTCAGCTGTTAAATAATTACAATACAGATCCCCACGTAACACCATTCATGTCAAGAAAGAATCCTGCCAGCATCCCAGAAGCCCCCCATGTGCCCTTTTCCAATCACAACCCTCTCTCTGACTTCCTAGAGGGGACCACTATCCTGACTTTAAGAATAATTCCCTTGCTTTTTAAATTTACTTTCGCCTTTTCTCTATCAGCCATAAACAACATAGTTTAGTCTTCCTTCTCCTTGAACTTTATATAAGTGGAATCATATTATATGTATTGTTTTCCACATTGCTTCTTTCATCCAACATTATTTTGTAAAATTATTTTAGTTTTGCCTGTAGTATGTAGTGTTGCATGTCCAACTACATGAGGCTTCTGAGTATTTGAAAGTGGCTAATGACACTAAGGAGTTGAATTTTTAATTTAATTAATTTCAATTATTTTTAAATTAAAATTTAAAAAACAGATATGCAATGTAATTATCGGAAAATGTTTATGTTAGCAACAATCTGCATATGTGATACTACTTTTCCGACTGTAAATTTTATGCAATCTAAATATTGATCAAGTATTTGTAATAAAATTTAGCAACCAAATTGTGATTTCAGAGTTAGTATGAAAAAAAAATGTAGATTCTCTCATTAATTTTTATATTGATTAAATGTAAATATGATAATACTTTGGATATTTTTAAATCCTTAGTATGAAAAAAACGTAGAATACCTTATTAATAATGTATATAATGATTACATGTTAAAATGATATTTGGGATATAAGGGTTAAGTAAAAGATATTAACATTTATTTCATCTGTTTCATTTTACTTTTATTTTTAAGTGGCTACCAGAAAATTTAAGATTACTTATGTGGCTTGCATTATGTGTCTGATGAAGTCTATGACTTCTAATTATGATTATATCACACTTTATTTATTCAACGGTTGGTGTATACTGAGATTTTTTTCTAGTTTTTATTTATTAAAGACAATACTGCTTTGAAACTTCTTGTATTTGTATCCTGATACATATTTGCCTGAGTTTGTCTAGGATGTAATAGGGATACAAAATTGTTTCCTAAGAAGTTGTGCTATTTCAAGTTGGCAGATTGAAACATGTCAAGTCTCCACCCCTTCAACTTCCACCAAAATCCTTAAGAACGATAGAAAAGATAAAACTTAAAAATCACAACCTTAGCTCAATGTGTGGGAGCACCTCCCCTACCAGAAACGTCCCGGAGCTGCCTACAGGGTGATCAGTTGGAATAGTTCGGTAGGAGCAGCCGACAGCACACATCAACCCCACATCTTCCCTCCTTGATCAAGACAGCAAAAGGTGTCTTCCTCTAGGCAGGAGCAATTGGTGTTAGAAAGGGGGCAAGGTCCCAGAACCCTGAAAGAAAGGTATGCACTCCCTGACTAGCCACAAGAAGGCACCTCCCACCTCTGCCTTATTCTCAGGGGAACCCATTGGGAGTAATAAGCCCCAACAGCTCATTTCACTTGTCCCCTAAAGCTGGGAAACAAACGCAGTAGAATCTCAACTACAAAGGTGAATTACACTCAGGAATGACCAAACAATGTGATAAAGCCAACTCCATTAAGGACAGAAAACAAAAACAAACATAAGAGCTTATAGCCAATGAATCAGAGTTAAGAAAGCACAAGAGGATCTTAGGATAGCACAATTATTACCCTCAGACAGATGTAGGCAGATAGTGCATCCATTAATCAAGAATATACGAATGAAAAGTGTTAGCAATAATTTAAAAAACTCAGTATATGAGCAGCAGAAATGACAGTTAAAGAATAAATTAGGAAACTGAGAGATCCAGCCAAATATTTCTCCAGAATGCAGAATGAAGGGAGCAGAAACGATTCACAGTCAAGCCTGACCCCTGGGTCTGCCCTAGGAATGTTAACTCCTTTGCTTCAACTGGTCTCACAATAAAGACTAGGAACATAGTGCAGGGAGGAGGGGGTGGTGTTTTGCACCAGTTTCTTAAATCTGATAAGCAGGAAGGCACATAGCCAGTGACCCAAGAGTGGAGTGAGGGAGTGGTAGAGAGAGCCAGTATAGAAGAAACTCTATAAGATGTCAAAGGTAGGTTTCTCTTGCCTGGAAGTATCCCCTTCCTTGCATGTGATATTAACAGTGGTACATCCTTCAGAAGCCTTGGGGATCTGAGCACAGGCTATGTTGCCTTGTGAAGTTATTTCCACTGAGTTCTGCATTTAAACGTTCTGCTTTTCACTCACAGTGTCTCTTGGTCACACATTTATATTAATTCCATCTCATAGTTTAATTCCAGCTCATAAATTAATTCTTTACTCATAGCTTATGAGAATTAAAATATTACTACCTGGAAACTCTGCAACTCAGCTATTAAGGTGGTTCATATTATACAGAATATAGTCACACACATTTGTATAAGATCATTAAAACAAAAACACAAAAGACTTCAATTCCCACAAAGAACTCTTGGAGCCCTGAGCATGCTTCAAAGACCCTGACCTCAATTTGAAATTCACCATTTTAGAAGGAATCGCAGTGATTGTCAGAATACATGTTAGGGGGAATGGTCAACAGATGGTGCTAAGATTGTTTTCTCACCTCTAAGTACTGGTTTCATATTTCCATGCAAATGATCCAAAAAGAAAAAAAACAAATCAATATGTCCAACGACATGTATGCTAACCCTTTTCATACCTTCCAAGGTAGGAAAAAACTCTACCTCCCCATATGGCGTAACAAAACTGTATGTATATACCATAAATGATATACAAACGTCACAGGAAATGATGGTATATGAAAAAAGCTACACAAAAGTGGAACTCATATATACTAACTATAACTTTGAATGTTGACAAGGATTCAGTAAGTACAGCAAAGAGATGGGGCTGATCCTCAACTCTAAATGGCACTGACTTCTCTGATTGGCTGATGCCCATATCAGACTGGTTGGAGTTTGAATATCATGGTAGGACAGGGCGTAACCAAACAGTATGTATTTCAAATTAATAGGGTTTCTTTCTGTGAAGTTGTTTGGATGACAGGATAGTAGAAATGTTAAAAATAACAACAGTAAGTTCAGCCTAGAAGTAAAGTTTAGACTGAGAATGAGTCAGTCACCAGAAAATTACCCCAAAAGGAGCTTCAAATAAGCAATAACTGAATAACTGAAATAAAATACATTAATCTGTAGAACTCCAAATATCCATTTTGACTGAAGAAAAAATTTTAAAAATATGGGGAATCAGAGTTAAAGCCAGATCTAAAACTTTCTCACACCATGAAAATATCAAAACCAGGCGTGAATGAACATTTAAGAATGATCCATGTCTAACTTCTGACCACGGTTCTGGTCTAAGGCAATCTTCTGAATTTCACATTGATTCTTGATTCTGTATTATTGACAATTATCCTTCTCTCAACCTCTGTAACTTCTAGGAAATTGAGAGGGCTGAGGGTTTGTTTGTTTGTTTGTTTTATTGATTTAACTATATATATAATGCAAATAATAGGCCTTTCTGGGACTGATTTACTCTCCTTTCCCTGCTTTCTTTCTCTCCAAAGTACTTAGCAATGCTTGAAATTATATCTATCTATTTATTATACTTACATACTTATTTCCATATATTTGTAAATCCCCTGAGAACTGGGACACTTGGGCTGTTTCATTCTTGGGCCTGTAACTCTAGCATGTAATAGTGGTGAGAGTAGGCAACCTTGTCTTGTTCCTTATCTTAGAGGAAATGGTTTCAGTTTTTCACCATTGAGGACAATGTTGGCTGTGGGTTTGTCATATATGGCCTTTATTATGTTGAGGATAGTTCCCTCTATGCCTACTTTCTGCAGGGTTTTTATCATAAATGGGTGTTGAATTTTGTTGAAAGCTTTCTCTGCATCTATTGAGATGATCACATGGTTTTTATACTTCAATGTGTAGGCAGAACACTCTATGACATAAATCACAGCAAGATCCTTTTTGACCCACCTCCTAGAGAAATGGAAATAAAAACGAAAATAAACAAATGGGACCTCATGAAACTTAAAAGCTTCTGCACAGCAAAGGAAACCATAAACAAGACCGAAAGACAACCCTCAGAATGGCAGAAAATATTTGCAAATGGAGCAACTGACAAAGGATGAATCTCCAAAATTTACAAGCAGTTCAAATGCTGGAGAGGGTGTGGAGAAAAGGGAACACTCTTGTACTGCCGGTGGGTATGTGAATTGGTTCAGCCACTATGGAGAACAGTATGGAGGTTCCTTCACAAACTACAGATAGGGGGGCTTCCCTGGTGGCACAGTGGTTGAGAGTCTGCCTGCCGATGCAGGGGACACAGGTTCGTGCCCCGGTCTGGGAAAATCCCACATGCCACAGAGCGGCTAGGCCCGTGAGCCATGGCCGCTGAGCCTGTGCCTCCGGAGCCTGTGCTCCGCAACGGGAGAGGCCACAACAGTGAGAGGGCCGCGTACAGCAAAAAATAAAAAACTACAAATAGAACTACGATACAACCCAGCAATCCCACTACTGGGCATATAACCTGAGCAAACCATAATTCAAAAAGAGTCATGTACCAATATATTCATTGCAGCTCTATTTACAATAGCCAGGACATGGAAGCAATCTAAGTGTCCATTGACAGATGAACGGATAAAGAAGATGTGGCAAATATGTACAATGGAATATTACTCAGCCGTAAAAAGAAACGAAATTGAGCTATTTGTAGTGAGGTGGATGGACCTAGAGTCTGTCATACAGAGTGAAGTAAGTCAGAAAGAGAAAAAGAAATACTGTATGCTAACACATATATATGGAATCCAAGGAAAAAAAAAGTCATGAAGAACCTAGGGGTAAGATGGGAATAAAGGCACAGACCTACTAGAGAATGGACTTGAGGATATGGGGAGGGGGAAGGGTAAGCTGTGACAAAGTGACAGAGTGGCATGAACATATATACACTACCAAACGTAAAATAGATAGCTAGTGGGAAGCAGCCACATAGCACAGGGAGATCAGCTCGGTGGTTTGTGACCACCTAGAGGGGTGGAATAGGGAAGGTGGGAGGGAGGGAGACGCAAGAGGGAAAAGATATGGGAACATATGTATATGTATAACTGATTCACTTTGTTATAAAGCAGAAACTAACACGCCATTGTAAAGCAATTATACTCGAATAAAGATGTTAAAAAAAAAGCTAACTGCATTATAAGATCCTTCTTGGTTCAGAATTTTGAGGTGAATACCTGTGAGAAAAGGTATTTCCCCTTCCATATCCCAAAGCAACCTAATGATTGAAATTCTGTGTTTATTTTAAAAATCAAGTTTGGCAGGACCTCTTTAAAACCAGTAAGAGACAATTTAAACTTATTTTCTATTATACAAGTAATACATGATTATATTCTCAATATATAACAATGAAATTACAGGTATAGTGAAAACCCTCCTTGTGCCCTAATCCCCCACCCACTACTTTGAGTTTAGTATTAATCCTTCCAGATTCTTTTCCATACGTTTGAGTACATACATATTTACAGATAGCCAAATAGGTTTGTGTGCTTTTTCCTATCTTCTTTTTACATAAGTAACATCCTTGCAACTTGATCCCTTCATTTCATGATATGTCTTAGATTTCTTTCCTTCCCAGTACACAAAGGGTTACCCCATTCATTTAAACTCCTGCATAATATTCCATAGTATGAATGTATCACAGTTTAATGACCCTATTGAAGGATGTTTAGATTATGTTCAGTTTTCTTGTTACTTGCATTGCTGCAATGAGTATCCTTGTACATGCATTTTTGTGAGCCTGGTCATTAATTTCTATAGAATAGTTATCTAGAAATGGGATTGTTGGGGTGAAGACTATTTAGATATAAAATTTTAATTGCCCTCAAAAAAGTTGTGCCACAGTTCTGGCAGAGAACACGGTGAGAAGGGGATCGCGGCCTTCTAGCCCGGGGCCCTCCAGGCCCTCCGGCCTCCGGTCGGCAGGTGAACTGGGGAGCCCCCGGGACAGGCTCAGGCTGTGTCTTACCGAGTCCCAGAGCCCTCGCCGCAGCTGCCCACTGGCAGTGCCCGAGCCCGGAAGCAGCAACGAACTGCTCCCCCACCCCCACCTCCGCGACCTAATGGCGGCGGCCCCTCGGAGCCCAGATCCCACCTACCGCGGGGTCTCTTGACCTCACGCTGCAGGGGTTAGGCGAAGCCTCCGGCAGGCCACCGAGAACAATGCCTTTGGGCGTCGGGCGTGGCAAGGCGAGAAGAATGGCGGCCACTGGAACGCTGTGGAGGAACGTTAGAGCCTCGAGGGCCCGGGAAGGGGGGGTCTACGTGTACGCCAGCTCAGCCACCCTTAGGCCTTGGAGCCCTCGCGATCTGGGACCTGAGGTGACCTCTCTGTCCCAGCTGGACAACACCTCACCTCGTCCGGACAACGACAGACAAAGGCCTTAACGGGCCCGTAAGGTGAGCGGAGCCGCGGTCGACGACGGGTGGAACGTTAGCGGGTCATCGGGCGGTTGGTCTTCGTTCTACCAAGACCTAGATGTTGGAAGATAGAAATGGTAGAATAACGTACCACATGTGGCCAATAGGAAGTGCCCGCCACCCTTTGGGAAGATTTACTGGCCGTTTATAGAAGGCCTGTGTATATAATATGAAAAAGCGGCTCTCAACTTTCCCCCCAACCTTTCGAAAACTTTTCGCTACATATAGGCCTCCTAGATGTGAAGAGGTTGCCGACGTATGATAGTTAAAGTCACATGTCTTGTAAATGCCCATATGTTTCTTTAAAAAAAACGTAGAGAAGAAATGTCTTCTGGAAATGACTTTTCGAAATGGAATTGTTTGACCACCTCTAGAGGTGACATCAGGAGCCACAGAACTACACGTTTGTTCAGTGGGTTAGAGGACATGGAATGGAAGACGTTGAGGAGGAAGAAAAGAAGGTTCTATGCCAGACTGGTCACAGTCTGAGGTCTTCTGCCAGTGCTCAGTAGGTGTTCTGTAGGAGTTGTTCCACATGTAGATGTATTTCTGATGTATTTGTGGGGAGGAAGATCACGTGATCTCTGTGTCTTACTCTTCCGCCACTTGAAGCTCCTCCCGGCATTTTAAATATGGACTGGTTGGAGTAGCAAATGCCCAAAGAAAAAGCAGAAACCACAGATGTTCTTTAAATATCACTCTTGGCATATTATAAATGCTCGGTACATATTAGGTGTTACTACCTTGTTCTTTAATGTTGTTGTTGTTGCCATGATGGTTAATAATAATAAACCATCTTGTTACAAAGCTGTCAGTTACTGACAATATAAATTCATTAACAAATATCTTCCACTGTTAGAAAAACCAAATATATCAGGGAGAAATGTCATAGATGTCAATTTAAGAGCTACCAGATTTTTTTCAATGTTAAGTTTACATTAGTCTAGCAACCAGTGGGTGTGAAGGCCTGGACTGACAATTTGTCTTCAATTTGATAAGAAAATAAAGAATGTAACCCCTTGGTTAGGAGTACAGACTCTATAGCTGCTTTGAATCTCAGCCTACCCACTTCCTTATTATTTGATTCTGGGAAATTAGATTAGTCTCTCTACATTTCAGTTCTCTCATATTTAATTCATTGAGTTAACTGAAGTAGACAATCCACTTAAAGCATTCAGAGTGTCCCTGACACTTAGTACATGCTCAGTAAATATTAACTATGACTCTTATTCAGTAAGCGGCAGAAGTTCATGACTTCACTCTTTTACCTGCCTGCCCACAGCATATAAATGATAGATCTGCAAAATCAGGCATGGCCTCTACTAGACATTTTTATAAACAAAAATAGCCAAACAATTATGAAAACTCTGCATGCTGAGGATAAAGACTTAATCTGGCAAATATTTTTCTGAGGAAAAAAAAAGATTTACTAAGATTTTAAATTTGCTTGTATAGAACAAAAAAGTACACTTAAAAAGAGATTTAATTATTTGGCAATAAAATTATCTTTTATTGTGATTTCAGTGTGCAATTTAACCACACTTTTTGAGCTCATGTGTGTGTACATTGTAATAATCATTCAACTGTTTTAATTTAGCTATTTGTCTCCTTTGTCTTATAAATTGCTTTATATTTGCACTGAAACAAGCTTTTTAAAATTATCACAAATATTTGTTTTACATAACCACTGTTGAGGAAAAAAGAAAAGCTTGCTGGGACTTCACTCGTGGTGCAGTGGTTAGGAGTCCGTCTGCCAATGCAGGGGACACGGGTTCAAGCCCTCATCTGGGAAGATCCCACATGCCGTGAAGCAACTAAGCCTGTGCGCCACAACTACTGAGCCTGTGCTCTAGAACCCACGAGCCACAACTACTGAGCCCACGTGCTACAACTACCAAAGCCCGCGTGCCTTCAGCCCGTGCTCTGCAACAAGAGAAGCCCCAGCTCAATGCAACTAGAGAGAGTCCACGCACAGCAATGAAGACCCAATGTAGCCAAAAATAAAATAAATAAATAAATATATAAACAAATTTATAAAAAAAAGAAAGATCTTGTTGATTTCCATGTAATTCTAAAGGATACAGAAAATGATACTTTCTTACTCCCTGCATTGTCAGGCTATAGTTATGTAAATGGAATCTGTGACCAAGTATTTACTGCACTTGCATTCACTGAACACTGCAGCTGAGCAGGACCCAGGAATTATAAAACGTGTAAATTTACTGATCTATAGCATCTCTTCCTTGTTTAATCTATGGCTTTTTAAAGATGCAGAAGAATCTAACTAGGGGTTTACCAAAATGTTAGTTCCATAATAGCTGCTGACCTCAATGGCTGGGCATGACTTCTAAAGAAAAGGGGGAAAAAAATCATCATTTTCACATCTCTCACTAGTGGGTTTTTGCTTTGGAAGTCCTCATTCTTATGGACGTGAATCCAGACAAACCTAGGCCCAAGCTCTCTCTTTGCCACTTACTCCTTATGTAACTTCATATTTCAGTTAACTTTGCTGAGCCCTGGTTCCTAGGAATCCTGGTCTTTATTTTATTGGGTCTGTGGAAAAATCAGAATAATATTTCTGAGTTTGTATTTGTGGTCCGAATTATATCAGAATGGTCCTCCCTCTCAGAGGTGACTTCATTCTTCACAATGACCTTGGTTTGCATATTCCTCAATCTTGATAATCCTGACCAAAGAATTAGATTCCCAGAACAAATTCCTGTTCTGCTTTTCTTTCTGCCTCTTTACTCTTTTGTCCCCATCGGCATCTCTTCTTCTTCCTACTATTCCACACATGGAGAGCCCCATAACACAACTGAGTCCTTAGCCTCATGTTCCCTTATACCTTCATTCCTAGAAACTTTAAAAAATTCTTATTCCGCTAATAATTAGCATCAACTAGTAACAGCACGTATCCTAATTCTTGCAACAATTCTACAAGTTGCTTCTAATATTTGCCACTTTTACACATTGGTTTTATTCCTAGCCTTCAAAAGAAAACTTAAAACCAGATTTGCCTGACCCAAATGATCATACTCTTTCAGATATACACGCTAGTTCTTTATTTACACCTCGGCTCTAGACCTGGCCACCTGAGTCCTTGGCTTATATATACAGCTAATTAGGTCTGAGTGTTTTTAACTGGAGGGTAATCCATCTCCCATAGGCATGCTCCTCTATGCCCATCCCAGTTTCTGTCCATTAGAATTACCACTATCCTCATAATTTCCTCAATGGCTGGGATCTTATAGTACCTACATCAAAGGGTCAGTTGTAAGGACAAAACACGTGAATAGGTATAGATGGGGTAGTATCTGGCACATGATCCATTCTCAATAAGTTGTTGTTCTTGTTATTACTAATACTAATACTATTACTTTGAAAATGCTCTCAAAGCTTAAGATCTAGAAAATGAGTAGATACATAAGGAGTAACAACTCAGTTAAGTGCTCTGATAGATATTTGTATAAGATGCTCTATGATCACAGCAGAGAGTGTCTAAATGTACAATGCCTGCATTTTTTAATATTTAGTCACTAAACACAGACACACAAGCACACACACTGACTATATGTGCACCCCATATTTTGGAAAAGGAAAGTATATTGTTAGATTCCTCGGACTATCCCCCATGGAATGAAATTCTTAGTGAATGCCACTCTGAAGTGAGACTTTCTATCTTCAGTTACCAGATTGTCTCCTGAAGTAATTGAAACTCGTGAGCCTTGAATATAAAGCTGCTCAGTGCCACTGATCATAATAGAGCAATGCGAGCTGAGGTGACAATACTGTTTTTGAAATGGGAGGGTTAGCTTAGCCAATATAAAATATATAAACATATATTTATTTAAATACATCATTTTTAAAGGATTTGTGCCTGAGTGGTGCAGCTCCTAAATCTCTAATTACATTTAATATAGTAACGAAGCCTAGTCATTGCTTCCTGGCCCTTCCAACAAGAGTCAGGATAACATCCAGGGAACTTCATGAAGCAAAAGCCCAATGACCTTCTCTCTCTTTGGAGAATCCTAAAGCAACAGAGCCTGGACTTGGTCAATGCTGCTACTGATAGGACAGTTCCTTGCTAGCCATTACCTGAAGGGATGAGAAAGAAACCATTAAATTCCTACATCTCTTAACTTATTGAGATCTGAAGAGGAAAAGGACAGGAGATGGCATTAAAGCTTAGCTCCACTTACTTCTACTTTTGCCTCTGTGAAAATTAGAAAATTAGTCCTTACTTGGACTAAGTCAGAGGAGGAAGTTAGATGGGTAGAAAAGGAACCACATGCTTCTTAAGAACCTCACTGTCACTAATGCACCCTGAGGAAGGCACCAGTGCCCAGCAGTCATGTGAGAAGCAGGGGAGATAGTTGTTTTATTCAGAGGCACAGTGATTGAGTAGGGTGGTGTTCCAAAGAAAGACAAATGGAGGAACTCTTGAAACAGAATTGCTCATGTTTAAATCCTGTATCATATTTGCCAGCTGTGTGACTTTGGGCAAATGATTCTAATCCTCTGAATTCCAGTCGCCTCATTTGTATAATGGGGACAAAACTTACGTTAAAAACCCGTTGATAGAATTTAAGATGATGCAGGTAAATGGTGTAGCATGTAATAAATATCCAATCAGTTATGGTTTCCTTCTTTGTTTTGCCTACCAATTCTATTTCCTCCAATACCACATTTAAGAGCAGTACATCAATTGATATAAAAGTCAAATCATTAAGAAAATTTAAATTATTTTCTGATTGGAAAGAAGTTGGGAAAATCTTTTTGAAATTTGTGTTGAAAAATATTCTGAGGTCAAGTTAGGACCTAAGTGGGTAGAGTGTTCTGATTGGTTAACAATATCTACACAGACAGAGGAGGGGACAGTAGTTACTTGCATACCATATAGTTACGATCTCTCGGCTAACATGTCTTAGAGATATTCGCAGCATTTGAATCACAAAGTCCTAAATATCCAACTACATAGAAACTAAATTATGACTGACTTTTGCCTCTTATTAAATTTTATTGGGAGTATAAAGAGGGATGACATAGTCCTTGTCCTCCATTAACCAGGTAAATAAGGATAGAAAATATATTCTACAGAAATAAATGACATTTACAATCAAATAAATAAAGGACCTAGGAATAAATTTAACCAAGGAGGTAAAAGATCTGCACACTGGAAACTATAAGACACTGATGAAAGAAACTGAAGAAGACACAAATAAGTAGAAAAATATCCCATGCTCATGGACTGGAAGAATTAATATTGTTAAAATGTCCATACAATCTACAGATGCAATGAAATCCCTAACAAATTCTTAATGGCATTTTTCACAGAAGTAGAGCTAACATTCCTAAAATTTGTATGGAACCACAAAACACTCCAAATAGCCAAAGCAACCTTGAAAAGAAGAACAAAGCTGGGGTTATCATGCTTTGTGATTTCAAACTATATTACAGAGCGATAGTAATCAAAACAGTATGGTATTGCCATTAAAACAGACACATAGATCAATAGAACAGAATAGACAGCCCAGAAATAAACCATGCACATATGGTCAGTTAATCTACAACAAAGGAGCCAAGAATATACAATGGGGAAAGGATAGTCTCTGCAATAAACAGTGTTGAGAAAACTAGATAGCCACATACAAAAGAATGAAACTGGACTACTGTCTCACACCATATACAGAAACCAACTCAAAATGTATTAGACTTGAACATAAGACCTGAAACCATAAAACTATTAGAAGAAAACATATAGGTATACTCCTTGATACTGGTCTTAGCAATGATTTTGATTTGACATTAAAAGCAAAGGCAACAAAAGCAAAAATAAACAAGTGAGACTACAACAAACTAAAAAGCTTCTGCACAGCAAAGGAAATTGTCAACAAAATGAAAAAGCAACCTATGAAATGGGATAAAAAATTGCAAACCACATATCTGATAAGCAGTTAATATCCAAAATATACCTGGAACTCACACAACTCAACAGTAAGAAAAAACAAATAACCTAATTTAAAAATGGGCAAAGGACCTGAATAGACATTTTTCCAAGGAAGACATGAAAATGACCAACAGCTACAAAAAGATGCTCAACATCACTAATATCAGGGAAATGCAAATCAAAGCCACAAATGGTATCACCTCATACCTCTTAGGATGGCTATCATCAAAAACACAAGAGAGAAATCATGGTGAGAATGTAGAGAAGAGGGAACGCTTGTACACTGTTGATGGAAATGTAAACTGGTACAGCCACTATGGAAAACAGTATAAAGGTTCCTCAAATTAAAAATAAAACTACCACATGATCCAGCAATCCCACTGCCAGATATATATCCAAAGGAAACAAAATTACTATCTTGAAGAGAGAGTTGTACTCCAATGTTCATTGCAGCATTACTCACAATAGCCAAGGTATGGAAACAACATAAGTTTGTCAGCAGATCAGTGGATACAGAAAAAGTGGCTGATACACATACACATACACACACACACACACACACACACACACACACACAGGAATACTCTTCAGCCTTGAAAAAGAAGGGAATCCTGCCATTTGGATGAATCTGAAGGTCATTATGTTAAATGAAATAACCCATAACAGAAAAGTGAACACTGCATGGTATCACGTATGTGTAGAACCTGGAAAAAAAAAAGTTGAACTCATAAAAACAGAGAGTAGAATGGTGGTTGCCAGGAGATGGAGAATAGGAGAAAGAGGGATAGGTGGTAAAAGGGTACAAACTTTCAGTTATAAAATGAGTAAGATCTGAGGACCTAATGTATAACATTGTGATTAGAGTTGATAACGCAGTGTTGTATAACTGAAATTTGCTGAGAGTGGAACTTAAGTGTTCTCACCAAAAGAAAAAAAAAGTGAATAAATATGTGTGGTGATAGATGTGTTAATTAATGTGATGGTAGGAATTCTTTTACAATATATACGTATATCAAATTATCACATTGTACACTTTATAAATTGTAATACAATTTGTCAATAAAGCTGGAAAAACATATGAGGAGTATTCATACTCGTCTTATCAAAAGGTGGGAGTCTATGTCCCCTAATGTGAATCTGGATAGGGTTGCACTTTCCAACATCAATTTTCTAAAACCAATGAGGTGTCCTACAATTCAAATGAATTCTGATACTAACTACCCAGATATAGCACAGACCCCATAGGCTAAAAGGCTCAGTGCTATGAGACGGCCCCTACTTTGGGGCCCAGCTACAGGTGCTAGAGACTACTATACTTTTGACCAATAGGCTTGGCTACAAATTCAGGGGTTCCCCTGATCCCCTACAGTTTCAATAATTTTCTAGAACAACTCACAAAACTCAAGGAAGTGCTATATTTAAATTACCATTTTATTATAAAGGATATAAATGAACAGCCAGTTGAACAGGTACATGGGGCAAAGGTCCCAAGCACTAGAGCTTCTGGTTCCATGAATTCAGAGTATGTCACCCTCACAGTACATCAATATGCCCACCAACCAAGAAGCTCTCTAGTCCCTCTACCCTCCAAGAGGGACTAGAGAGGTCAGGGGATGGGACCGAAATTTCCAACCCTCTCATCACATGGTTGGTTTTGCTGTCAATCAGCCCCCATGCTAAAGCTATCTAGAGGCCCCACTATGAGTTACCTCACTGCATAAATTCAGATATGGTTGAAGAGGGGTCATTATGAATAACAAAAGACACTCTAATCCCTCAGAAAATTCCAAGGATTCTTGAAACTCTGTGCCAGGAACCAGGGACAAAGACCAGATATATTCTTTATTATACCAGACCTTGCGATTGCTTTCACAAAGAGAGAACTGCTAAAGTGATTCTGTGTGATGCACAAAGCTGTGTCATAAAAGGCCATGCAGCTTCCACCTTGTTCAATGGACCATTCATACTCAGAGCCCTGAACTATACTCTAAGAAACCTAACTCCACGAGGCCTCCATGCCATAAACCAATCAAACCACATGTAGGCACTCTGATTTGAGTCACTCTAACAGATATGAGATGAGTCTTCAGAAGTTTCTAGCCACCAGCCTTCTCGTCAGCTTAGCCAGTGAGTCTTCCCAACTGAATCCCCAGAATGTGGATCAGAGAAAAGCAGTCCCTGTTGGGTCCTATCTGAATTCCTGACCCGTAGAATCTGTAAGCATAATAAGAGGGCTATTTTAAGCTGTTGAATTATAGGGTACCTTGTTACACAGCAATAGTAACTGGAACAAGTCATAACAAGTGAGGCTGGAGAAGTAGAATAGGGCCAGGGCGTGCCATGTGAAGAGCATTGAGCTTTATTCCATAGATAATCAGTTTTTAGAGTGGGGAGGAACGCATCAGAGTTGGACTTACTTTTTAGATAACTCATCCTGGCTTCAGTGAGAAGGTTAAATTTAAGACAGGCAAGACCAGAGTCAGGGAGATGGTAAGAGACTACTGAAAGATGAGGAGGACATTTACTAGGACAGTAATGATACAAATAGAGAAGGGAGGATAGCCTTGACAAAAAAAACCAAACCAAAACGAAACAAAATTTAGAAGGTAAAAGCAGCAGAATTTGGCGGAAAATCCGATACAGAATTCAGGAAGAGGAGGGAGAAGGAAGAATTAATGGTGACCCACATGTTTCTGGATTGAATGGCTAGGAAGCTGATAGGGCTATCAATTGAGATTTAATACTAAAGAAGTTAACTACAGTTGACGAAAATATAATATCCACCAAGTTTTGAATGTGTTAAATTGTAATTTCTTTGGAATGCTAGGTGGATATACCCAGCAAAGCGCTCACAAGCCTAAAGCCTGGGAAGGAAGTTAGGACAGATGGTAGTAGATTTGAGAATCAACAGTCTCTACAGTTAGACCAATGAAAACAGATTAGATCATTTAGGGGAATTATTCAAAATAAGTAAAATGGAGAATCGAAGATAAATCTCTATAGGTCCAGTATCTAAGAGTCTTATAGGGTAGGAATGACCAAGGAAACAAAGAAAAAAGGAAAGTAAGGCCAGAGAGGAAAGCAGGAGTGACACTGACTCCAAGGAGTAGAGTTTCAGAAAGCCTTTATTGCTCTCTGTCATTAAATGGAGCAAAGAGTGGCACTAAACCCATGTTAAGACCTTTCCAAGACACTGAGAATATAAATGTGAATACATCATCACTCTAGCCTTCACAGAGACATAGACAGGTAAACAAATATGTGACAGTAGAGTGGGAACAGTGCAAAATACAACTGTTATTCAGTACAGAATTACCTCAAGGAAGGAGAAACTGAGTTAGTGAAAATAAAATCTTCAGAAAATATAATACATCAGGCTTTTGTCTTCTAAAATGGTGTACAAGCCACTTGAATTCAAGAATCAGAACTTTTTTCATACTCAAGCCTTGAGGACCACTATGTGGACTTCAGTAAGTAAGTACACATGATGGACCTGAAATTCTGTAACTTCTGGGAAAGTCACACATTCTGAAATGATAATTTGCATTAAAGTGTAAAAAAAAAAAATCCCACCCAGAAAAGGAAGAGGGTTGCCATTCACACCAGACCCCAAGGGAAGCCGGGCCCTTCTTCCTGTCTGGCATCAGTACAACTAATCTGTAAACTGCCTTTCTGGACCCTGGACCTCCCTGTTGGTATTCTGACCCTGTGCCATTATGTGGGGTGGAGAGCACCTGAAAGAAGCATTTATTACTGCCTTGAATTGAAATCTAGAAGCCAGAATTGTTTGGGAGCTAAAAGCAATTTATTCCTAAGCTTTCATGTTTATAAAGTTGATGATTCCCACGTCCAGTCCCTCCTCCCTCCAAGCTTTCCATCTTCAAGTTCCAGGGCAGGTGAGTTAGGTTTTGGGGCTGGTTCAACTCCAGATGGTTTCAAACTTTTGCACAGGCCTAAGGATTTACACAACCTCAAGTTTTACCTTTAAAGAAACGGCTAGCCATGTATTTTTGGATGTAGAAGAATTTCTTCCACAGTCAAATGCACAAAACCATGTAAGTAACACACATACAACTGGTAATTTTAGTGTGAAACCTGTCCCTTCAAAGTGCTGGCATGTGTGTGCATGTGTGCGTGCACGTGAGTGTGTGTGTGAGAGAGAGACAGAGAGACAGAGAGAGGAGGGAGGAAAAAGAGGGAACCATGATTTCAATCAGGGACTATTTTACCTTCCAGGAAACACTTGACAATATGTGGAGATATTTCTGGTTGTCACAACTGAGGGGGGCGGGTGCTACTGGGATCATAGCCCAGGGATGCTGCTAAACACCCTACAAGGCACAGGGCAGCCCTTCATGACAAGGAATTTCCCAGCCCAAAATGTCAATAGTGCCACAGTTGAGAAATCTTGAGAGAGAAAGACAGGAAGAGGAATCAAGTAGTTATTCCAGTGTTTCTTCCTACACAAATCAAACCTAGTCACAGAACCATCACATCTTCGGGTTGGGAGGATATTCTAGTCATCACACAGTCTCATGTACCATGAAATACAGCATCAGCATGGCAAGACTGGTTTGTGTATTATAATTCTATTAGACAGACTTGTTGGATGAAAGAGAAAATGTGGAACACAATTCCATAATAAGGCTACAAAAACATTGCCCTGTGCTGTGACTAAAGAGGGATAACCCCTCAAGCTAGCAACAGAAGGAAGCTGACTGCATGAGGAGACAACAAGAGAGAAAATATGTTTAATGTTCCAATTGCAAAGAGGCACCAGCTAGATACAGCTTTGAGATGGTCTTGTAGATTTAGGAACCAGAAGGAAAAATGGTCTTTGACCTCGAGGAGTTGCTGGGAAACAGATGCCTGAAGAGCCCAGGGAAGAATTTTTGACCCAACAACAGGCTTCTTTCATGTGTCAAATGGTATTTCTTTGTGTGTGAAAATTTGCTGTTTCTTTCTAAAATATGAGAAAATGTCCATATTCTTGTGCAGCCTCCCTGAGGCTTCAGCTCATCTGGTTGGCCACACTCCCAGCTGGAATTTCTGATACCCAAATTCTTTCACTGCATGTTACTTAAGGATCCGCTGTTCTAAGAAATAGCGTGGGGTTTTCCCCTTGTCTCATGGCTCGCTAGGCAGCACAAGTCTTTGTAGAGATTTCAGGAAGTTAGAGGTATATTCCCAGCAAAAAAACATGAGCTTGAGGAACAGACAAGCTTGAGTTTGAATCCTGGTTAGATTCCTATCCGAGCCTGTGACGTTGGTAACATATTAACTTCTCCAAGTCTCAATTTATAAATAAGTCAATGAGGAAACATGATTCTTGTGAGAATTAGGTGTGACAACATATTTAATTCTGCCAGGACACTGCCTAGTTTATGGTGGGTATGCATTCAGATGGCTGTTATTGAGATAGGTATTATTTCTGAAACACAAGATTTAAAAATACTTTTCTACCTATATTATTTTGTGTTTCTGCTTATAATCTAGCTGAGACAAATACAAAGTTGAACGATGTTCCTTGTACTTCTTACTAATCATGCTGGTGACAAAGTGACAAAGGCACAGGCCACACAGGATGGAAATAAAGGTACTAGAAATTGAGAGACAGCTTTTCCTTTCGAAATAAATTTGAGTCTGCACATATCTGTCCATATTTTTCCTGAACTTCTTCACAATGAAGAAATACAGTAGAATGTCTAATTAGAATAGATGGGGAGAGGTGATTCATACGAATGCATGGCCTCTTAAAAGAAAACATTTTCTTATACTCAAGTACTTTTAATACCTAAAGAGTTATAGTGTGTATCATTTTCCCTTTCATGTGCACACTTCCCACAATCTTCTAGAAGGCAGTGGAAGGGAATGAATATACTGCTCTGAAATACAGTACATGAAATTTCATGCAGTCAGAGATTTCAACTGTGAAAAATCATTCTAGATGTTATATCCACTTGATAATACTAATAATTTCAAAAATGAAGGCACTAAAAGTATGAAACATAGTTTTGTTTTAATCCAAGGATCCAGTGCTTCCATACGACCTTCTAAGTTCTGAAGTTCTACCAACTCCTACCCTCAAGTGTCTTTCAGAGCCAATGTGCTAAAGGAAACACCACAGCAGGCCAAGACAGATGCTAGAAACAGCATGCTTGGGTGTGAGTCCTGTCACCAGCACCTACCAGCTATGTGAATTTGGCAAAGTAATTTGACTCTTCTGAGGCTCAGTTTTCTCACTTGTAATACAGGAATATTCTCATCTACCCTGAAGGCTTGCTTGAGGATATTAAGTAAGATAATGCATATAAAGCATGTGAGATAGCCCCTGATGATAGCCTTATGTTTGTTACTACAGATTCCCATTTCATCTTTCCTCAGAAAAGTTGCACAGTGTTATCTGTGGTGTCCTATCAACTCCATCTGATGGCTTGATGCTTACTGTTTCTGCCCATTCTCTAAGTTGAAGCTTTTTTGGCACACTTCCAAGCCACTAAGGGAAATACTACTTTATTTGGACAGATTCCCAGGTATAGCCACTATCCTACTGGACTTCAAAATGGAAACACCCCAGCTGATGTCTCACCAACTGTGATAAGCCTTCTGCTATGATTAATGCAATTATCTCTAACATCTCAGAGCCTTCTGGATCCTTCACCCCAGTATCCTTGTATTTTTCTGGGTTCTCCAGAGAAAAAGAACAAATAGAACGTATATAGAGATTTACGGTTGAGAGTCCGCCTGCCGATGCAGGGGACGCAGGTTCGTGCCCCGGTCCAGGAGGATCCCACATGCTGTGGAGCGGCTCGGCCCGTGAACCATGGCCGCTGACCCTGCGCATCCAGAGCCTGTGCTCTGCAACGGGAGAGGCCACAGCAGTGAGAGGCTCACATACCGGAAAAAAAAAAAGGTCACCAATGTAAATGCTAATTTCATCTTAAACCACCCTCACAGAAAAATCCAGAATAATGTTTGACCAAATATCTGAATACCATGGCCCAGCCAAGTAAAACAAAATTAACCATCACAATCCTCTCTTAGGGCTGTTGTCCAGGCAGGTTATATTATCTGAATGCCCTCAACCCCAACATAGGTTTTCATTTGCTGCTGGTCCCCTCTGTACAGGTTTTGGCACACAGCTTTCTGTGTTGTGATACCAATCCCTAACTGTCAAGCAGCATAATGTCCCTAGTCATTTCAAGAACAATCAGATCATCAAAATCATAAACCTTTCGTATTTTAGACCAACCCATAGTACCCAGCATTGCATTCTTCAGACAATAATATGTACCACAAATACTTGTTAAGAACATACCAAATTCTAGGCTTTTATCAGTCTTAAATATGGGGAAAAAAAGAAGCCCCCCACTCACACAAAACTTATTTGCTGACTTCATTGTTTTGGAGGACACCTAGTCAGAAATGACTCCTTTCATTGCATTTATCACAAGCTGAAATCATCAAGGCACTGTGATAGAGTCTGAAGATGGAGGGCAATTTACATGCAAAAGCCTGGGAAGGTCTGAGGGTGACGTTTGAGCTGAAACTGAAGGATCAGAAATGAAAAGAACTGTGAGAAACTCCAGGTAAGGGAACAATAAGAAAAAGATTTTGAGATGCAAACAGCAGTGTGACTGGAGTATACAACTGAGAGGACAGTTTGGCGGCAAAAGGTCTAGATCATATAGGATGTGGTGGGTCATGGTAGTGCTTATGTTACATTAAAACTGCCACAAGACATGAGTGCATTTTAAGTGAGGATGTGGGACAAACCAATTTACATTTTAAAACATATTCCTTGGACTTTTATGAAGAAAACAGAATGAGAATGTGGCCTACAATATCTGCCCTTCAATTATCTATCAACCGTCTATAACATTGGACCTGCTCGTTTATATTTATTCCAGTTGGCACAGTTGGGAGATTTAGTTAAATGCTTCCATCATCTTACTTGCCTTGATGGTTTAATTTCTGCCTAATCCCATTAGTCCTACAATAGAGGCTTAGTCACAGTTTGGAGTAATCCCTGAAGCTTCAACAGTCTTGGTTTGCACCATAATCCATCCTTACCATTCATTCAAGGAAACAGGGGCTTGTAATACTTTATTATAGTTAGGGATAGGTTTGAAAAGAGATATAGAAAATGAAGACATTATAGTTCTTCAGAATCTCTATACTAGCATTTATGCACACACTTAAAATATTTATGGAACGTGTACTATGTTTCAGGCACTGTGTTGGCCACTAGGGTTATAGTAACTGATAAGACAGGCTATTCCTATGTGAAAGAGAATAAATGCATCTCAAACTGTTAAGGTCAAAGGTCATATTAATTAACAAATTTTTCCTCTAAAACAAGAAAGTGTCTTCATCTGGAAATGGGGACGACAAGATTGTTTTAAGGATAAAAAATTTTAAATTGTCACATTGACTAGCACATAGCAGATACATTTTAAAAAGCCACATTTATAGACCTCTGGATATCAGAAAGTGAAGTGCTTAGAATTATAGCACTACTATGATTTCCTGTCCTATAATCAAGGCTTCTTTGAGCTGCAGATGCCAATGGATTTTAGGAATGGATTTATATATGATCTGCTAGGAATGAGCAATTCCTTAGCATACTACCTAGACCACACCAGTTGGGTTCATCCTTCAATTATATTGTATATACTGTTGTATATTAATACACATTTTATCTATCAAACGGGCCATGAGCTTGGCTTTAGGAACAAAATTAGCTTTAAAAAGCTAATTTTTTAATGTACAAATAGAGATAGCAATCTGAATCTGATTGGTAGCAGAACAGCATTTAGGGACTCACAGACAGTGGGTATCACTTTCTTCCAGACAAGATAGAAGTGAGGTCTTGTATTATAAGTTTAGTAGTAACAATTGCATCATTTGTGTCATGAAAACAAATGTGAACTTTATGAATAATAATCTATTCTCCTGGACTGGAGATAATCTAATAATAATAATAAATTCCATTCATTGACCATCATAATGACAATAGTTATAAGGGCATTTATTGACACATGTATCTGTCTTAAGCACTTGGTATCTCACTTAATCTCCTAGCAGACTAATAAAATTGTCTGTTGCCTCCATTTACACTTAGTAAAGCTGGGGCTTGGAAAGGTTATGCAAGTCACCAGTGGAACTGATAATCAAACCAAGGCATTCATCAAACCAGAGCCATGCTCATCATGACTCATCATGCTCATCATCAATACTGCACCAATATAGGGTAGTGGTCTTGTGTAGGTATGCCTACCTGGCCAGAAGTGCTGCTTCAGACCTCCTGTATGGATGAACAAAGTAAGGCTGTTCAGGAACTATCATGCTGGAAATAAGCAGCTTTCAGATGCCAATGGCAATGACACTGAAAGTACACTGGTGGTAAAGAGGAGCCTTCTGTAACAACTAACGTAAGCTTTTGCCAAAGATGTAGTTGCAACACACTGGCTGAGAAAGCCACACTCTTTCTGTGAAATCTGCAATTCTGCACACTTTGCAGAATTGTACTGTATTACTTCTGAGCACACTGAATTTTAGAGCATTCTCTAGAAGAGAAAAATAAAGCAAACTCAGTAAATCCCAGTGTTTTTACTGCCTTTGCCAAATTTGACATCTTTCAAAGTAACTGTAAGAAGCGTGCACAATCTCTGCCAACTGCATGATTTAGCAGCTATAAAATCTCTCTGAATCAAACCCATTTTGAAATAAAAAGGAACCTGCTTGGGAATTTCATTGCACTGTTGGATACCTACTCAAAGATCAGTCACCTCTCTTCATTCTGTATTCCTGGTATATTTTTAAGTTTAATCTTTTTTGCAGCTTACCCATTTAGTTAAGGGTAGAATTTTAAAAGACTAAAGATTGAGAAAGGAGGAGGAGGACATGAAATCTGAACAAAGAGCTTCTTTATATTCTGCACAATAGAATTGAAAAGGATGGTCTATTTTCTTTTCATCTTTTTCCCCAATGGTGCAGTACCTAGATTCTCAAAACTTGAGTGTCCTTTCCCCCAAGGAAGATAGTATCTCTCTGCAGGCTGTCTAGTACGATGAAACAGCTGTGTTTCCTACTCCACAGGGGATTTCTTCAGATGAAAGTCTATTTTTTTTTGCGGAATATGATTGGGTGAGCAGAAGGCTAAACACATTGCTTATGGTAGGCCTCCAATGACAATTGAAAAAAGGTGTTCATAAAATGTAGTATAAAAGGAATTTAACTATCTTGAGACTGAAATATACATTGTAAAATAAAATACTGGCTATAAGGAATATAAAGTTGTGAATAGCACCAAGCCTCAAAGGAATAAAAATAAAATTGTTTGAATTTTGGTCTCTATAAAGGTTTAGTGTCTATGGAAAATAAAATTCTTGGCTCTCACTTTGAGTCTCACTAATGCAAACATTTCAGTTATGACATATGCACAGACACTTCAGTTATACTGTATGTTTAAAAGTGAAGGCAACAAAGGAAGATACTTTTCCTCACAATAAGAATGTTTATTTAAAGGACTAATAATATTCACCTATAGAACTACTAAAACAATACTAAGAAAAGTCAGATATGAGCCAAATTCCCATTAAGGGGCAAAACCTTATGTTGGAAATACCTCATAGCCTTTATCTTCCTCTCTCTGGAACAAGTCTCCCAAAGAATCACACCTAGAAATCATTCATAGACTCTAATTGTCTACTAGACCGTATTTTTCTGGTTTGGACAACCAATAGCATTTTATTAATAACCCAAATTCATTTCAAGAGTAGTCAACTTCAATGTGTATCCATTCATGTAGAATTGGTATGGCGCTCCCAACCTGAGGAATAGATTTGCAATTGTGTCAGTGTAAGGAGCCCACAAGCCACAACTAAGGAGCCAGCCTGCCGCAACTGAGGTGTAGTGTGACCAAATAAATAATTTTTTTTAAATATAAGATTTTTGAAAGGGTGTATGTTTACTCTGCATAAAGCCATGAAGTTGCTAAATTGTGATTAATGTCTTAGATGCAAAACACACATAGTATCTGCAACATCCTTATAAAATCCACTGTAGGCTAGATTCTGTGTGTGTGTGTGTGTGTGTGTGTGTGTGTGTGTGTGTGTTGGAGAGTCTGGACCACAGGAAAATTTAGAAATAAAAATAATAATTTGCCACTGAAACATAAATTAGAATGTGGGTTATTAGTAGAGTGTTCATATAAATTATTATCTAAAATGGACAATCATGAGAGTTAAAGGGGGCACAATTAATAATTGCACTGAGACAACAGGCATAAACTAGGATATATAATGACACTATATATTAGCAAAATATTCTCTTCCTAATCAGAACATAAGAAAACAGCAGCATGATGGGGGGAGGGAGGGTGTGCTTTGGAAGCAGCTAGGCTTAGATTTGAATCTAAACTCTGACTTACATTAGTTATATGCATTTGTTTCCATATCTCTCCATTTCCTCATCTGTAAGATAGCAGGATGTATATCTAACTTTGATGTAGTGTTTACAATGCACCAGAAAATATGTTAAGGTGTAATATTGAATAGCTTCATTTAAATCTCTTAACAACTACTCATATTATTACTCTTTTCCCTATTCTACATGTGAAGCAATGAATTAAGTGAGGTTAAATGACTTGCTTGTGCTCATTCAGCAAGTGGTAGAGCTGAAATATGAACCCTGGCAGTTGGTCTTCAGTGTTCATACTCTTAAACCTTGTAATATCCTGAAGATGTCAATACCAATTTTTCAGAGTTTTTGTTAAGACTAAATGAGATACTGGATGCCAGACAACAAGCACAATGCCCAAAACATAGCAGAAAATAAAATCAGAGTTACTAAAATGCTTTTTGTGATAACCCATCTGGGACTACTTTGGAGGTGACATTTATTTATAGTGCGGCCCTTTGGTAATTCTATAGCTAAAGCTCTCACTTGACTAGAAAACTCTACTAACCTGACTGATACTGAATAATTGTTTATAAATCACAAGGTGAGACTGAAGTAACAGTCATTTTAAACTCCTGGTAATCTGGGATTACAGCCATTACTGAAATGTTTTACTCAAGTCATTCAATAATTTTTGTACAAGTATTTCTTCTCAAGAAGTAAGAAGAATCAACCAGGTTGAAAATGCCTTGTCAAAAAGCATTTGACAAAAGTCAACATCCATTCATGGTAAATAACCCTCAACAAACTAGGAATAGAAGAAAATTTTCTTTAAGCTAATAAAGGGCATTTAGGAAAAAACACGGGTCAGCTAACATCATACGTCATGGTGAAGGCTGAATACTTTTCTGCAGAGTGGACAAGACAAGGATATCCACCCTCCCCACTTCTATTCCACATTATACTGAAGGGCCTAGCCAGTGCAACTAGTCAAGATACATAGATAGATAGATAAACAGATAAATGTATAAAGATAAATAATAGTATATATATTGAAAAAGAAGAAATAGAACTATCTCTATTTTCAAATTATAAGATTGTCTTCATAGAAAACCCAAGGAAGTCTACCCAAAAACCCCTCTAGAACTAATAAGTGAATTTATCAAAGTTACAAAACTCAAGATCAACATAGGGACTTCCCTGGTGGTGCAGTGGTTAAGAATCCGCCTGCCAATGCAGGGGACATGGGTTCAAGCTCTGGTCCAGGAAGATCCCACATGCCGTGGTGCAACTAAGTCCGTGTACCACAACTACTGACCCTGTGCTCTAGAGCCCGCGCGCCACAACTACTGAGCCCGTGTGCTGCAACTACTGAAGCTCGTGCACCTAGAGCCCATGCTCCAAAACAAGAGAAGCCACTGCAATGAGAAGCCTGCACACCACAACGAAGAGTAGTCCACGCTCACCGCAACTAGAGAAAGCCCGCGTGCAGCAACGAAGACCCAATGCAGCCAAAAATAAATATATTAATTAAATTAAATGTTTAAAAATGATCAACATAAAAATCAACTGTATTTCTTCATATAGTAATGAAAAATTGTAAACAGATTTTTAAAGTGTTGCCTTCTCTCCCTTAGTATGTGTAAATCTGGAAAGAGTATCACTCCCACCTAACAATAAGGAAAAGCCGGATAATCAACAAAACTATAACTTCTGTCAAATCTTTTGGAGAGCTGTGGTCACAGCAACCAAGTAGCCTAAGGAAAGACAGACATCTCCAAGGAGAGACGAAAACACAGCACTGCTTTACCTAAGACACAGCACTTGACAAAGACAAAGCCACCACAGAACAAGGTAAAAATATTTCTGTTAAAATTTTTAACAAACTCCTGAAGGATAGAACCCCTAGGAGCTACAGACACAGTGAGTGTCTGTAGTCCATTTCTAGATTCTTCCCCGTAGAACCTCATGGGTGCCTGTTACGGTTTGAAAATTTATATGTTGAAGTCATAATCCCCAGTAACTCAGAATGTGGCCTTATTTGGAGGCAGGGTCTTTATAGAGATGATCAAGTTAAAACGAGGTTCATTATGGTGGGCACTAATCCAACATGACCAGTGTTTTCATAAAAAGCGGAAATCTGGACAGAGATACACATAGAGGAAAGACGATGTGAAGAGACATGAGAAAAAGGTGGCCACCTACAAGTCAGGTAAAGGTGTGGAACAGATCCTTCCCTCACAGACCTCAGAAGGAACCAAACCTGCCAACACTCTGATGATAGATTTCTAGACTTCTAACCCACAAGACAATAAATTTCTGCTGTTTAAGTGATCCAGTTTGAGGTCCTTTGCTGTCGCAAGCCTAACAAACTAATGCTGTGCTGATGAGAAAAATGGGAGTAGAGTGGGAAACCAGAGATAGCTTCCCTCACTGGTGCTGGCCTGGCAGAAAGGAGCAGCAGTTCACCACAGGAAAGGAACAAAGCCCCATACGGATCCTTCTCTCCTATCTCCCCTAAAGAACAAAAGTCATAAGCAGGAAACCCTGCAGCACACATAGCACAGGTGAAGACCCATTGAAGCAACTGGAAGGAAACAAAAAATAATAATAATCCTCTGCCTCAAGAAGGGGCAAGACTCCACCTTGGACCTACCATTAGAAATACCCTAATGCTACCCACTAGGTAAGGGCAGAATCACTGAAAAATCCTCATCTTCAAGACCAAGAAACAATGGGTGTGCCTAAGACTGAGGCTACAATGAGACAGAATCCCCCCAGACACATACCACCAGTTAGCAACGAGCAAGTCACACGTAACAGCAGTCTAATTCAGGGGAAAGGTACAAAACTTGACGTTCATGCTGATAAGAGAAGTCTAAATCTAGAGTAGAACAGAAGAACTGAGAGAAGTCCTCCAACACCCAACCCCAACCTAAGCAGAAAGTAATCAAAGGAATTTGAAGCCAGTGATTTACTGAGAGGAACCACTGTAACAACAAAACACAAACTCAGCACATCTCTTGGGTAAATTAATTGAACTCCACACACTAACAGCCTAGCAGAAAAAGAGCTATGTCTCTTTCCTGGCATATACCTTAGTCTCTACTGCTCTACAGAGAATATCTTCCATTCAACCAAAAGTGATGAGACTCAAGTTCAGAAAGAAAGAAAGAAAAAAAAACACTGTCAAGAGACAAAATAATCAATGGAATTAGACTCATGATAGTTCAAAGAGATGAAAGATAGTTCAAAGAGATGAAAGATAGTTCAAAGAGATGAAAACTACAAGAAAGAATCAAATGGGATGTTAGGGAAAAATGGTAAAAGAAATTAATAATGCTTTTGGTGGGTTCATCAGTACTCTAGGCAACTGAGGAAAGAATCAGTGAATTTGAAGTTAGGTCATAGAAATTATCCAAACTGAAATGCAGAGAGTCAAAAAAAAAGAAAAGAACAGAGTATGCAAGAGCTTGAAGACAATAACAAAAGGTCCAATACACATGTAATTGGACTCCTCAATGGAAAAGAGAAAGAACAGGGCAGAAGAAACATTTGAAAAGATAATGGCAAATATTTTCCAAAAATAATGGAAGATGTAAAATCAAAGATCCAAGAAGTTCCAAGAACACCAAACAGGATTTTTCAAGTAAATAAATGAAACATCACATTCAAACTGCTGGAAACCAAGCATAAGGAGAAAATCTTGAAGGCAGTCAGAGGAAAAAGACATATTACATTCAAAGGAACAAAGATATTAATTATAGAAGAACTTCTCATCAGAAGCCATATAAGCCAGAAGGGAACAAAGTGACATTTTTAAGGTGCTGAAAGAAAAAGAAAATCCTCAACTCAGGACTCCATACCAAGGGGACAATATCCTTTAAAAGTGAAGGAAAATAAAACAGCAATGAGATACCACTACACCCATATTAGAATGACAAAAATCCACAACACTGACAACACCAAATACTAGCGAGGATGTGGAGCAACAGAAACTCCAACTCATTGCTGTTATGAAGGCAAAACAGTACAGCCTATTGGAAGGTAGTGTGGCAGTTTCTTACAAAGCTAATCATAGTCTTACCATATGATCCAGCAATCATGCTCCTTGGTATTTACCCAAAGGAGTTGAAAATTTACATCCACATGTAAACTTGGACACAAGTTTACCATAGCTTTATTCATACTTCCAAAAAATTGGCAGTAACCAAGTTGTCTTTCAATAGTTTAATGAATAAAAAAACTGTGGTAAACACAAAATGTATTAGATACCTAAATGTTAAACCCCAAACCTATAAAATTTCTAAAATAAAAATAGGAGAAAGTATTTGTGACTTGGGTTAGGCAAATATTCTTAGCTACAACACCAAAATCATGATCCATTAAAAAATTAATGAATCGTTAAATAGGATTAATCAAAATTATAAACTTCTCTGTAAAAGACACAACAGAACGAAAAGACAAACCACATTCTGAGATAAAATATTTGCAGAAAACACATCTGACAAAGGACTTGCATCCAGAATATATGTCCAGAATATTAAAAAGAATCTCAAAACTCAAGAAAGCAAACAACACAATTTTTTTTAATTGCAGAAGACTTGAACACACACTTCACCAAACAAGATATAAAAATGGCAAATAAGTACATGTATGATGCCCAACATTATTAGCCATTATAAAAATGAAAATTAAAAATATAGTCACCTCTGGCTTCCCTGGTGGCACAGTGGTTGAGAGTCCGCCTGCCGATGCAGGGGACATGGGTTCGTGTCCCAGTCCAGGAAGATCCCACATGCTGTGGAGTGGCTAGGCCCATGAGCTATGGCTGCTGAGCCTGCGCGTCCGGAGCCTGTGCTCCGCAACGGGAGAGGCCACAACAGTGAAAGGCCCATGTACCGCAAAAAAAAAAAAAAAAAAAAAAAAAAAAAATATATATATATATATATATATATAGTCACCTCATACTTGTTAGAATGGCTATTATCAAAAAGACAAGAAATAACAAGTGTTGGAAAGGATGTGGAGAAAAGGTAACCTGGTGCACTGATAGTGGGAATGTAAATTGGTGCAGCCTCTATGGAAAACAGTATGAAGGCTTTTCAAAAAATTAAAAATAGAACTACCATAGGATTCAGCAATTCCACTTCTATGTATTTATCTGAAGGATATGAGAATCCTCACTCAAAGGGATATCTGCCCCTTCATGTTCACTGCAACATTATTTACAAAAGCCAAGACATGAAAATAACCTAAGTGTCCACTGATGGATGAATGGACAAAGAAGATGTGAGATAGACAGATATAATATTATTCAGCCATAAAAAAGGAAATTTTGCCATTTGCAACATGCATGGACCTTGAGAGCATATGCTAAGTGAAATAAGTCAGACAGAAAGACAAATTCCATGTGATCTCACTTTTATGTGGAATCTAAAAAGAAAAAAAATGAACTCATAATACAGAGAACAAATTGGTGGCTGCCAGAAGCAGGAGACGGGGAGTGTGAGAAATGGGTGAAGGTGGTCAAAAGGTACAAACTTCCAGTTAAAAAATAAATAAGCCCTAGGGATGTCATGTACAGCATGGTGGCTCTAGTTAATAATACTGTATTGTACATTTGAAAGTTGCTAAGAGAGTAGATCTTAAAAGTTCTCATCACAAGAAAAAACAAATTTGTTACAACATGCGGTGATGGATGTTAACAAGACTTATTGTGGTGATCATTTCACATTATTATATACCAGCAGTCCCCAAACTTTTTGGCACCAGGAACTGGTATCGTAGAAGACAATTCTTCCACTGACTGGGAGGGGGATGGTTTCAGGATGATTCAAGTGCATTACATTTCTTGCATACTTTATTTCTATTATTATTACATTGTAATATATAATGAAATAATTATACAAAGCAATTGATTTATTATGGTCTCTGTGCAGTCAAACCTCTCTACTAATGATAATCTGTATTTGCAGCCGCTCCCCAGTGCTAGCTAGCATCACTGTCTCAGCGCCACCTCAGATCATCAGGCATCAGATTCTCGTAAGGAGCGCGCAGCCTAGATCCCTCACATGTGCAGTTCACAGTAGGGTTTGCGCTCCTATGAGAATCTAATGCTGCCGCTGATCTGACAAGAGGCAGAGCTCAGGCACTTATGCAAGTGATAGGGAGCGGCTGTAAATACAGATGAAGCTTTGCTCTCTCACCCGCTGCTCACCTCCTGCTGTGAAGGCCGGTTCCTAACAAGGGGTTGGGGACCCGTGTTATATATAATACATTGAATCATTAAGTTGTAACCTGAAACTAATATAACATTATATGTCAATTATATCTCAATTAAAAAAAATTAAAAAACAAAACCAAAAAACCCCATAATGAGATACAGTACCAAGTGCTAGCAAATATGTACTTGGAATTCTCTTACATCACTGATGGGAATGCAAAATGTTACAGCCCCTTAGAGAAGTTTGGCAGTCTAATAAATTAAACATACACATACAATATTACAATGTAGTCCTACTCCTATGTATTTACTCATGAGAAATTAAAACTGGTTTACACAAAAAAATTGAACATGAATTTTTAGTGTTTTTTATTCATAACCCCCTACCCTGGAAATAAATGAAATATCCACTGGTGAATGGAGAAAACAGCTGTGGTACATCTATACAACGGAATGCTGCTTAGCAATAAAATGAACTGAACTACTGATACGCACAACATTATGGATAAATCTTATAAGTATTTTGCTAAGTGAAAGATACAAAGGCCATGAGGGAAATTTGAGGGGTGACAAAGCTGTCACATATCTTCATTGTGATGGCAGTTACATGACTGTGCATTTTGCCAAAACTCAGAACTCTTAACTTTTACTCCTAAATTTTCTCTACTTAGCATTAAATTACTTATTTTCTCTCAAATTCTTTAGAAACAAAGAAGCATCTGTATCCTCTACTCATACTTTTATAGAACAGTAATTAAACATCTGAGAATGATAGATACGATTTGAAATACTGTGCAAATACAGAATTATTAGAAAATAATTTGTTGGTTCATTCTAATATTTATTTTTAAAAATACGCACAGAAGAGAAGGGACCTTCAAGATGGTGGAAGAGTAAGACGTGGAGATCACCTTCCTCCCCACAAATACGTCAAAAATAAAACTAAATGTGGAACAACTCCTACAGGACACCTACTGAACACTGGAAGAAGACCTCAGACTTCCCAAAAGGCAAAAAACTCCCCACGTACCTGGGTATGACAAAAGAAAAAAGAAAAAACAGAGACAAAAGAATAGGGATGGGACCTGCACCTTTGGGAGGGAGCTGTGAAGGAGGAAAAGTTTCCCCCATTAGGAAACCCCTCACTGTTGGAGATGGGGGTGGGCAGGGGGGGAGTCTCAAAGCCACAGAGGAGAGCGCAGCAACAGGGGGGCAGAGGGCAAAGCAGAGAGATTCCCGCACAGGGTATCGGTGCCGACCACCACTCAACAGCCTGAGAGGCATGTCTGCTCACCTGCCATGGTGGGTGGGGGCTGGGAGCTGAGGCTCAGGAATTGGAGGTCAGATCCCAAGGAGAGGACTGGGGTTGGCTGCGGGAACACAGCCTGAAGGGGGCTAGTGCGCCACAGCCGGCCAGGAGGGAGTCCGGGAAAAAGTCTGGAACTGCCTAAGAGGCAAGACACCACTGTTTCAGGGTGAACGAGGAGACAGGATTCCTCCACTGTCAGCCCACAGAGGCAGAGCACAACGTAAATGAGCTCCAGAGACGGGCGTGAGCCGCAGCTAATAGCACGGACACCAGAGATGAGCATGAAATGCTAACGCTTCTGCTGCAGCCACCAAAAAAATATATATATTTTTGTAACCTGAAACTAATATATATATATTACATATATATACATACATACATACATATATATGTATGTATGTGTATATATATATATATATATATATATATATATTTCCTGAAAATATTCAGGAAAAAACGCATATGCACTTTTTGGCCAACCAAGCAAGCAGGCAATGTAAATCCGCACTACAAAGAAGTCTCACTTACCACCGACCCAAAGGGCCATCCGAAAAAAGTACAAAAACCACAGAGGCAGGACAGGCCATGGAGAACAGGGAGCCTTGTTACCCTGATGGGCGGAATGTAAGTCGCCAACAGCCACTCTGGAGAAGTGTATGCTGTTTCCTGAAACATCTAAAACACAGAGATACAGAGTACAGGGCACTTTCACTCATGGGCATATATCTTGTGAAAACTAAAAATCAAAAAGACACAGCCACCCCAAAGTTTAGGGCTGCTCTGTTTACAAAAACCTCGACTTCAGTACACCTTAAATATCCAAGGAAAGAGAAAAATGGATAAACAAGTTTGGTACTTATGTACAATGGAATATCACTCAGCCATGAAATCAATGTCATAAGGCCAGTAGCAGCATAAGAGTGGATTTAGGTACGATGATTCTAAGTGAAATAATTCACAGAGAAAAAGAAACATCATAAGATATCACTTATAGAGGGAATGTGAACATCGCTACACATGAGGTGAATTACAAAACAGAACAGAGTCACACATTTAGGAAAAGCACTTATGCCTGCTTAAGGGGAAAGGTGAGGTGGGGTGATGAATACAACCAGAGTTTGAAATTAACACAGATACCATTCCATAAACCAAATATGTATTAGACAAGACCTACGCTTTGCTCAATGAACTGGACTCTACACCCCCTATGCACCGCACAGGAATATATCTGCCTAGTAAAAATCTTAAAACCTATGTGTCTCCGTAAGGGAATCAACGGTGTGTAGAGCGGCATAAACAGAGCAGTGAAAATCAGCTAAACCCCATTATAAAAATAAATTTCAAAAAAAACAAAAACACAAAGACATCGACAGAGAGAGAAATTCTTACAAAATTCGTTCAGGGGCTGTGATGCACCCTGGATTGACCACATCTACACCCACAGTTGGATGAGACATAAGGCTGGACACTTGGGGCTAAGAGGACTGGTGAGTTTGGGTGAGGAAATGCAGACCCTTTAAAGCAATACTGCGTGCCCCCATTCCATGGGTCCCAACTCTCCAGGTATAAGGGAATCTTCCTACAGCTAAAACATGCATGGGAAACACGAAGAATGGTACACCGTGTGATCGGGATCGGTATCTAAAACGCACCTCATTTTTCTTCTCCTAGAGCTCAGGATCGCCATTCCAGCTGCTTTACTGAAAATCTCCCCATTAGGAGAGTCAGCGCCTTTAACCTCCTGTTTCGCACAACCTGCAATTAGTGTGGAGGATGAATGGGATGAGGGGGAACCAATGAGAGAATAGCTGTAGGTGTTTGGACGGGAACATGTCACTCTAATTTCCCATCAGGAAGAAGAATTAACCAAAGGCTCAGCCTGCCGCCCAGGAACCAGAATAGGGCCTAAAGCAATCCTGCGGTTTTGCGGCCAGCTCACAAAACAGCGAGTTGACAAATGGAGCTCAGGGGCGCTGCAATTCACAAACCTGCAGAGTTATAAAGGACAACTATCGTCGAAAAATATATTGAGGTAAGGCAAAGAAGAGGATTTGAAACCAAGGCAGAATTGAAGTAAACAGGTTTCAACAGGTAGATTGAGGTCTCCATTAAAGCACATGAAAAGCGGCAGAACTTCGACAATGATGCAATTGGCCAAAAAAAGCGTATGCCTTTATTCCTGAATATATTCAGGAAAAAACGCATACGCCCTTTTTGGCCAACCAATCAAGCGGGCAATGCAAATCCACACAACAAAGAAGTCTCTCTTCCCACCAGTCCAAAGGGCCATCCGAAAAACGTGTAAAATCCCGAGAGGCCGGACAGGCCATGGAGAACATGGAGACTTGTTACACTGATGGGCGGGATGTAAATTGCCAACAACCAATCTGGAGAAGTTTATGGTGTTTCCTGAAACATGTAAAAAAAACAGAGCTATACCGCATAGGACACTTCCACTCATGGGCATATATCTTGGTAAAACTAAAAATCAACAAGACACAGCCACCCCAAAATATAGGGATGCTCTGCTTACAAAAACCTCGACTTCGGTACACCTTCAATATCCAAGGAAAGAGAAAAATGGATAAACAAGTTGTGGTATTTATGTAGAATGGAATAACACTCAGCCATGAAATCAATGTCATAAGGCCAGCAGCAGCATAATGAGTGGATTGAGGCACGATGATTCTAAGTGAAAGAAGTCACACAGAAAAAGAAACTTAACATAAGTTATCAATTATAGAGGGAATGTAAACATGGCTACACATGAGCTGAATTACAAAACAGAACAGGGTCTCACATTTAGAAAACGCACTTATGCCTGCTTAAGGGGAAAGGTGAGATGGGGTGATGCATAAAACCAGAGTTTGAAATTAGCACAGATACTGTTCCATAAACCAAATAAGTAATAGACAAGACCTACTCTTTGCTCAATGAACTGGACTCGACAACCCCTATGACTGCAGAGGAATGTATCTGACTAGTAAGAATCTTTAAACCTATGTATTGATATGTCTCCGTAAGGGAATCAAGTGTGTGTAGAGCGGCATAAACACTGCAGTGAAAATTAGCTAAACCCCATTATAAAAATAAATTTCAAAAAACAAAAAAAACGCAAGGAGAGTGAAAAGGAGAGAAATTCTTACAAAATTCGTTCAGGGGCTGTGATGCACCATGGATTGACAATATCTACACCCAGAGCTGGATAAGACATAAGGCTGGACACTTGGGGCTGAGACGACTGGTGAGGTTGGGTGAGCAAATGCAGACCCTTTAAAGCAATACTGTGTGCTACCCATTCCATGGGCCCCAACTCTCCAGGTTTAAGGGAATCTTCCTTCAGCTAACACATGCATGGGAAACCCAGAGGATGGTACACCTTGTGATCGGGAACGGTTTCTAAAAAACACCTCATTTTTCCTCTCCTGGTGCTCGGGTTTGCCATTCCAGCCGCATTACTAACTATCTCCCCATTTGGAGAGTCAGTGCCTTTAACCTCCTGTTTCGCACAATCTGCAAGTAGTGCGGAGGATGAACAGGATGAGGGGGAAGCAATGAGAGAATAGCTGTAGGTGTTTGGACGGGCACATGTCACTGTAATTTCTCATCAGGAAGAAAAATTAACCAAAGGCTCAGCCTGCCGCCCTGGAACCAGAATAGGGCCTGAAGCAATCCTGCGGTTTTGTGGCCAGCTCACAAAAAAACGAGTTGAAAAATGGAGCTCAGGGGCAGTGCAATTCACAAACCTGCAGAGTTATAAAGGACAACTATCATCGAAAAATATATTGAGGTAAGGCAAAGAAGAGTTTCTGAAACCAAGGCAGAATTGCAGGAAACAGGTTTCAAGAGGTAGATTGGAGTCTCCTTTAAAGCACATGAAAAGCGGCAGAATATCGACAATGATGCAGTTGGCCAAAAAGGTCATATGCATTTTTTCACGAATATATTCACAAAAAAATGCATACCGCCTTTTTGGCCAACCAAACAAGCGGGCAATGCAAATCCGCACTATAAACCAGAGAGGCAGGACAGGCCATGGAGAACAGGGAGCCTTGTTACCCTGATGGGCGGAATGTAAGTCGCCAACAGCCACTCTGGAGAAGTGTATGGTGTTTCCTGAAACATCTAAAACACAGAGATACAGAGTACATGGCACTTTCACTCATGGGCATATATCTTGGGAAAACTAAACATCAACAAGACACAGCCACCCCAAAGTTTAGGGCTGCTCTGTTTACAAAGACCTCGACTTCAGTACAACTTAAATATCCCAGGAAAGAGAAAAATGGATAAAGAAGTTGTGGTACTTATGTACAATGGAATATCACTCAGCCATGAAATCAATGTCATAAGGCCAGTAGCAGCATAATGAGTGGATTTAGGTACGATGATTCTAAGTGAAATCATTCACACAGAAAAAGAAACTTATCATAAGATATCACTTATAGAGGGAATGTAAACATCTCTACACATGAACTGAATTGCAAAACGGAAGAGAGTCACACATTTAGAAAGCACACTTACGCCTGCTAAAGTGGAAAGTTGAGGTGCGGTGATGCATAACACAAGAGTTTGAAATTAGCACAGATACCGTTCCATAAAACAAATATTTAATAGACAAGACCTACTCCTTGCTCAATGAACTGGACTCAACACGCCCTATTCACCGCAGGAGAAGATAACTGACTAGTAAGAATCTTAAAACCTATATATTGATGTCTCTCTGTAAGTGAATCATGGGTGTGTAGAGCTGCATAAACACAGCAGTGAAAATCAGCTGAACCGCATTATAAGAATAAATTTCAAGCACAGAACAGAAAGATAGTGAAAGAGAGATAGTCTTACAAAATTCGTTCAGGGGCTGTGATGCATTGTGGATTGACCACATCTACATACACAGCTTTGTGAGACATAAGGCTGGACACTCTTGGGGCTGAGAGGATTGGTGAGGTTGGGTGAGCAAATACAGACCCTTTAAAGAAATACTGCATGCTACCATTCCATGGGTCCCAACTTCCCAGGTTCAAGGGAAAATTCCTACAGCTACAACATGCATGGAAACCCAGAGAATGGTACACCGTGTGATCGGGAAAGGTTTCTAAAACCCACCTCATTTTTCATCTCCTGGTGCTCGCGTTTGCCATTCCGACCGCTTTACTAACAATCTCCCCACTTGGAGAGTCAGCGCCTTTAATCTCCTGTTTCACACAGTCTGCAATTAGTTCGGAGGATGAACGGGAAGAGGGGGAACCAATGACAGACTAGCTGTAGGTGTTTCGACAGGCACATGTCAGTCTAATTTCCCATCAGGAAGAATAATTAAACAAAGGTTCAGCCTTCGCTCCGGAACCAGCATAGGGCCTGAAGCAATCCATCGTAAAAATAAATATATTCAGGAAAAACGCATACGCTCTTTTTGGCCATGCAAACAAGTGCCAAATGCAAATCAGCACTACAAAGAAGTCTCACTTCACATTCGTCAAAAGCGCCGTCCTAGAAAAGTGTAAAACCAGAAATGCAGCACAGGCCATGGAGAAAAGGGAGCCTTGTTAAGTTGATGGGGGGGATGTAAATAGGTATGGCCACTCTGGAGATGTGTATGGTGTTTCCTAAAACATCTAAAATGAAGAACTACAGAGCATATGGTACTTCCACTCTTGGGCGTGTATCTTGGGAAAACCAAACATCGACAGGACACAGGCACTGCTACGTTTAGTGTTACCCTGTTTAGAAATGCCTTGACTTGGGTACAACTTACATGTCCTTCGAAGTAAAGAATGGATAAAGAAGATGTGGTACTTATTTACAATGGAATATTACTGAGCAATTAAGTCAGTGAAATAAGGCCAGTTGCAGCAACTCGTGGAGGTACGATCATTCTATGTGACATAAGTCAGACATAAAAAGAGACTTATCATAAGGTATCACTTATAGATGGTACCTAAAAATGGCTACACATGAACTCAGTTACAAAACAGAAACAGAGTCACACATTTAGAAAACACACTTATGGCTGCTAAAGGAGAACGGTGGGGTGGGGTGATGCATAAATGAGGAGGATGGAATTAGCATAGATACGGTTCCATATACAAAATAGGTAATCGACAGGACCTACTGTATATCTCAAAGAGCTGGACTCAGCACACTGTTGTCGCCGGAAAAGGATATATAAGACTGGTAAGAATCCTTAAAAAATTTATTGATGTCTCTCTTTAAGTGAATCAAGTGGGTAGATGTAGAACAGGAAGAAAGGCAGTATTGAAAATCAGCTATACCCTATTATAAAATTAAATAACAAGAACAAAAAAAAAAGACAGTGAGAGAGAGAGAAATTCTTACAAAATTTGTTCAAGGGCTGTGATGCAACCTGGACTGAACACATCTAGACACACAGCTGGATGGGATGTAAGGCTCTACACTCCTGGGCCTGAGAGGCTTGGTGAGGATGGGACAGCAAATGCAGCCCTTTTAGAGTAATACTGCCTGGTACCCATTCCATGGGCCCCATATCTCCAGGTGCAGGGGACACATCCTACAGCTAAAACATGCATGGGACATCCAGAGGATGGTACACCGTCTATTCAGGAAGAGTTTGGGAAAGTCACCTCATCTCCACTTCTCCTGGTATTCGGGTTCCCCAGCTCCTTTCCTTAGAGTCTCCCCACTTTGGGAAGGCAGCACACTCAACAGCCGGTTTTGCACAGCTTGGAATTTTCTGTGAGAAGAAGGGGAATGGGGGGATGGAATGAGACACAAGCCCTAGATGTTTGGACAGGCATATGCCACTCTAGTTTCCTAATCTGGAATAAGAATTTCCCTATCCTTCAGGTGCCCCAGTAACCAGAATGGGTCTGTAGAAATCCTGCCCCTTTGTGGCTGCTTCCCTAAACAAGAAGTTGAAAACTGGTGCTTAGGGGCACTGCAATTCACAAACATGCAGGGTTGTAATTGACACCTCTAATGGAGTCATTTCTTGAGCCAAGTATTCATAAAGGCCTTGTAGCAAGGCAGAATTGCAGGAAAGGGATTTCAAGAGGTAGTTTGCACTCGCCATTAAAGCACATGCAAAGCCGCTGAACATCGCCAATGATGCAGTTTGCCAAAAAGGCCGTATGTGTTATTCTTTAATATATTCAGGAAAAACCCTTACTCCATTTTTGGCCAACAAAACAGGAGGGTAATGTAAATTAATACTACAAAGAGGTATCACTTTGCACCAGTCAGAATGGCCAAGCTCACAAAATGTAAAACCTGAAATGCAGGACAGGGTGTGGAGAAAAGGGAACCCTGACAAGCTGATGGTGGGAATGTAAACTGATAACAGCCACTGTAGAGAAATGGGTGGTGATTCCTTAAAAATCTCAAAAACAGAGCTTCAGGGCATATGGCGCTTCCACTCCTGGGCCTGTATGTTGGAAAAAACATAAATTGACAGGACCCATGCACTCCAAAATTTATGCAGCCCTGTTTACAAGAGCCTCTACTTGGTAGCTACCTAAACGTCCTTGGAAGGAAGACTGGATGAAGAAATTATGGTAGATATGTACAATGGAATATTACACAGCCATGAAATGAATGGAATAAGGCCATTTGCAGCCACTCGGAAGGACCTAGATACATTCATATTAAGAATCATAAATCGGACAATGATAAATATCATATGACATTACTTATTGGTGGAATCTAACAATTGATACAAAGGTACTATCTTACAACACAGAAACAGAGTCCCAGACTTAGAACACAAACTTATGGTTACCAAACTGGAAAGGTGTGTTGGAGGCATAAATCATGAGGTTGGAGTTAGTATATGCATATTTACAGAGAGAAAATTTGTAATCAACATGGACCTGGTGTAGAGCACTTGGAACTCTTCCCAACACCCTTTAGTAACCTCAATGGGAAAATAATTCCAGAAAGAATATATAGTCATCTCTGTATAAGTGAATCACGTTGGTGTATATCAAAAACGAACACAACATGGTAAATCAACTATACTCCATTATAAATTTTAAATGAATTATAGAAAAGAAAAATGATCACTAAATTCGTTTAGTCACGGTGAATGTGCTAGTGTCACATCCCTGGACATAGACCCTATTTGGTCCCAAGGCTGGACTGTTGTGGGCCTGAGGACCTGGGGAGGATATGCCAGCTAATTCGACCCCTTGAACATGTAGTACCTGGTCCCCTCTGCATGGGATCACAATCTCCAGATCTAAGTGTGCCCTCATACGAGTAAACCAACCCTCTGACACACAAAGGATGGTGGACTCTCTGGGCTGGATGACATTTGGAAAATCACCTGGTCTGAACATATCCTGGTGTTTGGGTTCCAACCTCCCGACTCCGTTAGGGTCATCCCACTCTACAAGACAGCACCCTCAACAGGTGATTTTGCAGGGGTATATACTAGTTCGGGGGATGAAGGGTAAGGGGAAGAAGGAATGGGACAGAAGCCCTTACATGTTTGGTCAGGCACATTCCACTCTAACTTAAAACCCAGGAACAGGACTTTCCCTAATCTAAGGTTGTGTCAGTAACCAGAGATGGACAGTAGAAATCCTGCCGCATTCTGTTTCCCGTAACAACAATTCTAAAACTGGACCTTATAGGCACTTCACATTCACAATGCCTGGGGAGCTGTAAATGGCAACAGCCCTCAAAAAATGTCTTGGGGTAGGTAATCGAAATAGACTTCAAAACAAGCCAACCTTTCAATAACCCTTTTTCAAGGGGTAAATTTTACTCACACTGTTCAAAAAAAACCCAGCACATATGAAGGTGCTCACCACTGCTTTATGTTAGACAAATGCAAATCAGATGTACAAACAAGTATCACCTGGAACCACTCAGAATAGCCATCCTCACAATGTCTAGAAACAAGAAATGCTTCAGAGGGTGTGGAAAAAAGAGAAACCTACTACTTATTATTATTATTTTTTAATCTGTGTTGGGTCTTCATTGCTGCGTGCGGCTTTTCTATAATTGCAGCAAGCGGGGGCTACTCATCGTTGTGGTATGCAGCCTTCTGTTTGCGGTGGCTCCTCTTGTTGTGGAGCACAGGCTCTAGGCACACAGGCTTCAGTAGTTGTGGCACGTGAGCTCAGTAGTTGTGCCTCGTGGGCTCTAGAGCACAGACTCAGTAGTTGTGGTGCACGGGCTTAGTTGCTCTGCAGTGTGTGGGATCTTCCTGGGCCAGGGCTCAAACCTGTGTCCTGTGCACTGGCAGGCGGATTCTTAACCACTGTGCCACCAGTACTACGTTACTAGTGGCAATGCCAATTGGTATCAGCCACTATGGGGCACAGAATGGAGGTTACCAGAGTAAGGGGAGGCAGGAGGGATAAACTGGAAATTGGGATTAACATATACACACCACTACATATAAAAGAGATATCAAATAAGGGCCTACTGTATAGCACAGCGAACTCTACTCAATACTATGTAATGACCTGTATGGGAAAGGAATCCAAAAGGGATTGGATATATGTATAACTGCTTCACTCTGCTGTGCAGCAGAAAGTAACACAACATCGTAAATCAACTATACTCCAAAAAAAATTGAAATTGAAATGAAATGAAATAAAATAAAATAAAATAGAGCTACCAGATGATCCAGCAAGTTCACTCCTGTGCGCATATCTGGAGGAAACCACAAATCGAAAAGACACACCTTCCCCAATGTTCACTGCAACACTCTTTACAATAGCGAAGACATGGAAGCAACCAAAATGTCCATCAACATATGAATATAGGTAAAGAATATGTGATACATATATATAATGGAATATAACACAGCCATAAAATAGAAGAAAATAATGCCAATTGCAGTAACATGGATGGACCTAGAGATGATTGTACTAAGTGAAGTAAGTCAGACACAGTAAGACAAATATTGTATGATATCACTTCTAGGTGGAACCTAAAAATTGATACAAATGAACTAACTTACAAAACACAGGCAGACTCACAGACTTGGAAAACAAATTTATGGTTACCAAAGGGGAAAGGTGGGGGGTAGGGATAAATCAGGAACTTGGGGGAAACATATGAATACTGCTATATATAACATAGATAAGCAACAAGGACCTACTGTATAGCACAGGGAACTCTACTCAATATTCTGGGAATACCTTTATCAGAAAAGAATCTGAAAAAGAATGAATATATGCATATGTGTAACTGAATCACTTGCTGTGCAGCTGAAATGAACACAACGTTGTAAATCAACTATATTCCAAGAAAATTTAAATTACAAAATAAAGAAAATCACCTATATTTCAAAAGAAAAAAAGAATTCCCACATATTTTTATGGCTTGATAGCTTACTTTTTTAGTGCTCATTATTATCCCATTCACAGAATATATTAATACTATATCATTTCATTCACCTATTGGAGGACACCTTAGTTTCATTCACATTTTGGCAATATTGAATTAGGTGCTATAAATATCCATACGCAGGTTTTCGTCTGGAAGTATGTTTTAAACTACTTTCAGTAAATATCCATGAGAACACTTGCCGGATTGTAGAGTAAGGGAATGTTCAATATTATAGCAAGTGTCAATCAGACTACCAAAGTAGCTCTATTATTTTTCATTTCCACCAATAACAAATGACATTTCCTATTGTTCCACATCCCCTACAGAATTTGTTCTTGTCATTGTTCACATTTTAGCCATTCTAATGGCTAAAATCGTATGTAAATGTATTGTTAATTTGCTTTTTGATGGCAGCATGTAATCTGAATTATTCTTCTGTATAGTTATATGCATAGTGTCTATTTTCTTTGGTGAGGTGTCTGTAAAGTATATTGGTCCACATTTTATTTAGGCTGCTTTCATTTTTTTCTACCCAATCTGTATTTGTTTTATTTATTTTCGTGCCTTATTGCATTAGCAAGGACTTGGAGTAAAATATGGAAAAGGAGTCATGAAAGGGAACATCCTTGCTTTTACCTGAACTCAGTGGAAAAGCTTCATGTTTTTGACCATTAATCATGATGTAAGATAAAAGTTTCCTCTAGATCTTTGTTATCAACTTGAGAAAGCTCCAGTCTATTTCTTTAACTGAGAGTTTTTATGAAGAGTGGGTGTTAGATTTTTTCAAAGGTCTTCTGAATCTATTGATATGCTAACAATTGTCTTTAGGGTGTTGATATGATGGATATAATTATTTGATTTTAGAATGTTGAACCAGCCTTGCATAGTTGGGATTATTCCCTCTCATTCATGATATAAAATTCTCTCAAAATATTGTTGGATTTGATCTGTTAATATTTTGTTGAGGATTTTTGCACTGATGTTCCTGAGAGATATTGGTCAGTTTTCTTAACTATTCATATGTTCCTCTAAGTTTGGATGCTGTGGATTTAGTGTCAGACATTCATTTGGGGGAGAGTCTCAGTCATTTTTAAAAACTATTTTCTGTTCTTTGCTTTCTTTATTCTCCTCCTGCTATACCATTATGTATAGGTCACAGCATTTTCATTGTTCCACAATTATTGATTACTCTGATCTGTTGATTTCTTTCCTGCCCATTTTCTCTTTTCTTTTGAGGTTTAAAGGTTTCTCTTGATATGTCTTCAAGCTCACAGATGTTTCTCCTCAGCCAGCTCTTTGACTGCTAAAACAAAATACGAGGGACTTGGTATTTTATAAATAACAGAATATTTTTGTTTTCTCATAATTGCTGAGGCTGAAAAGTTCAAGAACAAGTTACCAGGGGATTCACTGGTGGCACAGTGGTTAAGAATCTGCCTACCAATAAAGTGGACACGGGTTGGAGCCCTGGTCCTGGAAGATCCCACATGCCATGGAACAACTAAGCCCCCATGCACCACAAATACTGAGCCTGTACTCTAGAGACCACAGGCCACAGCTACTGAGCCCATGTGCCACAACTACTGAAACCTGCACGCCTAGAGCCCATGCTGCGCAACAAGAGAAGCCACCCAATGAGAAGCCCACATGCTCGGCAATGAAATCATGTGATGGGCATGAGATTTGTGTGCTACATTTATTAGGTCACTGATCCCATGTTTGAGGTCTCTGGCCTCATGACCTAATCACCTCCCAAAAGCTCCACCTCCTAATACCATCAACATGGGAGCTGGGTTTCAAAATTTTAAAATTAGAGGAACAAAATGTTTACACCATAACAGGGACCACAGAGTTAACTGATTTTTCCTTTCATGTTAAAGGTTTGCACATTTATATTTATTATATACTCCCAAAACCCTTGTTCTTTTTTTTTAAGATTCTTTTCCTATATATGTCAGTACACAACATTGAGTAGAGTTCCCTGTGCTATAAAGCAGGTCCTTATCAATACTTATGTATTTTAAACATACTAGTGTGTATAGGTCAGTCCCAATCTCCCAATTTATCCCTTCCCCACTTATCCCCTGGTAACCATAAGCTTGTTTTCTATATCCATGACTCTATTTCTGTTGTGTAAATAAGTTCATTTGTACCTTTCTTTTCTTTTTTAGATTCCTCATATAAGCAATATCAAATGATATCTTTCTGTGTCTGACTTGCTTCACTCAGTATAACAATCTCTAGGTCCATCCATGTTGCTATAAAACCCTTAATTGTTAAGGATAACTCTCAATTTTTTCCAGTATCACCAGCAATTCTTTCTGTCAGACATGTGATAACACTTTTTAAACAGGGATATTGAGACCAAGGCTCCTGACCTGCAAACAAACAAAACATCATTTATATAGTGAAAACTTATCATGTCAAAGGATGAAAGCACTTGGTGTACATCCCTTTGCACCCACTGCTGACAGAGGGCAGAGGAGTTTGACTCACTAATCTTCCTTACGTGCACTTCTTCCTAATGGGGTATTCCATCTAAAACTTATAAGAAGCGGGAATGCATCATGGAACACACCAATCTCTACTACAGATTCTGAAGCAGCAAAAAAGCAAAAACAAAAACATGATGAATCCATCCAAACGGTTCTGTCCACATTGTTGCAATAGTTTCCCTCGCACTGTGAACCCTTTTCAAACCCTATCACTTGAACCTACTTTCATTTTTTTCAACAAAAATAATGTTAACCTGCAGTCACACGCTCCAGTAATATTACACTATCCCTTGTGCAAGGACGTAGGAATTTGAGGAGTTATGGGAGGCTATCATGAGAGGTTGCCTAGAGTAATTAGGACATTTCATTTAATGTTGGCTCTTCTCCCTAAGATGTCTGCTGTCCTCTTCTTTTTGAAGCTACTAGCATTGAGAAAGTGACCAAAATAAGGCCCTTCTCTTTTACTGCCCATGAATGCAGCTGTGATTAACCCCACAGACATTGGTGCTTCCAGAATCCCCTGAACCTACTGACCCTCCATGCATGGCATGACATAGCTAAGGATGGTGCCGTGTATACTTGTATAGAGCATGCTATAAAATTTTCGAGTCTTCCCTTCCTCATAATTCCAAAGAATAGATTTCTTTGGATTTCTGCTTAATGCTGCTGGAGTTGGTACGTAAGTTGAGGGAGGTATCAGGGCACACCAAAAGAGAGGGTAACTGCACAGAAAATACAAGCAGGTATATTTCTGTGTAGTTTCAAGCAGCTTATTTGCTATATCAACCATGGTGACATGTTAAGCCTTCCTCTTTCTACTAGTAGTACAACAAACATAAAGGATATTTAGGCTGCTTGTTTTATCCCCACCTCTCTCAATTGATCTGCATTCACATATAGGACAATGAAGTGCCCTTTCTACCATCTTAACCAATACTTGAGAACTAGAAAATGTCCAGATTTTTCCAGGGATTATTTGCATATTCCCCAATCAGGACTATGGAGAAATCTAACCTATTGTGTTTAATGAAGTCATATCTCTGACGGCATCCCATCATCAACAAAACTGGAAAGAAATTTGAAGGGTCTTAGATTTACCATATTTGAAATTCCAATATTTTAGCCTGACACATTTTTGGAGTTTAGAAAAAAATATTTTACATGAGACAAAAAATCATTTTCATGACACAAAAAGACAGCAATAGTTTTATATTTTTATCTGTTCCACTTGCACACCAATGTCTCATGGGGTTATGTAAAGCAGTCCTGTTGGGTGCTGTGCATAGTGCAAGTATGGATTAAAGCTTAGGAATCTTAAGCTTCAGTCACCTGAAACTTTTAAATTAGGATGGAAGCAATCCTGTCCAACATTTGAGCAGAGCAAGACACTGTCTTTATTTTATTTGTCAGGTAATTAATCTGTCTTTTTCCCCAAAGAGAGAAACAACTGGCATCTTCCATCAATGTGTTGTACAAAAATCTTTGAACACAGAGTACAAGCAGAGTCTGTTACAAGATGTGAAGAAAAAAGAGACCCTTGTGGCATTTTCTCGTAACTTATTGCAATCTCCCATTTAAAATGTGGGAATAATCAATCTTCTGAGGAAAAAAACCCAAGGAAGGTTTTTGCTTCTGTGGAATAATGGGATTGCTAAAGATTTCAGGAGGCCAGACGAATTAGTGAGAATGACCATGAGAAATCAGAGAAAAGTCAGACCCATGGATGAAGTGATGTTTACCTCTGTGAATCAATGAGAAGTAGGAGCAAATGAAAAGAAAGCTGAATACAACATTTTCTGAATAAATGTAACCTTTCAGCTGTCATAGAAAAATTAATAGTCACTATGATACAATATATTTAGTTTAGAAAGTTAATTAAATTTAAAGATTAATAATTAGATTTATTGAAGAAATGAAAACATTTGTGGTTTAGAATAAATAATGTGTTCTGCTACAGATAATAAGACTACATAAATAAATAGAAATAAGACTAAATAAATAAATAGGAAACTAACAAATTAGATGTTATTAACATTAAAAACTGACACTCATCTAAAGAAAGAGAAGGAGAGACAGAAAGAGAGAAGAACTCATAGCAAGCATATATTAAAAACTCCTAAATAAGAAGTCTTCGGATGTTAAAAAAAAAAAGAAGTCTTCAATAAGAAGATAATGTAATAGCAAAAATGGGGAAAATATACCAAAAGATATTTCAAAAAACAGAGTACAGAATGTTAATTAAACATATCAAAAGATGCTTGGCTTCTTAGTAGTCAATTAAATGCAAAAAAGTGATACCTTTAATTATCACTCACCAACCAGAAAGTTCAAATGAAAATGACAGGTATTATCAAGTTTGACAAGAATGTGCATAATCCTTGAATCTCATTCACTGCCACTGAGGATAAAAAAATCATACAAATGAGTGAAGTAAGTCAGAAAGAGAAAGACAAATACCATTATGCTAACACATATACATGGAATTTAAGAAAAAAAACTGTCATGAAGAACCTAGGGGTAAGACAGGAATAAAGACACAGACCTACTAGAGACTGGACTTGAGGATATGGGGAGGGGGAAGGGTGAGCTGTGACAAAGCGAGAGAGAGGCATGGACATATATACACTACCAAACGTAAGGTAGATAGCTAGTGGGAAGCAGCCGCATAGCACAGGGAGATCAGCTCAGTGCTTTGTGACCACATAGAGGGGTGGGATGGGGAGGGTGGGAGGGAGGGAGATGCAAGAGGGAAGAGATATGGGAACATATGTATATGTATAACTGATTTGCTTTGTTATAAAGCAGAAACTAATACACCACTGTGAAGCAATTATACTCCAATAAAGATGTAAAAAGAAAAAGAAAAATCATACATGTTTTGAAAATATTTAGAAATATCTAAAAAGATAAACGCATGAAAGCTATGACTCAAAAATTTTACTACTACATGTACACTGAACAATAATTTATACACACACCACCAAAGCTCAAGTTCTAGAATTTATATACCAGTGCTATTCTCAACAGACACAAATTGAAAATCACTCATATTGTAATACACATTGGAATAAATTAATTGTTAAATATTTACACTATGGAATCCTATGCAACAGTGGCAATGCATGATCACAACAGGAAACCATATAGGCATATTCACAAGCAATATAAAATAAAAAAGCCGAATCCAAAAGTGATTTTACTGTGCCATAACATTTATATAGACTACAAAATACAGGTAACATGATCTTTTTGTTAGATACAAGAACAATCTTAAACCTTAAGGGGAGTCACTAGAATGGGACCAGGGGGCCTCTGAGTATCTGGCAATTTTCTGTGTCTTTATCTAGAAGCTATGTATAGAGTGTATTCAGATTCTGATTTTCTGAAATGTGTCATTTCCTTACAAACCATGCACGTTTTTAGTTGTTTTTTATACATAACAAAAAGTAAAAACGATAGACTAGGGAAGGTAATTATATTAGCACTTTAATATCCATGCTTTTCAAGGTGGAACTGAAAGGTATGAAATACTTGACACTGTGATTACTTCTTAAAAGGTGAAAATTTGAGATTAATAAATAAGACATACTTCTTCATATATCATCCTCAAACAGGAGGGGTAGAAAGGAGTATTATTATTTTTTTATTGAATACAGAATTGTTAAGATAGAAAATAATGAAAACAGACTAGGTTTAAAAAAGAGCACAATGGCCTTCCCTGGTGGCACAGTGGGTAAGAATTTGCCTGCCAGTGCAGGGGACAGGGGTTCAATCCCTGGTCTGGGAAGATCCCACATGCTGCCGAGCAACTAAAACCGTGTGCCACAACTACTGAGCCTGCGCTCTAGCGCCAGCAAGCAACAACTATTGAGCCTGCATGACACAACTACTGAAGCCCATGCACCTAGAGACCATACTCCACAACAGGAGAAATGACCACAAGGAGAAGTCCGTGCACCACAATGATGAAAGCCCTGCTTGACACAACTAGAGAAAACATGTGCAGCAACGAAGACCCAACACAACCAAAAATAAATAAAATTAAATCTTTTGAATTTTGAGATGACTCACTCACGTGGCTGTAGGTAAGAGGCCTCAGTTCCTTGCCACATGGATCTCTCCTTAGGTCTGTTTGAGTGTCCTCATGAAATGGCAGCTGGCTTACCCCAGGATGAGTGATCTAGCAGAAACCAAAGCAGAAGCTGCAATGTCTTTTATAATTTTGGAAGCTGCACTTTGTCATTTCTGCAATTTCTTATTAGTTTAACAGTCAGCCCTTTTCAAGAGCCACACAGGTACATGAAGACTGGGAGATAATTAGGGGATAATTAGGGCCATCTTAGAGGCTGGCTACCAAAGTGGCTGACTAGCCAAAAACTGAATTTTGTTTTCTTCACTTCTGGAGAGAAAATGGTCAGTGAATCTCATTGGTGGTCTTTGAGGTGTACCAAAGCTACCTCTTGCCCTCACCCCCAGCCACGTGGCTGACAGGGTCTTGGTGCTCCAGCCGGGTGTCAGGCCTGTGCTTCTGAGGTGGGAGAGCTGAGTTCAGGACATTGGTCTACCAGAGACCTCCGGCACCTTGTAATATCAAATGGCAAAAGCCTCCCAGAGATATCCGTCTCAACGCTAAGACCCAGCTCCACTCAGAGACCAGCAAGATCCAGTGCTGGAATATCCCATGCCAAACAACTAGCAAGACAGGAATGCAGGCCCACCCATTAGCAGAGAGGCTGCCTAAAATCATAATAAGGCCACAGACACCCCAAAACACATCACCGGATGCGGACCTGTCAACCAGAAAGACAAGATCCAGACACACCCACCAGAACACAGGCACCAGTCCCCTCCACCAGAAAGCCTACACAACCCACTGAACCAACCTTAGCCACTGGGGGCAGACACCAAAAACAACGGGAGCTACGAATCAGCACCCTGCAAAAAGGAGACCCCAAACACAGTCCCCAAAGCCAAATAAGACAGAGAAACACACAGCAGATGAAGGAGCAAGGTAAGATCCCACCAGAACAAACAAATGTAGAGGAAATAGGCAGTCTAGCAGAAAAAGAATTCAGAGTAATGATAGTAAAGATGATCCCAAATCTTGGAACTGGAATGGAGAATATACAACAAACGTTTAACAAGGACCTAGAAGAACTAAAGAGCAAACAAACAATGATGAACAACACAATAAATGGAATTAAACATGCTCTAGAAGGAAACAATAGCAGAATAACTGAGGCAAAAGAATGGATAAATGACCTAGAAGACAAAATAGTAGAAAAAACTACTGCAGAGCAGAAAAAAGAAAAAAAGAATGAAAATAATTGAGGACAATCTGAAACACCTCTGGGACAACATTAAACACACCAACATTAGAATATAGGGATCTCAGAAGTAGAAGAGAAAAAGAAACAGACTGAGAAAATATTTGAAGAGATAATACTTGAAAACTTCCCTAATATGGGAAAGGAAATCATTAATCAAGTCCAGGAAGTGCAGAGAGTCCCATGCAAGATACACCCAAGGAGAAACTTGCCAAAATATATATTACTCAAACTATCAAAAATTAAATACAAAGAAAAAATATTAAAAGCAGCAAGGGAAAAACAACAAGTAACATACAAGGGAATCCCCAAAAGGTTAACGGCTAATCTTTCAGCAGAAACTCTGCAAGCCAGAAGGGACTGGCAGGACATATTTAGAGTGATGAAAGGGGAAAAGCTACAACCAAGATTACTCGACCCAGCAAGGATCTCATTCAGATTTGACAGAGAAATTAAAACCTTTACAGACAAGCAAAAGCTAAGAGAATTCAGCACCACCAAACCAGCTTTACAACAAATGCTAAAGGAACTTCTCTAGGTAGGGAACACAAGAGAAAGAGAAGACCTACAATAACAAACCCAAAACAATTAAGTAAATGGTAATAAGAACATACATATCAATAATTACCTTAAATGTAAATGGATTAAATGTTCCAACCAAAAGACACAGACTGGCTGAATGGATACAAAAACATGACCAGCAAATATGCGGTCTACAAGAGACCCACTTCAGACCTAGAGACACATACATACTGAAAGACAGGGGATGGAATAAGATATTCCATGCAAATGGAAATCAAAAGAAAGCTACAGGAGTAATTCTCATATCACACAAAAAAGACTTTAAAATAAAGACTATTACAGGAGACAAAGAAGGACACTACATAATGATCAAGGGATCGATCCAAGAAGAAGATATAACAATTGTAAATATTTATGCACCCAACACAAGAGCACCTCAATACATAAGGCAAATGCTAACAGCCATAAAAGGGGAAATCGACAGTAACACAATCATAGTAGGGGACTTTAGCACCCCTCTTTCACCAATGAACAGATCATCCAAAATGAAAATAAGGAAACACAAGCTTTAAAAGATATATTAAACAAGGTGGAATTAACTGATATTTATAGGACATTCCATCCAAAAACAACAGAATACACTTTTTCTCAAGTGCTCGTGGAACATTCTCCAGGATAGATCACATCCTGGGTCACAAAAAAAGCCTTGGTAAATTTACGAAAATTGAAATCGTAACAAGTATCTTTTCTGACTACAATGCTATCAGAATATATATCAATTACAGGAAAAGATCTGTAAAAAATACAAACACATGGACGCTAAACAATATACTACTTTATAGCCAAGACATCACTGAAGAAATCACAGAGGAAATAAAAAAATACCTAGAAACAAATGACAATGAAAACATGAAGACCCAAACCTATGGGATGCAGCAAAAGCAGTTCTAAGAGGGAGGTTTATAGCACTATAATTCTACCTCAAGAAACAAGAAACATCTCAAATAAACAAGCTAACCTTACACCTAAACCAATTAGAGAAAGAAAGAAAAAAAAACCCAGTCACCAGAGGAAAGAAATCATAAAGATCAGATCAGAAATAAGTGAAAAAGAAATGAAGGAAACAACAGCAAAAGTCAAAAAAACTAAAAGCTGGTTCTCCGAGAAGGTAAACAAAATGGATAAACCATTAGCCAGACTCATCAAGATAAAAAGGGAGAAGACTCAAATCAATAGAATTACAAATGAAAAAGGAGAAGTAACAACTGACACTGTAGAAATACAAAGGATCATGAGAGATTACTGCAAGCAACTATATGCCAATAAAATGGACAACCTGGAAGAAATGGACAAATTCTTAGAAAAGCACAAGCTTCCAAGACTGAACCAGGAAGAAATAGAAACTATAAACAAACCAATCCCAAGCACTGAAATTGAGACTGTGATTAAAAATCTTCCAACAAACAAAAGCCCAGGACCAGATGGCTTCACAGGCTAATTCTATCAAACATTTAAAGAAGAGTTAACACCTACCCTTCTCAAACTCTTCCAAAATATAGCACAGGGGGGAATTCTCCCAAACTTATTCTATGAGACCACCATCTCCCTGATACCAAAACCAGACAAAGATGTCACAAAGAAAGAAAACTACAGGCCAATATCACTGATGAACACAGATGCAAAAATCCACAGCAAAATACTAGCAAACAGAATCCAACGGTGCATTAAAAGGATCATACACCAAGAGCAAGTGGGGTTTATCCCCGGGATGCAAGGTTCTTCAATATATGCAAATCAATGTGATACACAATATTAAAAAACTGAAGGATAAAAACAATATGGTCATCTCAATAGACATAGAAAATGCTTTCGACATTATTAAACACCCATTTATGATAAAAAAACCTCCAGAAAGTAGGCATAGAGGGAGCTTTCTTCAACATAATAAAGGCCATATATGACAAACCTAGCCAACATCGTTCTCAATGGTGAAAAGTGAAACCATTTCCACCAAGATCGGGAACAAGACAAGGTTGCCCACTCTCACCACTATGATTCAACACACTTTTGGAAATTTTAGCTACAGCAACCAGAGAAGAAAAAGAAATAAAGGGAATCCAAATCGGAAAAGTAGAAGTTAAGCTCTCACTGTTTGCAGATGACATGATACTATACATAGAGAATCCTAAAGATGCTACCAGAAACCTACTAGAGTTAATCAATGAATCTGGTAAGGTTGCAGCATACAAAATTAATGTACAGTTATCTCTTTCATTCATATACACTAAAGATGAAAAATCTGAAAGAGAAATTAAGGAAACACTCCCATTTACCACTGCAACATAAAGAATAAAATACCTAGGAATAAACCTACCTAAGGACACAAAAGTCATTTACTCAACAAACTATAAGACACTGATTAAAGAAATCAAAGATGACACAAACAGAGAGATATACCATGTTCTTGGACTGGAAGAATCAACATTGCAGAAATGACTATACTACACAAAGCAATCTACAGATTCAATGCAATCCCTATCAAACTACCAATGGCATTTTTCAGAGAACTGGAACAAAACAATTCACAATTTGTATGGAAACACAAAAGACCCTGAACAGCCAAAGCAATCTTGAGAAGAAAAACAGAGCTGGAAGAATCAGGCTCCCTGACTTCAGACAATGCTACAAAGCTACAGTAGTCAAGACAGTATGGTACTGGCACAAAAAGAGAAATATAGATCAATGGAACACGAGGGAAAGCCCAGAGATAAACCCATACACATATGGTCACCTTATTTATGATAAAGGAGGCAAGAATATACAATGTAGAAATCACAGCCTCTTCAATAAGTGGTGCTGGGAGAACTGGGCAGCTACAGGTAAAAGAATGAAATTAGAAGACTCCCTAACACCATACACAAAAATAAACTCAAAATAGATTAAAGACCTAAATGTAAGGCCAGACACTATAAAACTCTTAGAGGAAAACATAAGCAGAACACTCTATGACATCAATCACAGCAAGATCCTTTTTAACCCACCTCCTAGAGAAATGGAAATAGAAACAAAAACAAACAAATGAGACTTAAAAGCTTTTGCACAGCAAAGGAAAATGTAAACAAGACGAAAAGACAACCCTCAGAATGGCAGAAAATATTTGCCAACGAAGCAACTGACAAATGATTAATCTCCAAACTTTACAAGGAGCCCATGCAGATCAAAAAAACAAACAACCCAATCCATAAATGGGCATTAGACCTAAATAGACATTTCTCCAAAGAAGATATACAGATTGCCAACAAACACATGAAAGAATGCTCAACATCACTGTTCATTAGAGAAATGCAAATCAAAATTACAATGAGGTATCACCGCACACAGGTAAGAATGTCCATCATCAAAAAAATCTACAAACAATAAATGCTGCAGAGGTGTGGAGAAAAGGGAACCCTCTTGCACCGTTGGTGGGAGTGTAAATTGATACAGCCACTATTGAGAACAGTATGGAGGTTCCTTAAAAACCTAAAAATAGAACTACCACTACCATATGACACAGCAATCCCAGTACTGGGCATATATGTGGAGAAAACCATAATTCATAAAGAGTCATGTTCCACAATATTCATTGCAGCTCTATTTGCAATAGCCAGGACATGGAAGCAATCTAAGTGTCCATCAGCTGATGACTGGATAAAGAAGATGTTGCACACCTTCAATATAAAATGGAATATTACTCAGCATAAAAAGAAATGAAATTGAGTTATTTGTAGTGAGGTGGATGGACCTAGAGTCTGTCATACAGAGTAAAGTAAGTCAGAAAGAGAAAAACAAATACTGTATGCTGACACATATATATGGAATCTAAAAAAAAAGAAAAAACATGGTTCGGAAGAACCTAGGGGCAGGACTGGAATAAAGACGCAGACATAGAGAATGGACTTGAGGACATAGGGAGGGAGAAGGGTAAGCTGGGATGAAGTGAGAGAGTGGCATGGACTTATATATACTACCAAATGTAAAATAGATGGCTAGTAAGAAACAGCTGCATAGCACAGGGAGATCAGCTCTGTGCTTTGTGACCACTTAGAGGGGTGGGATATGGAGGGGGGGAGGGAGACGCAAGAGGGAGCAGATATGGGGATATATGTATATGTATAGCTTGTTCACTTTGTTATAAAGCAGAAACTAACACACCATTGTAAAGCAATTATAGTCCAATAAGATTATATAAATAAATAAATTATTTATGCCCCCCCCAAATTAAATCTTTTTTAAAAAAAATAAATAAAAAACACCACTCGATAACATGGTAACTCTAAACCTAAGTATTTTCAGTACTATAGTAAATGTAACTGGATTAGTATCTCCTACTGAAGTGTAATTTTTTATATTATGTGCAACTAAATTCTCTTCACAATATACAGGTAAAATGAAAGAATTACATTAGAAAGGAGAAAACATTCCACGTATTTAAAAACAATAAAACAATAAGCATATGATATCATGCTTATAATAAGCATATACTAAGCATGTATATCATATAATATATAAGAATACAATATCATGCTCATAATAAGCATATAATAAGCATCTTAGATAAAATACTCTTTAAGCTCAGAACACTTTGTCATTATTGTAATTAGTATTATCCCAATTTCTTAAAAATATTTCAATACTTCTATTTGAAAAAATATTTTAATATTTTTTTCTTCACTCTTTTGTGGTCTAATACACGATAAGTATTTCGGTGCTAACATAACCTAAAAATATATGTTGTTTTTTCACAGCCAAACAAAACTGAATTGAGAAGAAATAGAGGGCTTCCCTGGTGGCGCAGTGGTTGAGAGTCCGCCTGCCAATGCAGCGGACACGGGTTCGTGCCCTGGTCCGGGAGGGTCCCACATGCCGCGGAGCGGCTGGGCCCGGGAGCCATGGCCACTGAGCCTGCGCGTCCGGAGCCTGAGCTCCACAACGGGAGAGGCCACAACAGTGAGAGGCCCGCGTACTGCAAAAAAAAAAAAAAAAGAAGAAGAAAAAATAGATAACTTGAACATACTGATCACTAAAAGCCAAATAGAATCTGTAATTAAAAAAACTTCCTACCAACAAAAGTCCAGTATCAGATGGTTTCACAGGCAAATTCTTCCAAATATACAAAGCAAAACTTACACTGATTCTTCTCAAACTCTTCGAAAAGATTGAAGAGTAAGGAATACTTCCAAAGACATTCTATGAAGCCACCATCACCCTGATATCAAGACAGATGGGGGGGACTTCCCTGGTGGCAGAGTGGCACAGAATCCATCTGACAATGCAGGTGACATAGGTTTGAGCCCTGGTCTGGGAAGATCCCACATGCTGCGGAGCAACTAAGCCTGTGTGCCACAACTACTGAGTCTGCGCTCTACAGCCCAGGAGCCACAACTACTGACCCTTATAGCCACAACTGCTGTAGCCCGCGCACCTAGAGCCCATTGTCTGCAACAAAGGAAGCCACCACAATGAACAGCCTGCACACCACAATGAAGAGAAGCTCCCGCTCGCCACAATTAGAGACAGCCCACGCACAGCAACGGACACCCAATGCATCCAAAAATAAATAAAGAAATCTACTAAAAAAAAACCAAACAAACAAACAAAAAAAAACAGATGGGGACTTTTCTGGTTGTCCAGCAGTTAAGATTTCACCTTCCAGTGCAGGGCAGGGGGCAGGTTCAATCCCTCATGGTGGAGCTCAGATCCCACATGCCTCACAAAAAAGAAACCAAAACATAAAACAGAAGCAATATTGGAACAAATTCAATAAAGACTTAAAAAAAAAACACAGAGAAAGACAATACCAAAATAGAAAATTGCAGACCAATATCTTTCATAAATATAGATGCAAAAATTCTCAACTGAATATTAGAAAACCGAATCCGACAATACATAAGAGGATCTTACACCATGACCAAATTTGATTCTCCCTAGTGTCACAAAGTTGTTTCAACATATGCAAATCAATCAACATGATACACCCCATCAACAAAGGAAAAACACAGAACAAATGATCATCTCAATAGATGCTGAAAAAGCATTTGAAAAACTTCAACATCCACTGATGATAAAAACACTTACCAGGGGCTTCCCTGGTGGCGCAGTGGTTGAGAGTCCACCTGCCAATGCAGGGGACACGGGTTCGTGCCCCGGTCCAGGAAGATCCCACATGCTGCGGAGCAGGTGGGACCATGAGCCATGGCCGCTGAGCCTGCGCGTCCGGAGCCTGTGCTCCACAACAGTGAGAGGCCCGCGTACCACAAAAAAAAAAAAAAATCAACAAACAAAGAAAACACTTACCATGGCTTCCCTGGTGGTGCAGTTGTTGAGAGTCCGCCTTCCAATGCAGGGGACACGGGTTCATGCCCCGGTTTGGGAAGATCCCACATGCTGCAGAGCGGCTGGGCCCGTGAGCCATGGCCACTGAGCCTGCGCATCTGGAGCCTGTGCTCCGCAACGGGAGAGGTCACAACATTGAGAGGCCCGTGCACTGCAAAAAAACAAAACAATACAATACAAAACAAAACACTTACCAAAGTGGGTATAGAGGAAACATATCTCAACATAATAAAAGCTATTTATGAAAAACCCACAACCAATATAATACTCAATGTTCATAGGCTGAAAGCCTTCCCCCTAAAATCAGGAACAAGACAAGGATGCCCACTCTCACCTCATATCTTCAACATAGTATTGGAAGTCCTAGCCACAACAATCAGACAAGAAAAAGAAATAAAAATCTAAGCACATTGGAAGGGAAGAGGTAAAGTTGTCATTATATGCAGATGGCATGATAATATATATAAAGGAAACCCTAAAAGTTCCACACAAAAACTACTAGAAGTGATAAACAAATTCAGCAAAGTAGCAGGATACAAGATTAACATACATAAATTGGTTGCATTTCTTGGTTTTTTCCTTTTTTAAATTTATTTTGGCTGCACTGGGTCTTCATTGCTGTGCACGGGCTTTCTCTCATTGTGGCCGGTGGGGGCTAGTCTTCATTGTGGTACACAAGCTTCTCATTGCAGTGGCTTCTCTTGTTGTGGAGCACGGGATCTAGGAACGCAGGCTTAGGTAGTTGTGGCACATGGGCTCAGTAGATGTGGCTCACGGGTTCTAGTGTGCAGGCTAAGTACTTGTGGCACACAGGTCTAGTTGCTCCACAGCATGTGAGATCTTCTGGCACCAGGGCACAAACCTATGCCCACTGTACTGGCAGGCGGATTCTCAACCATGGAGCCACAAGGGAAGTCCCTGGATGCATTTCTTTACACTAACAATGAATAATCAGAAAGGAAATGTAAACAAGCAATCCTTTTTTAAATGGCATCAAGAAAATAAAATACTTAGGAATAAACCTCACCAAGGAGGTGAAAGACTTATATGTTGAGAACTACAAAACATTAGTAAAGGAAACTGAAGATGATTCAGAGAAATGGAAAGACATCCCACGCTCTTGGATGGGAAGAATTAAAACTGTTAAAATGGCTATACTATCAAAGCAATCTACAGAGTTAATGTGATTCCTATCAAATTGCCCATGACACTTTCCCCAGAACTAGAACAAATAATCCTAAAATATATCTGGAACCATAAAAAGTCAGAACTGTCAACACAATCCTGAGGAAAAAGAGAAAAGCAGGAGGCATAACCCTCCTAAACTTCAGACAATACTACAAAGTTACAGTAATCAAAACCGCATGGTATTGGCACAGAAGCAGATACATGGATCAATGGAATGGAATAGAGAGCCCAGAAATAAACTCATACACCTATGATCAATTAACCTTCGACAAAGGAGGCAAGAATATACAATGGGGAAAAGATAGTCTCTTCAGCAAGTGGTGTTTTGAAAGTTGGACAGCCGTATGCAAATCAGTGAAGTCAGAACAAACACTCACACCATACACAGAAATAAACTCTAAACAGCTTCATGCTTAAATATAACATAGGACACCTTAAAACTCCTAGAAGAGAACATAAGCAAAACATTCTCTGACATAAATCATACCACAGTTTTCCTAGGCAGTTCTCCCTAGGCAGTACAAATACAGTAAGTCACCTACATATGCACCTTCAAGTTGCAAACTTTCAAAGATGCAAACGTCCATTTGCATGTTCAATTCGCATATAAGTTAGTTCACGTGACTGGCATACATTGTCATGTGCGTTCATCCTCTATAAGCAGTTGTGCTTTTGTGCTCTTTACAGTACTGTATAGAGTACAGTAGTAGAGTACCTTTATTTCAAGCCCAAGATGTCTGGAAGCAAGCGTAAAGGCAGTGGTGATGTAGCTGGTACTGTTAAGAAGGGCCAAGCGATAATGATGGAAACAAAAGTGAAAGTAATTGAGAGAGTGGAGCGAGGCAAAAAGATGTTAGACATCGCTCATTCTTATAACATGAATCATTCAATCATTGGCACGAATCTAAAGAACAAGGACAAGATCATGGAACATGTGAAGTCTGCTGTGCCGAAGATGTTGACAAAATATCGAAGAAGCATGGAAAAGTGATGGAGGAGATGGAGAAACTTCTCAGTGTGCAGATGCAGGATCAACATCAGCGCTGAGTCCTGCTCAGCTTAATGTTGATTCAAGAGAAAGCTAAAAGCCTTTATGAAGACTTGAAGAAGAAACACGGCAAAGAATCAGAGGGCATATATTTTAATGCCAGCCATGGCTGGTTTCATCGGTTCAAGGCTAGAGCCAATCTTCACAATATAAAAGTAAGTGGAGAGGCAGCAAGTGCAGATAGGGTAGCTGTCTGGGAACTTCCGGAAACACTTTGAGAAATTATTGATGATGGTGTGTATTTACCCAACCAGGTTTTTAATGTGGACGAGACACAACTGTACTGGAAGAGGATGCCAGACCGAAGTTACATCAGTAAGGAGGAAAAGTTGATGCCGGGCTGTAAAGCAGCAAAGGATAGGCTAACTGTTGTTTGGCGGCAATGCTTCCGGTGATATGAAGCTGAAGCCTCTCTTAGTTTATCATTCAGTGAACCCAAGAGCCCTTAAAAACATAGCCAAGGGCTCTCTTCCTGTTGTGTGGAAGCGTAACCCCAAATCCTGTATTACACAGGCCACGTTCCAGGACTGGTTTTGCCACCACTTTATCCCAGATGTAGAGAAATATTGCTTGGAGAAGGACGTTCCAGCAAAACATTCTTTTGCTGCTCGACAATGCTCTGGGCCACCCCCCATCCATGGATGACTTTCATCCCAACGTCAAAGTAGTTCATCTGTCACCGAATACTATGTTGCTCATCCCACCTATGGACCAGGGAGTTACAGCGACTTTCAAGAAATATTATTTATGTCACACTTTTTGTCAGGCAGTAAAGGTAAGTGACAAATCAGGAACAACCTAGGGACAACGTTGGAAGGACTATAACATCTACAAGACCATAAAAACATTGACTTTGCATGGTGTGAAGGTATGGTGGTCACCATGAATGGGCTTTGGAAGAACCTTGGCCCACAGTTCATGGTTTTTGTGGATTTGAGAAGGTAGATCAGAAGTCTGAAGAAGTCTTCAGCAACGTAGTGACCCTCAGCGAGAAGCTGGAACTAGATCTGAAAGAGGATGATTTCATTGAACTCCTTGCTGTGCAACATGAGGAGCTTACTGATGGAATTGGAGGCCCAGAGAAAGGATGAAGAGGGACAGGAGGAAGAAGTAGTAACTGAAGAACTGAAAAGATTAGCAACAGAACATGGCAAGGGAATCTTCTTTATTTGAGGAAGCATTGTTAGTTTTTGAGGCACAGGACCCGAAACTAGAATGGTACCCAAAGGTGGCAGCAGCCATTCAAAATGAAATCCAGTGCTACCTTGTCATCTATGATGAGAAAAAAAAAAGCTATGACCCAGACATCAATGGATCATTTTTTCAAGAGGGTAGATAGAATTAAATCCAGCAAGGGAGCAGAACTTGTACCATCAACATCAGGTATGAGTGAAATGGCAGTTTGACCTCTGTCTCCTACTGCTGATAATCCTTTACCTCTACCTTCTCCCACTTCCTCTCCCTCCTCTAATCAGTAACTCTTCTCGCCTGTTACCTCGATGCCAGCCCAAGTATCCCAGCTGTTGTAATGTATTACTGTACTTTTCAAGTTACTGTACTGTAAGATTTAAAATGTTTTCTTTATTTTTGTGTTTGTTTTTTATGTATTGTTTGTGTGAGGAGTATTATAAACCTATTACAGTACAATACCATATAGCGACTGTGTAAGATGGGTACCTAGGCTAAGTTTGTTGCACTTACAAACAAATTGGACTTACAAATGCACTCTTGGAACAGAACTTGTTCATATGTAGGGGACTTACTGTAAAAGCAAAAAAGAAACAGGAACTAATCAAACTGATAAGCTGTGGCACAGTAAAGGAAACCATAATCAAAATGAAAATACAACCTATGGACTGGGAGAAGATATTAGCAAATGATGAGACAGACAAGGGCTTAATTGCCAAACTATACAAACAGCTCATACAACTCAATAACAAAATAACAAATGACTCAATGGAAAGATGGGTAGAAAACCTAAAGAAACATTTCTCCAAAGAAGACATACAGATAGCCAATAGACACATGAAAAGATGCTCATCATCACTAATTATTAGAGAAATGCAAATCCAAATTACAATGAGGTATCACTTCACACTGATCAGAATGGCCATCATTAAAAAAATCTACAATTAACAAATGCTGGATGGGGTATGGAGAAAAAGGAACCCTTCTACACTGTTGGTGGCATTTTAAGTTGGTGCAGCCACTATGCAAAACAGGATGGAGGTTCCTCAAAAAAACTCTAAAGAGAGTTGCCATATGATCTAGCAATCCCACTTGTGGACATATATGTAGACAAAACTGTAATTCAAAAAGATACATAAAACCCGATGTTCATTGCAGCAGTATTTATAATAGCCAAGACATGGAAACAACCTAAATGTTCATTGATAAATGAATGTATAAAGAAGGTGTGGTATATGTATACAATAGATATTACTCAGACATAAAAAAAGAATGAAATAATGCCATTTGCAGCAACATGGATGGACCTAGAGATAATGATACTAAGTGAAGTAAGTCAGAAAGAGAAAGACAAATACCATATAATATCACTTATATGTGGAATCGAAAACAGGACACAAATGAACATGTCAGTGAAACAGAAACAAACACAAAAATATAGAAAACAGAGTTGTGGTTGCCAAGGAGAGAGTGATGGAAAGATTGGGAGTTTTGGAATAGCAGAAGCAAACTATTCTACATAGGATGGACAACCACAAAGACCTGCTGTATAGCAGAGGAAACTATATTCAATACCCTGTGATAAACCATAATGGAAAAGAATATATATATATATATATATATATATATATATATATATATACACACACACACACAGAAATTAACACAACAATGTATAAAGGCTGCAGAGGGTGTGGAGAAAAGGGAACCTTCCTACACTGTTGGTGGGAATGTAAACTGATACAGCCACTATGGAGAACAGTATGGAGTTTCCTTAAAAGCTAAAAACAGAACTACCATATGACCCAGCAACCCCACTGGTGAGGTGGTTGGACCTAGAGTCTGTCATACAGAGTGAAGTAAGTCAGAAAGAGAAAAACAAATACCGTACATGAACACATACATATGGAATCTAGAAAAATGGTACTGACGAACCTAGTGACAGGGCAGGAATAACGACACAGATGTAGAGAACGGACTTAAGGACACAGGGTGGAAGGGGAGACAGGGACGTAGTGAGAGAGTAGCACTGACATATATACACTACCAAATGTAAAAGAGTTAGTGGTAAGCTGCCGCATAGCACAGGGAGATCAGCTCAGTGCTTTATGTCCCCCACAGGGGTGGGATAGGGAGTGTGGGAGGGAGCCTCAGGAGGGGGGGATATGGGGATATATGTATACATATAGGTGATTCACTTTGTTGTAAAGCAGAAACGAATACAGTGTTATAAAACAATTATACTCCAATAAACATGTATTTAAAAAATCCACAACATTGTAACTACACTAGAAAATACTTCTTAAGTGCAAAAGATATTTTGAATGTAAGTTTTATTGTGTGTGTGTACCACAGGTTCAATATATACGAATTATGTCAAATTGATTACATTGTTTTTCAAAATAATTTTTGATATTCTACATCAGCTTCATTATATAAATGCAGAAAAACTATATTATTTTTTTCTAAAATTCAGAAATAGCCATTTTGCTCATTCAGTATACTATAAACCACTAACTGTTAAAAAGGGATTCGTGACCTCTTCCTTCCAAAGAAATATTTCTGCACTCACACATGTTTAATAGAATGTTCTGCCATGAACTGACTTCCCACCTTAGAGACACCAGATTTGCATCCTGAAATCTCTTTCTTGCAAAAATGTCCAATTAGCATCCTAGCATTACAGAAAAGAAATGCTTTTTTCCAGATCTCAAATTCCATACAATTTTATCAAGAAATCATGTATTTTTTTTTCACACACACAGACTGTATTTTATTTTTACAAGAGAGAAATCAACTGACACCAAGCATTGTAAATGGATGACCACAACAAAAGCAACAATGACTGCAATTACCAAACATGAAACACACTCACACTATGTCATAATATTGACATTCAGTCCAGGAATCCTCCACTGTAAGAGCTCCTTTACTTTGCAGTGAAAGACATCATGTATTTTTAAATTCTCAGCACTCACCTGAGATCTTCAAAAATCAACAGAAACATAATTTTGTGTTCTCTTTCATTTATTCTGGTTCTAAGTGGTCATTTCTAAACGAAAGTATTTAAGTATGTTAACGTCATCTTATAACATCATATTTCAGATGACTACCGTCTCTCCAAAGATGAAATATGAGGAACTCATAATTAGGCTCTCCAAAGTATTACTCTCTGAATCTGTATTACCCTTCTGCTAAACTCCACACTGTTCATTATTCTTTGAGCATATTCTTTTTTCTTGTATGGCCATCACATGCTCTTTCATTTCATGAAGTTTTCCTACAATTTTATGCCTAGTTTATTTCTGAGAATATGCATTATTTCTGATTGATATTTATAGACACAAAGACTTCTCTATAATTCCCTGAGAGTTTCAAGAACTCCTACTTCTTTTTTTTAATACCTAGATTCTGAAGCTCTCCACAAAGCATTACTAAAATTGCATTTACATAAGTATCTACATATTAATCACACATTAAGGCATTTACAATTTTATTATGCTTTATTGCTAATTTCAGAGCATACATGTAGCTGTCTTATTTACCACCCTCTTGGAAATCACTTTAATATTTGCACTTAGGACTTGAAAAAGAATGGACAAATAAAAACCTGAAGAATATGCAAATACACTTTATATATTTCTCATAAAATTAGGTGATTATCTAACCTTTATCCAGAAAAAAGAAGAGCCCAGATACTCTGCAGGCATGATACTCGACAATGTGTGGAAAACATGCAGTAATCCATGTGGCAGAGTTTACCTGTGACCATCTGGGGTTAGTGACCTATGCATTCCTTACATGCAACATATCAGGAGTGGAAAAAGGGAATTTGTCAGTTGTGGCAATAAGTATAATGAAGATTTGTAGCAGGTCATGCTCATATATTCAACACAGGTACAATCAAAATTTTGCTCAATTCTGGTAGATCTAAGTCTCTATCTGTTACCTTGTGTTTATCGAGGAAATGTCAGAACTGACTTACAAAAAACAAGTGTTTTGTTTGTTTGTTTTAATTACAGTCATGGTGAGTAAGACACAGCTCAGAACAGCTAATGTGACTTAGTGATTCTCCCATCAGGAAATACAGGTTCTACTTCCCTGTTTATTCTCCACATCCTGTAGTAAGTTAAGTTTCAATGAAAGATAAATCTACAGAGCGAAAAAGAAAAGAAAACTTTCATGTGTTGATAAGATCATTCTGACAAGTTTTACCACGTATGTCAGTGTTTGTGCTGATGGGACACAAGCCAGAGCTCCCTACTCTGACATTTTCACTGATGTCATTCCCCTTGATCCTCAATTTAAAAGTGGATAAATATGTTTTCTATGTTGTCTTCTTTAAGAAATTAAATAATGAATGCTTTCTAGACATGATCCTCTAATGATTTTCAGTCAGTGGTCATCAAGAGAGGAAAAGCACAGAATCTCATCCCCACAGAAGGGTGACATGCAGTCAGGTAATAAAATTCTCCCCAAAATCAGAGCTTCACCTTTAACATGCAGTCAGAGGCTTTCACAGGTTCCTGATCACTGTGCACTCAGCCCTACCATATGGGATTGGCTCTAAGAATCTCACATCAGATGACTGACAAACATTTCACAGTACACTGATCTGGTACCAGATCCTGCCCTTCTTATTACAATATTCTAGGATATTTCCTGGAGCCCTCTACTCTATACAGGTACACTTCCAAGTAGAAACAGAAGCTTTGATTCTCACTGGGACCCCTGCTCTATGCAACCAACCTCTCTAGAAATACGATGTTCTAATCTCTCCTGATTAGAACATTTCAAGGTCTCTCCCTGTGCTAATTTACTAAAGGTAAAAGAGAAATAAGAAAGAGCTAATTATGCAGGGAGCAATATATAAGATTCCTTTACTTAATGTATTTATCTGATATACCCAAATATTGAGAAATATATATTCATTTTATAATGGTCAAGAAAAGAGGAGGAGGAACCTCCATGCCAACAGTATATATAAAATGGAATCAATATTGCATAAGCTCCAGCTTAAGCTTAGCTACGAGGTACTAACTCTTCTCATAAAGAAGCAATAACTCTCCATCATTTGAAGCACACTGAGGACTCAGACAGCTGGACTCTCCTCACTCGAATTCTGTACTTGCATCACAGAGCAATGAAATATTCCCAACGAATTATTAAGGATGAGGTGGGGAGCCAAAATAAAAAAGATGAATCCATAGTCTGCCCTACCATCTGTTCTGCGGGATATTATCACCATCGCGGCCCAATATGACCTTCCCACCTTTCTCTGGGCCTCCCTACTTTCCACCTCCATCCTCTCATTATATCTTACCTACACTTGGAATCGACTCTAGTTTTTCCACTTATCTTTATCAACAAGTAATCCAAAGAGCAACTTTGTATATAACTCCTTAGAAACCTCAGGTCTGACTCAGTAATACATGACCTTCTAAGTCCAAAGTTTTCCTTATTCCCTTTATTATGTTTTCTCGAATTTCCATGTACTTACATTCTCTGGACCTCCACTGTTCTCAGGTTCGTCTTCCCTGCAAAATCTGTCAACCTAGACATAGACTTAAGTACCACCCTCTAATTATCTCCTAGGGAATCCAGGTTTTAAAAAAGCCTCAGCAAGCCTTATGGACTTTATTAAAGACTCTTTAAGATAACCCATGGGAGATAGCAGTACACCCACAGATATCTATTTAATACACCCTCAGAATATTTTTTTTCTTTTTAATAAAGTCTCTTCTGTCCAGTGAAGACTCTCAGCTCTTCTTCTTCAACATATGCAGTGTCTCACTCTTCTGATTACTCTCTGCTCTATCCCATGGTCACTCCCTTTCCTCATATTACATTCTTTCCCAATTTTGTATATTAGTAAAATCAAATAACATAAAATATAACATGTGAATTATTATAAAGTGCACCTTTCAGTGATATTACATACATTCATTTTACTGGGTGATGAACATCGCCATCTGTCTTTCTAACTCTTTCCTACGTTTGAAAACTGTGACTCTATATCCTTTAAACATCACTTTCCTTTTTGTTCCATAACCACCTGAAAAGCATCATTACCCTCCCAATTTCTATGGTTTTGACTACACTAAGTACCCCATATAATTGAAATAAGTAGTTGTATTGTCATGACTCACTAAAAGTCACAAAAATGGCATTTTGGTATCTAAATTTCCTCAAGATTCATCCATGCTGTAGCATATTCCTAGATCTTTTCCTTCTTAACAGTGAACAATACTGTATTATAAGGGTATACCACACTTTGTTTATCCAGAATCTAGTGGATGAACACTTAGGTTGCTTTCATATTTTAGCTACTGTGATTATTACTGCTCTAAACACTGGAGTACAAATATTTCTTTAGGACCCTGATTTCAATTCCTTTGGGTATACCTCATAGCAAAATTCCTGGATCATGTAGTAATTCTATCTTTCAATATCTGAAAACTTGCCATACTCTTCTGCAAAGCAGCTGTATCATTCTACATTCCCACTGACATAGCACAATGCTTCCAACTCCCTCACATCCTCACCAATACTTGTTTTCTGCTTCTGTATGTGTGTGTGTGCTTGTGTGTGTATGCATGCACACAAATATATAAACATGCATTTAGTGATATGGAGCATCTATTCAAGTGCTTAGTCATTTGTACATCTTTTTGAAGAACCATCTATTCAAGTCTTTTATCCATTTTTGAATCAGAGTGTTTGCTTTTTGTTGACTTGTAGGAGTTCTCTGTATATTCTGAATAGAAATCTCTTGTCAGATAGATGGCTTTCAAATATTTTCTCCTACCTTGTGGGTTGCCATTTTATTCTGTTTACATCTCCTTGATACACATTTTTTTAAAATTATGTACTGAAAATTGTTTATTTTTTTGTTAGCTCTACCTCTGTTGTTCCTTCATTTCATATTGAGGAAAACACTGCCAAATCCAATGTCATGAAGCTCTTGTCCTGTGTCTTCTTCTAAGACTTTTTATTTTATTAGGTCTTATATTTAGTTTCTTGATATGTTTCCATTAATATATGCATATGATGTTAGGTAAGGGTCCATCTTCCTTCTTTTGCATGTTGACAACAAGACTTCTCAGCACCATTTGTTGAAAATACTATCCTTTCTGCTTTGAAAAGTCTTGACAACTTGTCAAAAATCATTTGGCCATATATCAGGGTTTATTTCTGGGTGTTCTATTCTATTCTATTAGCCTTGAATAAGGGAGAAAATAGTATAACTTATCCAGGTTGATGAAGAACATAAAGAAAGTCCAGGACTGAGAATTAGGAGGGCAATATAAAACAGCAGGTAGTAAAAGACAGTGTGAGAGAAGATCTTGTATTTGCAAGTTCATGGAAATATGAGCATGTTAAACCACTAAATGCTTGACTTTGAACAATACGGTGAATGTGCTAGCAAGAAACATAACACTTACCCATCTCCAGGGAATATAGTATGGGCATAAAGATAAAATACACACAAATATATTTAAAAGGGCACAGTTTTCATGGTGTGAGAATATTGTGGGATTTGAAATACAATTTACTTCTGTTCTACCATTGTCTCTAAAATTTATCAAAGTGTATATACAAGCAATTCCAATTCTGGTAATGTGCTTGATAGGTTTATATATGGATTTCAGACGACCAGTAAATGTACATTCATAGTAGGACTGTTCTCTAATCCAAAAAACGAAACAAAAACTGGAAAGACTAGAGGTCACTTTTTCAACACACATACAGATGCAGTGATGGTTAAGGGTCCAAAAACAGAAGGTGAGCATGGGTGCAAGAGGTTAATCCCCAGGCTGGGGTGGGGAGCAGAGTTTGAGGGTAACACAGGTAGAAAAGGATTTGTCCTACCCTTGATTTTTGAGTTATGGAAACGCACAGGTCACTACCTTCATTTCAAAATGAATGAGTGCACTATTCAATTTTTTAAAACAGGAGAAGTAAACATGAGTGATAATAAATTTCCAACTGTCACTAATCAAATGAGATACTAAGAAAAATTAAATAATATGATTTAAGAATGAAGTGGAGAGATTGTCTAAGATGGTAGCATTCAAAGACCCAGAGCTTGATGCCTCTCATGGGCATACCAAAGTCACAACTGTTTACAGAACAGCAATTGATGAAAAAGGCCAGGACCTACCATAAAAGATGTTTTAGAGCTAAAGCTATAAGGAAGGCACCTCGGCAAGACAAGAAGGAAGGGCAAAATCTCAAGAGAGTCAAGACCCATACCACCAGGTGGGTGACCCACAAATGGGAGAATAATTACAATTACTGAGGTGCTCCCAGGTAGTGAGGGGTATGTACAGAGCATCAGGCTCCCAAACCCAGGGATCCTGTGCTGGAAAGAAGAGTTCCTAGAAAGTTGGGCTTTGAAGACCAGTAGTGCTTATTTTCCAGAGAGCCAGAGGGTTGTGGCAAAAAGAGAGTCCACACTTAAAAGATGCTCACAGGGCTTCCCGGGTGGCGCAGTGGTTGACAGTTCGCCTGTCGATGCAGGGGACACGGGTTCGTGCCCCGGTCCGGGAAGATCCCACATGCCGCGGGGCAGCGGCCCGTGAGCCATGGACGCTGAGCTTGCGCGTCCCGAGCCTGTGCGCCACAATGGGAGAGACCACAAAGGTGAGAGGCCTGCGTACCCCGCCCCCCAAAAAAATATGCTCACAAAATCCCACATGACTGGAGAATCAGAACAGAAGCAGTCATTTGAAAGGATCCTGGGTCACACCTACCTCCTGATCTTGGAGAGTCTCCCAGAGAGGCAAGAGGCAACTACAGCACAGCCTCAGGGACACAGACACTGGCAGCAGCCACTTGGGGGAGCTCCTTCTACCTCGTGGCCACTGGTACCAGCAAGCATAATTTCTGAATCCTCCCTCTATCTTTTTAGCCTCAGGACCTAGCCCTACCCATTTCCACCAGACCATAGACACAAGTACTAGGATGCTGCAGGCCAAGCAACTAACTGAGCAGTGGCATAGCCCCATCCGCCAGCAAACAGGCTGCCTTCAGACACTCTCAATGCACAGCTGCCCCTGGACATGGGCCCAGCCACCAAAAGCCCCAGGACCAGCCTCCACACCTCAGTGGACAGACACCAGCCCTAGAGTCCCTGGCCCCTCTGACAAGTGAGCCTGCTCTAGCCTTGGAATCAGCCTCACCATTGGCAGGTGATTACTGCACACGGACTGGATGGAGCAAACCTGCTCTAGCAGTGGGATCAGCCTCATACACCAACAGGCACACACCAGCTCCAGGAATACCACATTCCAGCAGCGTGTGTGACCAGAACACTCACTTGCAGGCCAGAAGCAGTCACGGACTCAGCTGGGTCCTGACGCTGCCCATCAGAATGCCAACACAAGATTAGGGATACCCCAGACCCTGCAGATAGCTGTGTCAGGAACAGTGATCCAACACCAACTCTGCGACTCCTGGGCCCTGCAGCCAGAACTCAGGACCTGTGTCTTCCTCGCTGTAGCCAGCATAGCCCCAGGACCAGTGACTGCGCACTAGCCCTGAAATCACCTGGACTGCAGTTCAACCCATAAGTGATCCAGCACTAGATTTGGTGTCCCCCAGAGTTGTGCAGCCAGCTGCCTTATGATTTAGCCTCACCAAGCAGCACAGACAGCTTCCATACTAGGCAGAGTCTGGCAAACATGCACTCTGGGGGCAGCCAAGCCTACCAGACGACCCCCAGTAGTCAGCCCACCACAACAGAAGAGCCCAAGCAGCCCACATAGGGGGTACACCTTGAACATATAGTTCTAGTGACCAGGGGACAGTGGGCTGCTGGGACACATAGGACCTCTCCTACAAAAGGCCACTTCTCCAAGGTCAGGAAATGTAACAAGCCTACTATATACATAGCAATAAAAACAGCAAGTTAAGTAAAATGAGGTGACACAGAAACACGATCCAAATGAAGGAACGAGATAAGAACTCAGAAGAAGATCTAAGTGAAGGGGAGATAGCCAATCTCCTCAACAACGAGTTCAAGGTAATGACTATAAAGATGATCAAAGAACTCAGGAGAAGAATGGACGACCAGAACAAGAACTTAGAATTTTTTAAAAAAGAGTTAGACCGTTAAAGTACAACAAAACAGAGGTGAGAAATACAATAACTGGAATGAAAAATTCACTAAAAGGAAAATACTGTAGACTAAATGATACAGAGGAATGAATCAGAAAACTGAAGGACAGAGTACTGGCAATCACTGAAGATGAACGGTAAAATAGATTAAAATGAAATGAGGAAAGCTGAACAGACTTGTGAAACAACAGCAAGTGTACTAATATTTGCATTATACTGGTCCCAGAAGCAAAAAGGAAGGAGAAAGCAGTGTAGAACATACCTGAAGACATAAGAGCTGAAAACTTTCCTAACCTGGGAAAGAAAACAGACATCCATGTCCAGTAAACAAAGTAAGGGCAAAACAGGATTAACCCAAAGAGGACCACACCAAGACTCATTGTAATTAAAATGGCAAAAAAAATAAAGATAAAAAGACACTATTAAACGGAGCAAAGGAAAAGCAACAAGTTACAAACATGGGAACTTGCATAAAGTTATCAGCTGACTTTTCAGGATAACCTCTGCATGCCAGAAGGGAGTGGCATGGTATACTTAAAGTCATGAAAGGGGAAAGTCTATAACCAAAAATACTCTATCCAGCGAGGCTCTCCTTCAGATTTGATGGTGAGATCTAAAGTTTTACAGAGAAGCAAAACTTAAAGAGCTCAGCATCGCCAAAACAGCTTTATGAGAACTCTTAAAAGGGTTTTTCTCAGTGAAAAAGAAAAGGCCACAACTGAAACATAAAAATTAGGAAAGGAAGCTTACTAAAGGAAAAACCTCATTGGAAAAGGCAAATATTCAACAAAGGCAGTAAATCAACCATGTACACAGCTAATAGGAAGGATGAAAGAAAACACTAAAAAAATCATGTATATTCACAACAAGAAGTTAAGGGATACAGGAAACAAGTAGATGTAAAATACAAGGTCAAATTCAGTAACTGTGGGGGAGCAGAGTAACAATGCAGTGTTGTTAGTGTCCATGTGAAATTCAGAGCTCAGCAACTTAAATAATCAGACACACACACACACACACACACACACACACACACACACAACTGAAAGAAATCCAAACATAATATTAAAGATAGTCCTCACATCACAGATGAAGGGAATAAAAGGGGAAGAAAGGAACACTGAAGAAATTAAAGAGGGATTCTAAAAATACCCAAGACAAATGAAAATGAACACACAATGATTCAAAATCTATGGGACACGGCCAACACAGTGTGGGAAGTTATAGGGGGAAGTTATAGTGATACAAGTTTATTCTTAGGAAACAAGAAAAAGTTATAGTGATACAAGCTTATTCTTAGGAAACGAGAAATGTCAAATAAACAACTTAACATTACACCTGAAGGAATTAGAAAAAGAAGAAAAAACAAAACTCAAATCTGCCAGAAAGAAAAAAATTAAGAAAACAATACCATATGCAATCACAACAAAAAGAATAAGATACCTAGGAACAAACACCCCTAAGCAGGTAAAAGACATGTACTCAGAAATCTATCAGCCATTGGTGAAAGAAGTTGAAGGCAACAGAAAAAGATGGGAAAATATAGCAGGTGCATGGACTGGAAGAATTAATACTGTTAAAATAACCATACGACCAAAGACAATCTAGAGATTTAATGCAATCCCTATCGGAATACCAAAGCATTTTCACAGAACTTTAAAAAGTAATTTTAAAATTTGTATAGAAACACAAACACCCCAAATAGCCAAACAATCTTGAAAAAGAACAGAGCTGGAGGCATCACGCACCTTGACTTCAGGTTATACTGAAAAGCGAGAGTAATCAAAGAGAATGGGACCGGAGCAAAAACAGACACAAAGATCACTGGAATAGAATAGAGATCCCAGAAAGAAGCCCACACACGTATATTTAATTGATTTATGAAAAAGCAGGCAATATGGAGAAAAAACTGTCTCTTCAATAAGTGGTACTGGGGAAATTGGTCAGCTACATGGAAAAGAATAAAATTAGAGTATTTTGGCACACCATATATAAAACAAACGCAAAACTGAATAACGATCTAAATGTAGGCCCGTAAAACCCCTAGAGGAAAATACAGAACATTCTTCAACATAAATGATAGCAACAGTTTTAGGTTCAGTCTACAAAGGCAAATGAAACAAAAGCAAAATTAAACAAATGGGACTTCACTACACTTAAAAGATTTTGCACAGCAAAGTAAACCAAAGACAAAATGAAAAGACAACCTGCTGAAGTAGAGAAAATATTTGCACATGATAAGAGGTTAACACCAAAATGATGACCACGCAAGGGTTCATATCTAAACTACAGAAACAGCACATACAACTCAATATCAGAACAACACACAAAATATTTTTATAAAAAATGAGAAGACCTAAATAGACATTTTTCCAAGGAAAAAATACAGATAGACAGCCAGAACTCACAAACATGCTAAACATAGCTAATCCGGCAATAAAATGCAAATCAAAACAATGAGATATATCACCTCAGGCCTGTCAGAATGGCTGTCATCAAAAAGGTCACAAATAACAAAGGTTAGTGAGGATGTGGAGAAAGGGAAAGTCTTGTACACTCTTGATGTGAATGTGAAGTAGTGCAACTACTGTGGAAAGCAGAATGGAGGTTCCACAAAAAACTAAAAATACAACTACCATAATATCCAGCAATTTCACTCTTGGGTATATCAGAAGAAAACAAAACCACTATTTCAAAAAAATAACTGCACACCAATGTTCATAACAGTGTTATTTGCCATAGCCAAGATATAGAGTCAAACTAAGTGTTCATCAATAAGTCAGGGGATAAAAAAGATTTTTCATGATGACTTCAGCAAAAGATGAAATTTTGCCATTTGCAAGAACATGGATGGACTTGGAGGGTATTATGCTTAGTAAAATAAGCCGCAGAGAAAACAAGCCTGGTAGGTCATCACTTACATGTGGCATCTAAAAAACTGAATACAACAACAACAACAACAAAACAGACTCCCAGATTAAAAAACAGGCTAGTGGTTACCAGCAGGGAGAGACAAGGTGGAGGAGCAAAATAGTGGTAGGAGATTCTGAGGAAGAATCCACTATGTATAAAATCAATAATCTACAGTGACGTACAGTATAGCATGGGGGATAGAGCCACTCTTTTATAATAAGTATAAATGGAGAACAAGCTAAACATTTATGAAGCACTATGTTGTACCTCTGAAACTAATATAATAATGTAAATTAACTATAGATCAATAAAATATAAAGTAAGAAACAATAAAGGGGAGACACTACTTATTAGATAGAAATCAATTAAACACAAGTTTTGGAAATCAATGAATTGAAAAACAACATGTAAGACACAACATTGGCATTTAAAGTGTATGAACTATTCATTTAAGTGGAGAAAAATGGTACCCATTCTCACAATTTTGTATATCTAGGATAAATTATTATCTACAAAAATTAGTTACAAATATTCACTCAAAAAGAAAGAGAAAATTTGGATTAACCCATTTTAGTATACAAAATTAATATCAAAGTCTCTATGTAACATTGACTTGAATAAGTTCTGTTAGCCACTTCTAGCTTCTTTGTGATGTAAAATCTTTTAAAGCATAAAAATCAGCCTTCCTATATTTTTCCATTAGACATACATAGAAGTTAAAAGAAATGAGAAGACAGAGCAATCAACCAGGAAGGTGAATTTGCTGAGAAACAGTCATTCGTTCTCCCTCCTCCTTTTCTTCTCCTCCTTTTCCAGGTCTCTTTCCGTTCCAATAAGGAAAAGTCTTGTGAGTTCTGAGAATATTTCTTTGAGGGCTTCAAATCACCACACCTACACCCTCTGCCACAACTACACACACGGGAACAAAAATAAACCTCTGCTATCTACTCATGTAGGAGAGATTCGTGCAAAATAAATTCCTACACGGAGACCAACAGGTGAGTTTTCTACCTGTTCTTTATAATGTCTTTCCATTATCGTAAATCCCACACATTACGAGGCAGAAGCAGTTATGTGAGCTTTTCCTTGAAGTCAAAAAACTTGCATTCATTTCAAGTACCTGGTGATCACAGGGTACAGCCGGGGGGGCGGGGGGCGGTGAATGGGCTCCCGCAACCATGCACCTCCTGATGTACAGATTCTGGAGAAACAAAGGGCGGTCACACCGCAGTCAGCCTGTCAGGCCGTCGGGCCACTGGGCAACCACACCAGCCTGGAAGTGCCCCATCAGTTGCTGAAAGCAAAACCCTGTCCCCCCTGTGGAGCCAGGCAATTTGGGCCACAGAGTCAGAGGAGACCGGTAATCAACTCCTCCTCTCTGCTCACCTCCTTGGGGTTAAAACAACCCCATCTCCAAACCCAACTCTGACCCTGGAGTGCGAAAGTGGGAGTGCAGGTGGGCTCTGCCGGTGCTTCAGCGCCCTCTGGGAAGCCCCCTAGTTTGAATATGATTTGAGTTTGATCCTGTGAAACCATCAGAACTTCCCACCAGAGATAAATGAGGAGATTCTGGCCTTTATTAGTACACACGGTGAACACGGTGGTCCTGGCTGTACTTGCCAACCCTCCTATTTTACCCACCTATTTTTATCGACCTTCCTCCCTGTGAGGACCTTTGACCAACCCTGAGCTCAGACTCCTGACCTATTACAGTGATTTGTCAGTCTTTGTTTAAAAATGGGCAAGTAGGGCTTCCCTGGTGCCGCAGTGGTTGAGAGTCCGCCTGCAATGCGGGGGACACGGGTTCGTGCCCCAGTCCGGGAGGATCCCACATGCTGCGGAGCGGCTAGGCCCGTGAGCCATGGCCGCCCAGCCTGCACATCCGGAGCCTGTGCTCCGCAACGGGAGAGACCACAACAGTGAGAGGCCCACGAACCACAAAGAAATAAAAAATAGACAGGTAATAAAATGAATTTAACCTAGAAGCAGCAGCTCAGTAAGGGAAATAAAATCATCAGAAGCTATCTACTCACAGCCATAGCCATCCAGGGCTCTGTCTTATCTGCTGGGGCATAAGAATGGGATCTTCCTAAATTTGAAGGACATCCAATCAAATAAGTAAAGGTGTCGCTCACCTCTGGCTCTTGGAGGGATTGCTAGGCGTCTACCCAGTGTATACTAACTGCAAAACACTGTCATGGTTTTGAAACATCTATGTTCTAGAAAAGCTTTTTGGGGTGCATGGGGAAGGTTTGTTTTTGACATCAAGCAGAAAATAAATCACCAAGCTCTTTGAGCACAGGGGTTCTTAACAGGGAAGTAGAAGGAAGGAATGGGCAGAAAAGACGATCTCCTCTGAAAAGAAGGTCGTTTTTCCAAAGGAGTAGGATTTAGTCTCAGTTTAAGGAGAACACTTTTAAATAGCTGGGACAGCTCCAAACTGCAGTTTAGGGAACGAGTGTTTCAAAAGAACAGTGCTTTAAAAGTCCTGGCAAGGCAGCAAGAGGATGAAGAGTTGGTTTTGCATAGTTTTGAACACAGGAGTAAAGAAGCAGAGGCATCTCTGACTAAAAGGCCCTGAGATCCTATGGCATCAGTGGGTCAGTTGCAGGGGGCAGGGGGTGTGGGGGGCGATATTTCTCTCTCAACGTCTCCCAGGGAAGCCACCCCAACCTACCCCACCCCCCCTACTCCCTTCACCCTTCCTCCCTCCACTGTTGGGTGTCCAGGGACAGCACTTCTTAAACTGGAGCGCTCAGGCACCATCTCTGCAGTCTGGATTCTTCCTGGAGCCTGACAAGTTCTGGGACAGGAAGCCAGGTCTGCAAGGCCACTGGGGTGCAGTCGGACCTGGAGGCCTGGAGGGGAACTGGAGCCCTGAAGTCCACCCATGTCCTTGAAGTCGAGAGAGGAACACATGGTCCTAACAGTACTTCTCAAGGATCAGCGTGCTCCCCACCCAACGGTGATCCATACTCACTTGAGGCAGCGAGGACTGCCTCTAACTGGCCCCCTCGATTCCGCCTTGAGGGTCCTCGGACATATGTGAGAGCGCAGGCCCCGGATCTCTTTAGTCAGCTGAGGCTAGTGCTGCCGGGGTCGCTCCAGTCCCATCCCCCAGCCCCTCCCTCATGGACTGTATCTAATAGAAGAAAGAGCACAGAGGAATTGGATGAATCAAGGAACCTGGGAGCCTGGGTATGAGTTTGAAGACCGAGAACCTAAGGCACAATTACATATTACTGGAAACCCTTGTGGGGTGTGTGCAGGGAGATTAGGAGGCCGAGAAGCTGACTCGACCTGGTGAGTCCAGCCCCAGGACACCACACAGCCCCGCCCCCCTTCCCTGCCATCAGACAAGGGGTGCCTCAACTCCAGCCGGGACTCTGCACTTCCCCCTCCCTGATTCTCCTCCAGAAGAGCAGGTGGCCCCCTTCTGAGGGCAGCGGCAAGACAACGCACCAAGTCTCCCTGCACTAAGGCGCTACTGGAAGCTCTTCCTGAACAGCAGTGCTGGCTTGGAGCGAACCCGTGCACCGCCAACGTTGGTCTTGTCCTGCAGCTGAGAGAATCGGGATTTAAGTCAGCTGTCCTGGCTTTAAATCAATCAGCCTCCACTTTAAGTCAAGTGATCCGACTTTGAATCACTGTGTGCCCCTCAAGCCTGCAACTTCAAAAGTTGGGAACTTCACTTTGATCCCAGCAGCTCACCTAGCTGAACGCACACTGTAGTCACCCCCAAGCCTGGCTTAGAGGCAGGATATAAGGTAAGGGGATGGGCGTGCACTCATGGTGATGAGAGTGTACTTCATGTACCAGAAGGGTCTAGGCACTCTGGGGTACAGCAAGCAGTGCACGATACAGCAGCTCCCCGGCAAAGCTGGTGATGCACAGGGAGAGCAGGCACACCCATGCATGCAGAGGGTCCAGGATGGGAGCTGGGGCACAGCCAGCCGGGAGGGTGTGAAAGTGTAGGATCTGAGCCTTCTTGAGAAAAGTAGACACAGAGGGTGGATGAGAAACAAAGACCAGATGAAATATGGATTTGCAGAACACACCCTGCTCTTGAAATTGGCGTGGGGGGGCATCCAAGATTTGAGTCTTCTTACTCCCCAGTACCTAGTGCTTTGGTCTTTGCCCAATTACTTATAAAATTAATGATAATATCTAACCCATATAATACTGCATTTGTAGTGGTATCACGTGTTAATGTTACTATAGTGGAAAAATCTTTTATACAAGAAAAATGTACACTATCTGAAATAAATTAAAACCCCTCTTTATAAAGAACTATATGGGACTTCCCTGGTGGCGCTGTGGTTAAGAATCTGCCTGCCAACGCAGGGGACATGGGTTCGAGCCCTGGTCAGGGAAGATCCCACAGGCCGCAGAGTAGCTATGCCCATGCGCCACAATTAGTGAGCCTGCAGGCCACAACTACTGAAGCCGGCGCACCTAGAGTCGGTGCTCCACAACAAGTGCAGCAATAGAAGCCACCACAATAAGAAGCCCGCGCACCGCAACAAAGAATAACCCCTGCTTGCCACAACTAGAGAAAGCCCGCGTATAGCAATGAAGACCCAACGCAGCCAAAATTTAATTAATTAATTTTTAAAAGTACTATATCCTTCTGTACAACTTCTCTGGGAAGAACAGAGAGATGGTGCGGGAGAGTGAGAAAGACCAATATTTAGTGCACATCTCTCATGCAAGTGCTCTGCTGGCTCAGATACATTTATCCCCACTTTACAAAGGAGGAAATATGCTCAGAGAGGTTTAGTAATTTTCCCAAAGCCAAACAGCTATTGAGTCGCAGAACCAGGATCTGAACCAAGTCTGTTACCTTCAAAGCCTAAGTCCTCATCACAACAAAACTCAATTCATATTTACATTAATCGAATTACATTGAAGACTGGGGAGTTCTTGGCACAGTCCTGAATAAGAGTGAGAAAGAAAGGAATAGCATTGTTCCTACAGTCAACCAAAATTTTTGGAGCAGCTGCTAGATACCTGGCCCTTTTTGGAGTTCAGCAGTGATCACGACAGGAAGAGTCCTGCTTTCATGGACCATGTAGTGGGGAGGAGAGACGGGTGCAACTTGGGTGAGGGATTTCACCTTGCTGGGCCTCTGTTTTCTCATCTGGAAAATGGGACGGGTGTTCCTCATTTTCTGGGATTGTCCAGCCCTCACATTCTCTGATTCCATAAGAAGCATTTGTTTCCCTGTTTCTTTAAAATTCATTCAGGCCGTGAGCCGTGATGAATGTTGTTAGCTGCTCCCCAAATCACTTTATTCTCACCCTTTTCCTGTGACCAGGTCTTTCCCGAAACATGACTCACAAGCAGTCAAGTCACAGAACCTAAGCGGCACCCAGCAGAAAAATTCCAACCCTTGCTTCTCAGGAGCTCTGCGGTCTACCTGCCAGGTAAACTTAACTTACCTGGCACAAGGTGGCCACCCCCGGTTTCACATCAACGTGATCTCAGGCACAAACCTCCTTGTTTTTCCATTTTGTCTTTAAGTAACTTGTTGAAACAACTGTACAAATATGACAAAGATATAAAATCAGGCATCTTCTGCCCACAGTGCCTACTAATAAATGATTTTCTGCCACTTTAATGATAAAATTGAACATTTCAACATTCTGCTGCCCTTATTATTTGTCATTTTTGTTGATATTTCTATTGAAATACATCTTTCAATACTTTAACAATGGAACATTTATTTAGGTTGTTCCAGACCCAGCCTTTAGTGGTAAAGGTTTTGTTGTTCTATTTCTATTGTTTCCTTTAAAATCATTATCCTATTTAAATGGATTAAGTCAAATCTATAGGCATTTCTTATGAATATTGATGAAATGAATACATAGAGGGCAGTAGTACAAGTTGATTGGACTTGAGAACCTCTATTAGCACAGTTAGGTATAAATATTATTTATGTAAACCAAAGTACATGCTGAGTGAGATTCTCCGACACTTTTTCACTGTCTGCCCCTCAAGCCTGTGAGAAATGGAATATTTCTTGCCATCTCAGTAAACAAAGGATGTCACAGTCATCAGCACTTGCAGCCCTCCAGTGTGAGCCGCCGCGGGCCCAGAGAAACTCAGGATATGCAAATACAGAATGCAGGCCCCAGGGAGCTGAGGTGCATATCAAAGGAAGGATTTCAGGGAGCCCAGACTCTGGCATCTTCGCATACAAAGAAAAGCGCTACATTCCTCACGTTGGGAGAGCAGGTTTTCCTTAGTTAGGAATCACCTTTTGATATTCCCCATTACCTGCGTCAGCCCCCTGCCCTACCACCACCCCACCCGTACTTTAGCTCAGGAAGGAAGGAGCGCAAAGGGACTCAGCTGAATAAGGGGCCTGCGAGCCTCGGGAGGAGTTTTCATTCGCTTTCCCCGCAGTCGGGAGTAGGGGCGGGACGCTGCAGCCGGACCCTGTGCCTCCCTTGCCCCGTTTCCCCTCAGGACGCTCAGGCCGACCCCCTCCCCACGCCCCACAAGCCCCGCGAGCCAGGCCAAGGGCAGGCGCGAGAGGAGGGACCGAAGTTCCCCGGGACCAGACGCTGGGGGCCGCTCTTTCTGCACAGCAGCGGCGGGTGGCAGCGAACCCCTGCCCCTCAGAAGCTGGTCTTGCCCTGCCGCCTTGGCACCGGACAAGGCGGAGGGTCACCACCCACTTACCGGCCCGCCGTCCGCACGACTGTCGCGGCTTCGGCCGCTGGGGCCCCTCAAGAGCCGGCAGCCTCAGTGAGGCCGCCCTCCCCTCGGGCTCCGGGACAGTTCCGTGACGGCGAAAGGAGGAGATACAGAGCTGAGGGAGCTCCAGCTCTGCGGAAACGCGGGCTCCGTTCTGGGCGCAGGGGGTGGGACCGCTCTGACCCGAGGCCTTCCGGGAGGCAGGGAGGCGCCGTGGGAGGGAGCCGCCAGGAGCGCAGGGCCCCGTCGAGGGTCCTGGAGGGGCGGCACGTCCTGGGGGCCCCGCCCACTGAGGCCGCAGCCCAGGCCTTTTTCTTGGAATCCTACACAAAAAATTTAGAAAGATACACGGTCTCTAGTAAATATTCACAAATGATTGTTGCTGCTGTGCTGACTATTCTATTAAACGTGTAAAATCCATAAAACACTTTAAGTTCAAAGTTAACTACGAATTTTTACCTTTCCTTATTATGTCTCTGCTATTCCCAATTGTGGTTAATGAATCATAGACTAGTGTAACTCATGTTTAAGTAGTGTGGCATCACTAGTTAAACATAAGCTTGTTAAAAAAAATGGAATTCAAGCCCACCAGAACTACTGAATCAGAATCTGCACTTTTAAAATCTCCCCAGTGTACTTGTGTACCCATGAATTGTTAGAAGTTTCATTTCTACCTTGACATGTCTTTTCTGGCTGAGAAATACATTTTATCCATTTTGATATAAATAAAACACTCAAAAATGCATATGCCTGTGTTGAAACCATCATTTTATCATTTCTTTTCCAGATAAGTATAGTCTCTATACTGGTTTTGTGGGTCACATGCCATATTCTTTTCTTGTAGTAAGAAATAAGATAGAGAACCTTACTGTGTAAAAAAAGTACATACATACGTGTATATATATATATATATATATATATATATATATTAGTGGATAATTCAAGACACTCTTCTAAATTAAAAACAGTTCTCTTAACTTGCTGTTTTCTTCTTGGGTCATATTATGAACTCTTCCCGTGGCCACACGATATGTGTACTTTTAGTTTCAGGGACTGCTGACATTCCATTATGTGCCCATAGATTTCTCTCAAGAGGACAGTGAATGCCTGGACCAAGATCAATGAGAATTGTTACAGGGATGTGATGGTAGACAAGTATAGGAACCTGCTCTCCTTGGGTGAGGACACCTTCCTTCCAGAATTCCTTATTGACCCATAGGGTTTAGAGTACTTCATTTGTAGAATGTCTCCTGGAATCTTCTGCTTCCTACAATAGGGTTTCAGGTTGCAACGTTTCACGAAAGATCGGGAGTTTGTGGGTATAATTTATCTTATTCTTTAAAACTGTAGCCTCCCTTTTAATATACTTTGTAACTGCTTGGGATGTGTCTATATGAACTGTGTACTATATGCTTGTGTTATAGTCCTTACAATATTTCATTGTTTTATTTTTTGTAACAATTTTCCATGGATTCTTTGGGCTTAAGGTATATTAAAAGGGAGACAGCGATTCTGGGACTTCCCTGGTGATGCAGTGCTTAAGAATTCACCTGCCAATGCAGGGGACACGGGTTCGATCCCTGGTCCGGGAAGACCCCACTTGCCACGGAGCATCTAAGCCAGGCGACCACAACTACTGAGTCTGCGTGCCACAACTACTGAAGCCGGTGTGCATGAGTCCATTCGCCATTTATTTTTTGGAGAATACCACCACCTCTGAGTGATTAAAATTTAGACCAGCTAGTCAAAATGCTTTATCACCTGTTCTTCTAAAACACTGATCAACGGAACAAGTTTTACTAGGGATAGCAGTGTAATTGTATTCTAGAGTTCATATCAGCAATATGGTTTATGACGTTGATGCTGGATCAGGACATTTCAATGGTATAACTGCTATTAATTGTCTGTTTGTTCAACAGTTAAAGTCTCACGTGATCTGAGTTCAGACTGGAGTCATCCTGGTTGCTTTCTGTCTATTGAAGATTTCTTCCGGTATGAAAGGACAAGAGCAATACAGCTTACTTTACAAATGTCTGCAAACTAAATGATGATATAATCTACATTCAATTTATTTATACATACCCTACAGAAGAACATGGTTTGTTTCGGTGGCAGAGCCCAGTAATTATGTAAAATTGAAACCTTTGTCTGCATGGGTTCAAGTCCTCTTCCTAAGAATATGTTTATAATCAACATTCTTTCACAAATGACCCAATTTAATTGACCAGAGCATTCCTCATATTAACTAAATGGAAAATCCTAGGCTATATACAAATCCAGAAAGGGCCAAAAATCATCAGCCCCCATGGATTATTACAAACCATTGCTGAGGCTTTAAGTTATTTATTAAAGAACTACTATGTCCATCAACATCATCAATTTATATATTATTGCCCCAAAGCTAGCCTTAACCCTGGCTCACACAACATGAATTTTGCTTTCCATATCTTATACATTAATTGATGTAAATCTAGGCATACTATTTATGTTAGCCATATCACACCTAGCCATTTATTCCATCCTCTGATCTGGATGAGCTTCACATTCAAAATACTCACTCACTGGAGCCCTAGGGACAGTAGAACATACTATCTCATATGAAGTAATGTAGCAGTTATTCTATTCACAGTCTTACAGATAAATGGATCATTTACACTTTCAACAGTAATTATTACATAAGAACACCTATGACTAATTTTCTCCTGACCGCTACCCAGATTTGATTATCTCCACAGTAGCAGAAATCCAATGAAACCCCACTAGATTTAACAGAAGTAGAATCAAAACCTGTATATGTCTTCAATGTAGAAAATGTAGCAGGCCCACCCACCCCTTCTTTCCTAGAGAATATGTCAATTTCCTTATAATAAACATTTCCACAACAATCTATTTTTAGGAGCATTCGACAATCCCTAGGTGCCAGAATTATATACAGCCCAAGTCATCATTAAAACACATCTAACAATCTCCTTTCTATGAATTCGAGCATCCTACACACAATTTTGATATGATCAATGTCTACATCTCTTATAAAAAGTTTTTTACTACTAACATTAGCCCAATGTATATGAGAGTTTTCACTACCTGTCATCGTACCAGGCAACCCACCACAAACTTAAGAAATATGTCTGACAAAAGAGTTACTTTGATAGAGTAAATCATAGAGGTTTCAATGCTCTTATTCCTGGAATTGAACTCTTCCTAAGAATTTTACATTCTCCATGCTACCACTTTACACCACATGCTATACAGTAAGGTTCTCTAAGTAAGCTTCAGGCCCATACCCCCAAAATGTTGTCGTATATCCTTCCTGTACCAATAAACTCTCATTGTTTTTACTATCATTCTACTGACCATTATCTCAGGAAATATAATCGTATAACAAGCTCACACTGGTTAATTGTATCCCCATTCTAATAAAAAACACGAACCCATAAGCTACAGAAGCATCCAACAAATTTTCCTAAAACAATCCACCACATCAACACTACTTATAATGGCTATTATCATTACTCTAATATATTCTGGTCAAAGAACACAAAGAATAGCAATCTTTGATCCAGCAGCATCCATCCTCATGGCAATCGCCCTTGTCACAAAAGTAGGACTTTCCCCATTTCATTTCTGAGTGTCTGAAGTAACACAAGGCATTCCATGAACAGCAGGCCCGATGCTATTTACATGACAAAAGTGCACCCCTATCAGTTTTATATCACATGTCACCATCCATCAACCTAAATATACTATTAATCATAGTGATATTATAAATCATAGCTGGAGGCTGAGGCAGACTTAGCCATATTCACCTGGAAGAAATTACACCCTCCTCATCAATTGCCCATATAGGATGAGTAACAGCTATTATAAAGTATATTCCAATTATAACAATCCTAAACATACTAATTTATATCATAACAACACTCTCTTCTTCTTATGCCCAGATCATGTACTACAAGAGTATCATTATCACACACATGAGATAAAACACCTCCCATCATAATCCTTTTCCTCACCATTATAGTATCATTAGGACATCACCCATCACTATCAGGGTTTTTAAACAAATGAGTAATTATCCAAGAGATAACAAAAATGATAACATCATTCTACCAACACTAATAGCCATCACAGCAGTCCTCAACATATATTTCTACTTGCAGCTAACATACTCCACATCACTAACTATGTTCCCTTCATTAAACAGCACAAAAGTAAAACAATTTGAACATACAAAGAAATAACTTTCCTATCATTACCAATCATAATACCCACACGATTACTACACATAACACGCATTCTGTCAGTGCTGGACTAGGAATTTAGGTTAGTTCAGACCAAGAGCTTTCATAACCCTAAACAAGTAAAATTTACTTAATTCCTAAAATTAAGGATTGCAAGACGTCATCAATCGAATGCAAAGCATCAATTGAATGCAAATCAATTGAATTCAAAGCAAACATTGTAATTCAGCCAAATCTTTAGGAGATTGATGAGTTTTAACCCCAGGAGACTTTAGTTAACAGGCAAATCCTCTAGTCAACTGGCTTCAATCTGCTTCTCCTTCATTTGAGAAAGAAAAAAAGAGAAAAAAGACAGGAAAATCTCTGGCAGAATTGAAGCTGCTTCTTTGAAATTACAGTTCAACTTGTTGATTCAGCACAGGGTTTGTGAGAAAGAGGGCTCAATCTCTGTCTTTACATTTACAGTCGAATGCTAGCTCAGTCTTTTTACCTCTGTTCATACACTGCTGATTATTTTCAACAAATCACAAAGATATTTTATATTTACTATTTGATGCTTCAGCTGGAGGAGCAGGCAGCACCTTAAGTATATTAATCCAGGCTGAGCTATGCTAACCTGGAACGCTACTTGGAGATGCCCAAATCTGTAAGGTAGTCATAACAGTCCCTGCACTTGTAATAATTTTCTTTATAGTTGTACCCATTATGATTGCAGGGTTTGAAAACTGACTTGGCCCACTAACAACTCAGACACCTGAGGTAGCATTTCCCTGAATAAATCATATAAACTTTTGACTACTTCCCCTATCATTCTTTCTCCTACTCATATCACCAATAGTAGAAGCTGGCTCTGGTACCAGTGGAATCCTATATTCAGCAATCTGGCCCACGCAGGAGCCTCAGTCGACCTAACCATTTCCTTCTTTTATTTAGCAGGTGTCTCTTCAATTTTTGGTGCTATTATTTTTATTACTATAGTCTTTAATAAAAAACCAGAAGTCACATTCCAATACCAAACACCACTATTAGTTTAATCTTCCCCAACTATAGCCATATTACTATAATTACCAGTGTCAGTCCGAGCAGCCAGAATTGCCATACTGTTAAGAGATAGAAATCTCAACACTACTTTCTTTGACCCTGCAGGAGGAGACCGAATCCTATACCAACACCCGTTTTGATACTTTGGTTACCCTGAAGTCTGCACTCATGGCCTACCAGGGTTTGTTATAAACTCACATATCATTACATACTATTTAGGACAAAAAGTGCCTTTCAGCTATTTGGGAATACTATGAGTCATGTCTACTGGCTTTTTAGGATATCTCTTGCGGACCCATCATATGTTTACCATAGGGATAGCTGTCGACGCAGGAGCACACTTTGCATCAGCTACCGTAATTACTTCTGCCCCTACAGGAGTAAAATTAGCTAGCTGATTAGCAAATCTTTCTTTAATTTTTCTTTTGGCTGTGTTGGGTCTTGGTTGCTGCATGTGGGCTTTCTATGGTTGCGGTGAGCGGCAGCTACTCTTCGTTGTGGTGTGCAGAATTTTCATTGCAGTGGCTTCTCTTGTTGCAGAGCACAGGCTCTGGTGCACGGGCCCAGTAGTTTTGGCTCGCGGCTCTAGAGCGCAGGCTCAGTAGTTGCGGCACACGAACTTTCTGCTCTGCGGCATGTGGAATCTTCCCGGACCGGGGATCGAACCAATTTCCCCTGTATTGGCAGGCCAATTCTTTACCACTGCATCACCAGGGAAGTCCCTGATTAGCAACTGTTCACGGAGGTAATATTATATGAGATCCCACTCTATTATGAGTTTTAGGCTTTGCTTTCCTTTTTACAGTAGGTGGTTTGACAGGAATCATCTTAGCCAACTCATCCCCGGACATTGTCCTCCAGGATACATACTATGTAGTAGCACACTTCCATGATGTAGTGTCCATGGGAGAAGCCTTCACTATTATAGGAGGCTTTCTACACTGATTCTCACTATTCTCAGGTTATACAGTTAACTCAGCAGTAGCAAAACTCACTTCACAGGTATATTTGTAGTAGTAAATATGACCTCCTGCAGCACTTTCTTGGCCTCTCAGGGAGGTTACTACATTACTCTGAGACACACACAACATGAAATATTTTGTCTTTAGGCTCAATCATTTCAGTAGCAGTAGTAATGCTAATAATCTTCATACTGTGAAAAACATTTGTGTCCAAACGAGAAGTCTCAGCAGTGGAAACTGCTACTACTAACCTAGAATGGTTGCACAGAGGCCCTCCACCACATCCTATATTTGAAGATCCTACCGATGTAAAATAAGGAAGTGCTCAAGTCCTTTTCAAGCAGTTTGAAGCCAACAGCATAACAATTATGTCTTTCTCAATAAATGAGATAAAAGTAAAAAGTGATGCAAATTTTTCAAAGTAAAATTATAGGCTAAAATAGTGTCTATCATGAAGGCATATAAATTTCATCTAGGGTCTCAAGATACAGCATCACCGATTATGGAAGAACTTTTACATATTCATCATCACACAATAGTGATTTTTGAAATAAGTTCTCTAGTCCTCTATATTATTTCACTAATATTGACAACTAAACTAACTGATATATGTACAATAGATGCACAGGTGGAGAAAATGTGAACAATTTACCAGCCATTATTGTAATCTTAATTGCCCTGTCATCATTGTGAATCCTTTACATGATACATGAAATCAATAACTCTTCCCAAACCATACAAACTATGGCTCAGTAATGTTACTGAAGCTACAAATACACAGATTATGAAGATTTAAATGTTGACTCCCCTGTAATCCCCACATCAGAGCTAAAACCAGGAGAATAATGACTAATAGAAGTCAACAACGGAGTAGTTAGAGACAGTCATTGAATATTAGTTTCATCTGAAATTGTTTTACACTCCTGAGCTGTTCCTTCTCAGGCCTAAAAAGAGCTGCTCTCCCAGGACGCCTAAATAAAGAATCCTAATACCAACAGGAGCAGGCCGATGTTGTGGGCAATGATCAGTAGAGGTCGTTTTCCTGAGTTCAAAGAAAGGACAGAGGGATATGGCTCAGATATGGGGTGAATCGGGAGCCCATGGGGATACACTGTCCAAGCTCCAGGATAGGAATGGGGTCTCTGGGATCCGAGGCCACCCACCACGCTCTCCCGAGCAGCAACTTGGCAACATTCCCTGTCAGTAATGAGGCAGCCCTAGCACTTGTCATGCCCCAATGCTGTGTCCTATGTGGGTCCCATGCTCTTGGGACCACATGCACACTCTGCAGGTTCATGCTGCAGGGTCCTTTGTGCCTCAGGAGTAGAGACCACACAGCAAGCAGTTCCCTCCCCAACCAGCAGGAGGAGGGAAGGAGAGCAGGGGTACCAGGGGAATCTCACTCAGACAACAACACCCCAGGGGTGCCAGTGGGGCCAGTGATGATGCAGATGAGGCCCAGGCCAAGAGATGGAACCAGAGGACCCAAAAGGCAGCTGGTCAGGTCCTGGCTCATCTGCACCCCGGACACCTTTGTCCCTCATACACCCCCTTCCTCATACACCCTCTCCTTAAATGCAGATTCTTCAGAGGCAAACAGGCAGAGCTTCAGACTGAAAGTCAGCTCTTCCAAAGTGACCCGTCAGCAAACACTGCAGGGTTCCACTCCAGTGGGTGCCCTGGAGTCAGAAACTCAGGGACTGAAATGGATATCGGTGCCAGGGGCAGTGGGAGGGAATGGGGAGTGAGACTTACATGGTTGTGGAATTTTGGTTTTGCAAGATGAAAAGTTCTACGGATGGTGGTGATGGCCCCACGAGAGAGTGAATAGATCTGATGCCTCAGAAATGTGCACTTAAAATGGTGACGATGGTAAAGGGAAAGTGACGTGTGTTTTATTTCACTTAAAATAAATTCTTAAAATAATGTCTTGTTAATTGGGATTCCATTTCGACTCCTCTTCATCACAAATGTCAGAGGCCCAGACACAGTCCCCTACCTTAGAGGCCATCATGGTACCCTCACATGGCACAAGGGAGACCATTCTTAGGGGGGGACTAGTCTGTGCTCACCTGACCTCTGTCCAGGCGGACCGAGGCAGTGGTGACCCCCACAGATTAGACATATGATATTCTATGATATTAATATGATACCACCAAGCATTGTCACTCACCAGAGCACAGAGCAGCAACCCACTCAAACATGCCTGACCTCATATGAATGTGACAAGATTAAGAGAAGAAAAGGAACCACAGGTTAATCAGGGCAACACTCTTAATGCAGAGGTTGGAAATCTCAAAGGGGAAAATACATACTGCAGTCAAAGAGCACATATGCGGTCTCCCCGTACATGTGATCCTGACCCATGCAGATGTGGTGAGACCCACACAGACCCGCACCCTATACCTGGGGTCACATATCCACACTCACCAGGGTGACCCATCTCCCCAGACCCTGCACCTAAAGTCACACATTCTATCTCAACTGGTGACCCCTCCTACCCAGACCCTGCATCTAAAGTCACACATGCTCTCTCAAAAAGTGACCCCTCCTATCCAGACCCCTCCACCTGAGTCACATGTCCACAGTCTCAGAGTGAATTGCCCTCCCAAGACTCCCCCACCTGGGGTCACAGGTTCACAGTCTCCAGGGTGACTCCACCTCCCCAGACCCTGCACCTGGGGGTCACACCTCCCCTTGATCAGGACACCATGGCTCTGCTGGTGGCTCCCCTAATGTGGAAACAAGCTGGGTCCCTGGGATGCGAAAAAGTGGCAGGTGGGTCTCCTCTGCCCACACTTGTCCCAGAGAAGCCCTCCTCTTTTCCCTTTGGTTCTGTTGATTTTACCTGTTTTTAAAGCTTTCATGCTAGAGGTGAACACACTTCCTTGGTTCTCGCAGGCTCAGTCCTTTCTTGTCTCACATACTTGTTGAGAAAACTCACAGGACAGCAGGGCTGAAAGCTTACGGGCAGCTCTGGACGCTGCTGAGTAGGGACGGGAGACCGGAAGGAGAGCTCAGCAACAGCCTCAGCTGTTACCCATTGGCCTTTTACCCGATCTGCCCTGCAATCAATTCACCAGCTAAACCTGCCTCCCTATGCACCATGCACGTGCTGGTGAATTGGAATAATCGGCAGGTAGCCCTCCTAAGGATTCTCCACGAGCCCCAGGGAAGGTGAAACTTGCAGGGATATAGACTAAGGCCCCGACCATACCACTGACCGTTGGGAGGACCAGGTAACCACACTCAGAAGACAGGCTGTTACTTAGACAAGCCCACCTCAGCTCCAGACCCCAGACATCTAAGCACTGACCTTCAGATGGAGGCACGGAGCTTCCCAGTACTGAGACCAGGCCGGGTCTTTACCCAGGTTCCCATAGTCCTAGCGTACACAGAACACGGTCAGGTCTAAATCTTCTTATTATAGACAACACATGGTCAGCTCTAAACCTAATCAGTAGACAGGACAGGCAGAGGTCTAAATCTACCGTGTAGACAGAACTTGATCATGTTTAGACTAGCTTAGGGCTGATCTCACAGGAGGTACAGATCACACACATGGGTCTCTCATCTTTGGACACCCACATCAGGAAACTGAACAAAATCTTTGTCATTAAACATTTCAACAGGCAAAACAGAAATGTTACCAATTTCTCTGGCCACCTGATGGTCAGGATCCACGGGTGAGCCACGAACTTCTTCGAGTGCAGCCCAGTCTGCTGCCAGGACAGACAAGAAGGGGCCTGATTCCAGCCTCCCAGGCTTCCAGAGGAGGCGGCCGCACTGGAAGCCCAGGCAGGACACTCCTGCGTGGTCCGGGCCGGGAGATCCGGTCTGTCCATTCCGCTGGCCGATTCCGGGCGGGGAGCTCAGAGCCGCTGAGAGCCCTGCACTCAGGTCCTGCTTCCCTGCCACGTGTGCGTGTGCGTGTGCATGTACATGTGCATTTGTGTGTAGAGGATGCCATGGCTGATGGCTCCCATGGCTCCCGTCCCAGGCACCGTGCTGTCTTCGAGGGGAGGCACGGGGAGAGGTAGGGGCACAGAAGCCTTTGGAGAGGAGAACCCACCACGGAAATCCTTGCACACTGGCTCGCTCCACCTGGGTACCTGCCTGCCCATCGTGGGCCGCATGTCACCCCCCAGCCCCCACCCCCGAGGGCAAGGCGCCTGCTCTTTCAAAAGCACAAGGTCTTACATGAAGGAGACCCAGTGGGGCTGTCACGCCCCCACTCCTGATACTGAGTTTGGGGAGAATGAACCCCCTTGACTGGGTGATGCGACCTTGTGAGGAAAGAGGTGGCGGCCCCATCCAAGTCAGGGCCTGGCTGAGAGATGGGAACACAGGAGCCAAGTGCAGAGCCTGGAGGCCAGGCCAACAGGAGGGGCACCCCCAGCCTTGGCCGGGCTCTCCAACCGTGACATTGTAGCTTTAGGGGACCTGGGGCAGGTGACTGAATGTAATGGGGGTCTAAACTGGACCCTGAATGGGGCTTAAAGAAGGTGTGAAGGATGTTACTGAGACAGTGACAGTCATTGGAAGACAGACTCTGTGTCAGGACATCCTGCTCCATCCATTTAAACCCCTGAGATCTGTGACCTTTACGTGGCTACGCAGGATTGTTAGAGCAGCTGCGTGTGGATATATCTGCAAGTGGTTCCAGCAAACACACAGTTGTGCACACAGGCAGGCACAGCACACACACAAACATATGCACGTGCACAGCACAAATATATTCACACACTAGCATATGAACACACATGCACGCATATGCCCATGCACACGTTAACGTGTGCAAGCGAACATACCTATGCACATGCACAGCACATGTATGCAAACAGGCACATGAACATGCATAGCACACACACAGGGAATAAAGTGAATTCGTAAAGCATTAATTCCTGAACACAAGTGAAGCTGACATGTATTCATCTCTTTTTCTTAGCTTTGATGTTTTTCACAGTAAAGAGTTTAACAAAAAAGTTAATGGCAAATGACTTTTGATTCATAGGACTTTCTGACGTTATTCCACAAATATTAGGACATGAGAAATGAATGTAGATATTACATGTGTCCACTAATGGATGATGGAGGAGCAAACCATGGTCCATCAATACAACGGGATGTTATTCAGCCTAAAAAGGAAGGCAATTCTGACACAGGCTGCAGCAGGGATGAACCTTGAGGGCATTATGCTCAGTGATGTAAGCTAGACACAAAAAAACAAACAGTGCTTGATCCACTCATACAAGGCCCCTAGAGCAGTCGGAAACAGAGACAGAAAGTAGGGTGGTAGGTGCCAGGGGCTGAGGGAGGGAGAACGGGGAGTGAGTGTTTCATGGGGACTGCTTCAGTTTTGCAAGATGAAAAAGTTCTGGAGGACGATGGCGGTCAGGTTTGCACAACAGTGCGAATTACTTCATGACCCTGAAATGTGCACTTAAACATGGCTAAGATAGTAAATTTTATGTTATGTGTATTTGACCACAATTTTTAAAACTTTTTTTAAAAAAACAGGAAGTAGTCCGTGAATACCACAAGACACACAACTTCACTAACAACCAAGGGATTAAAACCATAAGAAAACTACTGTGCACACACCTACCAGAATGGCAGACATGAAGACACAGTATCAAATATCAGCAGGACGTGGAGCAATGGAAAGCCTGGTGTGCAGCGGGCGGTGCAAACACTTCTGAAACAATCGGACCTCAGAGAGCACACTCCGTGCACACAGACCCACAGTGTTCCTCCCAGCTGAACACAAACCACCCAGCCCTGCACCAGGACACACACACACGGACTCCGCAGCCACAGGAGCCAAACCTGAGAGAACCTGAAGGCCATCACAAGCGGATGCAGAACTGAGCCCTGCACGCTCCTAGGAAGGAATATTTCACAGCAATGGAGTACGATTTGTTTAAAGGTAGTAAAACTATAAAAATTATTTTTTAAAAAAACTATATTCACAAGATGAAAGAATCTCATGGACACAATGCTGAGCCATCAAGAGCAACAAAGCAGCAAGCACGGTCCACCCACTTATGGACATTGGAACTAGGCAAAGCTGGGCTGCGTTGTTTAGGGGTGCGTGCTAGGGTGTAAACTATGAGGACAAGTCACTGACACAACATCAGGAGAGCAGCTACCTCACGGCGGGGAGGAGGCTGGGACGAGGGAAGGGCACTCCTGGGTGCCCACCCATCAGGTTCTGATTCTTGATGTTTATGATTATTGTTTACATGTATATAACCTAATCCTTAATATGTACTTACAGCTTATCATTTTTGTTTATTAAAAAGGGGGTCTCCCAAACAAAGTAGAAGGAGACCTGCTTCTCCCAGGGAAGAAAAGGAATAGTTTCTACCGGTGAGGTATGGATACCGTGGCTGCTTCAACCATCAAGGCTGACAGCAACTCCCGTGAGAGGGGCACCACGGCCACGACACTCAGAAGGAGGCTCTGGGGCCTCAGTCCTGGGTCACTGCCTCTGCGGTGCCCACGGCACCTGGCCAGAGTTCTCAGTCTTTTTGTGCACGACCCTTTGGCCTTGGTTGCTCTGGCACAGCTCGGCCGGCACCATCGCTGGGAGAGAAAGAAGAAACGTGCAGAAGAGGGAACCGGATTTCCAGCTGACCCACCTCCTTCTACGGAGACAAAGCCACAGTCCCTAAGAGAGGACAGCAAGACCACGGAATCCAGCCTCTCTGCCTGAGGCCTGGCCACACTAGCGCCCCACGCTTCTGGTGCCACAGGGAGAATTTCACAAGGTGCCCTCAGACCACGTGGTTTGACACACGGGGCTTTCAGACACGCAGGTCCTGTCCGACCCCGCACCTCTGCTGTCACATTCTGGAGGTGGGCCTGGAAGCCTCCAGGTTTTCGCTTTTGGTAACAGCTTTATTGAGACTGAATTTCTTTACCACACGGTTAGTTAACCCATTTTAAGTATTAAGCTCAGTGGTGTTTTGCATATTCACAGGGTTGTGCACCCACCAGCACAATCCATTTGACAACATTTCCATCATCTCCCCAAAGCCCCACTCTTTAGAGGTCACCCCTCATTTCCCACAGCCCCGGCATCCCCGGTCCACGTTCTGTCTCTGTGGGCTTGCCTGTTCTGCATGTCTCATGTACGTGGAATCCACTGATTGTCTTCTTCTGTCTGGCCTCTCTCACTGGGCATCATGTTTTCGAGGTTCATCCACATCATAGCCTGTGTCCGTGCTTCTCTCCTTTTCCATGGCTGAGTCACCCTTAGTCTCTCTGCTTTTAACTCTATAATTAATTGTGTCTCCCTGCCTGCACCACACAGGGCTGATGAGGATTTCACCTTCCATCATTCTTGGGCTGTTGCTGAACTTTGAACCAACACCAAGGGGTCTTGTGCAGAGGCTGAAAGCCCAGCCCCACACGGTGCACAGTCGCCATGGGTGACCAGAGCCCAGGAGGAAGGGTGAGATGGGCCTGCCTGTTTACAGGACCAGCGTCCTACGGTCTCATGGGAAACCAATTCGCTCGTCAGCGTCTCGTGAGAGCTGCTCCCCACCGTGCCAAGCGGGCAAGACAGACTGGTCAGGGACCACGGTGCTGCCTCCAGTTCAGACCCACTCATACTAACTGTCTATTTGGAAAGTGCTGAGGCTCCAGGGGAGGGTCCTTCCTGCTTCTTCCAGCTTCTTGGGGCCCCAGGCATCCCTGGGCTTCTGGCTGCATCCCTCCCATTTCCGCCTTCATCTTCATGTGGCTTCCCCTCTGTGTCTGTGTCTCCACTCATCATATAAGGACGCAGTTACACAGGATTGGGACCACCCTAAGGCCCGTGTCTCACCTAGTTACACGACCAGGCCCTACTTCCAAATGAGGTCCTGGCCTGAGCCCCTGGGGTCAGGGCATGGACGTCTCTTTCCTTGAGGGGTACACAATCCCCCTTCAGTCTGAGGTAACAGTAATGTTGCCCACGAAACAAGCAAGCCCCTTACCTAAGCCAGTCCCTCGAAGAGGTCTGAGCCTGCCTGGTCTCTTGGAAACTGACTGGGCAGGAGAGTGTGGCTCAGGACCCGAGTGTGAAGGACACCAGGAAGCACCCGTGTGAGGCTCCCCTTCGCAGCTGCAGGACTGGAACCAGCTGATGAGGTCCAGCAGGGCAACCCCGAGCTCCTTAGAGGACTCGACCCACATGGACTGGGGGCGACAGGCAGCAGTGGGTGGGTGTGTGATGAAGTGTATGTGACGGGCCTGCAGTGAGCAGGTGAGCACATCTGTGTGTGTGACATCAGGCACACGTGATGGGTCAGCAGTGAGCGCACGTGTCTGAGATCAGGTGCGGTACACACTCACGTGATCACGTTCGCATGGTGTCTTAGCGGGCAGGGCACCACAGGGCTGCAGTGCTGCCACGGGCTCGAGCCACCAACTCTGCCTGGTGTGGAGCATCCCTCCCCCACCACGTGCCCCAGCAGCTCCCACGTCCGCGACTGCACAGTGGCTGCACCTGCGCAGAGTACTTCCCCTGGGCAAGTACTTCTTGAAGAGGGTCGCCTCCGTGGTGACGGCGACCTTCCTCTTCTGCTGCCTCAGTGGGGGCGCCCCTGCCAGTGCATGTTTTCAGCAAGGCATCCGGGCCGCAGAGGGCTTGTCCCTGCACCTGAGACCAAAGAGAAGGACTTGAGGGACTGCGCTTTCTCCCACCAGGAGCCTCATATCCAGGGGGTCCAGTGGGGGCATGTCAGACACACAGGGCCGGACATTCTGGTTCATCTTCCCCCAACACGGTGGGCGAAAGGACCGCCACATGGGACCTCAGACCACGTAGGACAAGGCATGTGTCGAGGACCAGTGAGTGTCCATTGTTGCAGCACATCCATCCTCTATCAGACCGGCCCCCCTCCCACGAAGGCTGGGTCTATTAACACAGGGGACCCTGCAAGGGAATTTTCTGTCTGCTGCTTCACTGCAGCTGGGTGTTTGGGGGACATGGGGCAGTCTGCAGTTTTGGTGAAGACATTGTTATCTCCAGGGAAAGAGGTGAACACTCAGTCCCCTCTCTGTGGATGGTCTAGTCCTCTGGGTGTCATATCTCTTCTTGGGGGTCACTGGGGTTTTATCCTCACTCCGTGGGGTACAGGAGGGGAGGGATGGACACGTCCTGGGCTCACTCTGCCTCGGCTCCTGGGGAGGACCTCTCTGGCCCACATGTTCACAGGCCTCCATCCCCCCTGCTCGACAGCCCCCTCCAGAGGCTTGGCAAGAGGACCTGCCCTGTGAAACGGGGTGCCTGGGTCGGGGGGCTTGTGGGTCCCTTCTCATATGGCCACATTCAGGTCTTGGGGTGGGTGCGGTGGCCTGTGGCCACTCGCCAAGGTCACCACACCGCTGCGGCTCCTTTCTGGGGCCTGAGATGCCCAGGGGTGGCTGGGGGAGGTGGGGGGGTGGCTGGGGGAGGTGGGGAGTTCGCTGTGATGGGGACGTGTGGGATGGGGGTCCTGGGCCCTGGGTCGCTCCCCGAGGAGGAGTGGGGGTCATGCCCAGAGGGGAGGCGGCCGGTGACCATCCTGGGTGTCAGCAGGCACAGTGCCACGCCCCGCAGGCCTGGTGTGGGATTCCTGTGGTCCTGGCATAGAACACCAGATGGGGGGCGGTGTTGGGACAGGGGATGCTTCCTCTCAGGCCTGGAGCCCAAGGTCAAGGTGCTGGGGGCCCGCTCCTCCGCGGGTTCTGGGCTCAGTCGGTCCCAGACCCCTCCCAGCCCCATCTCCGTCTCTGCCATGACATCGCCTTCTCCCCCGTGTGTGTGGGTCCAAATGCCCCCCATGAGGATGCCCGCACACAGGTCAGTGACCTCGGCTCACCCCGGGCAGCTCTGTGGTGGCCCATCTGCACACAAAGTCCCATTCTGAGGTCCCGGGGAGTCCGTCTTCCAGGGCCTCTTGAAGTGACAGTCCTTGTGGTTGACACAGCTCGTGGGGTCGTGTGGGTCCCCCAGGCCGAAATCCAGGAACCTCACGGAGGAAGCCATGTCCTGACTCAGGGAAGACGGACGGACGGGCAGCAGTGAGAGGGAGGCCGAGGGGCAGTCGGCCCTGCCCTCTGGGGAGTGGGGAGTCTCTAGAGGGCCGGGCCGGAACTGGCGGGGGGACGCGGCGGTCAGAGGTGGGGGGACGCGGCGGTCAGAGGTGGGCGGCCTGGGCTGCGACGGGTGGCGTCACTTAGGGGCAGGGGCACGGGGGCCTCATGGATGCCCTCTGTCTGCTCCTACGAAGGTGGCCAGCCGCGGGTTCCCAGCCAGTTTGGGCCAAACGTGGAGCGGTTTGAAGACACACCCCAGGGCCGCCTTCGAGAAGTGCCTTTTGCCTGGGGACATGGAGCCTCCAGCCTGCCGGGGAGTGTGTGGGCTGGTGGCACGTGGGGCTGCATCAGGGCCCTGAGGAGCTCGAGATGCCTGCTCCAGGCCTCACCTGGTCCAGGACGGAGGGCAGCTGCCCAGGGCCTCCTTCTTCGGGCACCACTCCTGGGCTGGGCGGGGCCAGCGGGTCCCCTGACCCGTCACTGCAGCCAAGCTGAGGCTGCTGAGCGGCCAGGGCCGGAGCACGACCTGTGGGTGGGAGGTGCGTGAGGAGGTCGCAGGACAGCGGTGGGGCGCCCGCATCAACGGAGGCGGGTCATCCACTGGACATACGACAGGAGCGAGCGGGACAGCAAGGCAGCCTGACGCCCAGCTCGGGTGGGGAGGCAGCTGCGTGTCCTCCATCTTCAGCACCCAGACGTGTGTGTAGAGATGCTCGTCCAGATGCCAAGAGGCTCTTTCCTCCGATGCCTTGTGTCTCATCATCTGGCAGGTGTGGGGGTCCTGGGGCGACCGTGACAACATGCCACAAGCTGGGGGGGTCACAACAGCAGAGATTTCTCTCTCGCAGCTCTGGACGCTGGAAATACAAAATGAAGGTGTGGTTGGTTCCTGCTGGAACTTCAGGAAATATGCCCTGGCCTCTCTCGGCTTCTCTGGTTTCCAGAAATCCTTGGCGCTCCTGGACTTGGGGCTGCATCACCCCCACCTCTGCCTCTATCGTCACGTGACTTCTCCTCTGTCTGTGTCCAGATTTCCCTCTTCTTATAAGGACGCCACCTGCTGGATTTAGGGCTCTCCCTAATCCAGCATGACCTCATCTTAACCACATCTGCAGAGACCCTGTTTCAGAAATAAGGCCTGATTCTGGGGTCAGAACGGATATAAATTGGGGGAGGGGGGACACTACTGAACCCACAGTAGTAAGTGAGGTGTTAGCGGATGGAGGGAACGAGAAGTGCCCACCAAACTGACAGGGCATCATCAGACTGAAAACCGAGGCAGACAGCTCCAGGTAATTAAAGGATCAGTTTATTATTGGGTAGTTTACTCACAGGGTGGGGTTGGGATGTGGTGAACGATGACCGGAAGCATGTGCCGCCGCGCTCTGCATGGCCAAGGGGCCACCGGGAAAAGTTATGGTTAACTTGTGGGCGGGGTGTGCTTGGAAACAGAACACACATTCCTAAGTCAAGGTTCATGAATGGGTAACTGGCCTCATGGGCACCGGGGACACATCAGCGAAGGTCTTCCTTGTTTGGGGACTAACAAAGCATACAGGCCACCTGGTCCTGATAATTACTAAACAGCCTCTATTAACTAGAAAAGGCTTGAGGACAGAGAAGTGACTGACCACACAGTACAGTCCTGGGTAAGGTCAGCGGAAGGACGAGCTCAGGATGGCATCAGTTATGCTGACAGCCTTACATGGCAGGGAGGCAGGGCTGGGGAAGTTGCGGGCTTGAGTCCCGCAGGTGCCCCAGAGAAAGGGACGTGGGCTGGCAGTGGGGTGGGCCTTGCACCTCGAGTGGGACAGGGGCATGGCCCTCAGAAGTGACCTGACACTTGTTCGTAGGGACCCCTCTGTGCAGGGTGGACACACCTGTGTCCAGAGTCATGTCCTGCTGCATGGGGCCCGACCTCTGCGTGACCTCTGCAGACCATCCTGAGTGGGAGTATATTGTGTCCGGAGCCTCAGGTAGGACATCCTCCGGGTTTGGGGAGGACCCCCAGGAGGCCTTGGAGGGCAATTCTGGTGGGGGAGGGGTGAGGGTTCAACTCTGCCGCCGTAAGGGCGTCCACACATGGAGGGGGCGGTGTTATCAGTTTACCTGAGAAAACACACTTTCAGGTCCCCCTTGCGTTACGGGAAAATCCTGTCTCTAACATGCGGGTGTTCAGGTAGCTGGAAGTGCTCTGGCCTTACTCTGTGGCTGGGCCCGTGCTCCTGCAGCTCCCGAAGACTGACTGCAGCGCCGTTGGCTTCACCTGGCAGGTCCCAGCCTTGGGGCGAGGGAGATTGGGCCACGGCCTCGGTGTCCAGGGCTGCAGTCAGGCAGTGCCCGGCCACCGGCCCCATGGGGCTGTTCACAGTGCAATGACAAATCCAAATGGATTCTGTCCTGTGCTGTTTGGAACAAGCTCTGGGTCTGCCTCTGCACTGTCCCTGTGTGGGGTTGTTCATGCCATCATTTACACTCCACAGCCCCCACGAGGTCACCTGGGGTCCCAGGAATCACCTGGGAAAGCAGACAGGTTCTCTTGGCAGAAATGGAAATTCCCTGAGGTGTCAAGTTCTTGATGTGACGAATTTTTTTTTTAGTTGTGATGAAAATATATGTAACATAAAATTCACCATTTACCATTAACTTGAACAACTCAGTGGTATTGATCACATTCACAATGTTGAGCCAGCACCACCTCCATCTGGTTGTAAAACATTCTCGTCCCCCCAAAAGGAGACCCCTCCCCCTCCCCTAGCCCTTGGCACCACTAAACCCCTCCTGTCTCTGTGGCTTTGCCTCTAATGGACATTTCATATAAATGGAATCATAGTTTGTGGTTGTTCTTGGCTGAATGTTTCTGTCCCTCCAAAATTCACATGTTGAAATCCTTACCCCCAAGGTGATGGTATTAGGAGGTTGTGCTTTTGGGAAGTGATTAGGTCATGAGGGTGGAGCCCCTATTATGGGATTAGTGTCCTTATAAAAGAGACGTCAGAGAGCTCCCTCACATCTTCTCCATGTGAGGACACAGGGAGAAGATGCCATGTATAACCAAGAAGAGAGCCTCACCAGAACCGGACCGTAGTGGCATCCTGATCTCTGACTTCTGTCCTCCAGAACTGTAGGAAATACATTTCTGTTGAATACCCCAGCCTGGTAGTTTCTTACGGCAGCCCAAGCCGACTAAGACAGTGTCCTTCTGTGTCTGGCTTCTCTCACTGAGCACTGTGTTCTCGAGGTTTGTCAACATTGTCACGAGTGTCAGTGCTTCACTCCTTTTCATGGCTGAGTAATATTCTATTGTGTGGATGGAGCACATTGCGTGTATCTGTTCTCTGTTTACCTGTTGATGGTCATTTGGGTGGTTTCCACATTTTGGCTGTTGTGATTCATGCTGCTATGAACATGCATGTACAAGTGTTTGTGTGGACGTGTGGTTTCCTTTCTCTTGGGTTTATACCTAGGAGTGGGATTGCTGAGTCTTGTAGCGACTCCGTGTTTGACACTTTGAGGAACTGCCAGACTGTCTTCCAAAATAGTGGCACCATTTCACATTCCCACTAGCGCTGTTTGAATGTTCCAATTTCTTCCCTATTTATTGTCTGTCTTTTGGATTCTAGCACCTTAGTAGGAATGAAATGCTGTGCATGGGTGTTCTGTCAGCCCATCAGACCCTCACCCCTTTTATATCAAGTACTTTGTAATGCTCCCCTCGCTTTCTGAAATCAGAGGCAAAGATAATCTCTCTACACATATAATTTAAGTATAATTATGTATATGTGTGTATGCATCTCTAGTTACAATAGAGAGAATTAAAGATAAATACACTTTATTGAAATAATACATAACTTAATAGGTAAATGCTTGGCTTCAACTACACTAAGTAATCAGATGTTTGCTTAAATTTTTCTTCAATTTAGATTTAAGAAAAGGCAGGTAACATTCAACTCGATTCAAACTTTATACTTAATGTTTTTAAATGAGGACAAATAGGCATTGTTTTATAGAATTCGAATTATTTTGGTGACAGCAATCCTAGTGCATTTACTGACAATTCAGAAACTCTGAGCCACTTTACCAGGAGATTTGATTTTCCAAAATGTCAAAGAATTCTTGGTAAAGTTCTGAATAACTGTGAGAACAAGCTTTCTTAGAATCACATGGTTGTTCTTTTCCTGAAAAATTCAGTATATCTTAAAGCCATATAGAAATAACTTGTGTGTAAAGCAGAAGAGAGTCAGAATCTCAGCTCAGAAAATCACGAGCAGGTCCTTCCCAGGAAGGGCGGGCAGGCACAGGACAGTGCCTAAAACAACTGTCAAATACATAGACCTATAAGATCAGTGATTGTAATAGTATAACTCTAGATATGGGAAGACTCTATAAGAGTGAACCATTTCCTGGACCCTAAGAGACTAGTAGGACAGGCAACCCAGTGGCTTTGGGCTACTGTTAACAGGGCCTAGTCCAGTAACAGCACATTGAGTGGCCTATCAACGAAATCCTCACCTGAACTGGGAATGAGTATTCCTAGCGCCGTGGGATAAATTCGTCCTGAAATGCCTCCTAAACCTTGGTCAAAATTAAGACCAAAAGAGAGGGGATTGTAACATAAAGAAAGTTGCCCACGATTCAGTTCCACAAGAATGAAGTCATCATCCACCACAATCGCTGACTTACAGGACACCCTGAAAGGAATTCAGGGCAAAGGTCAGGATGCGGCACTTTGTGCTCTGGGCCAGAACCAGCCCGCAGAGAGTTCGATATTTTCAGAGAAAATTTTTATGAACCTGGATTCTTGCCTCTTCCCACATTTAGAAAAGCGCTAAAACCATTAAGGTATCTGTCCCTCCTGAATAGCATTAACCTCCTATCAAGCTGTGTGCTTGGTTGCACGTACCCCTTCACCAAATTCACACAAATGGGTCACTTTTTAAATACAAGCAGTTCTTTTCAGCTTTCACGTAGAGGAAAGACAGTCATGAACAGCATTTCACAGGAGAGCAAACTGAATGGACCAAATGACAGTGGTGAGATGTGCGCCGTGTCCTACGTGGTCTGAGGTCCCATGTGGCGGTCCTTTCGCCCACCGTGTTGGGGGAAGATGAACCAGAATGTCCGGCCCTGTGTGTCTGACATGCCCCCACTGGACCCCCTGGATATGAGGCTCCTGGTGGGAGAAAGCGCAATCCCTCAAGTCCTTCTCTTTGGTCTCAGGTGCAGGGACAAGCCCTCTGCGGCCCGGATGCCTTGCTGAAAACATGCACTGGCAGGGGCGCCCCCACTGAGGCAGCAGAAGAGGAAGGTCGCCGTCACCACGGAGGCGACCCTCTTCAAGAAGTACTTGCCCAGGGGAAGTACTCTGTGCAGGTGCAGCCACTGTGCAGTCGCGGACGTGGGAGCTGCTGGGGCACGTGGTGGGGGAGGGATGCTCCACACCAGGCAGAGTTGGTGGCTCGAGCCCGTGGCAGCACTGCAGCCCTGTGGTGCCCTGCCCCCTAAGACGCCATGCGAACTTGATCATGTGAGTGTGTACCGCACCTGATCTCAGACACGTGCGCTCACTGCTGACCCATCACGTGTGCCTGATGTCACACACACAGATGTGCTCACCTGCTCACTGCAGGCCCGTCACATACACTTCATCACACACCCACCCACTGCTGCCTGTCGCCCCCAGTCCATGTGGGTCGAGTCCTCTAAGGAGCTCGGGGTTGCCCTGCTGGACCTCATCAGCTGGTCCACCACTGCCGCTGCGAAGGGGAGCCTCACACGGGTGCTTCCTGGTGTCCTTCACACTCGGGTCCTGAGCCACACTCTCCTGCCCAGTCAGTTTCCAAGAGACCAGGCAGGCTCAGACCTCTTCGAGGGGCTGGCTTAGGTAAGGGGCTTGCTTGTTTCGTGGGCAACATTACTGTTACCTCAGACTGAAGGGGCATTGTGTACCCCTCAAGGAAAGAGACGTCCATGCCCTGACCCCAGGGGCTCAGGCCAGGACCTCATTTGGAAGTAGGGCCTTGTCGTGTAACTAGATGAGACACGGGCCTTAGGGTGGTCCCAATCCTGTGTAACTGTGTCCTTATATGATGAGTGGAGACACAGACACAGAGGGGAAGCCACATGAAGATGAAGGCGGAAATGGGAGGGATGCAGCCAGAAACCCAGGGATGCCTGGGGCCCCAAGAAGCTGGAAGAAGCAGGAAGGACCCTCCCCTGGAGCCTCAGCACTTTCCAAATAGACAGTTAGTATGAGTGGGTCTGAACTGAAGGCAGCACCGTGGTCCCTGACCAGTCTGTCTTGCCCGCTTGGCACGGTGGGGAGCAGCTCTCACGAGACGCTGACGAGCGAATTGGTTTCCCATGAGACCGTAGGACGCTGGTCCTGTAAACAGGCAGGCCCATCTCACCCTTCCTCCTGGGCTCTGGTCACACACGGCGACTGTGCACCGTGTGGGGCTGGGCTTTCAGCCTCTGCACAAGACCCCTTGGTGTTGGTTCAAAGTTCAGCTTACAGCCCAAGAATGACGGAAGGTGAAATCCTCATCAGCCCTGTGTGGTGCAGGCAGGGAGACACAATTAATTATAGAGTTAAAAGCAGAGAGACTAAGGGTGACTCAGCCATGGAAAAGGAGAGAAGCACGGACACAGGCTATGATGTGGATGAACCTCGAAAACATGATGCCCAGTGAGAGAGGCCAGACAGAAAAAGACAATCAGTGGATTCCACGTACATGAGACATGCAGAACAGGCAAGCCCACAGAGACAGAACGTGGACCGGGGATGCCGGGGCTGTGGGAAATGAGGGGTGACCTCTAAAGAGTGGGGCTTTGGGGAGATGATGGAAATGTTGTCAAATGGATTGTGCTGGTGGGTGCACAACCCTGTGAATATGCAAAACACCACTGAGCTTAATACTTAAAATGGGTTAACTAACCGTGTGGTAAAGAAATTCAGTCTCAATAAAGCTGTTACCAAAAGCGAAAACCTGGAGGCTTCCAGGCCCACCTCCAGAATGTGATAGCAGAGGTGCGGGGTCGGACAGGACCTGCGTGTCTGAAAGCCCCGTGTGTCAAACCAGGTGGTCTGAGGGCACCTTGTGAAATTCTCCCTGTGGCACCGGAAGCGTGGGGTGCTAGTGTGGCCAGGCCTCAGGCAGAGAGGCTGGATTCCGTGGTCTTGCTGTCCTCTCTTAGGGACTGTGGCTTTGTCTCCATAGAAGGAGGTGGGTCAGCTGGAAATCCGGTTCCCTCTTCTGCACGTTTCTTCTTTTTCTCCCAGCGATGGTGCCGGCTGAGCTGTGCCAGAGCAACCAAGGCCAAAGGGTCGTGCACAAAAAGACTGAGAACTCTGGCCAGGTGCCGTGGGCACCGCAGAGGCAGTGACCCAGGACTGAGGCCCCAGAGCCTCCTTCTGAGTGTCGTGGCCGTGGTGCCCCTCTCACGGGAGTTGGTGTCAGGCTTGATGGTTGAAGCAGCCACGGTATCCATACCTCACCGGTAGAAACTATTCCTTTTCTTCCCTGGAAGAAGCAGGTCTCCTTCTACTTTGTTTGGGAGACCCCCTTTTTAATAAACAAAAATGATAAGCTGTAAGTACATATTAAGGATTAGGTTATATACATGTAAACAATAATCATAAACATCAAGAATCAGAACCTGATGGGTGGGCACCCAGGAGTGCCCTTCCCTCGTCCCAGCCTCCTCCCCGCCGTGAGGTAGCTGCTCTCCTGATGTTGTGTCAGTGACTTGTCCTCATAGTTTACACCCTAGCACGCATCCCTAAACAACGCAGCCCAGCTTTGCCTAGTTCCAATGTCCATAAGTGGGTGGACCGTGCTTGCTGCTTTGTTGCTCTTGATGGCTCAGCACTGTGTCCATGAGATTCTTTCATCTTGTGAATATAGTTTTTTTAAAAAATAATTTTTATAGTTTTACTACCTTTAAACAAATCATACTCCATTGCTGTGGAATATTCCTTCCTAGGAGCGTGCAGGGCTCACTTCTGCATCCACTTGTGATGGCCTTCAGGTTCTCTCAGGTTTGGCTCCTGTGGCTGCGGAGTCCATGTGTGTGTGTCCTGGTGCAGGCCTGGGTGGTTTGTGTTCAGCTGGGAGGAACACTGTGGGTCTGTGTGCATGGAGTGTGCTCTCTGAGGTCCGATTGTTTCAGAAGTGTTTGCACCGCCCGCTGCTCACCAGGCTTTCCATTGCTCCACGTCCTGCTGATATTTGATACTGTGTCTTCATGTCTGCCATTCTGGTAGGTGTGTGCACAGTAGTTTTCTTATGGTTTTAATCCCTTGGTTGTTAGTGAAGTTGTGTGTCTTGTGGTATTCACGGACTACTTCCTGTTTTTTTAAAAAAAGTTTTAAAAATTGTGGTCAAATACACATAACATAAAATTTACTATCTTAGCCATGTTTAAGTGCACATTTCAGGGTCATGAAGTAATTCGCACTGTTGTGCAAACCTGACCGCCATCGTCCTCCAGAACTTTTTCATCTTGCAAAACTGAAACAGTCCCCATGAAACACTCACTCCCCGTTCTCCCTCCCTCAGCCCCTGGCACCTACCACCCTACTTTCTGTCTCTGTTTCCGACTGCTCTAGGGGCCTTGTATGAGTGGATCAAGCACTGTTTGTTTTTTTGTGTCTAGCTTACATCACTGAGCATAATGCCCTCAAGGTTCATCCCTGCTGCAGCCTGTGTCAGAATTGCCTTCCTTTTTAGGCTGAATAACATCCCGTTGTATTGATGGACCATGGTTTGCTCCTCCATCATCCATTAGTGGACACATGTAATATCTACATTCATTTCTCATGTCCTAATATTTGTGGAATAACGTCAGAAAGTCCTATGAATCAAAAGTCATTTGCCATTAACTTTTTTGTTAAACTCTTTACTGTGAAAAACATCAAAGCTAAGAAAAAGAGATGAATACATGTCAGCTTCACTTGTGTTCAGGAATTAATGCTTTACGAATTCACTTTATTCCCTGTGTGTGTGCTATGCATGTTCATGTGCCTGTTTGCATACATGTGCTGTGCATGTGCATAGGTATGTTCGCTTGCACACGTTAACGTGTGCATGGGCATATGCGTGCATGTGTGTTCATATGCTAGTGTGTGAATATATTTGTGCTGTGCACGTGCATATGTTTGTGTGTGTGCTGTGCCTGCCTGTGTGCACAACTGTGTGTTTGCTGGAACCACTTGCAGATATATCCACACGCAGCTGCTCTAACAATCCTGCGTAGCCACGTAAAGGTCACAGATCTCAGGGGTTTAAATGGATGGAGCAGGATGTTCTGACACAGAGTCTGTCTTCCAATGACTGTCACTGTCTCAGTAACATCCTTCACACCTTCTTTAAGCCCCATTCAGGGTCCAGTTTAGACCCCCATTACATTCAGTCACCTGCCCCAGGTCCCCTAAAGCTACAATGTCACGGTTGGAGAGCCCGGCCAAGGCTGGGGGTGCCCCTCCTGTTGGCCTGGCCTCCAGGCTCTGCACTTGGCTCCTGTGTTCCCATCTCTCAGCCAGGCCCTGACTTGGATGGGGCCGCCACCTCTTTCCTCACAAGGTCGCATCGCCCAGTCAAGGGGGTTCATTCTCCCCAAACTCAGTATCAGGAGTGGGGGCGTGACAGCCCCATTGGATCTCCTTCATGTGGGACCCTGTGCTGTTGAAAGAGCAGGCGCCTTGCCCTCGGGGGTGGGAGCTGGGGGTGACATGCGGCCCACCATGGGCAGACGGGTCACCAGGTTGGGCGAGCCGGTGTGCAAGGATTTCCGTGGTGGGTTCTCCTCTCCAAAGGCTTCTGTGCCCCTACCTCTCCCCGTGCCTCCCCTCGAAGACAGCGCGGTGCCCGGGATCGGAGCCATGGGAGCCGTCAGCCACCGCCCTCTCTACATACACACAAACGCACATGCACACGCACACGTGGCAGGGAAGCAGGACCTGAGTGCAGGGCTCTCAGCGGCTCTGAGCTCCCCGCCCGGAATCGGCCAGCGGAATGGACAGACCGGATCTCCCGGCCCGGACCACGCAGGAGTGTCCTGCCTGGGCTTCCAGTGTGGCCGCCTCCTCTGGAAGCCTGGGAGGCTGGAATCAGGCCCCTTCTTGTCTGTCCTGGCAGCAGACTGGGCTGCACTCGAAGAAGTTCGTGGCTCACCCGTGGATCCTGACCATCAGGTGGCCAGAGAAATTGGTAACATTTCTGTTTTGCCTGTTGAAATGTTTAATGACAAAGATTTTGTTCAGTTTCCTGATGTGGGTGTCCAAAGATGAGAGACCCATGTGTGTGATCTGTACCTCCTGTGAGATCAGCCCTAAGCTAGTCTAAACATGATCAAGTTCTGTCTACACGGTAGATTTAGACCTCTGCCTGTCCTGTCTACTGACTATGTTTAGAGCTGACCATGTATTGTCTATAATAAGAAGATTTAGACTTGACCATGTTCTGCGCACGCTAGGACTATGGGAACATGGGTAGAGACCCGGCCTGGCCTCAGTACTGGGAAGCTCCGTGCCTCCATCTGAAGGTCAGTGCTTAGATGTCTGGGGTCTGGAGCTGAGGTGGGCTTGTCTAAGTAACAGCCTGTCTTCTGAGTGTGGTTACCTGGTCCTCCCAACGGTCAGTGGTATGGTCGGGGCCTTAGTCTATATCCCTGCAAGTTTCACCTTCCCTGGGGCTCGTGGAGAATCCTTAGGAGGGCTACCTGCCAATTATTCCAATTCACCAGCATGTGCATGGTGCATAGGGAGGCAGGTTTAGCTGGTGAATTGATTGCAGGGCAGATCGGGTAAAAGGCCGATGGGTAACAGCTGAGGCTGTTGCTGAGCTCTCCTTCCGGTCTCCCGTCCCTACTCAGCAGCGTCCAGAGCTGCCCCTAAGCTTTCAGCCCTGCTGTCCTGTGAGTTTTCTCAACAAGTATGTGAGACAAGAAAGGACTGAGCCTGCGAGAACCAAGGAAGTGCATTCAACTCTAGCATGAAAGCTTTAAAAACAGGTAAAATCAACAGAACCAAAGGGAAAAGAGGAGGGCTTCTCTGGGACAAGTGTGGGCAGAGGAGACCCACCTGCCACTTTTTCCCATCCCAGGGACCCAGCTTGTTTCCACAGTAGGGGAGCCACCAGCAGAGCCATGGTGTCCCGACCAAGGGGACGTGTGACCTCCAGGTGCAGGGTCTGGGGAGGTGGAGTCACCCTGGAGACTGTGCACCTGTGACCCCAAGGGGGGAAGTCTTGGGAGGGCAATTCACTCTGAGACTGTGGACATGTGACTCAGGTGGAGGGGTCTGGGTAGGAGGGGTCACTTTTTGAGAGAGCACGTGTGACTTTAGATGCAGGGTCTGTGTAGGAGAGGTCACCAGTTGAGATAGAATGTGTGACTTTAGGTGCAGGGTCTGGGGAGGTGGGTCACCCTGGTGAGTGTGGATGTGCGACCCCCGGTATAGGGTGCGGGGACTGTGTGGGTCTCACCACATCTGCATGGGTCAGGATCACATGTACGGGGAGACCGCATATGTACTCTTTGACTGCACTGTGTCCGGTCCCCTTTGAGATTTCCAACCTCTGCATTAAGGGTTTTGCCCTGATTAACCTGTGGTTCCTTTTCTTCTCTTAATCTTGTCACTTTCATATGAGGTCAGCCATGTTTGAGTGTGTTGCTGCTCTGTGTTTTGGTGAGTGACAACCCTTCGTGGTATCATATTAATATCATATCATATCATATGTCTAATCTATGGGGGTCTCCACTTCCTGGGTCCGCCTGGACAGAGGTCAGGTCAGCACAGACAAGTCCCTCTTAAGAATGGTCTCCCATGTGCTCTATGAGGGTACCGTGATGGGCCCTAAGGTAGGGGACTGTGTCTGGGCCTCCGACATTTGTGATGAAGGGGAGTCGAAATGGAATCTCAATTAACAAGACATTATTTTAAGAATTTATTTTAAGTGAAATAAAACACACGTCACATTCCCTTTACCATCATCACCATTTTAAGTGCATGTTTCTTTTTTTTTTTTTTTCGGTACGCAGGCCTCTCACTGTTGTGGCCTTTCCCATTGTGGAGCACAGCCTCCGTACGTGCAGGCTCAGTGGCCATGGCTCACGGGCCCAGCCGCTCCGCGGCATGTGGGATCTTCCCGGACCGGGGCACGAACCCGTGTCCTCTGCATCGGCAGGCAGACTCTCAACCATTGCGCCACCAGGGAAGCCCAAGTGCATGTTTCTGAGGCAACAGATCTATTCACTCTCTCGTGGAGCCATCACCACCATCCCTAGAACTTTTCGTCTTGCAAAACTAAAATTCCACAACCATGAAAGTCTCACTCCCCACTCCCTCTCACTGCCCCTGGCACCGATATCCACTTCAGTCCCTGAGTTGCTGACTCCAGGGCACCCACTGGAGTGGAATCCTGCAGTGTTTGCTGACGGGTCACTGTGGAAGAGCTGACTTTCAGTCTGAAGCTCTGCCTGTTTGCCTCTGAAGAATCTGCATTTAAGGAGAGGGTGTATGAGGAAGGGGGTGTATGAGGGACAAAGGTGTCCGGGGTGCAGATGAGCCAGGACCTGACCAGCTGCCTTTTGGGTCCTCTGGTTCCATCTCTAGGTCTGTGCCTCATCTGCATCATCACTGGCCCCGCTGGCAGCCCTGGGGTGTTGTTGTCTGAGTGAGATTCCCCTGGTGCCCCTGCTCTCCTCCCCTCCTCCTGCTGGTTGGGGAGGGAACTGTTTGCTGTGTGGTCTCTACTCCTGAGGCACGAAGGACCCCGCAGCATGGACCTGCAGAGTGTGGGTGTGGTCCCAAGAGCATGGGACCCACATAGGACACAGCACTGGGGTATGACAAGTGCTAGGGCTGCCTCATCACTGACAGGGAATGTTGCCAAGATCCTGCTCGGTAGAGCATGGTGGGTGGCCTCGGATCCCAGAGACCCCATTCCTATCCTGGAGCTTGGACAGTGCATCCCCATGGGCTCCCGATTCACCCCATATCTGAGCCATATCCCTCTGTCCTTTCTTTGAACTCAGGAAAACGAGCTCTCTTGGGCACAACATAGGCCTGGTCCTGTCGGTGTTAGGATTGTTTAATTTAGGCGTCCTGGGATAGCAGCTCTTTTTAGGCCTGAGAAGGAACAGCTCAGGAGTGTAAAACATTTTCAGATGAAACTAATATTCAATGACTGTCTCTAACTACTCCGTTGTTGACTTCTGTTAGTCATTATTCTCCTGGTTTCAGCTCTAATGTGGGGATTACAGGGGAGTCAACATTTAAACCTTCATAATCTGTGTATTTGTAGCTTCAGTATCATTACTGACCCATAGTTTGTATGGTTTGGGAAGAGTTATTGATTTCATGTATCATGTAAAGGATTCACAATGATGATAGGACAATTAAGATTACAATAATGGGGCTTCCCTGGTGGCACAGTGGTTGAGAGTCCGCCTGCTGAGGCAGGGGACACGGGTTCGTGCCCCGGTCCGGGAGGATCCCGCGTGCCGCGGAGCGGTTGAGCCCGTGAGCCATGGCCGCTGAGCCTGTGCATCCGGAGCCTGTGCTCTGCAACGGGAGAGGCCCGTGTACCGTAAAAAAAAAAAGATTACAATAATGGCTGGTAAATTGTTCACATTTTCTCCCCCTGTGCATCTATTGTACATATATGAGTTAGTTTAGTTGTCAATATTAGTGAAATAATATAGAGGACTAGAGAACTTATTTTAAAAATCACTATTGTGTGATGATGAATATGTAAAAGTTCTTCCATAATTGGTGATGCTGTATCTTGAGACCCTAGATGAAATTTATATGCCTTCGTGATAGACACTACTTTAGCCTATAATTTTACTTTGAAAAATTTGCATCACTTTTTACTTTTATCTCATTTATTGAGAAAGACATAATTGTTATGCTGTTGGCTTGAAACTGGTTGAAAAAGGCTTGAGTCCTTCCTTATTTTACATTTACAAAGGTAGGATCTTGAAACATAGGATATGGTGGAGTGCATTCGTGTAACCATTCTAGGTTAGGAGTAGCAGTTTCCACTGCTAAGACTTCTTGTTTAGATGCAAATGCTTTCCATACTATGAAGATTGTTAGCATTACTGCTGCTACTGAAATGAATGAGCCTAAAGACAAAATATTTAATGTTCTGTGTGCCTCAGAGTAATGTAGTGACATCCCTGAGAGACCAAGAAAGTGCTGCAGGAAGTCATATTTACTACTACAAATATACCTGTGAAGTGAATTTTGCTACTGCTGAGTTAACTGTATAACCTGAGAATCGTGGGAATCAGTGTAGGAACCTCCTATAATAGTGAAGACTTCTCCCATTGACACTCCATCATGGAAGTGTGTTACTACATAGTATGTATCCTGGAAGACAATGTCCGGGGATGAGTTGGCTAAGATGATTCCTGTCAAACCACCTACTGTAAAAAGATAAACTAAAGCCTAAAACTCATAATATATTGGGAGGTCATATAATATTACCTCCATGAACAGTTGCTAATCAGGGACATCTCTGGTGATGCAGTGGTTAAGAATTCGCCTGGCAATGCAGGGGACACGGGTTCGAGCCCTCGTCTGGGAAGATTCCACACGCCGCGGAGCAAAAAGCCCGTGTGCCACAACTACTGAGCCTGCCCTCTAGAGCCCGCAAGCCACAACTACTGAAGCCCATGCGCCTAGAGGCTGTGCTCTGCAACGAGAGAAGCCACTGCAATGAAAAGGCTGCGCACCGCAGCGAAGAGTAGCTGCCACTCACCGCAAGGAGAGAAAGCCCACTTGCAGCAACCAAGACCCAATGCAGCCAAAAAAAAAAAAAGAAAAGAAAAGAAAAGAAAAAGAATGAGTTGCTAATCAGCTAGATACTTTTACTCCTGTAGGGATAGAAGTAATTACGGTAGCTGATGCAAAGTGTGCTCCTGCGTCGACAGCTATCCCTATGGTAAACATATGATGGGCCCACAAGAGAAATCCTAAAAAGCCAGTAGACATGACTCATACTATTCCCAAATAGCTGAAAGGCACTTTTTGTCCTAAATAGTATGTAATGATATGTGAGTTTATAACAAACCCTGGTAGGCCATGAGTGCAGACTTCAGGGTGACCAAAGAATCAAAATAGGTGTTGGTATAGGATTCGGTCTCCTCCTGAAGGGTCAAAGAAAGTAGTGTTGAGATTTCTATCTCTTAACAGTATGGCAATTCTGGGTGCTCGGACTGAGAGTGGTAATTATATTAAGATGGCTATAGTTGGGGGAGATTAAACAAATAATGGTGTTTGGTATTGGGATATGACTGCTGCTTTTGTATGAAAGACTATAGTAATTAAAGTAATAACACCAAGAATTGAAGAGACACCTGCTAAATGGAAGGAGAAAATGGTTAGGTCGACAGAGAATCCTGCGTGGGTCAGATTGCAGGCTAGAGGTGCATATACGGTTCCACTGGTAACAGAACCAGCTTCTACTATTGGTGATATGAGTAGGAGTAAGAATGATGGGGGAAGTAGTCAAAAGTTTACGTGATTTTTTTGGGAAATGCTACCTCAGGTGTCCGAGTTATTAGTGGCCCAAGTCCATTTTCAAACCCTACAATATAATGGGTACAACTATAAAGAGAACTATTACAAGTGCAGGGACTGTTATGACTACCTTACAGTTTTGGGCATCTCCAAGTAGTGCTCCAGGTTAGCATAGCTCAGCCTGGATTAATATACTTAAGGTGCTGCCTGGTACTCCAGCTCAAGCACCAAATAGTAAATATAAAATATCTTTGTGATTTGTTGAAAATAATCAGCAGTGTATGAACAGAGGTAAAACGACTGAGCTAGCATTCGACTGTAAATCTAAAGACAGAGATTGAGCCCTCTTTCTCAAAAACCCTGTGCTGAATCAGCAAATTGAATTGTAGAAGCTGCAGAGAAGCAGCTTCAATTCTGCCCGTGATTTTCCTGCCTTTTTTTTTCTTTCTCTAATGAAGGAGAAGTAGACTGAAACCAGTTGACTGGAGGATTTGCCTGTTAACTAAAGTTTCCTGGGGTTAAAACTCATCAATATTGTAAAGATTTGGTTTAATTACAATGTTTGCTTTACATTCAATTGATGTAGGATAAAGTCTTGCAATCTTTATTTTTAGGAATTAAGTAAATTTTACTTGTTTAGGGTTTTGAAAGCTCTTGGTCTGAACTAACCTAAATTCCTAGTCCAGCACCGATAGAATGGGTGTTATGTGTAGTAATCGTGTGGGTATTATGATTGGTAATGAGAGGAAGGTTATATTTTGTATGTTCAAATTGTTTTATTTTTATGTTGTTTAATGAAGGGACATAGTTACTGATGTAGAGTATGTTAGCTGCAAGTAGAAATATATGTTGAGGACTGCTGTGATGGCTATTAGTGTTGGTAAAATGATGTTATCATTTTTGTTATCTCTTGGATAATTACTCATTTGGGTAAAAACCCTGATAGTGATGGGTGATGTCCTAATGATACTATAATGATGAGGAAAAGGATTGTGATGGGAGGTGTTTTATCTCATGTGTGTGATAATGATACTCTTGTAGTACATGATCTGGGCATAAGTAAGAAGAAGAGAGTGTTGTGATGATATAAATTAGTCTGTTTAGGATTGTTATAATTGGAATATACTTTATAATAGCTGTTACTCATCCTATATGGGCAATTGATGAGGAGGGTGTAATTTTTTCCAGGTGAGTATGGCTAAGTCAGCCTCAGCCTCCAGCTATGATTTATAATATCACTATGATTAACAGTATATTTAGGTTGATGGATGGTGACATGTGATATAAAACTGATAGGGGTGCAATTTTGTCAGGCTGATAGCATCGGGCCTGCTGTTCATGGGATGCCTTGTGTGACTTCAGGCACTCAGAAGTGAAATAAGGAAAGCCCTACTTTTGTGACAAGGGCGATTGTCATGAGAGTGGATGCTGCTGGATTAAAGATTTTTGTTATTCATTGTGTTCTTTGACCAGAGCATATTAGATTAATGATAATAGCCATTATAAGTACTATTGATGTGGTGGATTGTTTTAGGAAATATTTGTTGGATGCTTCTGTAGCTTATGGGTTCGTGTTTTTTATTAGAATGGGGATATCATTACCAAATGTGAGCTTGTTATACAATTATATTTCCTGAGATAATAGTCAGTAGAATGATAGTAAAAACAACGAGAGTTTATTGGTACAGGAAGGATATATGACAATATTTTGGGGGTATGGGCCTGAAGCTTACTTAGAGAACCTTACTATATAGCATGTGGTGTAATGTCGTAGCGTGGAGAATGTAAAATTCTTAGGAAGAATTCATTTCCAGGAATAAGAGCATTGAAACCTCTATGATTTACTCTATCAAAGTAACTCTTTTGTCAGACATATATCTTAAGTATGTGGTGGGTTGCCTGGTATTATGACAGGTAGTGAAAACTCTCATATACATCGGGCTAATGTTAGTAGTAAAAAAAGTTTTTATAAGAGATGTATATGTTGATCATATCAAACTTCTGGGTAGGATGCTCAAATTCATAGAAAGGAGATTGTTAGATGAGTTTGAATGATCACTTGGGCTGTATATAATTCTGGCACCTAGGGATTGTCGAATGCTCCGAAAAATAGATTGTTGTGGAAATGTTTATTATAAGGAAATTGACATATTCTCTAGGAAGGGCGGGCTGAATGGGCCTGCTACATTTTCTACATTGAAGACATATACAGGTTTTGATTCTACTTCTGTGAAATCAAGTGGGGCTTCATTGGATTTCTGCTACTGTGGAGATAATCTAATTCTCAGTAGGGGTCAGGAGAAAATTAGTCATAGGTGTTCTCGTGTAATAATTACTGTTGAAATTGTAAATGATCCATTTATCAGTAAGACTGAGAATGGAATAACTGCTCCATTACTTCATATGAGATTGTGTGTGCTATTGTCCCTAGAGCTCCAGTGAGTGAGTATTTTGAATGTGAAGCTCATCCAGATCTGAGGATGGAATAAATGGCTACGTGTGATATGGCTAATATAAATAATATGCCTACATTTATATTAATTAGTGGATAAGATACGGGAAGAGGAATTCATGTTGTGAGAGACAGGGTTAAGGCTAGCATTGGGGCAATAATATATAAATTGATGATGTTGATGGGCATAGTGGTTCTTTAATAAGAAATTTAAATGTCTCAGCAATGGGTTGCAATAATCCATGGGGGCTGATGATTTTTGGCCCTTTCTGCATTTGTATATAGCCTAGTATTTTCCATTTAGTTAATATGAGGAATGCTCTGGTCAATTAAATTGGATCATTTGTGAAAGAATGTTGATTATAAACATATTCTTAGGAAGAGGACTTGAACCAGTGCAGATAAAGGTTTCAGTTTTACATAATTACCGAGCTCCGCCACCGTAACAAACCGGGTTCTACAGTAGGGTATGTATAAATTACTTGAATGTAGATTATATCATCATTTACTTTGCAGACATTTTGTAAAGTAAGCTGTATTGCTCATGTCCTTTCATACTGGAAGAAATCTGCAAGGGACAGCAACCAGGATGACTCCAGTCTGAACTCAGAACACGTGAGACTTTAATCATTGAACAAAGAGACAATTAATAGCAGTTATACCATTGAAATGTCGTGATCCAGCATCAAGGTCATAAACCATATTGCCGAAATGAGCTCCAGAATACAGTTATACTGTTATCCCTAGTAAAACTGGTTGCGTTGATCAGAGTTTTAGAAGAACAGGTGATAAAGCATTTTGACTAGCTGGTCTAAATTTTAATCACTCAGAGGTGGTTGTATTCTCCAAAAAATAAATGGCGCACGGGCTCAAGGCGCACCAGCTTCAGTAGTTGTGGCGCACAGGCTCAGTAGTTGTGGCCCACTGGCTTAGTTGCTCTGTGGCACGTGGGATCTTCCCAGACCGGGGATCGAACCCATGTCCCCTGCATTTGCAGGTGAATTCTTAACCACTGCATCACCAGAGAAGTGCCAGAATCGCAGTCTCCCTTTTAATATACCTTAAGCCCAAAGAATCCATGGAAAATTGTTACAGAAAATAAGACAATAAAATATTGTAAGGACTATAATAGAAGCATATAGTACATAGTTCATATAGACACGTCCCAAGCAGTTACAAAGTATATTAAAAGGGAGGCTGCAGGGCTTCCCTGGTGGTGCAGTGGTTGAGAGTCCGCATGCCGATGCAGGGGACACGGGATCGTGCCCCGGTCTGGGAAGATCCCACATGCTGTGTGCTGGGCCTGTGAGCCATGGCCGCTGAGCTTGCGCGTCTGGAGCCTGTTCCCTGCAACGGGAGAGGCCACAACAGTGAGAGGCCCGTGTACCGCAAAAAAAAAAGGGAGGCTGCAATTTTATTTTAGTTTTTTATTATTTTTTAACATCTTTATTGGAGTATAATTGCTTTACAATCATGTGTTATTTTCTGCTTTATAACAAAGGGAATCAGTTATACATATGCATATGTTCCCATATTTCTTCCCTCTTGCATCTCCCTCCCTCCCACCCTCCCTATCCCACCCCTCTAGGTGGTTACAGAGCACCAAGCTGCTCTCCCTGTGCTATGTGGCTGAGGGAGGCTGCAATTTTAAAAGAATAAGATAAATTATACCCACAAACTCCCAATACTTCCTGAAACGTTGCAATGTGAAACCCTATTGTAGGAAGCAGAAGATTCCAGGAGACATTCTACAAATGAAGGACTCTAAACGCTGTGGTTGGATAAGGAATTCTAGAAGGAAGGTATCCTCACCCAAGGAGAGCAGGTTCCTATACTTGTCTAACATCACATCCCTGTACAATTCCCACTGATGTTGGTCCAGGCATTCTCACTCCTCTTGAGAGAAATGTATGGCCATATCCTTGAATGTCAGCAGTCCCTGAAATTAAAGGTACACATGCCATGTGGCCATGGGAAGAGTTCATAATGTGACCCAAGAAGAAAACAGCAAGTTAAGAGAACTGGTTTTAATTTAGAAGAGTGTTTTCAGTTATCCACTAATATATATATATATATATATATATATATATATATATATATATATATATATATACTTATATACTTATCTGGAAAAGAAATGATAAAATGATGGTTTCAACACAGGCATATACATTTTGAGTGTTTTATTTATATGAAATTGGATAAAATGTGTGTATTTCTCAGACACAAAAGACATGTAGAGGTAGAAATGTACCTTTCAACTATTCTTGGGTACACAAGTACACTGGGGAGATTGTAGAAGTGCAGATTGTGATTCAGTAGGTCCGGTGGGCCTGAGTTCTATTTTTTTTCACAAGCTCATTTTTAACTAGTGATGCCACAGTCTCTGATTCATTAACGACAATTCTGAATAGCAGAGACATAATTAGAAAGGTAAAAATTCATATTTAATTTTGAACTTAAAGTGTTTTATGGATTTTACACGTTTAATAGAATAGTCAGCACAGCAGCAACAATCATTTGTGAATATTTACTATAGACCGTGTATTTTTCTAACTTTTTTGTGTAGGATTCCAGGAAAAAGGCCTGGGCTGCGGCTACAATGGGCGGGGCCCCCAGGCCGGGCCGCCCCTCCAGGACCCCCGACGGGGCCCTGCGCTCCTGGCGGCTCCCTCCCCCGGCGCCCCTTTCCCTCCCGGAAGGCCTCGTGGCAGAGCGGTCCCACCCCCTGCGCCAAGAACGGAGCCCGCGTTTCCGCAGAGCTGGAACTCGCGGCTCGGAGTCTCTTCCCTCCGCCGTCACGGAACTGTCCCGGAGCCTGAGGGGAGGGCGGCCTCACTGAGGCTGCCGGCTCTGCAGGGGCCCCGGCGGCCGAAGCCGCCACAGTCGTGGGGACGGCGGGCCGGGTAAGTGGGCGCCGACCCTCCGCCTGGTCCGCTGCCCGGGCGGCAGCGCAGGTCCAGCTTCTGAGGGGCAGGGGTTGGCTGCCACCCGCCGCTGCTGTGCAGAAAGAGCGGTCCCCAGCGTCTGGCCCGGGAAACTTCGGTCCCTCCTCTCCCCCCTGCCCTCGGCCTGGCTCGCGGGGCCTGGGGGTCGTGGGAAGGGGGTCGGCCTGAGCGTCCTGAGGGGAAACGGGGCAAGGGAGGCACAGGGTCCGGCTGCAGCGTCAGCGCCCCTACTCCCGACTGCGGGGAAAGCGGCTGAAAACTCCTCCCAAGGCTCGCAGCCCCCTTATTCAGCTGAGTCCCTCTGCGCTCCTTCCTCCCTGAGCCTAAAGTACCGAGGTGAGGTGGGGGGACAGGGCAGGGGGCTGACGCAGGTAATGGGGAACATCAAAAGGTGATTGTCAACTAAGGAAAACCTGCTCTCCCAACGTGAGGAATGTAGCGCTTTTCTTTGTATGCGAAGATGCCAGAGTCTGGGCTCCCTGAAATCCTTCCTTTGATATGCACCTCAGCTCCCTGGGGCCTGCATTCTGTATTTGCATATCCTGAGTACCTCAGGGCCCGAGGCTCACACTGGAGGACTGCAAGTGCTGATGACTGTGACATCCTTTGTCTGCTGAGAAGAAATATTCCGTTTCTCACAGGCTTGAGGGGCAGACAATGAAACAGTGTCAGAGAATCTCATTCAGCTTGTACTTTAGTTTACATATAGATAATATTTATACGTAACTGTGTTAATAGAGGTTCTCAAGTCCAATCAACTTGTACTACTGCCCTCTATGTATTCATTTCATCAATATTCATAAGAAATGCCTATAGATTTGACTTAATCCATTTAAATAGGATAATGATTTTAAAGGAAACAATAGAAATAGAACAACAAAACCTTTACCACTAAAGGCTGGGTCTGGAACAACCTACATAAATGTTCCATTGTTAAAATATTGAAAGATGTATTCAATAGAAATATTAACAAAAGTGACAAATAATAAGGGCAGCAGAATGTTGAAATGTTCTATCTTTATCATTAAAGTGGCAGAAAATCATTTATTAGTAGGCACTGGGGGCAGAAGATGCCTGATTTTATATCTTTGTCATATTTGTACAATTGTTTCAACAAGTTACTTAAAGACAAAATGGAAAAACAAGGAGGTTTGTGCCTGAGATCACGTTGATGTGAAACCGGGGGTGGCCACCTTGTGCCAGGTGAGTTAAGTTTACCTGGCAGGTAGACCGCAGAGCTCCTGAGAAGCAAGGGTTGGAATTTTTCTGCTGGGTGCCCCTTAGGTTCTGTGACTTGACTGATTATGAGTCATGTTTCGGGAAAGACCTGATCACAGGAAAAGGGTGAGAATAGAGTGATTTGGGGAGCAGCTAACAACATTCATCACGGATCATGGCCTGAATGAATTTTAAAGAAACAGAAAAACAAATGCTTCTTATGGAATCAGAGAATGTGAGGGCTGGACAATCCCAGAAAATGAGGAACACCCGTCCCATTTTCCAGATGAGAAAACAGAGGCCCAGCAAGGTGAAATACCTCACCCAAGTTGCACCCGTCTCTCCTGTCCACTACGTGGTTCATGAAAGCAGGACTCTTCCTGTCGTGATCACTGCTGAACCCCAAAAAGGGCTAGGCATCTAGCATTTGCTCCACAAATTTTGGTTGGCTGTAAGAACAATGCTATTTCTTTCATTCTCACTCTTATTCAGGACTGTGCCAAGAACTCCCCAGTTTTCAATGTAATTCGATAAATGTAAATATGAATTGAGTTTTTTTGTGATGAGGACTTAGGCTTTGAAGGTAACAGACTTGGTTCAGATCTTGGTTCTGCGACTCAATAGCTGTTTGGCTTTGGGAAAATTACGAAACCTCTCTGAGCTTATTTCCTCCTTTGTAAAGTGGGGATAAATGTATCTGAGCCAGCAGAGCACCTGCATGAGAGATGTGCACTAAATATTGGTCTTTCTCACTCTCCCATGCCATCTCTCTGTTCTTCCCAGAGAAGTTGTACAGACGGATATAGTACTTCTTTTAAAATAATTAATTAATTAATTAATTTTTGGCTGCGATGGGTCTTCGTTGCTATGCGCGGGCTTTCTCTAGTTGCAGCGAGCGGGGGTGACTCTTTGTTGCGGTGCGCGGGCTTCTCATTGTGGTGGCTTCTGTTGCTGTACCTGCTGTGGAGCACCGCCTCTGGGTGTGCGGGCTTCAGTAATTGTGGCCTGCAGGCTCACTAATTGTGGCACATGGGCATTGCTGCTCCGCGGCATGTGGGATCTTCCCTGACCAGGGCTTGAACCCATGTCCCCTGCGTTGGCAGGCAGATTCTTAACCACTGAGCCACCATGGAAGTCCGATATAGTACTTTATAAAGAGGGGTTTTAATTTATTTCAGATAGTGTACATTTTTCTTCTTGTAGAAAAGATTATTCCACTATAGAAACATTAACATGCGATACCACTACAAATGCAGTATTCTATGGGCTAGATCTTATCAGTAAATTTTATAAGTAATTGTGCAAATGCCAAAGCACTAGGTACTGGGGATTAAGAAGACTCAAATATGGGGTGCCCCCCCACGTCAATTTTAAGAGCAGGGTGTGTTTTGCAAATCCATGTTTCATCTGGTCTTTGTTTCTCATCCATCCTCTGTGTCTGCCTTTCTCAAGAAGGCTCAGATCCTACACTTTCACACCCTCCCGGCTGGCTGTGCCCCAGCTCCCGTCCTGGACGCTCTGCATGCATGGGTGTGCCTGCTCTCCCTGTGCATCACCAGCTTTGCCAGGGAGCTGCTGTATCGTGCACTGCTCGCTGTACCCCAGGGTACCTAGACCCTTCTGGTACATGAAGTACACCCTCATCACCATGAGTGCACGCCCATCCCCTTACCTTATATCTTGCCTCTAAGCCAGGCTTGGGGGTGACTACAGTGTGCGTTCAGCTAGGTGAGCTGCTGGGATGAAAGCGAAGTTCCCAACTTTTGAAGTTGCAGGCTTGAGGGGCACAGAGTGATTTAAAGTCGGGTCACTTGACTTAAAGCGGGGGCTGATTGATTTAAAGCCAAGACAGCTGACTTAAACCCTGTGTCCCTCAGCTGCAGGACGAGACCAACTTTGGGGGTGCACGGGTTCGCTCCAAGCCAGCACTGCTGTTCAGGAAGAGCTTCCAGTAGCGCCTTAGTGCAGGGGGACTTGGTGCCTTGTCTTGCCCCTGCCCTCAGAGGGGGGCCACCGGCTCTTCTGGAGGAGAATCAGGGAGGGGGAAGTGCAGAACCCGGCTGGAGTTGAGGCACCCCTTGTCTGATGGCAGGGAAGGGGGGGCGGGGCTGTGTGGTGTCCTGGGGCTGGACTCACCAGGTCGACTCAGCTTCTCGGCCACCTAACCTACCCCCACACACCCCACAGGAGCTTCCAATAATATGTAATTGCGCCTTAGGTTCTCGGTCTTCAAACTCATACCCAGGCTCCCAGGTCCCTCGATTCAGCCAATTCCTCTGTGCTCTTTCTTCTATTATATACGGTCCCAGAGGGAGGGGCTGGAGGATGGGACTGGAGGGACCCCGGCAGCACTTGGCTCAGCTGACTGAATAGATCTGTGGCCTGCGCTCTCACACATGTGTGAGGACCCTCAAGGCGGAATCGAGGGGGCCAGTTAGAGGCAGTCCTTGCTGCATCAAGTGAGTATGGATCACTGTTGGGTGGGGAGCACGCTGATCCCTGAGAAGTACTGTTAGGAGCATGTGTTCCTCTCTCGGCTTCAAGGACATGGGTGGACTTCAGGGCTCCAGTTCCCCTCCAGGCCTCCAGGTCCGACTGCTCCCCAGCGGCCTTGCAGACCTGGCTTCCTGTCCCAGAACTTTCCAGGCTCCAGAAAGAATCCAGACTGCAGAGATGGTGCCTGAGGGCTCCAGCTTAAGAAGTGCTGTCCCTGGAGACCCAACAGTGGAGGGAGGAAGGCTGAAAGGAGTGTGGGGGTGGGGTAGGGAGGGGTGGCTGACCTGGGAGTTGTTGAGAGAGAAATATCGCCTTCCACAGCCCATGCCCCCTGCAACTGACGCACTGATGCCATAGGATCTCAGGGCCGTTTAGTCAGAGATGCCTCTGCTTCTTTACTCCTGTGTTCAAAACTATGCAAAACCAACTCTTCATCCTCTTGCTGCCTTGCCAGGACTTTTAAAGCACTGTTCTTTTGAAGCACTCGTTCCCTAAACTGCAGTTTGGAGCTGTCCCAGTTATTTAAAAGTGTTCTCCTTAAACTGAGACTAAATCCTACTCTTTTGGCAAACCGACCTTCACTTCAGAGGAGATCGTCTTTTCTGCCCATTCCTTCCTTCTACTTCCCTCTTAAGAACCCCTGTGCTCAAAGAGCTTGGTGATTTATTTTTTGCTTGATGTCAAAAACAAACCTTCCCCATGCACCCCAAAAAGCTTTTCTGGAACATAGATGTTTCAAAACCATGACAGTGTTTTGCAGTTAGTATACACTGGGTAGACTGCCTAGCAATCCCTCCAAGAGCCAGAGGTGAGCGACACCTTTACTTATTTGATTGGATGTCCTTCAAATTTAGGAAGGTCCCATTCTTATGCCCCAGCGGATAAGACAGAGCCCTGGATGGCTGTGGCTGTGATTAGATAATTTATGATGATTTTATTTCCCTTACTGAGCTGCTGCTTCTAGGTTAAATTCATTTTATTACCTGTCCCTTTTTTTTTTTTTTTTTTTGCAATACATGGGCCTCTCACTGTTGTGGTCTCTGCAGTTGCAGTGCACAGGCTCTGGACGCTCAGGCTCAGCGGCCATGGCTCACAGGCCCAGCTGCTCTGCGGCATGTGGGATCCTCCCGGACCGGGGCACAAACCCGTGTCCTCCGCATCGGCAGGAGTACTCTCAACCACTGTGCTACCAGGGAAGCCCTACCTGTCCAGTTTTAAAGAATGACTGACAAAGTCACTGTAATAGGTCAGGAGTCTGAGCTCAGGGTTGGTCAAAGGTACTCACAGGGAGGAAGGTCGATAAAAATAGGTGGGTAAAATAGGAGGGTTGGCAAGTACAGCCAGGACCACCGTGTTCACCGTGTGTACTAATAAAGGCCAGAATCTCCTCATTTATCTCTGGTGGGAAGTTCTGATGGTTTCACAGGATCAAACTCAAATCATATTCAAACTAGGGGGCTTCCCAGAGGGCGCTGAAGCACCGGCAGAGCCCACCTGCACTCCCACTTTGGCACTCCAGGGTCAGAGTTGGGTTTGGAGATGGGGTTGTTGTAACCCCAAGGAGGTGAGCAGAGAGGAGGAGTTGATTACCGGTCTCCTCTGACTCTGTGGCCCAAATTGCCTGGCTTCACAGGGGGGACAGGGTTTTGCTTTCAGCAACTGATGGGGCACTTCCAGGCTGGTGTGGTTGCCCAGTGGCCCGACAGCCTGACAGGCTGACTGCGCTGTGACCGCCCTTTGTTTCTCCAGAATCTGTACATCAGGTGCATGGCTGCGGGAGCCCATTCACTGCCTCCTCACAAGGGGGATGGCACCTTCCCTGGCTGTACCCTGTGATCACCAGGTAGAAATGAATGCAAGTTTTTTGAATTCAAGAAAGAGCCCACATAACCCCTTCTGCCTCATAATGTGTGGGATTTACTATAATGGAAGGACATTACAAAGAACAGGTAGAAAACTCACCTGTTGGTCTTCATGTAGGAGTTTATTTTGCACGAATCCCTCCTACATGAGTAGATAGCAGAGGTTTATTTTTGTTCCCGTGTGTGTAGTTGTGGCAGAGGATGTAGGTGTGGTGATTTGAAGCCCTCAAAGTAATATTTTCAGAATTCTTAAGACTTCTCTTGATTGGAACCGAAAGAGACGTGGAAAAGGAGGAAAAGAAAAGGAGGAGGGAGAACGAATGACTGTTTCTCAGTAAATTCACCTTCCTGGTTGATTGTTCTGTCTTCTCATTTCTTTTAAATTCTATGTATGTCTAATGGAATAATGTAGAAGATTTTACATCACAAAGAGACTAGAAGTGGCTAACAGAACTTATTCAAATCAATTTTACATAGAGACTTTGGTATTAAATTTGTATACTAAAATGGGTTAATCCAAATTTTCTCTTTCTTTTTGAGTGAATATTTGTAACATAGTTTTATAGATAATAATTTATCCTAGATATAGAAAATTATGTTAATGGGTACCATTTTTCTCCACTTAAATGAATAGGTTGTACACTTTAAATGCCAATGTTGTGTCTTACATGTTGTTTTTTAATTCCTTGATTTCCAAAACTTGTGTTTATTTAATTGATTTCTATCTAATAATCTGTCTCCCCTTTATTGTTTCTTACTTTATATTTTATTGATCTATAGTTAATTTACATTATTATATTAGTTTCAGAGGTACAACATAGTGATTCATAAATATTTAGGTTGTTCTCCATTTATATTTATTATAAAAGAGTGGCCCTATCCCCCATGCTATACAGTACGTCACTGTAGATTATTGATTTTATACATAGTGGATTCTTCCTCAGAATCTCCTACCATTATTTTGCTCCTCCACCCTGTCTCTCCCTGCTGGTAACCACTAGTCTGTTCTTTAATCTGGGAGTCTGTTTTGTTGTTGTTGTTGTTGTATTCAATTTTTTAGATGCCATGTGTAAGTGATGACCTACCAGGCTTGTTTTCTCTGCGGCTTATTTTACTAAGCATAATACCCTCCAAGTCCATCCATGTTCTTGCAAATGGCAAAATTTCATTTCTTGCTGAAGTCATCATAAAAAATCTTTTTTATCCCCTAACCTATTAATGAACACTTAGTTTAACTCTATATCTTGGCTATGACAAATAACACTGTTATGAACATTGGTGTGCAGTTATGTTTTTGAAATAGTGGTTTTGTTTTCTTCTGATATACCCAAGAGTGAAATTGCTGGATATTATGATAGTTCTATTTTTAGTTTCTTGTGGAAACTCCATTCTGCTTTCCACAGTAGTTGCACTACATCACATTCACATCAAGAGTGTACAAGAGGCGAAGACATGGGGGAGAAGCTGGAGCTGAGCCTGGAGTCGCTCTTGGGGACCTAGCCCGCCGTCTACCCGTGGCCGCTGCCGTTCTACATACACCAGAAATACATCTACACGTGGAACAACTCCTACAGAACACCTACTGAACGCTGGCAGAAGACCTCAGACCTCCCAAAAGGCAAGAAACTCCCCACGTACCTGGGTAGGGCAAAAGAAAAAAAAGAAAAAACAGAGACAAAAGAATAGGGATGGCACCTGCACCAGTGGGAGGGAGCTGTGAAGGAGGAAAAGTTTCCACACACTAGGAAGCCCCTTCGCGGGCGGAGCCTGCGGGGGGCGGAGGGGGAAGCTTCGGAGCCGCGGAGGAGTGCACAGCAACGGGTGCGGAGGGCAAAGCGGGGAGATTCCCGCACAGAGGATCGGTGCCGACCGGCACTCACCAGCCCGAGAGGCTTGTCTGCTCACCCGCCGGGGCGGGCGGGGCTGCGAGCTGAGGCTCTGAGACCCGGGATTCGGTCTCCGACGGAACGCAGGGAGAGGACTGGGGTTGGCGGCTTGAACATAGCCTGAAGGGGTTAGTGCACCACGGCTAGCTGGGAGGGAGTCCGGGGAAAAGTCTGCACCTGCCGAAGAGGCAAGAGACTTTTTCTTCCCTCTTTGTTTCCTGGTGCGTGAGGAGAGGGGTTTAAGAACGCTGCTTAAAGGAGCTCCAGAGACGGGCGCGAGCCGCGGCTAAAAGGGCGAACCCCAGAGACGGGCGCGAGCCGCGGCTAAAAGCGCGGACCCCAGAGACGGGCGCGAGCCGCTGCTGAAAGCGCGGACCCCAGAGACGGGCGGGAGACGATAAGGCTGCTGCTGCCGCCACCGAGGGGCCTGTGTGCGAGCACAGGTCACTCTCCACACCCCTCTTCCGCGGAGCCTGTGCAGCGCGCCACTGCCAGGTTCCCGGGATCCAGGGACAACTTCCGCGGGAGAACGCACAGCGGGCCTCAGGCTGGTGCAAAGTCATGCAGGGCTTTGCCGCCGCAGGCCCGCCCCGCACTCCGTGCCCCTCCCTCCCCGCCGGCCTGAGTGCGCCAGAGCCCCCGAATCAGCGGCTCTTTTAACCCCGCCCTGTCTGAGCAAAAAACAGACACCCTCCAGCGACCTACACGCAGTGGCAGGGCCAAATCCAAAGCTGAGCCCCTGGGAGCTGTGAGAACAAAGAAGAGAAAGGGAAATCTCTCCCAGCAGCCTCAGAAGCAGCGGATTAAAGCTCCACAATCAACTTGATATACCCTGCATCTGTGGAATACCTGAATAGACAACCAATCATCCCAAATTAAGGAAGTGGACTTTAGGAGCAAGATCTATGATTTTTTTCCCTTTTCCTCTTTTTGTGAATATATATGTGTATGCTTCTGTGTGAGATCTTGTCTGTATAGTCTTGCTTCCACCATTTGTCCTAGGGTTCTATCCGTCCATGATTTTTTTTAAAAAATTTTTTTCTTAATAATCAATTTTAATTTTAATAACGTTATTATACTTTTCTTTCTTTCTTTCTTTCTTTCTTTCTTTCTTTCTTTCTTTCTTTCTTTCTTTCTTTCTTTCTTTCTTCCTTCCTTTCTTTCTTTCCTTCCTTCCTTCCCTCCTTTAGACAACGAATCATCCCAAATTGAGGAGGTGGTCTCTGACAGCAAGATTTATGATTTTTCCCCCTTTAACTCTTTTAGTGAGGGTGTATGTGTACGCTTCTGTGTAAGATTTTGTCTGTATAGCTTTGCTTCCAACATTTGTCCTAAGGTTCTATCCGTCCCTTTTTTTTTTCTAAATAAGAATTTTTTAATTCAATAATTTTATTATACTTTATTTTATTTTTACTGTATCTTCTTTCTGTCTGTCTTTTTTCCTTCTTTCCCTCCTTCCTTCCTTCCTTCCTCCCTCCCTCCTTTCTTTCCTTCTTTCCTTCTTTGCTTCTTTCTTTCTTTCTTCCTTCCTTCCTTCCCTCCTTTCCTTCTTTCTTTCCTCATACTTCTACTAATTCCCTCTACTTTTTCTCCCTTTTATTCTGAGCCGTGTGGATGAAAAGCTCTTGGTGCTCCAGCCAGGAGTCAGGGCTCTGCCTCTGAGGTAGGAGAGCCAACTTCAGGACACTGGTCCACAAGAGACCTCCCAGCTCCACATAATATCAAACGGCGAAAATCTCCCAGAGACCTCCGTCTTAACACCAGCACCCAGCTTCACTCAACGACCAGCAAGCCACAGTGTTGGACAACCTAGGCCAAACAACTAGCAAGACAGGAACACAACCCCACCCATTAGCAGAGAGGCTGCCTAAAATAATAATAAGGCCACAGACACCCCAAACACACCAACAGACGTGAACCTGCCCACTAGAGAGACAAGATCCAGCCTCATCCACCACAACACAGGCACTAGTCCCCTCCACCAGGAAACCTACACAACCCACTGAACCAACCTTAGCCACTGGGGACAGACATCAAAAACAGCAGGAACTACGAACCTGCGGCCTGCAAAAAGGAGACCCCAAACACAGTAAGATAAGCAAAATGAGAAGACAGAAAAACACACAGCAGATAAAGGAGCAAGATAAAAATGCACCAGACCTAACAAATGAAGAGGAAATAGGCAGCTTACCTGAAAAAGAATTCAGAATAATGATAGTAAGGATGATCCGAAATCTTGGAGATAGAATGGACAATAGAATGGACAAAATGCAAGAATCAGTTAACAAGGACCTAGAAGAACTAAAGATGAAACAAGCAACGATGAACAACACAATAAATGAAATTAAAAGTACTCTAGATGGGATCAATAGCAGAATAACTGAGGCAGAAGAACGGATAAGTGACCTGGAAGATAAAATAGTGGAAATAACTACTGCAGAGCAGAATAAAGAAAAAAGAATGAAAAGAACTGAGGACAGTCTCAGAGACCTCTGGGACAACATTAAACGCACCAACATTCGAATTATAGGGGTTCCAGAAGAAGAAGAGAAAAAGAAAGGGACTGAGAAGATATTTGAAGAGATTATAGTTGAAAACTTCCCGAATATGGGAAAGGAAATAGTTAATCAAGTCCAGGAAGCACAGAGAGTCCCATACAGGATAAATACTAGGAGAAATACGCCAAGACACATATTAATCAAACTGTCAGAAATTAAATACAAAGAAAGCATATTAAAAGCAGCAAGGGAAAAACAACAAATAACACATAAGGGAATCCCCATAAGGTTAACAGCTGATCTCTCAGCAGAAACCCTACAAGCCAGAAGGGAGTGGCAGGACATACTGAAAGTGATGAAGGAGAAAAACCTGCAGCCAAGACTACTCTACCCAGCAAGGATCTCATTCAGATTTGATGGAGAAATTAAAACCTTTACAGACAAGCAAAAGCTGAGAGAGTTCAGCACCACCAAACCAGCTTTACAACAAATGCTAAAGGATCTTCTCTAGGCAAGAAACACAAGAGAAGGAAAAGACCTATAATAACGAACCCAAAACAATTTAGAAAATGGGAATAGGAACATACATATCGATAATTACCTTAAATGCAAACGGACTAAATGCTCCCACCAAAAGACACAGATTAGCTGAATGGATACAAAAACAAGACCCATATATATGCTGTCTACAAGAGACCCACTTCAGACCTAGAGACACATACAGACTGAAAGTAAGGGGATGGAAAAAGATATTCCATGCAAATGGAAACCAAAAGAAAGCTGGAGTAGCAATTCTCATATCAGACAAAATAGACTTTAAAATAAGGACTATTAAAAGAGACAAAGAAGGACACTACATAATGATCAAGGGATCGATCCAAGAAGAAGATATTACAATTGTAAATATTTATGCACCCAACATAGGAGCACCTCAATACATAAGGCAGATACTAACAGCCATAAAAGGGGAAATCGACAGTAACACATTCATAGTAGGGGACTTAAACACCCCACTTTCACCCATGGACAGATCATCCAAAATGAAAATAAATAAGGAAACACAAGCTTTAAATGATACATTAAACAAGATGGACTTAATTGATATTTATAGGACACTCCATCCAAAAACAACAGAATACACATTTTTCTCAAGTGCTCATGGAACATTCTCCAGGATAGATCATATCTTGGGTCACAAATCAAGCCTTGGTAAATTTAAGAAAATTGAAATTGTATCAAGTATCTTTTCTGACCACAATGCCATGAGACTAGATATCAATTACAGGAAAAGATCTGTAAAAAATACAAACACATGGAGGCTAAACAATACACTACTTAATAATGAAGAGATCACTGAAGAAATCAAAGAGGAAATCAAAAAATACCTAGAAACAAATGACAATGGAGACACAACGACCCAAAACCTGTGGGATGCAGCAAAAGCAGTTCTAAGGGGGAAGTTTATAGCAATACAAGCCCACCTTAAGAAGCAGGAAACATCTAGAATAAACAACCTAACCTTGCACCTCAAGCAATTAGAGAAAGAAAAACAAAAAAACCCCAAAGCTAGCAGAAGGAAAGAAATCATAAAAATCAGATCAGAAATAAATGAAAAAGAAATGAAGGAAACAATAGCAAAGATCAATAAAACTAAAAGCTGGTTCTTTGAGAAGATAAAATAGATAAACCACTAGCCAGACTCATCAAGAAAAAAAGGGAGAAGACTCAAATCAATAGAATTAGAAATGAAAAAGGAGAGGTAACAACTGACACTGCAGAAATAAAGGAGATCATGAGAGATTACTACAAGTAACTCTATGCCAATAAAATGGACAATCTGGAAGAAATGGACAAATTCTTAGAAATGCACAACCTGCCAAGACTGAATCAGGAAGAAATAGAAAATATGAACAGACCAATCACAAGCACTGAAATTGAAACTGTGATTAAAAATCTTCCAACAAAGAAAAGCCCAGGACCAGATGGCTTCACAGGCGAATTCTATCAAATATTTAGAGAAGAGCTAACACCTATCCTTCTCAAACTCTTCCAAAATATAGCAGAGGGAGGAACAGTCCCAAACTCCTTCTACGAGGCCACCATCACCTTGATACCGAAACCAGACAAGGATGTCACAAAGAAAGAAAACTACAGGCCAATATCACTGATGAACATAGATGCAAAAATCCTCAACAAAATACTAGCAAACAGAATCCAACAGCACATTAAAAGGATCATACACCATGATCAAGTGGGGTTTATTCCAGGAATGCAAGGATTCTTCAATATACGCAAATCTATCAATGTGATAAACCATATTAACAAATTGAAGGAGAAAAACCATATGATCATCTCAATAGATGCAGAAAAAGCTTTTGACAAAATTCAAAACCCATTTATGATAAAAACCCTGCAGAAAGTAGGCATAGAGGGAACTTTCCTCAACATAATAAAGGCCATATATGACAAGCCCACAGCAAACATCATCCTCAATGGTGAAAAACTGAAAGCATTTCCAGTAAGATCAGGAACAAGACAAGGTTGCCCACTCTCACCACTCTTATTCAACATAGTTTTGGAAGTTTTAGCCACAGCTATCAGAGAAGAAAAGGAAATAAAAGGAATCCAAATTGGAAAAGAAGAAGTAAAGCTGTCACTGTTTGCAGATGACGTGATCGTATACATAGAGAATCCTAAAGATGCTACCAGAAAACTACTAGAGCTAATCAATGAATTTGGTAAAGTGGCAGGATACAAAATTAATGCACAGAAATCTCTGGCATTCCTATATACTGATGATGAAAAATCTGAAAGTGAAATCAAGAAAACACTCCCATTTACCATTGCAACAAAAAGAATAAAATATCTAGGAATAAACCTACCTAAGGAGACAAAAGACCTGTATGCAGAAAATTATAAGACACTGATGAAAGAAATTAAAGATGATACAAATAGATGGAGACATATACCATGTTCTTGGATTGGAAGAATCAACATTGTGAAAATGACTCTACTACCCAAAGCAATCTATAGATTCAATGCAATCCCTATCAAACTACCACTGGCATTTTTCACAGAACTAGAACAAAAAATTTCGCAATTTGTATGGAAACACAAAAGACCCCGAATAGCCAAAGCAATCTTGAGAACGAAAAAAGGAACTGGAGGAATCAGGCTCCCTGATTTCAGACTATACTACAAAGCTACAGTTATCAAGACGGTATGGTACTGGCACAAAAACAGAAATATAGATCAATGGAACAGGATAGAAAGCCCAGAGATAAACCCATGCACATATGGACACCTTATCTTTGATAAAGGTGGCAGTAATGTACAGTGGAGAAAGGACAGCCTCTTCAATAAGTGGTGCTGGGAAAACTGGACAGGTACATGTAAAAGTATGAGATTAGATCACTCCCTAACTCCATACACAAAAATAAGCTCAAAATGGATTAAAGACCTAAATATAAGGCCAGAAACTATCAAACTCTTAGAGGAAAACATAGGCAGAACACTCTATGACATAAATCGCAGCAAGATCCTTTCTGACCCATCTTCTAGAGTAATGGAAATAAAAACAAAAATAAACAAATGGGACCTAATGAAACTTCAAAGCTTTTGCACAGCAAAGGAAACCATAAACAAGACCAAAAGACAACCCTCAGAATGGGAGAAAATATTTGCAAATGAAGTAACCGACAAAGGATTAATCTCCAAAATTTACAAGCAGCTCATGCAGCTCAATAACAAAAAAACAAACAACCCAATCCAAAAATGGGCAGAAGACCTAAATAGATATTTCTCCAAAGAAGATATACAGACTGCCAACAAACACATGAAAGAATGCTTAACATCATTAATCATTAGAGAAATGCAAATCAAAACTACAATGAGATATCATCTCACACCAGTCAGAATGGCCATCATCAAAAAATCTAGAAACAGTAAATGCTGGAGAGGGTGTGGAGAAAAGGGAACCCTCTTGCACTGCTGGTGGGAATGTGAATTGGTTCAGCCACTATGGAGAACAGTATGGAGGTTCCTTAAAAATCTACAAATAGAACTACCATATGACCCAGCAATCCCACTACTGGGCATATACCCTGAGAAAACCGAAATTCAAAAACAGTCATGTACCAAAATGTTCATTGCAGCTCTATTTACAATAGCCCGGAGATGGAAACAACCTAAGTGCCCATCATCGGATGAATGGATAAAGAAGATGTGGCACATATATACAATGGAATATTACTCAGCCATAAAAAGAAACGAAATTGAGCTATTTGTAATGAGGTGGATAGACCTAGAGTCTGTCATACAGAGTGAAGTAAGTCAGAAAGAAAAAGACAAATACCGTATGCTAACACATATATATGGAATTTAAGAAAAAAAAATGTCATGAAGAACCTAGGGGTAAGGCAGGAATAAAGACGCAGACCTCCTAGACAACGGACTTGAGGTTATGGGGAGGGGGAAGGGTGAGCTGTGACAGGGCGAGAGAGAGTCATGGACATATACACAGTAACAAACGTAGTAAGGTAGATAGCTAGTTGGAAGCAGCCGCATGGCACAGGGATATTGGCTTGGTGCTTTGTGACAGCCTGGAGAGGTGGGATAGGGAGGGTGGGAGGGAGGGAGACGCAAGAGGGAAGAGATATGGGAACATATGTATATGTATAACTGATACACTTTGTTATAAAGCAGAAACTAACACACCATTGTAAAGCAATTATATCCCAATAAAGATGTTAAAAAAAAAAAGTGTACAAGAGTTTCTCTTTCTCCAAATCTTCACTAACCTTTGTTATTTGTGACCTTTTTGATGACAGCCATTCTGACAAGACTGAGGTGATATATCTCATTGTTTTGATTTGCATTTTATTGCCAATGAGCTATGTTTAGCATCTTCGTGAGTTCTGGCTGTCTATCTGTATTTTCTCCTTGGAAAAATGTCTATTTAGGTCTTCCCATTTTTTAAAAAAAAGATTTAGGGTGTTGTTCTGATATTGAGTTTTATGTGCTGTTTCTGTAGTTTAGATATGAACCCTTGCTTGGTCATCTTTTTGGTGTTAACCTCTTATCATGTGCAAATATTGTGTCTCCTTCAGCAAGTTGTCTTTTCATTTTGTCTTTGGTTTCCTTTGCTGTGAAAAATCTTTTAAGTTTGGTGAAGTTCTATTAAGTTTGGTGAAGTCCCATTTATTTTTGCTTTTGTTTCATTTGCCTTAGTAGACTGAAACTAAAACTGTTGCTATCATTTATGTTGAAGAATGTTCTGTATTTTTCTCTAGGGGTTTTTGGGCCTACATTTAGGTCTTTATTCAGTTTTGCATTTATTTTATATATGGTGTGCTAAAATACTCTAATTTTATTCTTTGCCATCTAGCTGACCAGTTTTCCCAGTAACACTTAATGAAGAGACAGTTTTTTCTCCATATTGCCTGCTTTGTCATAAATCAAGTAAATATAAGTGTGTGGGCTTCTTTCTGGGATCTTTATTCTACACCAGTGATCTTTGTGTATATTTTGGCTGTGGCACAATTCTTTTTGATTACTGTCGCTTTGCAGTATAATCTGAAGTCAAGGTGCGTGAGGACTCCAGCTCTGTTCTTTCTCAAGATTGTTTGGTTATTTGGGGTCTTTGTGTTTCTATACAAATTTTAAAATTACTTTTCCAACTTCTGTGAAAATGCTTTGGTATTCTGATAGGGATTGCATTAAATCTGTAGATTGTCTTTGGTAGTATGGTTATTTAAAGGCGACTCCAATCTACCACTTGAAATCTGTTTCCTGTAATTCTGCCTTGTTTTGAAATCCTCTTCGTTGTCTTACTTCAATATATTTTGGGACGATAGCTGTCCTTTATAACTCTGCAGGTTTGTGAATAGCAGAGACCCTGAGCTCCATTTTTCAACTCGCTTTTTTGTGAGCTAGCCACAAAACTGCAGGATTGTTTCAGGCCCTATTCTGGTTCCGCGGTGGCAGGCTGAGACTTTGATTAATTCTTCTTCCTAATGGGAAACTAGAGTGACATGTGCCCATCCAAAACCCTACAGCTAGTCTCTCATTTGTTCCCCCTCTCCCCGTTCATCCTCCACCCTAATTGCAGACTGTGCGAAAGAGGAGGTTAAAGGCGCTGACTCTACAAGTGGGGAGATTGTTAGTAAAGCGGCTGGAATGCCAAACCCGAGTACCAGGAGAGGAAAAATGAGGTGCATTTTACAAACCTTTCCTGATGACACGGTGTGCCATCCTCTGGGTTCCCCATGCATGTTTAAGCTGAAGGAAGATACCCTTAAAAGTGGAGAGTTGGGACCCATGGAATGGGTAGCACGCAGATTGCTTGTAAAGGTCTGCATTTGCTCACCCAGCCTCACCAATCCTCTCAGCCCCAAGGGTCCAGCCTTATGTCTCATCCAGCTGTGTGTGTACAAGTGGTCAACCCAGGTGGCATCAGAGCCCCTGAACGCATTTTGTAAGAATTTCTCTCTCTTTCGCTGTCTCTGTGTTTTGTTTTTGAAATTTATTTTTATAGTGGGGTTTAGCTGATTTTCACTGCTGTGTTTATGCCGCTCTACACACACTTGATCCCTTACGAAGACATATCAATACATAGCTGTTAAGATCCTTACTAGTCAGATATATTCCTCTGCGGTGAATAGGCATTGTTGAGTCCAGTTAATTGAGCAAGGAGTAGGTCTTGTCTATTATATATTCGGTTTATTGAACGGTATCTGTGCTAATTTAAAACTCTGGTTTTATGCATCACCCCACCTCACCTTTCCCCTTAAGCAGGCATAAGTATGTTTTCTAAATGTGAGACTGTTCTGTTTTGTAATTCAGTTCCTGTGTAGCCAAGTTTACATTCCGTGTATTAGTGATATCTTATGATGTTTCTTTTTCTGTGTGACTTATTTCACTTAGAATCATCGTACCTGAATCCACTCATTATGCTGCTACGGGCCTGATGACATAGATTTCATTGCTGAGTGATATTGCATTGTACGTAAGTACCACAACTACTTTATCCATTTTTCGCTTTCTGCGATATTGAACTTGTACCGTAAACGAGGTTCTTGTAAAGAGAGCCGTCCCAAACTTTGGGGTGGCTGTGTCTTTTTGATTTTAATTTCCCTAAGCTATAGGACCATAAGTGGAAGTGCCCTAGGCTCTGTTGCTTTGTTTTTTAGATGTTTCAGGAAACACCATACACTTCTCCAGAGTGGCTGTTGGCAATTTACATCCCGCCCATCAGTATAACAAGGCTCCCAGTTCTCCATGGCCTGTCCTGCCTTTCTGGATTTGACACTTTTTTCAGATGGCCCTTTTGACCTGGGGGCAGTGAGACTTCATTGTAGTGCAGATTTCCTTTGCAAGCTTGCTTGGTTGGCCAAAAAGGGCGTATGCCTTTTTTCCTGAATATATTCAGGAAAAAAGGCATACGCCCTTTTTGGCCAAGTGCATCATTGTGGACGTTCTGCCTCTTTTCCTATGCTTTACATGCAATTCCAGTCTACCTCCTGAAATCGGTTTCCTGCAATTCTGCCCCGCTTTCAAGTCCTCTTGGCAGCCTTACTTCAATATATTTTTGGACGATAGCTGTCATTTATAACTCTGCAGGTTTGTGAATGACAGTGTCCCTGAGCTCCTTTCTTCAACTCGCTTTCTTGTGAGCTGGCCGCAACACCGCAGGATGGCTTCAGGCCCTAGTGTGGTTCCGGCACGGCACGCTGAGCCTTTGGTTAATTCCTCTTCCTGGTGGGAAATGAGAGTTAAATTTGCCCGTCCAGACACCTCCAGCTAGTCTCTCATTGGTTCTCCCTATTCCTGTTCATTTTCCGCTGAAATTGCAAACTGGGCCATACAGGAGGTTAAAGGGACTGACTCTCCAAGTGGGGAGAGTGTTAGTAAAGCGTCTGGAATGTTGCACCCGAGTACCAGGGGACGAAAACTGAGACACATTTGAATACGTTTCCCGATCACACGGTGGATCATACTCTGGGTTCCACATGCATGTTTTAGCTGAAGGAAGAATCCCTTAAACCTGGAGAGTTGAGACCCGTGGAATGGGTACCATGCAATATGACTTCAAAGGGTCTTCATTTGCTCACCGAACCTCACCAATCCTATCACTGCTGCGTTTATGCCACTGTACACACGATTGATTCTCTTTCGGAGACATATCAATCCATAGGTTTTAAGATTCTTACTAGTCAGGTATATTCTTAGGCGTTTAATATGGGGTGTTGTGTCCTCTTCGTTGAGCAAGGAGTAGCTCTTGTCTGTTACATATTTGGCTTATGGAACGGTATCTGTGCTAATTTCAATCTCTGGTTTTATGCAGCACCCCAACTCACCTTTCCCCTTAAGGAAGCATAAGTCGGTTTTCTACATTTGAGACCCTGTTCTGTTTTGTAATTCAGTTCCTGTGTAGCCAAGTTTAGATTCCGTGTAGTAGTGATATCTTATGATGTTTCTTTTTCTGTGTGACTTATTTCACTTAGAATCATCGTACCTGAATCCACTCATTATGCTGCTACGGGCCTGATGACATAGATTTCATTGCTGAGTGATATTGCATTGTACGTAAGTACCACAACTTCTTTATCCATTTTTCGCTTTCTGCGATATTGCACTTGTACCGTAAACGAGGTTCTTGTAAACAGAGGCGTCCCAAACTTTGGGGTGGCTGTGTCTTTTTGATTTTAATTTCCCTAAGCTATAGGACCATAAGTGGAAGTGCCCTAGGCTCTGTTGCTTTGTTTTTTGGATGTTTCAGGAAACACCATACACTTCTCCCGAGTGTCTGTTGGCAATTTACATCCCGCCCATCAGTATAACAAGGCTCCCAGTTCTCCATGGCCTGTTCTGCCTTTCTGGTTTTTACACTTTTTTCAGATGGCCCTTTTGACCGGGGGGAAGTGAGACTTCATTGTAGTGCAGATTTCCTTTGCCAGCTTGCTTGGTTGGCCAGAAAGGGCGTATGCGTTTCTTCCTGAATATATTCAGGAAAAAACGCATACGCCCTTTTTGGCCAAGTGCATGATTGTCGATGTTCTGAGTCTTTTCATATGTTTTCAATGCAATTCCAGTCTACCTCCTGAAATCGGTTTCCTGCAATTCTGCCTTGCTGTCAGTGCCTCTTCATAGCCTTACCTCAATATACTTTTGGAAAATAGTTGGCCTTTATAAGTCTGCAAGTTTTTGAATTGCAGTTGCCCTTAGTTCCATTTTTCAGCTCTTATTTTTGTGATCTTGCCTCATATCCACAGGATATCTTCAGGCCCTATTCTTCTTCTGGGGCGCCTTGCTGTGCCTTTGGTTAATTCTTCTTCCTATGTGAAATTAGAGTGACATGTGGCCATTGAAACCGCTACAGCTATTTTCTCACTGGTTCCCCCTATTCCCATTCATCCTCCGCACTAACTGCAGACTGTGCGATACCGGAACTTAAAGGCATTGACTCTCCATGTGGGGATGTTGTTAGTAAAGTGGCTGGAATGTTGATCCGGAGCCCCAGGAGAGGAAAATGAGGTGCGTTTTAGAAACCTTTCCCGATCATATGGTATACCATCTGCTGGATTTCCCATGCATAGTTTAGCTGTAGGAAGATTCCCTTCAACCTGGAGTGTTGGGACCCTTGGAATGAGTAGCATGAAGTATTGCATTAAACTTTCGGCAGTTGCTCACCAAAGCTCACCAATCCTCTCAGCCCCAAGTGTCCAGCCTTATGTCTTATCCAGCTGTGGGTTTATATGTGGTCATTCCAGGTTGCATCACAGCCCCTGAGCGAATTTTGTAAGAATTTTTCTCTCTTTCATTGTTTCTGCGTTTTGGTTTTAAAATTTATTTCTATAATGGGGTTTAGCTCATTTTCACTGCTGTGTTTGTGCCGTTTTGCACACACTTGATTCCCTTATGGAGATATATCAATACATGGGTTTTAAGATGCTTATTACTCAGATATATTTCTCTGCGGTGTATAGGGTGTGTTAGGCCAGTTCATTGAGCAAGGTGTAGATCTTGTCTAATACCTATTTGGTTTATTGAACGGTATCTGTGCTAATTTCAAACTCTGGTTTTATGCATCACCCCACCTCTCCTTTCCCCTTAAGCTGACATAAGTGTGTTTTCTAAATGTGAGACACTGTTCTGTTTTGTAATTCATTTTTTGTGCAGCCATATTTATCCTCCCTCTATAAGTGATATCTTATGATATGTTTCTTTTTCTGTTCGACTTATTTCAAGTAGTATTATCGGACCTAAATCCACTCTTTATCCTTCTACTAGCCTTATTACATTGATTTCATGGTGAAGAGATATTCCGTTGTACATAAGTACCACATTTTCTTTATCCATTGTTCTCTTTCCTGGGATATTTAAGGTGTACTGAAGTCGAGGTTCTTGTAAACAGAGTAGCCCTAAACTGTGGTGTGCTTGTGTCTTGTTGATTTTTAGACTTCCCTAGATATACTCCCGTGATTGGAAGTGCCCTATGCTCTGTAGCTCTGTTTTTTAGATGATTTAGAAACCACCATACACTCCTCCAGAGTGGCTCTTGGCAGTTCACACACTGTCCATCAGCGTATAAAGGCTCCCTGTTCTCCATGGCCTGTCCTGCATTTCTGGTTTTTACAATTTTTTCGGATGGCCCTTTTGACCGGTGGGAAATGAGACTTCTTTGTTGTGCACATTTGCATTGCTTGCTTGCTTCGTTGCCCATAAAGTGCGTATGCGTTTTTTCCTGGATATAATCAGGAAAAAACGCATACGCCCTTTTGGGCCAACTGCATCATTGTCGAAATTCTGCCGCTTTTCATGTGCGTTAAAGACGAGTCCAATCTATCTCTTGAAATCTGTTTCTTGCAATTCTGTCTTGCATTCAGATCCTCTTCTTTGCCTTACCTCAACATATTTTTGGATGTTAGTTTTCATTTATAACTCTGCAGGTTTGTGAATTGCAGTGACCCTGAGCTCCATTTTTTAAGTTGCTCTTTTGTGAGCTGGCCTCAAAGCCGCAGGATTGCTTCAGGCCCTATTTTGGCTCCGGCGAGGTGGGCTGAGCCTTTTTTTAATTCTTATTCTTAATGGGAAATTAGAGTGACATGTGCCCGTCCACACCCCTACAACTATTCTCTCATTGGTTCCCCCTCTTCCCGTTCATCCTCCTCACAATTTGCAAAATGTGTGAAACAGAAGTTGAAATGTGCTGATTCTCTAAGTGGGGAGATTCTAAGTAACGTGGCTGGAATGATGAACAGGAGCACCAGGAGAGGATAAATGAGGTGCATTTTAGACACATCTCCCGATCACATGGTGTACAGTCCTCTGGGTTTTCCATGCATGTTTTAGCTGTAGGAAGATTCCTTGAACCTGCAGATTTGGGACCCATTGAATGGGTACCAGGTAGTATTACTTTAAAGGGTGTGCATTTCCTCACCCAACCTCACATTTCTCTTAGCGCGAACAGTTTCCAGCCTTATGTCTCATCCTGCTGTGGGTCTAGATGTGTTCAAGCCATGTTGCATCACCGTCCCTGAGGAAAAGTTGTAAGAGGTTTTCTCTGTCTCTCTGTCGTTTATTTTTTTCAATTTATTACTATATTGGTTACAGCTGATTTTCAAAGCTCTGTTTCTTGCTGCTGTACATCCACTTGATTCACGTACAGAGAGACATCAATAAATTCTTTTTCAGATTCTTACCAGTCATAGATATTCTTTTCCGGTGACTTGAGTGTGCTGAGTGCAGTTCTTTTAGCTACCGTGTAGGCCTTGTTGATTATCAGTTTGGTATTTGGAATGGTATCTTTGCTAATTTCAACCTCCTGGATGATGCCTCACCCCTCCCCACCTTTCCGTTTAGCAGCCTTATGCGTGTTTTCTACATATTTGACTATGTTTTTGTTTTGTAATTTATTTCATGTGTAGCCATTTTGGATTCCACCTTTAAGTGATATCTTATGATATGTGTCTTTTTCTTTTTGAATTATGTCACTTAGAATGATCATACGTAACTCCTCCAGAGTTGTTACAACTGGCCATATTTCATTGATTTCCAGGCTGAATAATATTCCACTCTACCTAAGTACCACATCTCTATCCATTTTTTCCCTCCAGAGACATTTAAGTTATATCCTAGTCGAGGATCTTTTAAACAGAGAGGCGGTAAACATTGGGGTGCCTGTGTCCTCTCGATTTTTGTTTTTCCCAAGATATACGCCCATGAGTGCAAGTGCCCTATGCTCTGTAGCTCATTTTTTAGATGCTTTAGTAAACACAATACACTTCTCCAGAATGGCCGTTGGCAATATACATTTCCACTATAAGTCTCACAGGGCTCCCTCTTCTCGTTGCCCTGCCCTGCATTTCTGTTGTTTACACTTTATGAGGATGGCTCTTCTGACTGATGCGAAGTGATATCTTTTGTAGTATTGACTTCCAGTGCCCACCTGTTTGGTTGGCTAAAAAAGTGTATGCCCTTTTCTTGAATATATACAGAAAAAAACGCATACAGCCTTTTGGCCAACTGCAATGTTGGCAATGTTCAGCCCCTTTTCTTGTGCTTAATGGCGAGTCCTTTCTACCTCCTCAAATCCCTTTCCTGCCATTCTCCCTTGCTTACCAATCCTTTTCTCTGACTTTCCTCAAGACATTTTTCAGTGATAGATATTTTCAACTCTGCAGTTTCGTGAATTTTACTGCCCCTGAGTTCCATTGTTCAACTTGTGTTTATGGGAACTGGCCACAAAGCAGTGGGATTTCCTCAAGCCCTATACTGTTTCCATGGGCAACCCTAGCCTTTGGTCAATTCATCTTCCTGATTGGAAATTAGAGTGACATGTGCCTGTCTGAACACCTAGGACTTGTCTCTCATTGTTCCTCATCCTTCCGCTTCATCCTCTGGACAAATTCCAAACTGTACGCAACAGGATGTTGACAGTGCTGACATCTCCAAGTGGGGAGACTGTTAGTAAAGACGCTGGAGGGGTGAACCCGAGCACCAGGAGATGAGGAGATGAGATGCCTTTTCCAAACTCTTCCCGATCAGACGGTATACCATCCTCTGGATGTGACGGACATGTTTTAGCAGTAGGAAGAGTCCCGTTCATGTAAGGAGAACACCAGGGCTTTTTCAAAATCAGTGTCTCCCCGAAACCCAAACTGGGGAGTTTTTTAAGCTACGGCTACACATATGTTCATTAAGGGCCTTGGCAAGTAGGCAGAGTCCAAACTTTAGATGATTGAAGTCTTCAGGGTCAGAAGCACTCACCACCGGCTTCCCTTAGGTTACACTTTAACTGTCATTGATAGATGATGTCAATAAAAATATCTATTCTTTTTCCAATTATTTCCCCTTATAGGTTATTGCAAAATATTGAGTGTAGTTCCCTGTGCTATACAGTAGTTCCTTGTTGATGATCTATTTTATACATAGCAGTGTGTATGTGTTCATTCCAAACTGTTAATTTATCCCTCCTCCCACCTTTCCCCTTTGGTAATAATAAATTATAAGATTTTATACTTCTCAGAAATGGGGGAGCTGAAAGAGAGGTATCATTTTCAATGGAAAAGCATTTAAAACAAGATTGAAGGTTTAACCAAGATTATTAGATGTACATCCTTGGAAAGAAATCACTTTGTTTCTCTAATATTGACCTGACAAATAAGACAAACCTTTTCACTGAACTTGCTTATAAAAAGTGATGGAAATATCAAGTGGAAGTGTTAGAAACATCTTATTTTACCCGAGCCTTATACACTGTTCTATGTTAACTACAGTTTGGCTCACACATCTGTTCATTGAGGTTACAATAGTCTCAATTTCTGTTACTGATCCTCCAGAGTGGACCCCAACAAGTGTCCCCCTGCCCAGTGTCATTGGGGCCAACAGATCGAGACTGAGTTTGGTTCACAAGCAAAGGAAACTTTATATTTTGATCAGAGAATGGAGAGGTGAGAGCATGCACTACCCCGTGGGCTGTGGGCTGGGCTGCTGTGTAGAGATCCTGTCAGAGTCAGTGGGAGGGAGGGAGGGGGCGGAGCTCTCGAGGGCCGGGTTGGCTGTAGCTCAGGCTCTATATCGTGGAGTCTGCACTGGGCCCCAGGAGCTGAGGTGTCGACCCAGCCATTCTGCACTAGGAAATCTGGTCTGAAGTGCCGGGTGTGGAACCTCTGCATGCGGGACCCTAGGAGCACGTGAAATTAGACAAAGCACAAAGGATAAAAAAGGTTAGACTTGACTTTATTGCCCAGATTCTATTTTTATCTCCCAGGGATTTTTAATGGGCTTTGCTGGGGACAAACCCCTCCTCTGCCTTTTGTCCCGTTCCTCATTCTTAGAGTGCTGAGGGTGCAGACCCTTCTTCTGTAACTGCTGAGTGCTGAGTTGGGAGCCCTCATACCCTGGGGTGAGGGTCAGAGCTTCTCCCCAGCAGCCTCCCGGTGACATTGATTGTCCCCAGGACCCCTGCCTCCCTGCTCGTCCACCTGAGCACCAGCATTGGAAGTGTTATAGATTCTAATGACCTTTAAGGGTCCAGGAAAGAGATGTGCAGAGACGCTGTGGGGGCCGGCTTCACCCCGCCCCACATTTGTTCGGCCACCTTAGGCTGACCGTTTCTGCCAGCCTAGATGCTCTGACCAGTAGTCTGTGCTTTGTTCAATTAGGCCCCTGAATTAACGTACAAACAGCACCAGGTGTCAGAGCCCTGCCCGCTCAACTCCCAGACAGTCCAGGGTCAGTGGTGATCAAGGACCATGATGGCCACTGAGTCAACAGCCTTTTGAAGTAAACAGGAGTCCAGCCGGTCTTATTGGCCACCATCATCACGGTGTCTGTAGGCTTTTCTATGGTGACAGTGTGGTATACTGTTCCCCCGCCAAGATTATTAGCTCCCTTCTGGGTGCAGTAAGTCCTGCAAGCAGTAGTCTACTCTTTTGGGACACACTCTTGTTGTTTTATGAGAGAAACTCCAGGTCAAGTGATGTTCACACGAGTCGTCATGGTGCCCTGTTGCCCCCGGTTATCTCTCTGGATGTTGGGGTTGGAGGGCCTCCTCACTCGAGGTCGGTGTGCCCACGGAGCGAACCCTGCAACTTCAGGGCGTGGTTGGTGGTTAGGATCACCACGTGGGGTCCTTTTCCCTTAGGAGGGAGGTGGCCTTTTGGGCTGCTGATTTCCAGGTTTTTAGATACCGCCAGTATCTTGGCCAGATGTGGCAGTGGGCCAAGCCACTTGGTGACCGTAGTTTATCCTACCTGGATGGCATTCTTGCATTGTTCCATTTCAAGTGGTCCCAGTTTTTGCACTAATTCTCCAATGGCGATTCACCTTTCACCGGGAATGTAAAGGTCAAAGGGTTTAACTAAATTAGGGAGTTCCAGGGCAAGGGTCTGAATTGACTGCTCTTTCCGTTCTTGAAAGGCCACTTCTGGATTCTATTCAAAAGGATCACCATCTTTTCCTTTCAGTGTTTCATATAGAGGCCCAGCTAGTAGACTGTAGTTAGGGATCCAGAAGCAGCAAACCCTGGCCTCCCCAGGAACCCCTAAGCTGTCTTCTAGTTTTAGAAAGGGGTAAGGCTGAAAATGGTTTCTTCCCTTTCCTGGGATGGGCTTCTCCGACCTTCTGTGAGAATGAAGCCCAGGCAGGTCACCGCAGTCTGTGATATTTGAGCTTTTTCTTGGACAACTTCTATCCTTTATTGGCTTGGTAGTTCAGAGGCCTCCTTAGTAGGGCTGGCGATCAGAATGTCGTCTGCATATTGAAGGAGGGTTTCCTTTTCCAGAGGTAGAACTTTTAGGTCTTTAGCTAAGCTTTCCCCAAAGATGGTGTGGGAATTTTTGCACCCTTGGGGCCAGACGGCCCGGAAGTATTGTTTTAGTTGTATGTTGAGTCCTGCCACTCACAAGCCAAAATTTCTTGTGACTCTGGGACTAATGGAATACAAAAGAAGGCATCATTGAAGACTAATACAGAATACCATGTCCTGGTGGTTGGTAGAATGACCAGCAGGGTGTAGGAATTAGGAGCAACTGGAGGTATATCCTCGGTGGCTTCACTGACTGTCCTGACATCCTTTACCAGGTCCCCAGCAGCCCATGGGGCTCTCGTGGTCAGACCAATCCCAGAATATGGAGCTCACCTGGGCAGGTACCCCACCCCCACCCCAGCCCACGGGGCTCTCGTGGTCAGGCCCCTCCCAGGATACAGAGCTACCCTTGCAGGCACCGTGGCAGGGCTGGGCACACAGGAACCGTGCACATAGCCCTCATTGCAGAGCACCCCCAGCTCACCTGTCGCTCAGAGCTGACACAGAGCACCTCAGAGCAGGACTTGAACTAACAAACAGCAGCTGCGACAGGTCTGTGACCCTGGGCATCACTCCGTGAGGCCTCCCTCCACCTGGTCTTCCAGAGACTTCCACTGCACCCGGGGCACCAGGCCTCTGTCTCCAACCACCACCCACCCCTCCTCTCCCTGACTCCTGGGTTCCTCTCATTAGGAGAGGGTTTTCTTGAAGTTGTCTCCCACTCATGGGCCAGATAAAATGATTAGAAAACAAGCCAAAGCTGCAGCCCCTTGTCTATCCTGACTCTCAGGAGCCCACACCTGTTCCTTGGACCTGGCCGGTTCAGCAAGTTCCATTTTCTGCAACTGTGAGCCCCTGAGGGGTGATGATTGGCTGACCTGGGCAGCCTTACCGTGCCGGCCAGCCCTCCCCAGGTGTGCCTGGGTTGAGATCAATATAAATACCACTCCAGGCAGCAAGAGCCCCTGCAGCCGTGCCTGACGCCATTTTCTCTGCCCTGTCAGCAGTCTCGGGGCTGGGCTGGTGGGAGGGAGTGAGAGGCCACGGCTTTGTGGGTGGCCCAGTGTGAGTGGGGCTCTGCTGGACTTTCTGCAGCAGTTGCCAGGCTGCCACCTGCTAAAGAAGAGGATGTGTCACCCATACCTGCTGCTGGAATTTCTCCCTGGGCAGAGGTGAGGAAGGAAAAAAGCAGTGGGGGCAGGGACAGGACGGGTATCTCAGGCAGGGAAATGGAAATCTTCCAGAAGAGCACCCAGGGCCAGGACCATCCTGGCTGGCCTGCAGGCACCAAGTCGGCCGGCATGCTGTCACTCGTGTGGCTCTATGGCCCTTCCTCTAGGCTTTCAAGTCCTTGTATATATTCAGGTGTTTTACCTGGGACGGGTGGGAATAGTTCAGCAGCAACTGGCCTGGGGCTCAGCTCACGTTTACTCACAGATGCCTCGGCACGGTGCCCCAGCTTTGCAATGAGGACGCTTGTTGCGTGGGGGCTGCTGGCTGAATGGGAGACGATTCCCCACCACTGACCAACTTCAGAATTGTTTACAACTGGAGCAAGTGCCCTGATACGGTTTTCCTCTGTGTAACTGGTGGGTTCTGTGTGTTTTTCTCTTTTTCGTTTTTGGTTCAAGGTAGATTTTATTCCTCTTTTTTGTATTTACAGATATAAGCATGGAAATAATTTATTCATATAAATACATGTATGTGCAGGGAATAATTGTTTTTCCTGTTTTATTTTTTAAATTTTATTTCTTTTTAATTTTGAATTTTATTTTATATTTTTATACAGCAGGTTCTTATTGGTTATCTATTTTATACATATAAATGTATACATGCCAATCCCAGTCTCTCAACTCCTCCCACCACCACCCCCCCAACAGCTTTCCCCCCTTGTTGTCCATACGTTTGTTGTCTACATCTGTTGCTCTATTTATGCCTTGCAAAATGGTTAATCTGTACAGTTTTTCTAGGTTCCACATATATGCATGAATATACAAGATTTGTTTTTCTCTTTCTGACTTACTTCACTCTGTATGACAGTCTCTAGATCCATCGACGTCTCTACAAATGACCCAAATTCATTCCTTTTCATGGCTTAGTAATATTCCATTTTATATATTTACCACAGCTTTATGCATTCGTCTGTCTGTGGGCATTTAGGTTGCTTCCATTACCTCGATATTGTAAATAGTGATGCAATGAACATTGCGGTGAATGACTCTTTTTGATTTATGGTTTTGTCTGGGTATATGTCCAGTACTGGGATTGCTGTATCATATGGTAATTCTATTGTTAGTTTCTTAAGAAATTCCATATTGTTCTCCATAATGGCTGTATCAATTTATATTCCCAACACTAGTGGAAGAGGGTTCCTTTTCTCCACACCCTTTCCAGCATTTTTTGTTTGTAGATTTTCTATGATGCCTATTCTACCAGGTGTGAGGTGATACCTCACTGTTGAATCCATTTTGTTGAGCAAGGGGTAGGTCTTGTCTATTACATATTTGGCTTATGGAACGGTATCTGTGCTCATTTCAAACTCTGCTTTTATGCAGCACGCCAACTCACCTTTCCCCTTAAGCAAGCATAAGTTGGTTTTCTAAATTTGAGACCCTGTTCTGTTTTGTAATTCAGTTCATGTGTAGCCAAATTCACATTCCGTGTATTAGTGATATCTTATGATGTTTCTTTTTCTGTGTGACTTATTTCACTTAGAATCATCGTGCCTCAAACCACTCATTATGCTGGTATGGGCCTGGTGACATAGATTTCATTGCTGAGTGGTATTCTGTTGTACATAAGTACCGCAACTTCTTTATCCATTATTTGCCCTCTGGGATATTTAACTTGTGCCGCAGGAGAGATTCCTGTAAAAAGAGCCGTCACAAATTTTGGGGTGGCTGTGTCTTTTTGATTTTAATTTCCCTAAGCTATAGGACCATAAGTGGAAGTGCCCTAGGCTCTGTTGCTTTGTTTTTTAGATGTTTCAGGAAACACCATACACTTCTCCCGAGTGTCTGTTGGCAATTTCCATCCCGCCCATCAGCATAACAAGGCTCCCAGTTCTCCATGGCCTGTCCTGCCTTTCTGGATTTTACACTTTTTTCAGATGGCCCTTTTGACCGGGGGGAAAGTGAGACTTCATTTTAGTGCAGATTTCCTTTGCAAGCTTGCTTGGTTGGCCAAAAAGGGCGTATGCGTTTTTTCCTGAATATATTCAGGAAAAAACGCATACGCCCTTTTTGGCCAAGTGCATCATTGTGGACGTTCTGCCTCTTTTCCTATGCTTTCAATGCAATTCCAGTCTACCTCCTGAAATCGGTTTCCTGCAATTCTGCCCCGCTTTCAAGTCCTCTTGGCAACCTTACTTCAGTATATTTTTGGACGATAGCTGTCATTTATAACTCTGCAGGTTTGTGAATTACAGTGCCCCTGAGCTCCTTTCTTCAACTCGCTTTCTTGTGACCTGACCGCAACATCGCAGGATGGCTTCAGGCCCTAATCTGGTTCCGGCACGGCACGCTGAGCCTTTGGTTATTTCCTCTTCCTGGTGGGAAATGAGAGTTAAATTTGCCCGTCCAGACACCTCCAGCTAGTCTCTCATTGGTTCTCGCTATTCCTGTTCATCTTCCGCAGAAATTGCAAACTGGGCCAAACAGGAGGTTAAAGGGACTGACTCTCCAAGTCGGGAGAGTGTTAGTAAAGCGTCTGGAATGTTGCACCCGAGTACCAGGGGAGGAAAACTGAGACATATTTGAACACGTCTCCCGTTCACACGGTTGATCATACTCTGGGTTCCACATGCATGTTTTAGCTGAAGGAAGAATACCTTAAACCTGGAGAGTTGAGACCCGTGGAATGGGTACCATGCAATATAACTTCAAAGGGTCTTCATTTGCTCACCGAACCTCTCCAATCCTATCACTGCTGCGTTTATGCCCCTGTACACACGCTTGATTCTCTTTCGGAGACATAGCAATCCATAGGTTTTAAGATACTTACTAGTCAGGTACATTCTTAGGCGTTTAATATGCGGTGTTGAGTCCATTTCGTTGAGCAAGGAGTAGCTTTTGTCTATTCCATATTTGGCTTAAGGAACTTTATCTGTGCTCATTTCAATCTCTGGTTTTATGCAGCACCCCAACTCACCTTTACCCTTAAGCAAGCATAAGTTGGTTTTCTAAATTTGAGACCCTGTTCTGTTCTGTAATTCAGTTCCTGTGTAGCCAAGTTTACATTCCGTGTATTACTGATATCTTATGATGTTTCTTTTTCTGTGTGACTTATTTCAGTTAGAATCATCATACCTGAATCCACTCATTGTGCTGCTAAGGGCCTGATGACATAGATTTCATTGCTGAGTGATATTGCTTTGTAAGTAAATACCACAACTTCTTTATCCATTTTTCACTTTCTGCGATGTTGAACTTGTACTGTAAACGAGGTTCTTGTACACAGAGGCGTCCCAAACTTTGGGGTGGCTGTGTCTTTTTGATTTTAATTTCCCTAAGCTATAGGACCATAAGTGGATGTGCCCTAGGCTCTGTTGCTTTGTTTTTTAGATGTTTCAGGAAACACCATACACTTCTCCCGAGTGTCTGTTGGCAATTTACATCCCGCCCCTCAGCATAACAAGGCTCCCAGTTCTCCATGGCCTGTCCTGCCTTTCTGGATTTTACACTTTTTTCAGATGGCCCTTTTGACCGGGGGGAAGTGAGACTTCATTGTAGTGCAGATTTCCTTTGCAAGTTTGCTTGGTTGGCCAAAAGGGCGTATGCGTTTTTTCCTGAATATATTCAGGAAAAAACGCATACGCCCTTTTTGGCCAAGTGCATCATTGTGGACGTTCTGCCTCTTTTCCTATGCTTTCAATGCAATTCCAGTCTACCTCCTGAAATCGGTTTCCTGCAATTCTGCCCCGCTTTCAAGTCCTCTTGGCAGCCTTACTTCAGTATATTTTTGGACGATAGCTGTCATTTATAACTCTGCAGGTTTGTGAATTACAGTGCCCCTGAGCTCCTTTCTTCAACTCGCGTTCTTGTGACCTCGCCGCAACACCGCAGGATGGCTTCAGGCCCTAATCTGGTTCCGGCACGGCACGCTGAGCCTTTGGTTAATTCCTCTTCCTGGTGGGAAATGAGAGTTAAATTTGCCCGTCCAGACACCTCCAGCTAGTCTCTCATTGGTTCTCGCTATTCCTGTTCATCTTCCGCAGAAATTGCAAACTGGGCCAAACAGGAGGTTAAAGGGACTGACTCTCCAAGTCGGGAGAGTGTTAGTAAAGCGTCTGGAATGTTGCACCCGAGTACCAGGGTACGAAAACTGAGACATATTTGAACACGTCTCCCGATCACATGGTTGATCATACTCTAGGTTCCACATGCATGTTTTAGCTGAAGGAAGAATACCTTAAACCTGGGTAGTTGAAACCCGTGGAATGGGTACCATGCAATATGACTTCAAAGGGTCTTCATTTGCTCACCGAACCTCTCCAATCCTATCACTGCTGCGTTTATACCCCTGTACACACGCTTGATTCTCTTTCGGAGACATAGCAATCCATAGGTTTTAAGATACTTACTAGTCAGGTACATTCTTAGGCGTTTAATATGGGGTGTTGAGTCCATTTCGTTGAGCAAGGAGTAGCTCTTGTCTATTCCATATTTGGCTTAAGGAACTTTATCTGTGCTCATTTCAATCTCTGGTTTTATGCAGCACCCCAACTCACCTTTCCCCTTAAGCAAGCATAAGTTGGTTTTGTAAATTTGAGACCCTGTTCTGTTTTGGAGTTCAGTTCCTGTGTAGCCAAGTTTACATTCCGTGTATTACTGATATCTTATGATGTTTCTTTTTCTGTGTGACTTATTTCAGTTAGAATCATCGTACCTGAATCCACTCATTATGCTGCTACGGGACTGATGACATAGATTTCATTGCTGAGTGATACTGCATTGTACGTAAGTACCACAAGTTCTTTATCCATTTTTCACTTTCTGTGATATTGAACTTGTACGGTAAACGAGGTTCTTGTAAACAGAGGCGTCCGAAACTTTGGGGTGCCTGTGTCTTTTTGATTTTAATTTCCCTAAGCTATAGGACCATAAGTGGAAGTGCCCTAGGCTCTGTTGCTTTGTTTTTTAGATGTTTCAGGAAACACCATACACTTCTCCCGAGTGTCTGTTGGCAATTTACATCCCGCCCATCAGCATAACAAGGCTCCCAGTTCTCCATGGCCTGTCCTGCCTTTCTGGATTTTACACTTTTTTCAGATGGCCCTTTTGACCGGGGGGAAGTGAGACTTCATTGTAGTGCAGATTTCCTTTGCAAGTTTGCTTGGTTGGCCAAAAAGGGCGTATGCGTTTTTTCCTGAATATATTCAGGAAAAAACGCATACGCCCTTTTTGGCCAAGTGCATCATTGTGGACGTTCTGCCTCTTTTCCTATGCTTTCAATGCAATTCCAGTCTACCTCCTGAAATCGGTTTCCTGCAATTCTGCCCCGCTTTCAAGTCCTCTTGGCACCCTTACTTCAGTATATTTTTGGACGATAGCTGTCATTTATAACTCTGCAGGTTTGTGAATTACAGTGCCCCTGAGCTCCTTTCTTCAACTCGCTTTCTTTTGAGCTGGCCGCAACACCCCAGGATGGCTTCAGGCCCTAATCTAGTTCCGGCACGGCACGCTGAGCCTTTGGTTAATTCCTCTTCCTGGTGGGAAATGAGAGTTAAATTTGCCCGTCCAGACACCTCCAGCTAGTCTCTCATTGGTTCTCGCTATTCCTGTTCATCTTCCACAGAAATTGCAAACTGGGCCAAACAGGAGGTTAAAGGGACTGACTCTCCAAGTCGGGAGAGTGTTAGTAAAGCATCTGGAATGTTGCACCCGAGTACCAGGTACGAAAACTGAGACATATTTGAACACGTCTCCCGATCACATGGTTGATCATACTCTAGGTTCCACATGCATGTTTTAGCTGAAGGAAGAATACTTTAAACCTGGAGAGTTGAGACCCGTGGAATGGGTACCATGCAATATGACTTCAAAGGGTCTTCATTTGCTCACCGAACCTCTCCAATCCTATCACTGCTGCGTTTATGCCCCTGTACACACGCTTGATTCTCTTTCGGAGACATAGCAATCCATAGGTTTTAAGATACTTACTAGTCAGGTACATTCTTAGGCGTTTAATATGCGGTGTTGAGTCCATTTCGTTGAGCAAGGAGTAGCTCTTGTCTATTCCATATTTGGCTTAAGGAACTTTATCTGTGCTCATTTCAATCTCTGGTTTTATGCAGCACCCCAACTCACCTTTACCCTTAAGCAAGCATAAGTTGGTTTTCTAAATTTGAGACCCTGTTCTGTTCTGTAATTCAGTTCCTGTGTAGCCAAGTTTACATTCCGTGTATTACTGATATCTTATGATGTTTCTTTTTCTGTGTGACTTATTTCAGTTAGAATCATCATACCTGAATCCACTCATTGTGCTGCTAAGGGCCTGATGACATAGATTTCATTGCTGAGTGATATTGCTTTGTAAGTAAATACCACAACTTCATTATCCATTTTTCACTTTCTGCGATGTTGAACTTGTACTGTAAACGAGGTTCTTGTATACAGAGGCGTCCCAAACTTTGGGGTGGCTGTGTCTTTTTGATTTTAATTTCCCTAAGCTATAGGACCATAAGTGGATGTGCCCTAGGCTCTGTTGCTTTGTTTTTTAGATTTTTCAGGAAACACCATACACTTCTCCCGAGTGTCTGTTGGCAATTTACATCCCGCCCATCAGCATAACAAGGCTCCCAGTTCTCCATGGCCTGTCCTGCCTTTCTGGATTTTACATTTTTTCAGATGGCCCTTTTGACCGGGGGGAAGTGAGACTTCATTGTAGTGCAGATTTCCTTTGCAAGTTTGCTTGGTTGGCCAAAAGGGCGTATGCGTTTTTTCCTGAATATATTCAGGAAAAAACGCATACGCCCTTTTTGGCCAAGTGCATCATTGTGGACGTTCTGCCTCTTTTCCTATGCTTTCAATGCAATTCCAGTCTACCTCCTGAAATCGGTTTCCTGCAATTCTGCCCCGCTTTCAAGTCCTCTTGGCAGCCTTACTTCAGTATATTTTTGGACGATAGCTGTCATTTATAACTCTGCAGGTTTGTGAATTACAGTGCCCCTGAGCTCCTTTCTTCAACTCGCGTTCTTGTGACCTCGCCGCAACACCGCAGGATGGCTTCAGGCCCTAATCTGGTTCCGGCACGGCACGCTGAGCCTTTGGTTAATTCCTCTTCCTGGTGGGAAATGAGAGTTAAATTTGCCCGTCCAGACACCTCCAGCTAGTCTCTCATTGGTTCTCGCTATTCCTGTTCATCTTCCGCAGAAATTGCAAACTGGGCCAAACAGGAGGTTAAAGGGACTGACTCTCCAAGTCGGGAGAGTGTTAGTAAAGCGTCTGGAATGTTGCACCCGAGTACCAGGGTACGAAAACTGAGACATATTTGAACACGTCTCCCGATCACATGGTTGATCATACTCTAGGTTCCACATGCATGTTTTAGCTGAAGGAAGAATACCTTAAACCTGGGTAGTTGAAACCCGTGGAATGGGTACCATGCAATATGACTTCAAAGGGTCTTCATTTGCTCACCGAACCTCTCCAATCCTATCACTGCTGCGTTTATACCCCTGTACACACGCTTGATTCTCTTTCGGAGACATAGCAATCCATAGGTTTTAAGATACTTACTAGTCAGGTACATTCTTAGGCGTTTAATATGGGGTGTTGAGTCCATTTCGTTGAGCAAGGAGTAGCTCTTGTCTATTCCATATTTGGCTTAAGGAACTTTATCTGTGCTCATTTCAATCTCTGGTTTTATGCAGCACCCCAACTCACCTTTCCCCTTAAGCAAGCATAAGTTGGTTTTGTAAATTTGAGACCCTGTTCTGTTTTGGAGTTCAGTTCCTGTGTAGCCAAGTTTACATTCCGTGTATTACTGATATCTTATGATGTTTCTTTTTCTGTGTGACTTATTTCAGTTAGAATCATCGTACCTGAATCCACTCATTATGCTGCTACGGGACTGATGACATAGATTTCATTGCTGAGTGATACTGCATTGTACGTAAGTACCACAAGTTCTTTATCCATTTTTCACTTTCTGTGATATTGAACTTGTACGGTAAACGAGGTTCTTGTAAACAGAGGCGTCCGAAACTTTGGGGTGCCTGTGTCTTTTTGATTTTAATTTCCCTAAGCTATAGGACCATAAGTGGAAGTGCCCTAGGCTCTGTTGCTTTGTTTTTTAGATGTTTCAGGAAACACCATACACTTCTCCCGAGTGTCTGTTGGCAATTTACATCCCGCCCATCAGCATAACAAGGCTCCCAGTTCTCCATGGCCTGTCCTGCCTTTCTGGATTTTACACTTTTTTCAGATGGCCCTTTTGACCGGGGGGAAGTGAGACTTCATTGTAGTGCAGATTTCCTTTGCAAGTTTGCTTGGTTGGCCAAAAAGGGCGTATGCGTTTTTTCCTGAATATATTCAGGAAAAAACGCATACGCCCTTTTTGGCCAAGTGCATCATTGTGGACGTTCTGCCTCTTTTCCTATGCTTTCAATGCAATTCCAGTCTACCTCCTGAAATCGGTTTCCTGCAATTCTGCCCCGCTTTCAAGTCCTCTTGGCAGCCTTACTTCAGTCTATTTTTGGACGATAGCTGTCATTTATAACTCTGCAGGTTTGTGAATTACAGTGCCCCTGAGCTCCTTTCTTCAACTCGCTTTCTTTTGAGCTGGCCGCAACACCCCAGGATGGCTTCAGGCCCTAATCTAGTTCCGGCACGGCACGCTGAGCCTTTGGTTAATTCCTCTTCCTGGTGGGAAATGAGAGTTAAATTTGCCCGTCCAGACACCTCCAGCTAGTCTCTCATTGGTTCTCGCTATTCCTGTTCATCTTCCACAGAAATTGCAAACTGGGCCAAACAGGAGGTTAAAGGGACTGACTCTCCAAGTCGGGAGAGTGTTAGTAAAGCATCTGGAATGTTGCACCCGAGTACCAGGTACGAAAACTGAGACATATTTGAACACGTCTCCCGATCACATGGTTGATCATACTCTAGGTTCCACATGCATGTTTTAGCTGAAGGAAGAATACTTTAAACCTGGAGAGTTGAGACCCGTGGAATGGGTACCATGCAATATGACTTCAAAGGGTCTTCATTTGCTCACCGAACCTCTCCAATCCTATCACTGCTGCGTTTATGCCCCTGTACACACGCTTGATTCTCTTTCGGAGACATAGCAATCCATAGGTTTTAAGATACTTACTAGTCAGGTACATTCTTAGGCGTTTAATATGCGGTGTTGAGTCCATTTCGTTGAGCAAGGAGTAGCTCTTGTCTATTCCATATTTGGCTTAAGGAACTTTATCTGTGCTCATTTCAATCTCTGGTTTTATGCAGCACCCCAACTCACCTTTACCCTTAAGCAAGCATAAGTTGGTTTTCTAAATTTGAGACCCTGTTCTGTTCTGTAATTCAGTTCCTGTGTAGCCAAGTTTACATTCCGTGTATTACTGATATCTTATGATGTTTCTTTTTCTGTGTGACTTATTTCAGTTAGAATCATCATACCTGAATCCACTCATTGTGCTGCTAAGGGCCTGATGACATAGATTTCATTGCTGAGTGATATTGCTTTGTAAGTAAATACCACAACTTCATTATCCATTTTTCACTTTCTGCGATGTTGAACTTGTACTGTAAACGAGGTTCTTGTATACAGAGGCGTCCCAAACTTTGGGGTGGCTGTGTCTTTTTGATTTTAATTTCCCTAAGCTATAGGACCATAAGTGGATGTGCCCTAGGCTCTGTTGCTTTGTTTTTTAGATTTTTCAGGAAACACCATACACTTCTCCCGAGTGTCTGTTGGCAATTTACATCCCGCCCATCAGCATAACAAGGCTCCCAGTTCTCCATGGCCTGTCCTGCCTTTCTGGATTTTACATTTTTTCAGATGGCCCTTTTGACCGGGGGGAAGTGAGACTTCATTGTAGTGCAGATTTCCTTTGCAAGCTTGCTTGGTTGGCCAAAAAGGGCGTATGCGTTTTTTCCTGAATATATTCAGGAAAAAACGCATACGCCCTTTTTGGCCAAGTGCATCATTGTGGACGTTCTGCCTCTTTTCCTATGCTTTCAATGCAATTCCAGTCTACCTCCTGAAATCGGTTTCCTGCAATTCTGCCCCGCTTTCAAGTCCTCTTGGCAGCCTTACTTCAGTCTATTTTTGGACGATAGCTGTCATTTATAACTCTGCAGGTTTGTGAATTACAGTGCCCCTGAGCTCCTTTCTTCAACTCGCGTTCTTGTGACCTCGCCGCAACACCGCAGGATGGCTTCAGGCCCTAATCTGGTTCCGGCACGGCACGCTGAGCCTTTGGTTAATTCCTCTTCCTGGTGGGAAATGAGAGTTAAATTTGCCCGTCCAGACACCTCCAGCTAGTCTCTCATTGGTTCTCGCTATTCCTGTTCATCTTCCGCAGAAATTGCAAACTGGGCCAAACAGGAGGTTAAAGGGACTGACTCTCCAAGTCGGGAGAGTGTTAGTAAAGCGTCTGGAATGTTGCACCCGAGTACCAGGGTACGAAAACTGAGACATATTTGAACACGTCTCCCGATCACATGGTTGATCATACTCTAGGTTCCACATGCATGTTTTAGCTGAAGGAAGAATACCTTAAACCTGGGTAGTTGAGACCCGTGGAATGGGTACCATGCAATATGACTTCAAAGGGTCTTCATTTGCTCACCGAACCTCTCCAATCCTATCACTGCTGCGTTTATGCCCCTGTACACACGCTTGATTCTCTTTCGGAGACATAGCAATCCATAGGTTTTAAGATACTTACTAGTCAGGTACATTCTTAGGCGTTTAATATGGGGTGTTGAGTCCATTTCGTTGAGCAAGGAGTAGCTCTTGTCTATTCCATATTTGGCTTAAGGAACTTTATCTGTGCTCATTTCAATCTCTGGATTTATGCAGCACCCCAACTCACCTTTCCCCTTAAGCAAGCATAAGTTGGTTTTGTAAATTTGAGACCCTGTTCTGTTTTGGAGTTCAGTTCCTGTGTAGCCAAGTTTACATTCCGTGTATTACTGATATCTTATGATGTTTCTTTTTCTGTGTGACTTATTTCAGTTAGAATCATCGTACCAGAATCCACTAATTATGCTGCTACGGGCATGATGACATAGATTTCATTGCTGAGTGATACTGCATTGTACGTAAGTACCACAAGTTCTTTACCCATTTTTCACTTTCTGTGATATTGAACTTGTACGGTAAACGAGGTTCTTGTAAACAGAGGCGTCCCAAACTTTGGGGTGGCTGTGTCTTTTTGATTTTAATTTCCCTAAGCTATAGGACCATAAGTGGAAGTGCCCTAGGCTCTGTTGCTTTTTTTTTTAGATGTTTCAGGAAACACCATACACTTCTCCCGAGTGTCTGTTGGCAATTTACATCCCGCCCATCAGCATAACAAGGCTCCCAGTTCTCCATGGCCTGTCCTGCCTTTCTGGATTTTACACTTTTTTCAGATGGCCCTTTTGACCGGGGGGAAGTGAGACTTCATTGTAGTGCAGATTTCCTTTGCAAGCTTGCTTGGTTGGCCAAAAAGGGCGTATGCGTTTTTTCCTGAATATATTCGGGAAAAAACGCATACGCTCTTTTTGGCCAAGTGCATCATTGTGGACGTTCTGCCTCTTTTCCTATGCTTTCAATGCAATTCCAGTCTACCTCCTGAAATCGGTTTCCTGCAATTCTGCCCCGCTTTCAAGTCCTCTTGGCAGCCTTACTTCAGTCTATTTTTGGACGATAGCTGTCATTTATAACTCTGCAGGTTTGTGAATTACAGTGCCCCTGAGCTCCTTTCTTCAACTCGCTTTCTTGTGACCTGGCCGAAACACCGCAGGATGGCTTCAGGCCCTAATCTGGTTCCGGCACTGCACACTGAGCCTTTGGTTAATTCCTCTTCCTGGTGGGAAATGAGAGTTAAATTTGCCCGTCCAGACACCTCCAGTTAGTCTCTCATTGGTTCTCGCTATTCCTGTTCATCTTCCGCAGAAATTGCAAACTGGGCCAAACAGGAGGTTAAAGGGACTGACTCTCCAAGTCGGGAGAGTGTTAGTAAAGCGTCTGGAATGTTGCACCCGAGTACCAGGGTATGAAAACTGAGACATATTTGAACACGTCTCCCGATCACATGGTTGATCATACTCTAGGTTCCACATGCATGTTTTAGCTGAAGGAAGAATACCTTAAACCTGGGTAGTTGAAACCCGTGGAATGGGTACCATGCAATATGACTTCAAAGGGTCTTCATTTGCTCACCGAACCTCTCCAGTCCTATCACTGCTGCGTTTATGCCCCTGTACACATGCTTGATTCTCTTTCGGAGACATAGCAATCCATAGGTTTTAAGATACTTACTAGTCAGGTACATTCTTAGGCGTTTAATATGCGGTGTTGAGTCCATTTCGTTGAGCAAGGAGTAGCTCTTGTCTATTCCATATTTGGCTTAAGGAACTTTATCTGTGCTCATTTCAATCTCTGGTTTTATGCAGCACCCCAACTCACCTTTACCCTTAAGCAAGCATAAGTTGGTTTTCTAAATTTGAGACCCTGTTCTGTTCTGTAATTCAGTTCCTGTGTAGCCAAGTTTACATTCCGTGTATTACTGATATCTTATGATGTTTCTTTTTCTGTGTGACTTATTTCAGTTAGAATCATCATACCTGAATCCACTCATTATGCTGCTACGGGCCTGATGACATAGATTTCATTGCTGAGTGATACTGCATTGTACGTAAGTACCACAAGTTCTTTATCCATTTTTCACTTTCTGTGATATTGAACTTGTACGGTAAACGAGGTTCTTGTAAACAGAGGCGTCCCAAACTTTGGGGTGGCTGTGTCTTTTTGATTTTAATTTCCCTAAGCTATAGGACCATAAGTGGAAGTGCCCTAGGCTCTGTTGCTTTGTTTTTTAGATGTTTCAGGAAACACCATACACTTGTCCCGAGTGTCTGTTGGCAATTTACATCCCGCCCATCAGCATAACAAGGCTCCCAGTTCTCCATGGCCTGTCCTGCCTTTCTGGATTTTACACTTTTTTCAGATGGCCCTTTTGACCGGGGGGAAGTGAGACTTCATTGTAGTGCAGATTTCCTTTGCAAGCTTGCTTGGTTGGCCAAAAAGGGCGTATGCGTTTTTTCCTGAATATATTCAGGAAAAAACGCATACGCCCTTTTTGGCCAAGTGCATCATTGTGGACGTTCTGCCTCTTTTCCTATGCTTTCAATGCAATTCCAGTCTACCTCCTGAAATCGGTTTCCTGCAATTCTGCCCCGCTTTCAAGTCCTCTTGGCAGCCTTACTTCAGTCTATTTTTGGACGATAGCTGTCATTTATAACTCTGCAGGTTTGTGAATTACAGTGCCCCTGAGCTCCTTTCTTCAACTCGCTTTCTTGTGACCTGGCCGCAACACCGCAGGATGGCTTCAGGCCCTAATCTGGTTCCGGCACGGCACGCTGAGCCTTTGGTTAATTCCTCTTCCTGGTGGGAAATGAGAGTTAAATTTGCCCGTCCAGACACCTCCAGCTAGTCTCTCATTGGTTCTCGCTATTCCTGTTCATCTTCCGCAGAAATTGCAAACTGGGCCAAACAGGAGGTTAAAGGGACTGACTCTCCAAGTCGGGAGAGTGTTAGTAAAGCGTCTGGAATGTTGCACCCGAGTACCAGGGTACGAAAACTGAGACATATTTGAACACGTCTCCCGATCACATGGTTGATCATACTCTAGGTTCCACATGCATGTTTTAGCTGAAGGAAGAATACCTTAAACCTGGGTAGTTGAAACCCGTGGAATGGGTACCATGCAATATGACTTCAAAGGGTCTTCATTTGCTCACCGAACATCTCCAATCCTATAACTGCTGCTTTTATGCCCCTGTACACACGCTTGATTCTCTTTCGGAGACATAGCAATCCATAGGTTTTAAGATACTTACTAGTCAGGTACATTCTTAGGCGTTTAATATGCGGTGTTGAGTCCATTTCGTTGAGCAAAGAGTAGCTCTTGTCTATTCCATATTTGGCTTAAGGAACTTTATCTGTGCTCATTTCAATCTCTGGTTTTATGCAGCACCCCAACTCAACTTTCCCCTTAAGCAAGCATAAGTTGGTTTTATCAATTTGAGACCCTGTTCTGTTCTGTAATTCAGTTCTTGTGTAGCCAAGTTTATATTCCGTGTGTTAGTGATATATTATGGTGTTTCTTTCTCTGTGTGACTTATTTCAGTTAGAATCATCGTACCTGAATCCACTCATTATGCTGCTACGGGCCTGATGACATAGATTTCAATGCTGAGTGATACTGCATTGTACGTAAGTACCACAAGTTCTTTCTCCATTTTTCACTTTCTGTGATATTGAATTTGTACGGTAAACGAGGTTCTTGTAAACAGAGGCGTCCCAAACTTTGGGGTGGCTGTGTCTTTTTGATTTTAATTTCCCTAAGCTATAGGACCATAAGTGGAAGTGCCCTAGGCTCTGTTGCTTTGTTTTTTAGATGTTTCAGGAAACACCATACACTTGTCCCGAGTGTCTGTTGGCAATTTACATCCCGCCCATCAGCATAACAAGGCTCCCAGTTCTCCATGGCCTGTCCTGCCTTTCTGGATTTTACACTTTTTTCAGATGGCCCTTTTGACCCGGGGGAAGTGAGACTTCATTGTAGTGCAGATTTCCTTTACAAGCTTGCTTGGTTGGCCAAAAGGGGCGTATGCGTTTTTTCCTGAATATATTCAGGAAAAAACGCATACGCCCTTTTTGGCCAAGTGCATCATTGTGGACGTTCTGCCTCTTTTCCTATGCTTTCAATGCAATTCCAGTCTACCTCCTGAAATCGGTTTCCTGCAATTCTGCCCCGCTTTCAAGTCCTCTTGGCAGCCTTACTTCAGTCTATTTTTGGACGATAGCTGTCATTTATAACTCTGCAGGTTTGTGAATTACAGTGCCCCTGAGCTCCTTTCTTCCACTCGCTTTCTTGTGACCTGGCCGCAAAACCGCAGGATGGCTTCAGGCCCTAATCTGGTTCCGGCACGGCACGATGAGCCTTTGGTTAATTCCTCTTCCTGGTGGGAAATGAGAGTTAAATTTGCCCGTCCAGACACCTCCAGCTAGTCTCTCATTGGTTCTCGCTATTCCTGTTCATCTTCCGCAGAAATTGCAAACTGGGCCAAACAGGAGGTTAAAGGGACTGACTCTCCAAGTCGGGAGAGTGTTAGTAAAGCGTCTGGAATGTTGCACCCGAGTACCAGGGTATGAAAACTGAGACATATTTGAACACGTCTCCCGATCACATGGTTGATCATACTCTAGGTTCCACATGCATGTTTTAGCTGAAGGAAGAATACCTTAAACCTGGGTAGTTGAAACCCGTGGAATGGGTACCATGCAATATGACTTCAAAGGGTCTTCATTTGCTCACCGAACCTCTCCAGTCCTATCACTGCTGCGTTTATGCCCCTGTACACATGCTTGATTCTCTTTCGGAGACATAGCAATCCATAGGTTTTAAGATACTTACTAGTCAGGTACATTCTTAGGCGTTTAATATGCGGTGTTGAGCCCATTTCGTTGAGCAAGGAGTAGCTCTTGTCTATTCCATATTTGGCTTAAGGAACTTTATCTGTGCTCATTTCAATCTCTGGTTTTATGCAGCACCCCAACTCACCTTTACCCTTAAGCAAGCATAAGTTGGTTTTCTAAATTTGAGACCCTGTTCTGTTCTGTAATTCAGTTCCTGTGTAGCCAAGTTTCCATTCCGTGTATTACTGATATCTTATGATGTTTCTTTTTCTGTGTGACTTATTTCAGTTAGAATCATCATACCTGAATCCACTCATTATGCTGCTACGGGCCTGATGACATAGATTTCATTGCTGAGTGATACTGCATTGTACGTAAGTACCACAAGTTCTTTATCCATTTTTCACTTTCTGTGATATTGAACTTGTACGGTAAACGAGGTTCTTGTAAACAGAGGCGTCCCAAACTTTGGGGTGGCTGTGTCTTTTTGATTTTAATTTCCCTAAGCTATAGGACCATAAGTGGAAGTGCCCTAGGCTCTGTTGCTTTGTTTTTTAGATGTTTCAGGAAACACCATACACTTGTCCCGAGTGTCTGTTGGCAATTTACATCCCGCCCATCAGCATAACAAGGCTCCCAGTTCTCCATGGCCTGTCCTGCCTTTCTGGATTTTACACTTTTTTCAGATGGCCCTTTTGACTGGGGGGAAGTGAGACTTCATTGTAGTGCAGATTTCCTTTGCAAGCTTGCTTGGTTGGCCAAAAAGGGCGTATGCGTTTTTTCCTGAATATATTCAGGAAAAAACGCATACGCCCTTTTTGGCCAAGTGCATCATTGTGGACGTTCTGCCTCTTTTCCTATGCTTTCAATGCAATTCCAGTCTACCTCCTGAAATCGGTTTCCTGCAATTCTGCCCCGCTTTCAAGTCCTCTTGGCAGCCTTACTTCAGTCTATTTTTGGACGATAGCTGTCATTTATAACTCTGCAGGTTTCTGAATTACAGTGCCCCTGAGCTCCTTTCTTCAACTCGCTTTCTTGTGACCTGGCCGCAACACCGCAGGATGGCTTCAGGCCCTAATCTGGTTCCGGCACGGCACGCTGAGCCTTTGGTTAATTCCTCTTCCTGGTGGGAAATGAGAGTTAAATTTGCCCGTCCAGACACCTCCAGCTAGTCTCTCATTGGTTCTCGCTATCCCTGTTCATCTTCCGCAGAAATTGCAAACTGGGCCAAAGAGGAGGTTAAAGGGACTGACTCTCCAAGTCGGGAGAGTGTTAGTAAAGCGTCTGGAATGTTGCACCCGAGTACCAGGGGAGGAAAACTGAGACATATTTGAACGCGACTCCCGATCACACGGTTGATCATACTCTGGATTCCACATGCATGTTTTAGCTGAAGGAAGAATACCTTAAACCTGGAGAGTTGAGACCCGTGGAATGGGTACCATGCAATACGACTTCAAAGGGTCTTCATTTGCTCACCGAACCTCTCCAATCCTATCACTGCTGCGTTTATGCCCCTGTACACACGCTTGATTCTCTTTTGGAGACATAGCAATCCATAGGTTTTAAAATACTTACTAGTCAGGTACATTCTTAGGCGTTTAGTATGGGGTGTTGAGTCCATTTCGTTGAGCAAGGAGTAGCTCTTGTCTATTCCATATTTGGCTTAAGGAACTTTATCTGTGCTCATTTCAATCTCTGGTTTTATGCAGCACCCCAACTCACCTTTCCCCTAAAGCAAGCATAAGTTGGTTTGCTAAATTTGAGACCCTGTTCTGTTTTGGAATTCAGTTCCTGTGTAGGCAAGTTTACATTCCGTGTATTACTGATATCTTATGATGTTTCTTTTTCTGTGTGACTTATTTCAGTTAGAATCATCATACCTGAATCCACTCATTATGCTGCTAAGGGCCTGATGACATAGATTTCTTTGCTGAGTGATATTGCTTTGTAAGTAAATACCACAACTTCTTTATCCATTTCTCACTTTCTGTGATGTTGAACTTGTACGGTAAACGAGGTTCTTGTAAACAGAGGCGTCCCAAACTTTGGGGTGGCTGTGTCTTTTTGATTTTAATTTCCCTAAGCTATAGGACCATAAGTGGAAGTGCCCTAGGCTCTGTTGCTTTGTTTTTTAGATGTTTCAGGAAACACCATACACTTCTCCCCAGTGGCTGTTGGCAATTTACATCCCGCCCATCAGCATAACAAGGCTCCCAGTTCTCCATGGCCTGTCCTGCCTTTCTGGATTTTACACTTTTTTCAGATGGCCCTTTTGACCGGGGGGGAAGTGAGACTTCATTGTAGTGCAGATTTCCTTTGCAAGTTTGCTTGGTTGGCCAAAAAGGGCGTATGCGTTTTTTCCTGAATATATTCAGGAAAAAACGCATACGCCCTTTTTGGCCAAGTGCATCATGTGGACGTTCTGCCTCTTTTCCTATGCTTTCAATGCAATTCCAGTCTACCTCCTGAAATCGGTTTCCTGCAATTCTGCCCCGCTTTCAAGTCCTCTTGGCAGCCTTACTTCAGTATATTTTTGGACGATAGCTGTCATTTATAACTCTGCAGGTTTGTGAATTACAGTGCCCCTGAGCTCCTTTCTTCAACTCGCTTTCTTGAGACCTGGCCGCAACACCACAGGATGGCTTCAGGCCCTAATCTGGTTCCGGCACGGCACGCTGAGCCTTTGGTTCATTCCTCTTCCTGGTGGGAAAGAGAGTTAAATTTTCCCGTCCAGACACCTCCAGCTAGTCTCTCATTGGTTCTCGCTATCCCTGTTCATCTTCCGCAGAAATTGCAAACTGGGCCAAACAGGAGGTTAAAGGCGCTGACTCTCCAAGTGGGGAGAGTGTTAGTAAAGCGTCTGGAATGTTGCACCCGAGTACCAGGGGAGGAAAACTGAGACATATTTGAACACGTCTCCCGTTCACATGGTTGATCATACTCTGGGTTCCACATGCATGTTTTAGCTGAAGGAAGAATACCTTAAACCTGGAGAGTTGAGACCCGTGTAATGGGTACCATGCAATATGACTTCAAAGGGTCTTCATTTGCTCACCGAACCTCTCCAATCCTATCACTGCTGCGTTTATGCCCCTGTACACACGCTTGGTTCTCTTTTGGAGACATAGCAATCCATAGGTTTTAAGATACTTACTAGTCAGGTACATTCTTAGGCGTTTAATATGCGGTGTTGAGTCCATTTCGTTGAGCAAGGAGTAGCTCTTGTCTATTCCATATTTGGCTTAAGGAACTTTATCTGTGCTCATTTCAATCTCTGGTTTTATGCAGCACCCCAACTCACCTTTACCCTTAAGCAAGCATAAGTTGGTTTGCTAAATTTGAGACCCTGTTCTGTTTTGGAATTCAGTTCCTGTGTAGGCAAGTTTACATTCCGTGTATTAGTGATATCTTATGATGTTTCTTTTTCTGTGTGACTTATTTCAGTTAGAATCATCATACCTGAATCCACTCATTATGCTGCTAAGGGCCTGATGACATAGATTTCATTGCTGAGTGATATTGCTTTGTAAGTAAATACCACAACTTCTTTATCCATTTCTCACTTTCTGTGATGTTGAACTTGTACGGTAAACGAGGTTCTTGTAAACAGAGGCGTTCCAAACTTTGGTGTGGCTGTGTCTTTTTGATTTTAATTTCCCTAAGCTATAGGACCATAAGTGGAAGTGCCCTAGGCTCTGTTGCTTTGTTTTTTAGATGTTTCAGGAAACACCATACACTTCTCCCAAGTGTCTGTTGGCAATTTACATCCCGCCCATCAGCATAACAAGGCTCCCAGTTCTCCATGGCCTGTCCTGCCTTTCTGGATTTTACACTTTTTTCAGATGGCCCTTTTGACCGGGGGGAAGTGAGACTTCATTGTAGTGCAGATTTCCTTTGCAAGCTTGCTTGGTTGGCCAAAAAGGGCGTATACGTTTTTTCCTGAATATATTCAGGAAAAAACGCATACGCCCTTTTTGGCCAAGTGCATCATTGTGGACGTTCTGCCTCTTTTCCTATGCTTTCAATGCAATTCCAGTCTACCTCCTGAAATCGGTTTCCTGCAATTCTGCCCCGCTTTCAAGTCCTCTTGGCAGCCTTACTTCAGTATATTTTTGGACGATAGCTGTCATTTATAACTCTGCAGGTTTGTGAATTACAGTGCCCCTGAGCTCCTTTCTTCAACTCGCTTTCTTGTGAGCTGGCCGCAACACCGCAGGATGGCTTCAGGCTCTAATCTGGTTCCGGCACGGCATGCTGAGCCTTTGGTTAATTCCTCTTCCTGGTGGGAAATCAGAGTTAAATTTGCCCGTCCAGACACCTCCAGCTAGTCTCTCATTGGTTCTCGCTATTCCTGTTCATCTTCCGCAGAAATTGCAAACTGGGCCAAATAGGAGGTTAAAGGGACTGACTCTCCAAGTCGGGAGAGTGTTAGTAAAGCGTCTGGAATGTTGCACCCGAGTACCAGGGTACGAAAACTGAGACATATTTGAACACGTCTCCCGATCACATGGTTGATCATACTCTAGGTTCCACATGCATGTTTTAGCTGAAGGAAGAATACCTTAAACCTGGGTAGTTGAAACCCGTGGAATGGGTACCATGCAATATGACTTCAAAGGGTCTTCATTTGCTCACCGAACCTCTCCAATCCTATCACTGCTGCGTTTATGCCCCTGTACACATGCTTGATTATCTATCGGAGACATAGCAATCCATAGGTTTTCAGATACTTACTAGTCAGGTACATTCTTAGGCGTTTAATATGGGGTGTTGAGTCCATTTCGTTGAGCAAGGAGTAGCTCTTGTCTATTCCATATTTGGCTTAAGGAACTTTATCTGTGCTCATTTCAATCTCTGGTTTTATGCAGCAACCCAACTCACCTTTCCTCTTAAGTAAGCATAAGTTGGTTTTCTAAATTTGAGACCCTGTTCTGTTTTGGAATTCAGTTCCTGTGTAGCCAAGTTTACATTCCGTGTATTAGTGATATCTTATGATGTTTCTTTTTCTGTGTGACTTATTTCAGTTAGAATCATCATACCTGAATCCACTCATTATGCTGCTAAGGGCCTGATGACATAGATTTCATTGCTGAGTGATACTGCATTGTACGTAAGTACCACAACTTCTTTATCCATTTTTCACTTTCTGTGATGTTGAACTTGTACGGTAAACGAGGTTCTTGTAAACAGAGGCGTCCCAAACTTTGGGGTGGCTGTGTCTTTTTGATTTTAATTTCCCTAAGCTATAGGACCATAAGTGGAAGTGCCCTAGGCTCTGTTGCTTTGTTTCTTCGATGTTTCAGGAAACACCATACACTTGTCCCGAGTGTCTGTTGGCAATTTACATCCCGCCCATCAGCATAACAAGGCTCCCAGTTCTCCATGGCCTGTCCTGCTTTTCTGGATTTTACACTTTTTTCAGATGGCCCTTTTGACCGGGGGGAAGTGAGACTTCATTGTAGTGCAGATTTCCTTTGCAAGTTTGCTTGGTTGGCCAAAAAGGGCGTATGCGTTTTTTCCTGAATATATTCAGGAAAAAACGCATACGCCCTTTTTGACCAAGTGCATCATTGTGGACGTTCTGCCTCTTTTCCTATGCTTTCAATGCAATTCCAGTCTACCTCCTGAAATTGGTTTCCTGCAATTCTGCCCCGCTTTCAAGTCCTCTTGGCAGCCTTACTTCAGTCTATTTTTGGACGATAGCTGTCATTTATAACTCTGCAGGTTTGTGAATTACAGTGCCCCTGAGCTCCTTTCTTCAACTGGCTTTCTTGTGACCTGGCCGCAACACCGCAGGATGGCTTCAGGCCCTAACCTGGTTCCGGCACGGCACGCTGAGCCTTTGGTTAATTCCTCTTCCTGGTGGGAAATGAGAGTTAAATTTGCCCGTCCAGACACCTCCAGCTAGTCTCTCATTGGTTCTCGCTATTCCTGTTCATCTTCCGCAGAAATTGCAAACTGGGCCAAACAGGAGGCTAAAGGGACTGACTCTCCAAGTGGGGAGAGTGTTAGTAAAGCGTCTGGAATGTTGCACCCGAGTACCAGGGTATGAAAACTGAGACATATTTGAACACGTCTCCCGATCACATGGTTGATCATACTCTAGGTTCCACATGCATGTTTTAGCTGAAGGAAGAATACCTTAAACCTGGGTAGTTGAAACCCATGGAATGGGTACCATGCAATATGACTTCAAAGGGTCTTCATTTGCTCACCGAACCTCTCCAATCCTATCACTGCTGCGTTTATGCCCCTGTACACATGCTTGATTCTCTTTCGGAGACATAGCAATCCATAGGTTTTAAGATACTTACTAGTCAGGTACATTCTTAGGCGTTTAATATGCGGTGTTGAGTCCATTTCGTTGAGCAAGGAGTAGCTCTTGTCTATTCCATATTTGGCTTAAGGAACTTTATCTGTGCTCATTTCAATCTCTGGTTTTATGCAGCACCCCAACTCACCTTTACCCTTAAGCAAGCATAAGTTGGTTTTCTAAATTTGAGACCCTGTTCTGTTCTATAATTCAGTTCTTGTGTAGCCAAGTTTACATTCTGTGTATGACTGATATCTTATGATGTTTCTTTTTCTGTGTGACTTATTTCAGTTAGAATCATCATACCTGAATCCACTCATTGTGCTGCTAAGGGCCTGATGACATAGATTTCATTGCTGAATGATATTGCTTTGTAAGTAAATACCACAACTTCTTTATCCATTTTTCACTTTCTGTGATGTTGAACTTGTACGGTAAACGAGGTTCTTGTAAACAGAGGCGTCCCAAATTTTGGGGTGGCTGTGTCTTTTTGATTTTAATTTCCCTAAGCTATAGGACCATAAGTGGAAGTGCCCTAGGCTCTGTTGCTTTGTTTCTTCGATGTTTCAGGAAACACCATACACTTGTCCCGAGTGTCTGTTGGCAATTTACATCCCGCCCATCAGCATAACAAGGCTCCCAGTTCTCCATGGCCTGTCCTGCTTTTCTGGATTTTACACTTTTTTCAGATGGCCCTTTTGACCGGGGGGAAGTGAGACTTCATTGTAGTGCAGATTTCCTTTGCAAGTTTGCTTGGTTGGCCAAAAAGGGCGTATGCGTTTTTTCCTGAATATATTCAGGAAAAAACGCATACGCCCTTTTTTGCCAAGTGCATCATTGTGGAGGTTCTGCCTCTTTTCCTATGCTTTCAATGCAATTCCAGTCTACCTCCTGAAATCGGTTTTCTGCAATTCTGCCCCGCTTTCAAGTCCTCTTGGCAGCCTTACTTCAGTCTATTTTTGGACGATAGCTGTCATTTATAACTCTGCAGGTTTGTGAATTACAGTGCCCCTGAGCTCCTTTCTTCAACTGGCTTTCTTGTGAGCTGGCCGCAACACCGCAGGATGGCTTCAGGCCCTAATCTCGTTCCGGCACGGCACGCTGAGCCTTTGATTATTTCCTCTTCCTGCTGGGAAATGAGATTTAAATTTGCCCGTCCAGACACCTCCAGCTAGTCTCTCATTGGTTCTCCCTATTCCTGTTCATCTTCCGCAGAAATTGCAAACTGGGCCAAACAGGAGGTTAAAGGGACTGACTCTCCAAGTGGGGAGAGTGTTAGTAAAGCGTCTGGAATGTTGCACCCGAGTACCAGGGGAGGAAAACTGAGACATATTTGAACACGACTCCCGATCACATGGTTGATCATACTCTAGGTTCCACATGCATGTTTTAGCTGAAGGGAAAATACCTTAAGCCTGGGTAGTTGAAACCCGTGGAATGGGTACCATGCAATATGACTTCAAAGGGTCTTCATTTGCTCACCGAACCTCTCCAATCCTATCACTGCTGCGTTTATGCCCCTGTACACATGCTTGATTCTCTTTTCGAGACATAGCAATCCATAGGATTTAAGATACTTTTTAGTCAGGTAATTCTTAGGCGTTTAATATGGGGTGTTGAGTCCATTTCGTTGAGCAAGGAGTAGCTCTTGTCTATTCCATATTTGGCTTAAGGAACTTTATCTGTGCTCATTTCAATCTCTGGTTTTATGCAGCACCCCAACTCACCTTTCCCCTTAAGCAAGCATAAGTTGGTTTTCTAAATTTGAGACCCTGTTCTGTTTTGGAATTCAGTTCCTGTGTAGCCAAGTTTACATTCCGTGTATTACTGATATCTTATGATGTTTCTTTTTCTGTGTGACTTATTTCAGTTAGAATCATCGTACCTGAATCCACTAATTATGCTGCTAGGGGCCTGATGACATAGATTTCATTGCTGAGTGATACTGCATTGTACGTAAGTACCACAAGTTCTTTCTCCATTTTTCACTTTCTGTGATATTGAACTTGTACGGTAAATGAGGTTCTTGTAAACAGAGGCGTCCCAAACTTTGGGGTGGCTGTGTCTTTTTGATTTTAATTTCCCTAAGCTATAGGACCATAAGTGGAAGTGCCCTAGGCTCTGTTGCTTTGTTTTTTAGATGTTTCAGGAAACACCATACACTTGTCCCGAGTGTCTGTTGGCAATTTACATCCCGCCCATCAGCATAACAAGGCTCCCAGTTCTCCATGGCCTGTCCTGCCTTTCTGGATTTTACACTTTTTTCAGATGGCCCTTTTGACCGGGGGGAAGTGAGACTTCATTGTAGTGCAGATTTCCTTTGCAAGTTTGCTTGGTTGGCCAAAAAGGGCGTATGCGTTTTTTCCTGAATATATTCAGGAAAAAACGCATACGCCCTTTTTGGCCAAGTGCATCTTGTGGACGTTCTGCCTCTTTTCCTATGCTTTCAATGCAATTCCAGTCTACCTCCTGAAATCGGTTTCCTGCAATTCTGCCCCGCTTTCAAGTCCTCTTGGCAGCCTTACTTCAGTCTATTTTTGGACGATAGCTGTCATTTATAACTCTGCAGGTTTGTGAATTACAGTGCCCCTGAGCTCCGTTCTACAACTCGCTTTCTTGAGACCTGGCCGCAACACCACAGGATGGCTTCAGGCCCTAATCTGGTTCCGGCACGGCATGCTGAGCTTTTGGTTCATTCGTCTTCCTGGTGGGAAATGAGAGTTAAATTTGCCCGTCCAGACACCTCCAGCTAGTCTCTCATTGGTTCTCCCTATTCCTGTTCATCTTCCGCAGAAATTGCAAACTGGGCCAAACAGGAGGTTAAAGGGACTGACTCTCCAAGTCGGGAGAGTGTTAGTAAAGCGTCTGGAATGTTGCACCCGAGTACCAGGGTACGAAAACTGAGACATATTTGAACACGTCTCCCGATCACATGGTTGATCATACTCTAGGTTCCACATGCATGTTTTAGCTGAAGGAAGAATACCTTAAACCTGGGTAGTTGAAACCCGTGGAATGGGTACCATGCAATATGACTTCAAAGGGTCTTCATTTGCTCACCGAACCTCTCCAATCCTATCACTGCTGCGTTTGTGCCCCTGTACACATGCTTGATTCTCTTTCGGAGACATAGCAATCCATAGGTTTTAAGATACTTACTAGTCAGGTACATTCTTAGGCGTTTAATATGCGGTGTTGAGTCCATTTCGTTGAGCAAGGAGTAGCTCTTGTCTATTCCATATTTGGCTTAAGGAACTTTATCTGTGCTCATTTCAATCTCTGGTTTTATGCAGCACCCCAACTCACCTTTCCCCTTAAGCAAGCATAAGTTGGTTTTCTAAATTTGAGACCCTGTTCTGTTTTGGAATTCAGTTCCTGTGTAGCCAAGTTTACATTCCGTGTATTAGTGATATCTTATGATGTTTCTTTTTCTGTGTGACTTATTTCAGTTAGAATCATCGTACCTGAATCCACTCATTATGCTGCTACGGGCCTGATGACATAGATTTCATTGCTGAGTGATATTGCTTTGTAAGTAAATACCACAACTTCTTTATCCATTTTTCACTTTCTGCGATGTTGAACTTGTACTGTAAACGAGGTTCTTGTAAACAGAGCCGTTCCATACTTTGGGGTGGCTGTGTCTTTTTGATTTTAATTTCCCTAAGCTATAGGACCATAAGTGGAAGTGCCCTAGGCTCTGTTGCTTTGTTTTTTAGATGTTTCAGGAAACACCATACACTTCTCCCGAGTGTCTGTTGGCAATTTACATCCCGCCCATCAGCATAACAAGGCTCCCAGTTCTCCATGGCCTGTCCTGCCTTTCTGGATTTTACACTTTTTTCAGATGGCCCTTTTGACTGGGGGGAAGTGAGACTTCATTGTAGTGCAGATTTCCTTTGCAAGCTTGCTTGGTTGGCCAAAAAGGGCGTATGCGTTTTTTCCTGAATATATTCAGGAAAAAACGCATACGCCCTTTTTGGCCAAGTGCATCATTGTGGACGTTCTGCCTCTTTTCCTATGCTTTCAATGCAATTCCAGTCTACCTCCTGAAATCGGTTTCCTGCAATTCTGCCCCGCTTTCAAGTCCTCTTGGCAGCCTTACTTCAGTATATTTTTAGACGATAGCTGTCATTTATAACTCTGCATGTTTGTGAATTACAGTGCCCCTGAGCTCCTTTCTTCAACTCGCTTTCTTGTGAGCTGGCCGCAACACCGCAGGATGGCTTCAGGCCCTAATCTGGTTCCGGCACGGCATCCTGAGCCTTTGGTTAATTCCTCTTCCTGGAGGGAAATGAGAGTTAAATTTGCCCGTCCAGACACCTCCAGCTAGTCTCTCATTGGTTCTCCCTATTCCTGTTCATCTTCCGCAGAAATTGCAAACTGGGCCAAACAGGAGGTTAAAGGCGCTGACTCTCCAAGTGGGGAGAGTGTTAGTAAAGCGTCTGGAATGTTGCACCCGAGTACCAGGGGAGGAAAACTGAGACATATTTGAACACGTCTCCCGATCACATGGTTGATCATAGTCTAGGTTCCACATGCATGTTTTAGCTGAAGGAAGAATACCTTAAACCTGGGTAGTTGAAACCCGTGGAATGGGTACCATGCAATATGACTTCAAAGGGTCTTCATTTGCTCACCGAACCTCTCCAATCCTATCACTGCTGCGTTTATGCCCCTGTACACATGCTTGATTCTCTTTCGGAGACATAGCAATCCATAGGTTTTAAGATACTTACTAGTCAGGTACATTCTTAGGCGTTTAATATGCGGTGTTGAGTCCATTTCGTTGAGCAAGGAGTAGCTCTTGTCTATTCCATATTTGGCTTAAGGAACTTTATCTGTGCTCATTTCAATCTCTGGTTTTATGCAGCACCCCAACTCACCTTTCCCCTTAAGCAAGCATAAGTTGGTTTTCTAAATTTGAGACCCTGTTCTGTTTTGGAATTCAGTTCCTGTGTAGCCAAGTTTACATTCCGTGTATTACTGATATCTTATGATGTTTCTTTTTCTGTGTGACTTATTTCAGTTAGAATCATCGTACCTGAATCCACTCATTATGCTGCTACGGGCCTGATGACATAGATTTCATTGCTGAGTGATACTGCATTGTACGTAAGTACCACAAGTTCTTTATCCATTTTTCACTTTCTGTGATATTGAACTTGTACGGTAAATGAGGTTCTAGTAAACAGAGGCGTCCCAAACTTAGGGTGGCTGTGTCTTTTTGATTTTAATTTCCCTAAGCTATAGGACCTTAAGTGGAAGTGCCCTAGGCTCTGTTGCTTAGTTTTTTAGATGTTTCAGGAAACACCATACACTTCTCCCGAGTGTCTGTTGGCAATTTACATCCCGCCCATCAGCATAACAAGGCTCCCAGTTCTCCATGGCCTGTCCTGCCTTTCTGGATTTTACACTTTTTTCAGATGGCCCTTTTGACCGGGGGGAAGTGAGACTTCATTGTAGTGCAGATTTCCTTTGCAAGCTTGCTTGGTTGGCCAAAGAGCGCGAATGCGTTTTTTCCTGAATATATTCAGGAAAAAACACATACGCCCTCTTTGGCAAAGTGCATCATTGTGGCCGCTCTTCCTCTTTTCCTATGCTTTCAATGTAATTCCAGTCTACCTCCTGAAATCCGTTTCCTGCAATTCTGCCCCGCTTTCAAGTCCTCTTGGCAGCCTTACTTCAGTATATTTTTGGACGATAGCTGTCATTTATAACTCTGCAAGTTTGTGAATTCCAGTGCCCCTGAGCTCCTTTCTTCAACTCGCTTTCTTTTGAGCTGGCCGCAACACCGCAGGATGGCTTCAGGCCCTAATCTGGTTCCGGAACGGCACACTGAGCCTTTGGTTATTTCCTCTTCCTGGTGGGAAATGAGAGTTAAATTTGCCCGTCCAGACACCTCCAGCTAGTCTCTCACTGGTTCTCCCTATTCCTGTTCATCTTCCGCAGAAACTGCAAACTGGGCCAAACAGGAGGTGAAAGGCGCTGACTCTCCAAGTGGGGAGAGTGTTAGTAAAGCGTCTGGAATGTTGCACCCGAGTACCAGGGGAGGAAAATTGAGACATATTTGAACACGTCTCCCGTTCACACGGTTGATCATACTCTGGGTTCCACATGCATGTTTTAGCTGAAGGAAGAATACCTTAAACCTGGAGAGTTGAGACCCGTGGAATGGGTACCATGCAATATGACTTCAAAGGGTCTTCATTTGCTCACCGAACCTCTCCAATCCTATCACTGCTGCGTTTATGCCCCTGTACACACGCTTGATTCTCTTTTGGAGAGATAGCAATCCATAGGTTTTAAAATACTTACTAGTCAGGTACATTCTTAGGCGTTTAATATGGGGTGTTGAGTCCATTTCATTGAGCCAAGAGTAGCTCTTGTCTATTCCATATTTGGTTTAAGGAACTTTATCTGTGCTCATTTCAATCTCTGGTTTTATGCAGCAACCCAACTCACCTTTCCCCTTAAGCAAGCATAAGTTGCTTTTCTAAATTTGAGACCCTGTTCTGTTTTGGAATTCAGTTCCTGTGTAGCCAAGTTTACATTCCGTGTATTAGTGATATCTTATGATGTTTCTTTTTCTGTGTGACTTATTTCAGTTAGAATCATCGTACCTGAATCCACTCATTATGCTGCTACGGGCCTGATGACATAGATTTCATTGCTGAGTGATACTGCATTGTACGTAAGTACCACAAGTTCTTTATCCATTTTTCACTTTCTGCGATATTGAACTTGTTCGGTAAACGAGGTTCTTGTAAACAGAGGCGTCCCAAACTTTGGGGTGGCTGTGTCTTTTTGATTTTAATTTCCCTAAGCTATAGGACCATAAGTGGAAGTGCCCTAGGCTCTGTTGCTTTGTTTTTTAGATGTTTCAGGAAACACCATACACTTCTCCCGAGTGTCTGTTGGCAATTTCCATCCCGCCCATCAGCATAACAAGGCTCCCAGTTCTCCATGGCCTGTCCTGCCTTTCTGGATTTTACACTTATTTCAGATGGCCCTTTTGACCGGGGGGATGTGAGACTTCATTGTAGTGCAGATTTCCTTTGCAAGCTTGCTTGGTTGGCCAAAAAGGGCGTATGCGTTTTTTCCTGAATATATTCAGGAAAAAACGCATACGCCCTTTTTGGCCAAGTGCATCATTGTGGACGTTCTGCCTCTTTTCCTATGCTTTCAATGCAATTCCAGTCTACCTCCTGAAATCGGTTTCCTGCAATTCTGCCCCGCTTTCAAGTCCTCTTGGCAGCCTTACTTCAGTATATTTTTGGACGATAGTTCTCATTTATAACTCTGCAGGTTTGTGAATTACAGTGCCCCTGAGCTCCTTTCTTCAACTCGCTTTCTTTTGAGCTGGCCGCAACACCGCAGGATGACTTCAGGCCCTAATCTGGTTCCGGCACGGCACGCTGAGCCTTTGGTTATTTCCTCTTCCTGGTGGGAAATGAGAGTTAAATTTGCCCGTCCAGACACCTCCAGCTAGTCTCTCATTGGTTCTCCCTATTCCTGTTCATCTTCCGCAGAAATTGCAAACTGGGCCAAGCAGGAGGTTAAAGGGACTGACTCTCCAAGTCGGGAGAGTGTTAGTAAAGTGTCTGGAATGTTGCACCCGAGTACCAGGGTACGAAAAATGAGACATATTGTACACGTCTCCCGATCACATGGTTGATCATACTCTAGGTTCCACATGCATGTTTTAGCTGAAGGAAGAATACCTTAACCCTGGGTAGGTGAAACCTGTGGAATGGGTACCATGCAATATGACTTCAAAGGGTCTTCATTTGCTCACCGAACCTCTCCAATCCTATCACTGCTGCGTTTATGCTCCTGTACACATGCTTGATTCTCTTTTGGAGACATAGCAATCCATAGGTTTTAAGGTACTTACTAGTCAGGTGCATTCTTTGGCGTTTAATATGGGGTGTTGAGTCCATTTCGTTGAGCAAGGAGTAGCTCTTGTCTATTCCATATTTGGCTTAAGGAACTTTATCTGTGCTCATTTCAATCTCTGGTTTTATGCAGCACCCCAACTCACCTTTCCCCTTAAGCAAGCATAAGTTGGTTTTCTAAATTTGAGACCCTGTTGTGTTTTGGAATTCAGTTCCTGTGTAGCCAAGTTTACATTCCGTGTATTAGTGATATCTTATGATGTTTCTTTTTCTGTGTGACTTATTTCAGTTAGAATCATCGTACCTGAATCCACTCATTATGCTGCTACGGGCCTGATGGCATAGATTTCATTGCTGAGTGATACTGCATTGTACGTAAGTACCACAAGTTCTTTATCCATTTTTCACTTTCTGTGATATTGAACTTGTACTGTAAACGAGGTTCTTGTAAACAGAGGCGTCCCAAACTTTGGGGTGGCTGTGTCTTTTTGATTTTAATTTCCCTAAGCTATAGGACCATAAGTGGAAGTGCCCTAGGCTCTGTTGCTTTGTTTTTTTAGATGTTTCAGGAAACACCATACACTTCTCCCGAGTGTCTGTTGGCAATTTCCATCCCGCCCATCAGCATAACAAGGCTCCCAGTTCTCCATGGCCTGTCCTGCCTTTCTGGATTTTACACTTTTTTCAGATGGCCCTTTTGACCCGGGGGAAGTGAGACTTCATTGTAGTGCAGATTTCCTTTGCAAGCTTGCTTGGTGGGCCAAAAAGGGCGTATGCGTTTTTTCCTGAATATATTCAGGAGAAAACGCATACGCCCTTTTTGGCCAAGTGCATCATTGTGGACGTTCTGCCTCTTTTCCTATGCTTTCAATGCAATTCCAGTCTACCTCCTGAAATCGGTTTCCTGCAATTCTGCCCCGCTTTCAAGTCCTCTTGGCAGCCTTACTTCAGTCTATTGTTGGACGATAGCTGTCATTTATAACTCTGCAGGTTTGTGAATTACAGTGCCCCTGAGCTCCTTTCTTCAACTCGCTTTCTTGTGACCTGGCCGCAACACCGCAGGATGGCTTCAGGCCCTAATCTGGTTCCGGCACGGCACGCTGAGCCTTTGGTTAATTCCTCTTCCTGGTGGGAAATGAGAGTTAAATTTGCCCGTCCAGACACCTCCAGCTAGTCTCTCATTGGTTCTCGCTATTCGTGTTCATCTTCCGCAGAAATTGCAAACTGGGCCAAACAGGAGGTTAAAGGGACTGACTCTCCAAGTCGGGAGAGTGTTAGTAAAGCGTCTGGAATGTTGCACCCGAGTACCAGGGTATGAAAACTGAGACATATTTGAACACGTCTCCCGATCACATGGTTGATCATACTCTAGGTTCCACACGCATGTTTTAGCTGAAGGAAGAATACCTTAAACCTGGGTAGTTGAAACCCGTGGAATGGGTACCATGCAATATGACTTCAAAGGGTCTTCATTTGCTCACCGAACCTCTCCAATCCTATCACTGCTGCGTTTATACCCCTGTACACACGCTTGATTCTCTTTTGGAGACATAGCAATCCATAGGTTTTAAGATACTTACTAGTCAGGTACATTCTTAGGCGTTTAATATGGGGTGTTGAGTCCATTTCGTTGAGCAAGGAGTAGCTCTTGTCTATTCCATATTTGGCTTAAGGAACTTTATCTGTGCTCATTTCAATCTCTGGTTTTATGCAGCACACCAACTCACCTTTCCCCTTAAGCAAGCATAAGTTGGTTTTCTAAATTTGAGACCTTGTTCTGTTTTGGAATTCAGTTCCTGTGTAGCCAAGTTTACATTCCGTGTATTAGTGATATCTTATGATGTTTCTTTTGCTGTGTGACTTATTTCAGTTAGAATCATCATACCTGAATCCACTCATTATGCTGCTACGGGCCTGATGACATAGATTTCATTGCTGAGTGATACTGCATTGTACGTAAGTACCACAAGTTCTTTATCCATTTTTCACCTTCTGTGATATTGAACTTGTTCGGTAAACGAGGTTCTTGTAAACATAGGCGTCCCAAACTTTGGGGTGGCTGTGTCTTTTTGATTTTAATTTCCCTAAGCTATAGGACCATAAGTGGAAGTGCCCTAGGCTCTGTTGCTTTGTTTTTTAGATGTTTCAGGAAACACCATACACTTCTCCCGAGTGTCTGTTGGCAATTTACATCCCGCCCATCAGCATAACAAGGCTCCCAGTTCTTCATGGCCTGTCCTGCGTTTCTGGATTTTACACTTTTTTCAGATGGCCCTTTTGACCCGGGGGAAGTGAGACTTCATTGTAGTGCAGATTTCCTTTGCAAGCTTGCTTGGTTGGCCAAAAAGGGCGTATGCGTTTTTTCCTGAATATATTCAGGAAAAAACGCATACGCCCTTTTTGGCCAAGTGCATCATTGTGGACGTTCTGCCTCTTTTCCTATGCTTTCAATGCAATTCCAGTCTACCTCCTGAAATCGGTTTCCTGCAATTCTGCCCCGCTTTCAAGTCCTCTTGGCAGCCTTACTTCAGTCTATTTTTGGACGATAGCTGTCATTTATAACTCTGCAGGTTTGTGAATTACAGTGCCCCTGAGCTCCTTTCTTCAACTCGCTTTCTTGTGACCTGGCCGCAACACCGCAGGATGGCTTCAGGCCCTAATCTGGTTCCGGCACGGCACGCTGAGCCTTTGGTTAATTCCTCTTCCTGGTGGGAAATGAGAGTTAAATTTGCCCGTCCAGACACCTCCAGCTAGTCTGTCATTGGTTCTCGCTATTCGTGTTCATCTTCCGCAGAAATTGCAAACTGGGCCAAACAGGAGGTTAAAGGGACTGACTCTCCAAGTCGGGAGAGTGTTAGTAAAGCGTCTGGAATGTTGCACCCGAGTACCAGGGTATGAAAACTGAGACATATTTGAACACGTCTCCCGATCACATGGTTGATCATACTCTAGGTTCCACACGCATGTTTTAGCTGAAGGAAGAATACCTTAAACCTGGGTAGTTGAAACCCGTGGAATGGGTACCATGCAATATGACTTCAAAGGGTCTTCATTTGCTCACCGAACCTCTCCAATCCTATCACTGCTGCGTTTATGCCCCTGTACACATGCTTGATTCTCTTTCGGAGACATAGCAATCCATAGGTTTTAAGATACTTACTAGTCAGGTACATTCTTAGGCGTTTAATATGCGGTGTTGAGTCCATTTCGTTGAGCAAGGAGTAGCTCTTGTCTATTCCATATTTGGCTTAAGGAACTTTATCTGTGCTCATTTCAATCTCTGGTTTTATGCAGCACCCCAACTCACCTTTACCCTTAAGCAAGCATAAGTTGGTTTTCTAAATTTGAGACCCTGTTCTGTTCTATAATTCAGTTCCTGTGTAGCCAAGTTTACATTCCGTGTATTACTGATATCTTATGATGTTTCTTTTTCTGTGTGACTTATTTCAGTTAGAATCATCATACCTGAATCCACTCATTGTGCTGCTAAGGGCCTGATGACATAGATTTCATTGCTGAGTGATATTGCTTTGTAAGTAAATACCACAGCGTCTTTATCCATTTTTCACTTTCTGCGATGTTGAACTTGTACTGTAAACGAGGTTCTTGTAAACAGAGGCGTCCCAAACTTTGGGGTGGCTGTGTCCTTTTGATTTTAATTTCCCTAAGCTATAGGACCATAAGTGGAAGTGCCCTAGGCTCTGTTGCTTTGTTTTTTAGATGTTTCAGGAAACACCATACACTTCTCCCGAGTGTCTGTTGGCAATTTCCATCCCGCCCATCAGCATAACAAGGCTCCCAGTTCTCCATGGCCTGTCCTGCCTTTCTGGATTTTACACTTTTTTCAGATGGCCCTTTTGACCGGGGGGAAGTGAGACTTCATTGTAGTGCAGATTTCCTTTGCAAGCTTGCTTGGTTGGCCAAAAAGGGCGTATGCGTTTTTTCCTGAATATATTCAGGAAAAAACGCATACGCCCTTTTTGGCCAAGTGCATCATTGTGGACGTTCTGCCTCTTTTCCTATGCTTTCAATGCAATTCCAGTCTACCTCCTGAAATCCGTTTCCTGCAATTCTGCCCCGCTTTCAAGTCCTCTTGGCAGCCTTACTTCAGTCTATTTTTGGACGATAGCTGTCATTTATAACTCTGCAGGTTTGTGAATTACAGTGCCCCTGAGCTCCTTTCTTCAACTCGCTTTCTTGTGACCTGGCCGCAACACTGCAGGATGGCTTCAGGCCCTAATATGGTTCCGGCATGGCACGCTGAGCCTTTGGTTAATTCCTCTTCCTGGTGGGAAATGAGAGTTAAATTTGCCCGTCCAGACACCTCCAGCTAGTCTGTCATTGGTTCTCGCTATTCGTGTTCATCTTCCGCAGAAATTGCAAACTGGGCCAAACAGGAGGTTAAAGGGACTGACTCTCCAAGTCGGGAGAGTGTTAGTAAAGCGTCTGGAATGTTGCACCCGAGTACCAGGGTATGAAAAGTGAGACATATTTAAACACGTCTCCCGATCACATGGTTGATCATACTCTAGGTTCCACATGCATGTTTTAGCTGAAGGAAGAATACCTTAAACCTGGGTAGTTGAAACCCGTGGAATGGGTACCATGCAATATGACTTCAAAGGGTCTTCATTTGCTCACCGAACCTCTCCAATCCTATCACTGCTGCGTTTATGCCCCTGTACACATGCTTGATTCTCTTTCGGAGACATAGCAATCCATAGGTTTTAAGATACTTACTAGTCAGGTACATTCTTAGGCGTTTAATATGCGGTGTTGAGTCCATTTCGTTTAGCAAGGAGTAGCTCTTGTCTATTCCATATTTGGCTTAAGGAACTTTATCTGTGCTCATTTCAATCTCTGGTTTTATGCAGCACCCCAACTCACCTTTCCCCTTAAGCAAGCATAAGTTGGTTTTCTAAATTTGAGACCCTGTTCTGTTCTGTAATTCAGTTCCTGTGTAGCCAAGTTTACATTCCGTGTATTAGTGATATCTTATGATGTTTCTTTTGCTGTGTGACTTATTTCAGTTAGAATCATCATACCTGAATCCACTCATTATGCTGCTACGGGCCTGATGACATAGATTTCATTGCTGAGTGATACTGCATTGTACGTAAGTACCACAAGTTCTTTATCCATTTTTCACCTTCTGTGATATTGAACTTGTTCGGTAAACGAGGTTCTTGTAAACATAGGCGTCCCAAACTTTGGGGTGGCTGTGTCTTTTTGATTTTAATTTCCCTAAGCTATAGGACCATAAGTGGAAGTGCCCTAGGCTCTGTTGCTTTGTTTTTTAGATGTTTCAGGAAACACCATACACTTCTCCCGAGTGTCTGTTGGCAATTTCCATCCCGCCCATCAGCATAACAAGGCTCCCAGTTCTCCATGGCCTGTCCTGCCTTTCTGGATTTTACAGTTATTTCAGATGGCCCTTTTGACCGGGGGGATGTGAGACTTCATTGTAGTGCAGATTTCCTTTGCAAGCTTGCTTGGTTGGCCAAAAAGGGCGTATGCGTTTTTTCCTGAATATATTCAGGAAAAAACGCATACGCCCTTTTTGGCCAAGTTCATCATTGTGGACGTTCTGCCTCTTTTCCTATGCTTTCAATGCAATTCCAGTCTACCTCCTGAAATCGGTTTCCTGCAATTCTGCCCCGCTTTCAAGTCCTCTTGGCAGCCTTACTTCAGTATATTTTTGGACGATAGTTTTCATTTATAACTCTGCAGGTTTGTGAATTACAGTGCCCCTGAGCTCCTTTCTTCAACTCGCTTTCTTTTGAGCTGGCCGCAACACCGCAGTATGGCTTCAGGCCCTAATCTGGTTCCGGCACGGCACGCTGAGCCTTTGGTTATTTCCTCTTCCTGGTGGGAAATGAGAGTTAAATTTGCCCGTCCAGACACCTCCAGCTAGTCTCTCATTGGTTCTCCCTATTCCTGTTCATCTTCCGCAGAAATTGCAAACTGGGCCAAGCAGGAGGTTAAAGGGACTGACTCTCCAAGTCGGGAGAGTGTTAGTAAAGTGTCTGGAATGTTGCACCCGAGTACCAGGGTACGAAAAATGAGACATATTTGAACACGTCTCCCGATCACATGGTTGATCATACTCTAGGTTCCACATGCATGTTTTAGCTGAAGGAAGAATACCTTAACCCTGGGTAGTTGAAACCTGTGGAATGGGTACCATGCAATATGACTTCAAAGGGTCTTCATTTGCTCACCGAACCTCTCCAGTCCTATCACTGCTGCGTTTATGCCGCTGTACACATGCTTGATTCTCTTTTGGAGACATAGCAATCCATAGGTTTTAAGATACTTACTAGCCAGGTGCATTCTTTGGCGTTTAATATGGGGTGTTGAGTCCATTTCGTTGAGCAAGGAGTAGCTCTTGTCTATTCCATATTTGGCTTAAGGAACTTTATCTGTGCTCATTTCAATCTCTGGTTTTATGCAGCACCCCAACTCACCTTTCCCCTTAAGCAAGCATAAGTTGGTTTTCTAAATTTGAGACCCTGTTCTGTTTTGGAATTCAGTTCCTGTGTAGCCAAGTTTACATTCCGTGTATTACTGATATCTTATGATGTTTCTTTTTCTGTGTGACTTATTTCATTTAGAATCATCGTACCTGAATCCACTCATTATGCTGCTACGGGACTGATGACATAGATTTCATTGCTGAGTGATACTGCATTGTACGTAAGTACCACAAGTTCTTTATCCATTTTTCACTTTCTGTGATATTGAACTTGTACTGTAAACGAGGTTCTTGTAAACAGAGGCGTCCCAAACTTTGGGGTGGCTGTGTCTTTTTGATTTTAATTTCCCTAAGCTATAGGACCATAAGTGGAAGTGCCCTAGGCTCTGTTGCTTTGTTTTTTAGATGTTTCAGGAAACACCATACACTTCTCCCGAGTGTCTGTTGGCAATTTCCATCCCGCCCATCAGCATAACAAGGCTCCCAGTTCTCCATGGCCTGTCCTGCCTTTCTGGATTTTACACTTTTTTCAGATGGCCCTTTTGACCGGGGGGAAGTGAGACTTCATTGTAGTGCAGATTTCCTTTGCAAGCTTGCTTGGTTGGCCAAAAAGGGCGTATGCGTTTTTTCCTGAATATATTCAGGAAAAAACGCATACGCCCTTTTTGGCCAAGTGCATCATTGTGGACGTTCTGCCTCTTTTCCTATGCTTTCAGTGCAATTCCAGTCTACCTCCTGAAATCGGTTTCCTGCAATTCTGCCCCGCTTTCAAGTCCTCTTGGCAGCCTTACTTCAGTATATTTTTGGACGATAGCTGTCATTTATAACTCTGCAGGTTTGTGAATTACAGTGCCCCTGAGCTCCTTTCTTCAACTCGCTTTCTTGTGACCTGGCCGCAACACTGCAGGATGGCTTCAGGCCCTAATCTGGTTCCGGCATGGCACGCTGAGCCTTTGGTTAATTCCTCTTCCTGGTGGGAAATGAGAGTTAAATTTGCCCGTCCAGACACCTCCAGCTAGTCTCTCATTGGTTCTCGCTATTCGTGTTCATCTTCCGCAGAAATTGCAAACTGGGCCAAACAGGAGGTTAAAGGGACTGACTCTCCATGTCGGGAGAGTGTTAGTAAAGCGTCTGGAATGTTGCACCCGAGTACCAGGGTATGAAAACTGAGACATATTTGAACACGTCTCCCCATCACATGGTTGATCATACTCTAGGTTCCACACGCATGTTTTAGCTGAAGGAAGAATACCTTAAAGCTGGGTAGTTGAAACCCGTGGAATGGGTACCATGCAATATGACTTCAAAGGGTCTTCATTTGCTCACCGAACCTCTCCAATCCTATCACTGCTGCGTTTATACCCCTGTACACACGCTTGATTCTCTTTTGGAGACATAGTAATCCATAGGTTTTAAGATACTTACTAGTCAGGTACATTCTTAGGCGTTTAATATGGGGTGTTGAGTCCATTTCGTTGAGCAAGGAGTAGCTCTTGTCTATTCCATATTTGGCTTAAGGAACTTTATCTGTGCTCATTTCAATCTCTGGTTTTATGCAGCACACCAACTCACCTTTCCCCTTAAGCAAGCATAAGTTGGTTTTCTAAATTTGAGACCCTGTTCTGTTTTGGAATTCAGTTCCTGTGTAGCCAAGTTTACATTCCGTGTATTAGTGATATCTTATGATGTTTCTTTTGCTGTGTGACTTATTTCAGTTAGAATCATCATACCTGAATCCACTCATTATGCTGCTACGGGCCTGATGACATAGATTTCATTGCTGAGTGATACTGCATTGTACGTAAGTACCACAAGTTCTTTATCCATTTTTCACCTTCTGTGATATTGAACTTGTACGGTAAACGAGGTTCTTGTAAACATAGGCGTCCCAAACTTTGGGGTGGCTGTGTCTTTTTGATTTTAATTTCCCTAAGCTATAGGACCATAAGTGGAAGTGCCCTAGGCTCTGTTGCTTTGTTTTTTAGATGTTTCAGGAAACACCATACACTTGTCCCGAGTGTCTGTTGGCAATTTACATCCCGCCCATCAGCATAACAAGGCTCCCAGTTCTTCATGGCCTGTCCTGCGTTTCTGGAGTTTACACTTTTTTCAGATGGCTCTTTTGACCCGGGGGAAGTGAGACTTCATTGTAGTGCAGATTTCCTTTGCAAGCTTGCTTGGTTGGCCAAAAAGGGCGTATGCGTTTTTTCCTGAATATATTCAGGAAAAAACGCATACGCCCTTTTTGGCCAAGTGCATCATTGTGGACGTTCTGCCTCTTTTCCTATGCTTTCAATGCAATTCCAGTCTACCTCCTGAAATCGGTTTCCTGCAATTCTGCCCCGCTTTCAAGTCCTCTTGGCAGCCTTACTTCAGTATATTTTTGGACGATAGCTGTCATTTATAACTCTGCAGGTTTGTGAATTACAGTGCCCCTGAGCTCCTTTCTTCAACTCGCTTTCTTGTGAGCTGGCCGCAACACCGCAGGATGGCTTCAGGCCCTAATCTGGTTCCGGCACGGCACGCTGAGCCTTTGGTTAATTCCTCTTCCTGGTGGGAAATGAGAGTTAAATTTGCCCGTCCAGACACCTCCAGCTAGTCTGTCATTGGTTCTCGCTATTCGTGTTCATCTTCCGCAGAAATTGCAAACTGGGCCAAACAGGAGGTTAAAGGGACTGACTCTCCAAGTCGGGAGAGTGTTAGTAAAGCGTCTGGAATGTTGCACCCGAGTACCAGGGTATGAAAAGTGAGACATATTTGAACACGTCTCCCGATCACATGGTTGATCATACTCTAGGTTCCACATGCATGTTTTAGCTGAAGGAAGAATACCTTAAACCTGGGTAGTTGAAACCCGTGGAATGGGTACCATGCAATATGACTTCAAAGGGTCTTCATTTGCTCACCGAACCTCTCCAATCCTATCACTGCTGCGTTTATGCCCCTGTACACATGCTTGATTCTCTTTCGGAGACATAGCAATCCATAGGTTTTAAGATACTTACTAGTCAGGTACATTCTTAGGCGTTTAATATGCGGTGTTGAGTACATTTCGTTGAGCAAGGAGTAGCTCTTGTCTATTCCATATTTGGCTTAAGGAACTTTATCTGTGCTCATTTCAATCTCTGGTTTTATGCAGCACCCCAACTCACCTTTACCCTTAAGCAAGCATAAGTTGGTTTTCTAAATTTGAGACCCTGTTCTGTTCTGGAATTCAGTTCCTGTGTAGCCAAGTTTACATTCCGTGTATTAGTGATATCTTATGATGTTTCTTTTTCTGTGTGACTTATTTCAGTTACAATCATCGTACCTGAATCCACTCATTATGCTGCTTCGGGCCTGATGACATAGATTTCATTGCTGAGTGATACTGCATTGTACGTAAGTACCACAAGTTCTTTATCCATTTTTCAATTTCTGTGATATTGAACTTGTACGGTAGACGAGGTTCTTGTAAACAGAGGCGTCCCAAACTTTGGGGTGGCTGTGTCTTTTTGATTTTAATTTCCCTAAGCTATAGGACCATAAGTGGAAGTGCCCTAGGCTCTGTTGCTTTGTTTTGTAGATGTTTCAGGAAACACCATACACTTCTCCCCAGTGTCTGTTGGCAATTTACATCCCGCCCATCAACATAACAAGGCTCCCACTTCTCCATGGCCTGTCCTGTCTTTCTGGATTTTACAGGTTTTTCAGATGGCCCTTTTGACCGGGGGGAAGTGAGACTTCATTGTAGTGCAGATTTCCTTTGCAAGTTTGCTTGCTTGGCCAAAAAGGGCGTATGCGTTTTTTCCTGAATATATTCAGGAAAAAACGCATATGCCCTTTTTGGCCAAGTGCATCATTGTGGACGTTCTGCCTCTTTTCCTATGCTTTCAATGCAATTCCAGTCTACCTCCTGAAATCGATTTTCTGCAATTCTGCCCCGCTTTCAAGTCCTCTTGGCAGCCTTACTTCAGTCTATTTTTGGACGATAGCTGTCATTTATAACTCTGCAGGTTTGTGAATTACAGTGCCCCTGAGCTCCTTTCTTCAACTCGCTTTCTTGTGACCTGGCCGCAACACCCCAGGATGGCTTCAGGCCCTAATCTGGTTCTGGCATGGCACGCTGAGCCTTTGGTTAATTCCTCTTCCTGGTGGGAAATGAGAGTTAAATTTGCCCGTCCAGACACCTCCAGCTAGTCTCTCATTGGTTCTCGCTATTCCTGTTCATCTTCCGCAGAAATTGCAAACTGGGCCAAACAGGAGGTTAAAGGGACTGACTCTCCAAGTCGGGAGAGTGTTAGTAAAGCGTCTGGAATGTTGCACCCGAGTACCAGGGTATGAAAAGTGAGACATATTTGAACACGTCTCCCGATCACATGGTTGATCATACTCTAGGTTCCACATGCATGTTTTAGCTGAAGGAAGAATACCTTAAACCTGGGTAGTTGAAACCCGTGGAATGGGTACCATGCAATATGACTTCAAAGGGTCTTCATTTGCTCACCGAACCACTCCAATCCTATCACTGCTGCTTTTATGCCCCTGTACACATGCTTGATTCTCTTTCGGAGACATAGCAATCCATAGGTTTTAAGATACTTACTAGTCAGGTACATTCTTAGGCGTTTAATATGCGGTGTTGAGTCCATTTCGTTGAGCAAGGAGTAGCTCTTGTCTATTCCATATTTGGCTTAAGGAACTTTATCTGTGCTCATTTCAATCTCTGGTTTTATGCAGCACCCCAACTCACCTTTCCCCTTAAGCAAGCATAAGTTGGTTTTCTAAATTTGAGACCCTGTTCTGTTTTGGAATTCAGTTCCTGTGTAGCCAAGTTTACATTCCGTGTATTAGTGATATCTTATGATGTTTCTTTTTCTGTGTGACTTATTTCAGTTAGAATCATCATACCTGTATCCACTCATTGTGCTGCTAAGGGCCTGATGACATAGATTTCATTGCTGAGAGATATTGCTTTGTAAGTAAATACCACAACTTCTTTATCCATTTTTCACTTTCTGCGATATTGAACTTGTACTGTAAACGAGGTTCTTGTAAACAGAGCCGTTCCAAACTTTGGGGTGGCTGTGTCTCTTTGATTTTTATTTCCCTAAGCTATTAGATCATAAGTGGAAGTGACCTAGGCTCTGTTGCTTTGTTTTTTAGATGTTTCAGGAACCTCCATACACTTCTCCCCAGTGTCTGTTGGCAATTTACATCCCGCTCATCAGCATAACAAGGCTCCCAGTTCTCCATGGCCTGTCCTGCCTTTCTGGATTTTACACTTTTTTCAGATGGCCCTTTTGACCGGGGGGAAGTGAGACTTCATTGTAGTGGAGATTTCCTTTGCAAGTTTGCTTGGTTGGCCAAAAAGGGCGTATGCGTTTTTTCCTGAATATATTCAGGAAAAAACGCATACGCCCTTTTTGGCCAAGTGCATCATTGTGGACGTTCTGCCTCTTTTCCTATGCTTTCAATGCAATTCCAGTCTACCTCCTGAAATCGGTTTCCTGCAATTCTGCCCCGCTTTCAAGTCCTCTTGGCAGCCTTACTTCAGTCTATTTTTGGACGATAGCTGTCATTTATAACTCTGCAGGTTTGTGAATTACAGTGCCCCTGAGCTCCTTTCTTCAACTCGCTTTCTTGTGAGCTGGCCGCAACACCGCAGGATGGCTTCAGGCCCTAATCTGGTTCCGGCACGGCACGCTGAGCCTTTGGTTAATTCCTCTTCCTGGTGGGAAATGAGAGTTAAATTTGCCCGTCCAGACACCTCCAGCTAGTCACTCAGTGGTTCTCGCTATTCCTGTTCATCTTCCGCAGAAATTGCAAACTGGGCCAAACAGGAGGTTAAAGGGACTGACTCTCCAAGTCGGGAGAGTGTTAGTAAAGCGTCTGGAATGTTGCACCCGAATACCAGGGTACGAAAAATGAGACATATTTGAACACGTCTCCCGATCACATGGTTGATCATACTCTAGGTTCCACATGCATGTTTTAGCTGAAGGAAGAATACCTTAAACCTGGGTAGTTGAAACCCGTGGAATGGGTACCATGCAATATGACTTCAAAGGGTCTTCATTTGCTCTCCGAACGTCTCCAATCCTATCACTGCTGCGTTTATGCCCCTGTACAAATGCTTGTTTCTCTTTCGGAGACATAGCAATCCATAGGTTTTAAGATACTTACTAGTCAGGTACATTCTTAGGCGTTTAATATGGGGTGTTGAGTCCATTTCGTTGAGCAAGGAGTAGCTCTTGTCTATTCCATATTTGGCTTAAGGAACTTTATCTGTGCTCATTTCAATCTCTGGTTTTATGCAGCACCCCAACTCACCTTTCCCCTTAAGCAAGCATAAGTTGGTTTTCTAAATTTGAGACCTTGTTCTGTTCTGGAATTCAGTTCCTGTGTAGCCAAGTTTACATTCCGTGTATTAGTGATATCTTATGATGTTTCTTTTGCTGTGTGACTTATTTCAGTTAGAATCATCATACCTGAATCCACTCATTATGCTGTTACGGGCCTGATGACATAGATTTCATTGCTGAGTGATACTGCATTGTACGTAAGTACCACAAGTTCTTTATCCATTTTTCACTTTCTGTGATATTGAACTGGTACGGTAAACCAGGTTCTTGTAAACAGAGGCGTCCCAAACTTTGGGGTGGCTGTGTCTTTTTGATTTTAATTTCCCTAAGCTATAGGACCATAAGTGGAAGTGCCCTAGGCTCTGTTGCTTTGTTTTTTAGATGTTTCAGGAAACACCATACACTTCTCCCGAGTGTCTGTTGGCAATTTACATTCCGCCCATCAGCATAACAAGGCTCCCACTTCTCCATGGCCTGTCCTGCCTTTCTGGATTTTACACTTTTTTCAGATGGCCCTTTTGACCAGGGGGAAGTGAGACTTCATTGTAGTGCAGATTTCCTTTACAAGCTTGCTTGGTTGGCCAAAAAGGGCGTATGCGTTTTTTCCTGAATATATTCAGGAAAAAACGCATACGCCCTTTTGGCCAAGTGCATCATTGTGGACGTTCTGCCTCTTTTCCTATGCTTTCAATGCAATTCCAGTCTACCTCCTGAAATCGGTTTCCTGCAATTCTGCCCCGCTTTCAAGTCCTCTTGGCAGCCTTAGTTCAGTATATTTTTGGACGATAGCTGTCATTTATAACTCTGCAGGTTTGTGAATTACAGTGCCCCTGAGCTCCTTTCTTCCACTCGCTTTCTTGTGACCTGGCCGCAACACCCCAGGATGGCTTCAGGCCTTAATCTGGTTCTGGCACAGCACGCTGAGCCTTTGGTTAGTTCCTCTTCCTGGTGGGAAATGAGAGTTAAATTTGCCCGTCCAGACACCTCCACCTAGTCTCTCATTGGTTCTCGCTATTCCTGTTCATCTTCCGCAGAAATTGCAAACTGGGCCAAACAGGAGGTTAAAGGGACTGACTCTCCAAGTCGGGAGAGTGTTAGTAAAGCGTCTGGAATGTTGCACCCGAGTACCAGGGTATGAAAACTGAGACATATTTGAACACGTCTCCCTTTCACACGGTTGATCATACTCTAGGTTCCACATGCATGTTTTAGCTGAAGGAAGAATACCTTAAACCTGGAGAGTTGAGACCTGTGTAATGGGTACCATGCAATATGACTGCAAAGGGTCTTCATTTGCTCACCGAACCTCTCCAATCCTATCACTGCTGCGTTTATGCCCCTGTACACACGCTTGATTCTCTTTCGGAGACATAGCAATCCATAGGTTTTAAGATACTTACTAGTCAGGTACATTCTTAGTTGTTTAATATGGGGTGTTGAGTCCATTTCGTTGAGTAAGGAGTAGCTCTTGTCTATTCCATATTTGGCTTAAATAACTTTATCTGTGCTCATTTCAATCTCTGGTTTTATGCAGCACCCCAACTCACCTTTACCCTTAAGCAAGCATAAGTTGGTTTTCTAAATTTGAGACCCTGTTCTGTTCTGGAATTCAGTTCCTGTGTAGCCAAGTTTACATTCCGTGTATTAGTGATATCTTATGATGTTTCTTTTTCTGTGTGACTTATTTCAGTTAGAATCATCGTACCTGAATCCACTCATTATGCTGCTTCGGGCCTGATGACATAGATTTCATTGCTGAGTGATATTGCTTTGTAAGTAAATACCACAATTTCTTTATCCATTTTTCAATTTCTGCGATGTTGAACTTGTACTGTAAACGAGGTTCTTGTAAACAGAGGCGTCCCAAACTTTGGGGTGGCTGTGTCTTTTTGATTTTAATTTCCCTAAGCTATAGGACCATAAGTGGAAGTGCCCTAGGCTCTGTTGCTTTGTTTTTTAGATGTTTCAGGAAACACCATACACTTCTCCCAAGTGTCTGTTGGCAATTTACATCCCGCCCATCAGCATAACAAGGCTCCCAGTTCTCCATGGCCTGTCCTGCCTTTCTGGATTTTACACTTTTTTCAGATGGCCCTTTTGACCGGGGGGAAGTGAGACTTCATTGTAGTGCACATTTCCTTTGCAAGCTTGCTTGGTTGGCCAAAAAGGGCGTATGCGTTTTTTCCTGAATATATTCAGGAAAAAACGCATACGCCCTTTTTGGCCAAGTGCATCATTGTGGACGTTCTGCCTCTTTTCCTATGCTTTCAATGCAATTCCAGTCTACCTCCTGAAATCGGTTTCCTGCAATTCTGCCCCGCTTTCAAGTCCTCTTGGCAGCCTTACTTCAGTATATTTTTGGACGATAGCTGTCATTTATAACTCTGTAGGTTTGTGAATTACAGTGTCCCTGAGCTCCTTTCTTCAACTCGCTTTCTTGTGACCTGGCCGCAACACCGCAGGATGGCTTCAAGCCCTAGTCTGGTTCCGGCACGGCTCGCTGAGCCTTTGGTTATTTCCTCTTCCTGGTGGGAAATGAGAGTTAAATTTGCCCGTCCAGACACCTCCAGCTAGTCTCTCATTGGTTCTCCCTATTCCTGTTCATCTTCCGCAGAAATTGCAAACTGGGCCAAACAGAAGGTTAAAGGGGCTGACTCTCCAAGTGGGGAGAGTGTTAGTAAAGCGTCTGGAATGTTGCACCCGAGTACCAGGGGAGGAAACCTGAGACATATTTGAACACGTCTCCCGTTCACTCGGTTGATCATACTCTGGGTTCCACATGCATGTTTTAGCTGAAGGAAGAATACCTTAAACCTGGAGAGTTGAGACCCGTGGAATGGGTACCATGCAACATGACTTCAAAGGGTCTTCATTTGCTCCCCGAACCTCTCCAATCCTATCACTGCTGTGTTTATGCCCCTGTACACACGCTTGATTCTCTTTTGGAGACATAGCAATCCATCGGTTTTAAGATACTTACTAGTCAGGTACATTCTTAGGCGTTTAATATGTGGTGTTGAGTCCATTTCGTTGAGCAAGGAGTAGCTCCTGTCTATTCCATATTTGGCTTAAGGAACTTTATCTGTGCTCATTTCAATCTCTGGTTTTATGCAACACCCCAACTCACCTTTCCCCTTAAGCAAGCATAAGTTGGTTTTCTAAATTTGAGACCCTGTTCTGTTTTGGAATTCAGTTCCTGTGTAGCCAAGTTTACATTCCGTGTATTAGTGATATCTTATGATGTTTATTTTTCTGTGTGACTTATTTCAGTTAGAATCATCATACCTGAATCAACTCATTGTGCTGCTAAGGGCCTGATGACATAGATTTCATTGCTGAGTGATATTGCTTTGTAAGTATATACCACAACTTCTTTATCCATTTTTCACTTTCTGCGATGTTGAACTTGTACTGTAAACGAGGTTCTTGTAAACAGAGGCGTCCCAAACTTTGGGGTGGCTGTGTCTTTTTGATTTTAATTTCCCTAAGCTATAGGACCATAAGTGGAAGTGCCCTAGGCTCTGTTGCTTTGTTTTTGAGATGTTTCAGGAAACACCATACACTTCTCCCGAGTGTCTGTTGGCAATTTCCATCCCGCCCATCAGCATAACAAGGCTCCCAGTTCTCCATGGCCTGTCCTGCCTTTCTGGATTTTACAGGTTTTTCAGATGGCCCTTTTGACCGGGGGGAAGTGAGACTTCATTGTAGTGCAGATTTCCTTTGCAAGTTTGCTTGCTTGGCCAAAAAGGGCGTATGCGTTTTTTCCTGAATATATTCAGGAAAAAACGCATATGCCCTTTTTGGCCAAGTGCATCATTGTGGACGTTCTGCCTCTTTTCCTATGCTTTCAATGCAATTCCAGTCTACCTCCTGAAATCGATTTTCTGCAATTCTGCCCCGCTTTCAAGTCCTCTTGGCAGCCTTACTTCAGTCTATTTTTGGACGATAGCTGTCATTTATAACTCTGCAGGTTTGTGAATTACAGTGCCCCTGAGCTCCTTTCTTCAACTCGCTTTCTTGTGACCTGGCCGCAACACCCCAGGATGGCTTCAGGCCCTAATCTGGTTCTGGCATGGCACGCTGAGCCTTTGGTTAATTCCTCTTCCTGGTGGGAAATGAGAGTTAAATTTGCCCGTCCAGACACCTCCAGCTAGTCTCTCATTGGTTCTCGCTATTCCTGTTCATCTTCCGCAGAAATTGCAAACTGGGCCAAACAGGAGGTTAAAGGGACTGACTCTCCAAGTCGGGAGAGTGTTAGTAAAGCGTCTGGAATGTTGCACCCGAGTACCAGGGTATGAAAAGTGAGACATATTTGAACACGTCTCCCGATCACATGGTTGATCATACTCTAGGTTCCACATGCATGTTTTAGCTGAAGGAAGAATACCTTAAACCTGGGTAGTTGAAACCCGTGGAATGGGTACCATGCAATATGACTTCAAAGGGTCTTCATTTGCTCACCGAACCACTCCAATCCTATCACTGCTGCTTTTATGCCCCTGTACACATGCTTGATTCTCTTTCGGAGACATAGCAATCCATAGGTTTTAAGATACTTACTAGTCAGGTACATTCTTAGGCGTTTAATATGCGGTGTTGAGTCCATTTCGTTGAGCAAGGAGTAGCTCTTGTCTATTCCATATTTGGCTTAAGGAACTTTATCTGTGCTCATTTCAATCTCTGGTTTTATGCAGCACCCCAACTCACCTTTCCCCTTAAGCAAGCATAAGTTGGTTTTCTAAATTTGAGACCCTGTTCTGTTTTGGAATTCAGTTCCTGTGTAGCCAAGTTTACATTCCGTGTATTAGTGATATCTTATGATGTTTCTTTTTCTGTGTGACTTATTTCAGTTAGAATCATCATACCTGTATCCACTCATTGTGCTGCTAAGGGCCTGATGACATAGATTTCATTGCTGAGAGATATTGCTTTGTAAGTAAATACCACAACTTCTTTATCCATTTTTCACTTTCTGTGATATTGAACTTGTACTGTAAACGAGGTTCTTGTAAACAGAGCCGTTCCAAACTTTGGGGTGGCTGTGTCTCTTTGATTTTTATTTCCCTAAGCTATTAGATCATAAGTGGAAGTGACCTAGGCTCTGTTGCTTTGTTTTTTAGATGTTTCAGGAACCTCCATACACTTCTCCCCAGTGTCTGTTGGCAATTTACATCCCGCTCATCAGCATAACAAGGCTCCCAGTTCTCCATGGCCTGTCCTGCCTTTCTGGATTTTACACTTTTTTCAGATGGCCCTTTTGACCGGGGGGAAGTGAGACTTCATTGTAGTGGAGATTTCCTTTGCAAGTTTGCTTGGTTGGCCAAAAAGGGCGTATGCGTTTTTTCCTGAATATATTCAGGAAAAAACGCATACGCCCTTTTTGGCCAAGTGCATCATTGTGGACGTTCTGCCTCTTTTCCTATGCTTTCAATGCAATTCCAGTCTACCTCCTGAAATCGGTTTCCTGCAATTCTGCCCCGCTTTCAAGTCCTCTTGGCAGCCTTACTTCAGTCTATTTTTGGACGATAGCTGTCATTTATAACTCTGCAGGTTTGTGAATTACAGTGCCCCTGAGCTCCTTTCTTCAACTCGCTTTCTTGTGAGCTGGCCGCAACACCGCAGGATGGCTTCAGGCCCTAATCTGGTTCCGGCACGGCACGCTGAGCCTTTGGTTAATTCCTCTTCCTGGTGGGAAATGAGAGTTAAATTTGCCCGTCCAGACACCTCCAGCTAGTCACTCAGTGGTTCTCGCTATTCCTGTTCATCTTCCGCAGAAATTGCAAACTGGGCCAAACAGGAGGTTAAAGGGACTGACTCTCCAAGTCGGGAGAGTGTTAGTAAAGCGTCTGGAATGTTGCACCCGAATACCAGGGTACGAAAAATGAGACATATTTGAACACGTCTCCCGATCACATGGTTGATCATACTCTAGGTTCCACATGCATGTTTTAGCTGAAGGAAGAATACCTTAAACCTGGGTAGTTGAAACCCGTGGAATGGGTACCATGCAATATGACTTCAAAGGGTCTTCATTTGCTCTCCGAACGTCTCCAATCCTATCACTGCTGCGTTTATGCCCCTGTACAAATGCTTGTTTCTCTTTCGGAGACATAGCAATCCATAGGTTTTAAGATACTTACTAGTCAGGTACATTCTTAGGCGTTTAATATGGGGTGTTGAGTCCATTTCGTTGAGCAAGGAGTAGCTCTTGTCTATTCCATATTTGGCTTAAGGAACTTTATCTGTGCTCATTTCAATCTCTGGTTTTATGCAGCACCCCAACTCACCTTTCCCCTTAAGCAAGCATAAGTTGGTTTTCTAAATTTGAGACCTTGTTCTGTTCTGGAATTCAGTTCCTGTGTAGCCAAGTTTACATTCCGTGTATTAGTGATATCTTATGATGTTTCTTTTGTTTGCTGTGTGACTTATTTCAGTTAGAATCATCATACCTGAATCCACTCATTATGCTGTTACGGGCCTGATGACATAGATTTCATTGCTGAGTGATACTGCATTGTACGTAAGTACCACAAGTTCTTTATCCATTTTTCACTTTCTGTGATATTGAACTGGTACGGTAAACCAGGTTCTTGTAAACAGAGGCGTCCCAAACTTTGGGGTGGCTGTGTCTTTTTGATTTTAATTTCCCTAAGCTATAGGACCATAAGTGGAAGTGCCCTAGGCTCTGTTGCTTTGTTTTTTAGATGTTTCAGGAAACACCATACACTTCTCCGAGTGTCTGTTGGCAATTTACATTCCGCCCATCAGCATAACAAGGCTCCCACTTCTCCATGGCCTGTCCTGCTTTCTGGATTTTACACTTTTTTCAGATGGCCTTTTGACCAGGGGGAAGTGAGACTTCATTGTAGTGCAGATTTCCTTTACAAGCTTGCTTGGTTGGCCAAAAAGGGCGTATGCGTTTTTTCCTGAATATATTCAGGAAAAAACGCATACGCCCTTTTGGCCAAGTGCATCATTGTGGACGTTCTGCTCTTTTCCTATGCTTTCAATGCAATTCCAGTCTACCTCCTGAAATCGGTTTCCTGCAATTCTGCCCCGCTTTCAAGTCCTCTTGGCAGCCTTAGTTCAGTATATTTTTGGACGATAGCTGTCATTTATAACTCTGCAGGTTTGTGAATTACAGTGCCCCTGAGCTCCTTTCTTCCACTCGCTTTCTTGTGACCTGGCCGCAACACCCCAGGATGGCTTCAGGCCTTAATCTGGTTCTGGCACAGCACGCTGAGCCTTTGGTTAGTTCCTCTTCCTGGTGGGAAATGAGAGTTAAATTTGCCCGTCCAGACACCTCCACCTAGTCTCTCATTGGTTCTCGCTATTCCTGTTCATCTTCCGCAGAAATTGCAAACTGGGCCAAACAGGAGGTTAAAGGGACTGACTCTCCAAGTCGGGAGAGTGTTAGTAAAGCGTCTGGAATGTTGCACCCGAGTACCAGGGTATGAAAACTGAGACATATTTGAACACGTCTCCCTTTCACACGGTTGATCATACTCTAGGTTCCACATGCATGTTTTAGCTGAAGGAAGAATACCTTAAACCTGGAGAGTTGAGACCTGTGTAATGGGTACCATGCAATATGACTGCAAAGGGTCTTCATTTGCTCACCGAACCTCTCCAATCCTATCACTGCTGCGTTTATGCCCCTGTACACACGCTTGATTCTCTTTCGGAGACATAGCAATCCATAGGTTTTAAGATACTTACTAGTCAGGTACATTCTTAGTTGTTTAATATGGGGTGTTGAGTCCATTTCGTTGAGTAAGGAGTAGCTCTTGTCTATTCCATATTTGGCTTAAATAACTTTATCTGTGCTCATTTCAATCTCTGGTTTTATGCAGCACCCCAACTCACCTTTACCCTTAAGCAAGCATAAGTTGGTTTTCTAAATTTGAGACCCTGTTCTGTTCTGGAATTCAGTTCCTGTGTAGCCAAGTTTACATTCCGTGTATTAGTGATATCTTATGATGTTTCTTTTTCTGTGTGACTTATTTCAGTTAGAATCATCGTACCTGAATCCACTCATTATGCTGCTTCGGGCCTGATGACATAGATTTCATTGCTGAGTGATATTGCTTTGTAAGTAAATACCACAATTTCTTTATCCATTTTTCAATTTCTGCGATGTTGAACTTGTACTGTAAACGAGGTTCTTGTAAACAGAGGCGTCCCAAACTTTGGGGTGGCTGTGTCTTTTTGATTTTAATTTCCCTAAGCTATAGGACCATAAGTGGAAGTGCCCTAGGCTCTGTTGCTTTGTTTTTTAGATGTTTCAGGAAACACCATACACTTCTCCCAAGTGTCTGTTGGCAATTTACATCCCGCCCATCAGCATAACAAGGCTCCCAGTTCTCCATGGCCTGTCCTGCCTTTCTGGATTTTACACTTTTTTCAGATGGCCCTTTTGACCGGGGGGAAGTGAGACTTCATTGTAGTGCACATTTCCTTTGCAAGCTTGCTTGGTTGGCCAAAAAGGGCGTATGCGTTTTTTCCTGAATATATTCAGGAAAAAACGCATACGCCCTTTTTGGCCAAGTGCATCATTGTGGACGTTCTGCCTCTTTTCCTATGCTTTCAATGCAATTCCAGTCTACCTCCTGAAATCGGTTTCCTGCAATTCTGCCCCGCTTTCAAGTCCTCTTGGCAGCCTTACTTCAGTATATTTTTGGACGATAGCTGTCATTTATAACTCTGTAGGTTTGTGAATTACAGTGTCCCTGAGCTCCTTTCTTCAACTCGCTTTCTTGTGACCTGGCCGCAACACCGCAGGATGGCTTCAAGCCCTAGTCTGGTTCCGGCACGGCTCGCTGAGCCTTTGGTTATTTCCTCTTCCTGGTGGGAAATGAGAGTTAAATTTGCCCGTCCAGACACCTCCAGCTAGTCTCTCATTGGTTCTCCCTATTCCTGTTCATCTTCCGCAGAAATTGCAAACTGGGCCAAACAGAAGGTTAAAGGGGCTGACTCTCCAAGTGGGGAGAGTGTTAGTAAAGCGTCTGGAATGTTGCACCCGAGTACCAGGGGAGGAAACCTGAGACATATTTGAACACGTCTCCCGTTCACTCGGTTGATCATACTCTGGGTTCCACATGCATGTTTTAGCTGAAGGAAGAATACCTTAAACCTGGAGAGTTGAGACCCGTGGAATGGGTACCATGCAACATGACTTCAAAGGGTCTTCATTTGCTCCCCGAACCTCTCCAATCCTATCACTGCTGTGTTTATGCCCCTGTACACACGCTTGATTCTCTTTTGGAGACATAGCAATCCATCGGTTTTAAGATACTTACTAGTCAGGTACATTCTTAGGCGTTTAATATGTGGTGTTGAGTCCATTTCGTTGAGCAAGGAGTAGCTCCTGTCTATTCCATATTTGGCTTAAGGAACTTTATCTGTGCTCATTTCAATCTCTGGTTTTATGCAACACCCCAACTCACCTTTCCCCTTAAGCAAGCATAAGTTGGTTTTCTAAATTTGAGACCCTGTTCTGTTTTGGAATTCAGTTCCTGTGTAGCCAAGTTTACATTCCGTGTATTAGTGATATCTTATGATGTTTATTTTTCTGTGTGACTTATTTCAGTTAGAATCATCATACCTGAATCAACTCATTGTGCTGCTAAGGGCCTGATGACATAGATTTCATTGCTGAGTGATATTGCTTTGTAAGTATATACCACAACTTCTTTATCCATTTTTCACTTTCTGCGATGTTGAACTTGTACTGTAAACGAGGTTCTTGTAAACAGAGGCGTCCCAAACTTTGGGGTGGCTGTGTCTTTTTGATTTTAATTTCCCTAAGCTATAGGACCATAAGTGGAAGTGCCCTAGGCTCTGTTGCTTTGTTTTTGAGATGTTTCAGGAAACACCATACACTTCTCCCGAGTGTCTGTTGGCAATTTCCATCCCGCCCATCAGCATAACAAGGCTCCCAGTTCTCCATGGCCTGTCCTGCCTTTCTGGATTTTACACTTTTTTCAGATGGCCCTTTTGACCGGGGGGAAGTGAGACTTCATTGTAGTGCAGATTTCCTTTGCAAGCTTGCTTGGTTGGCCAAAAAGGGCGTATGCGTTTTTTCCTGAATATATTCAGGAAAAAACGCATACGCCCTTTTTGGCCAAGTGCATCATTGTGGACGTTCTGCCTCTTTTCCTATGCTTTCAATGCAATTCCAGTCTACCTCCTGAAATCGGTTTCCTGCAATTCTGCCCCGCTTTCAAGTCCTCTTGGCAGCCTTACTTCAGTATATTTTTGGATGATAGCTGTCATTTATAACTCTGCAGGTTTGTGAATTACAGTGTCCCTGAGCTCCATTCTTCAACTCGCTTTCTTGTGACCTGGCCGCAACACCGCAGGATGGCTTCAGGCCCTAATCTGGTTCCGGCACGGCACGCTGAGCCTTTGGTTAATTCCTCTTCCTGGTGGGAAATGAGAGTTAAATTTGCCCGTCCAGACACCTCCAGCTAGTCTCTCATTGGTTCTCGCTATTTCTGTTCATCTTCCGCAGAAATTGCAAACTGGGCCAAGCAGGAGGTTAAAGGGACTGACTCTCCAAGTCGGGAGAGTGTTAGTAAAGTGTCTGGAATGTTGCACCCGAGTACCAGGGTACGAAAAATGAGACATATTTGTACACGTCTCCCGATCACATGGTTGATCATACTCTAGGTTCCACATGCATGTTTTAGCTGAAGGAAGAATACCTTAACCCTGGGTAGTTGAAACCTGTGGAATGGGTACCATGCAATATGACTTCAAAGGGTCTTCATTTGCTCACCGAACCTCTCCAATCCTATCACTGCTGCGTTTATGCTCCTGTACACATGCTTGATTCTCTTTTGGAGACATAGCAATCCATAGGTTTTAAGGTACTTACTAGTCAGGTGCATTCTTTGGCGTTTAATATGGGGTGTTGAGTCCATTTCGTTGAGCAAGGAGTAGCTCTTGTCTATTCCATATTTGGCTTAAGGAACTTTATCTGTGCTCATTTCAATCTCTGGTTTTATGCAGCACCCCAACTCACCTTTCCCCTTAAGCAAGCATAAGTTGGTTTTCTAAATTTGAGACCCTGTTCTGTTTTGGAATTCAGTTCCTGTGTAGCCAAGTTTACATTCCGTGTATTAGTGATATCTTATGATGTTTCTTTTTCTGTGTGACTTATTTCAGTTAGAATCATCGTACCTGAATCCACTCATTACGCTGCTACGGGCCTGATGGCATAGATTTCATTGCTGAGTGATACTGCATTGTACGTAAGTACCACAAGTTCTTTATCCATTTTTCACTTTCTGTGATATTGAACTTGTACTGTAAACGAGGTTCTTGTAAACAGAGGCGTCCCAAACTTTGGGGTGGCTGTGTCTTTTTGATTTTAATTTCCCTAAGCTATAGGACCATAAGTGGAAGTGCCCTAGGCTCTGTTGCTTTGTTTTTTAGATGTTTCAGGAAACACCATACACTTCTCCCGAGTGTCTGTTGGCAATTTCCATCCCGCCCATCAGCATAACAAGGCTCCCAGTTCTCCATGGCCTGTCCTGCCTTTCTGGATTTTACACTTTTTTCAGATGGCCCTTTTGACCGGGGGGAAGTGAGACTTCATTGTAGTGGAGATTTCCTTTGCAAGTTTGCTTGGTTGGCCAAAAAGGGCGTATGCGTTTTTTCCTGAATATATTCAGGAAAAAACGCATACGCCCTTTTTGGCCAAGTGCATCATTGTGGACGTTCTGCCTCTTTTCCTATGCTTTCAATGCAATTCCAGTCTACCTCCTGAAATCGGTTTCCTGCAATTCTGCCCCGCTTTCAAGTCCTCTTGGCAGCCTTACTTCAGTCTATTTTTGGACGATAGCTGTCATTTATAACTCTGCAGGTTTGTGAATTACAGTGCCCCTGAGCTCCTTTCTTCAACTCGCTTTCTTGTGAGCTGGCCGCAACACCGCAGGATGGCTTCAGGCCCTAATCTGGTTCCGGCACGGCACGCTGAGCCTTTGGTTAATTCCTCTTCCTGGTGGGAAATGAGAGTTAAATTTGCCCGTCCAGACACCTCCAGCTAGTCACTCAGTGGTTCTCGCTATTCCTGTTCATCTTCCGCAGAAATTGCAAACTGGGCCAAACAGGAGGTTAAAGGGACTGACTCTCCAAGTCGGGAGAGTGTTAGTAAAGCGTCTGGAATGTTGCACCCGAATACCAGGGTACGAAAAATGAGACATATTTGAACACGTCTCCCGATCACATGGTTGATCATACTCTAGGTTCCACATGCATGTTTTAGCTGAAGGAAGAATACCTTAAACCTGGGTAGTTGAAACCCGTGGAATGGGTACCATGCAATATGACTTCAAAGGGTCTTCATTTGCTCTCCGAACGTCTCCAATCCTATCACTGCTGCGTTTATGCCCCTGTACAAATGCTTGTTTCTCTTTCGGAGACATAGCAATCCATAGGTTTTAAGATACTTACTAGTCAGGTACATTCTTAGGCGTTTAATATGGGGTGTTGAGTCCATTTCGTTGAGCAAGGAGTAGCTCTTGTCTATTCCATATTTGGCTTAAGGAACTTTATCTGTGCTCATTTCAATCTCTGGTTTTATGCAGCACCCCAACTCACCTTTCCCCTTAAGCAAGCATAAGTTGGTTTTCTAAATTTGAGACCTTGTTCTGTTCTGGAATTCAGTTCCTGTGTAGCCAAGTTTACATTCCGTGTATTAGTGATATCTTATGATGTTTCTTTTGCTGTGTGACTTATTTCAGTTAGAATCATCATACCTGAATCCACTCATTATGCTGTTACGGGCCTGATGACATAGATTTCATTGCTGAGTGATACTGCATTGTACGTAAGTACCACAAGTTCTTTATCCATTTTTCACTTTCTGTGATATTGAACTGGTACGGTAAACCAGGTTCTTGTAAACAGAGGCGTCCCAAACTTTGGGGTGGCTGTGTCTTTTTGATTTTAATTTCCCTAAGCTATAGGACCATAAGTGGAAGTGCCCTAGGCTCTGTTGCTTTGTTTTTTAGATGTTTCAGGAAACACCATACACTTCTCCCGAGTGTCTGTTGGCAATTTACATTCCGCCCATCAGCATAACAAGGCTCCCACTTCTCCATGGCCTGTCCTGCCTTTCTGGATTTTACACTTTTTTCAGATGGCCCTTTTGACCAGGGGGAAGTGAGACTTCATTGTAGTGCAGATTTCCTTTACAAGCTTGCTTGGTTGGCCAAAAAGGGCGTATGCGTTTTTTCCTGAATATATTCAGGAAAAAACGCATACGCCCTTTTGGCCAAGTGCATCATTGTGGACGTTCTGCCTCTTTTCCTATGCTTTCAATGCAATTCCAGTCTACCTCCTGAAATCGGTTTCCTGCAATTCTGCCCCGCTTTCAAGTCCTCTTGGCAGCCTTAGTTCAGTATATTTTTGGACGATAGCTGTCATTTATAACTCTGCAGGTTTGTGAATTACAGTGCCCCTGAGCTCCTTTCTTCCACTCGCTTTCTTGTGACCTGGCCGCAACACCCCAGGATGGCTTCAGGCCTTAATCTGGTTCTGGCACAGCACGCTGAGCCTTTGGTTAGTTCCTCTTCCTGGTGGGAAATGAGAGTTAAATTTGCCCGTCCAGACACCTCCACCTAGTCTCTCATTGGTTCTCGCTATTCCTGTTCATCTTCCGCAGAAATTGCAAACTGGGCCAAACAGGAGGTTAAAGGGACTGACTCTCCAAGTCGGGAGAGTGTTAGTAAAGCGTCTGGAATGTTGCACCCGAGTACCAGGGTATGAAAACTGAGACATATTTGAACACGTCTCCCTTTCACACGGTTGATCATACTCTAGGTTCCACATGCATGTTTTAGCTGAAGGAAGAATACCTTAAACCTGGAGAGTTGAGACCTGTGTAATGGGTACCATGCAATATGACTGCAAAGGGTCTTCATTTGCTCACCGAACCTCTCCAATCCTATCACTGCTGCGTTTATGCCCCTGTACACACGCTTGATTCTCTTTCGGAGACATAGCAATCCATAGGTTTTAAGATACTTACTAGTCAGGTACATTCTTAGTTGTTTAATATGGGGTGTTGAGTCCATTTCGTTGAGTAAGGAGTAGCTCTTGTCTATTCCATATTTGGCTTAAATAACTTTATCTGTGCTCATTTCAATCTCTGGTTTTATGCAGCACCCCAACTCACCTTTACCCTTAAGCAAGCATAAGTTGGTTTTCTAAATTTGAGACCCTGTTCTGTTCTGGAATTCAGTTCCTGTGTAGCCAAGTTTACATTCCGTGTATTAGTGATATCTTATGATGTTTCTTTTTCTGTGTGACTTATTTCAGTTAGAATCATCGTACCTGAATCCACTCATTATGCTGCTTCGGGCCTGATGACATAGATTTCATTGCTGAGTGATATTGCTTTGTAAGTAAATACCACAATTTCTTTATCCATTTTTCAATTTCTGCGATGTTGAACTTGTACTGTAAACTAGGTTCTTGTAAACAGAGGCGTCCCAAACTTTGGGGTGGCTGTGTCTTTTTGATTTTAATTTCCCTAAGCTATAGGACCATAAGTGGAAGTGCCCTAGGCTCTGTTGCTTTGTTTTTTAGATGTTTCAGGAAACACCATACACTTCTCCCAAGTGTCTGTTGGCAATTTACATCCCGCCCATCAGCATAACAAGGCTCCCAGTTCTCCATGGCCTGTCCTGCCTTTCTGGATTTTACACTTTTTTCAGATGGCCCTTTTGACCGGGGGGAAGTGAGACTTCATTGTAGTGCACATTTCCTTTGCAAGCTTGCTTGGTTGGCCAAAAAGGGCGTATGCGTTTTTTCCTGAATATATTCAGGAAAAAACGCATACGCCCTTTTTGGCCAAGTGCATCATTGTGGACGTTCTGCCTCTTTTCCTATGCTTTCAATGCAATTCCAGTCTACCTCCTGAAATCGGTTTCCTGCAATTCTGCCCCGCTTTCAAGTCCTCTTGGCAGCCTTACTTCAGTATATTTTTGGACGATAGCTGTCATTTATAACTCTGTAGGTTTGTGAATTACAGTGTCCCTGAGCTCCTTTCTTCAACTCGCTTTCTTGTGAGCTGGCCGCAACACCGCAGGATGGCTTCAAGCCCTAGTCTGGTTCCGGCACGGCTCGCTGAGCCTTTGGTTATTTCCTCTTCCTGGTGGGAAATGAGAGTTAAATTTGCCCGTCCAGACACCTCCAGCTAGTCTCTCATTGGTTCTCCCTATTCCTGTTCATCTTCCGCAGAAATTGCAAACTGGGCCAAACAGAAGGTTAAAGGGGCTGACTCTCCAAGTGGGGAGAGTGTTAGTAAAGCGTCTGGAATGTTGCACCCGAGTACCAGGGGAGGAAACCTGAGACATATTTGAACACGTCTCCCGTTCACTCGGTTGATCATACTCTGGGTTCCACATGCATGTTTTAGCTGAAGGAAGAATACCTTAAACCTGGAGAGTTGAGACCCGTGGAATGGGTACCATGCAACATGACTTCAAAGGGTCTTCATTTGCTCCCCGAACCTCTCCAATCCTATCACTGCTGTGTTTATGCCCCTGTACACACGCTTGATTCTCTTTTGGAGACATAGCAATCCATCGGTTTTAAGATACTTACTAGTCAGGTACATTCTTAGGCGTTTAATATGTGGTGTTGAGTCCATTTCGTTGAGCAAGGAGTAGCTCCTGTCTATTCCATATTTGGCTTAAGGAACTTTATCTGTGCTCATTTCAATCTCTGGTTTTATGCAACACCCCAACTCACCTTTCCCCTTAAGCAAGCATAAGTTGGTTTTCTAAATTTGAGACCCTGTTCTGTTTTGGAATTCAGTTCCTGTGTAGCCAAGTTTACATTCCGTGTATTAGTGATATCTTATGATGTTTATTTTTCTGTGTGACTTATTTCAGTTAGAATCATCATACCTGAATCAACTCATTGTGCTGCTAAGGGCCTGATGACATAGATTTCATTGCTGAGTGATATTGCTTTGTAAGTATATACCACAACTTCTTTATCCATTTTTCACTTTCTGCGATGTTGAACTTGTACTGTAAACGAGGTTCTTGTAAACAGAGGCGTCCCAAACTTTGGGGTGGCTGTGTCTTTTTGATTTTAATTTCCCTAAGCTATAGGACCATAAGTGGAAGTGCCCTAGGCTCTGTTGCTTTGTTTTTGAGATGTTTCAGGAAACACCATACACTTCTCCCGAGTGTCTGTTGGCAATTTCCATCCCGCCCATCAGCATAACAAGGCTCCCAGTTCTCCATGGCCTGTCCTGCCTTTCTGGATTTTACACTTTTTTCAGATGGCCCTTTTGACCGGGGGGAAGTGAGACTTCATTGTAGTGCAGATTTCCTTTGCAAGCTTGCTTGGTTGGCCAAAAAGGGCGTATGCGTTTTTTCCTGAATATATTCAGGAAAAAACGCATACGCCCTTTTTGGCCAAGTGCATCATTGTGGACGTTCTGCCTCTTTTCCTATGCTTTCAATGCAATTCCAGTCTACCTCCTGAAATCGGTTTCCTGCAATTCTGCCCCGCTTTCAAGTCCTCTTGGCAGCCTTACTTCAGTATATTTTTGGATGATAGCTGTCATTTATAACTCTGCAGGTTTGTGAATTACAGTGTCCCTGAGCTCCATTCTTCAACTCGCTTTCTTGTGACCTGGCCGCAACACCGCAGGATGGCTTCAGGCCCTAATCTGGTTCCGGCACGGCACGCTGAGCCTTTGGTTAATTCCTCTTCCTGGTGGGAAATGAGAGTTAAATTTGCCCGTCCAGACACCTCCAGCTAGTCTCTCATTGGTTCTCGCTATTTCTGTTCATCTTCCGCAGAAATTGCAAACTGGGCCAAGCAGGAGGTTAAAGGGACTGACTCTCCAAGTCGGGAGAGTGTTAGTAAAGTGTCTGGAATGTTGCACCCGAGTACCAGGGTACGAAAAATGAGACATATTTGTACACGTCTCCCGATCACATGGTTGATCATACTCTAGGTTCCACATGCATGTTTTAGCTGAAGGAAGAATACCTTAACCCTGGGTAGTTGAAACCTGTGGAATGGGTACCATGCAATATGACTTCAAAGGGTCTTCATTTGCTCACCGAACCTCTCCAATCCTATCACTGCTGCGTTTATGCTCCTGTACACATGCTTGATTCTCTTTTGGAGACATAGCAATCCATAGGTTTTAAGGTACTTACTAGTCAGGTGCATTCTTTGGCGTTTAATATGGGGTGTTGAGTCCATTTCGTTGAGCAAGGAGTAGCTCTTGTCTATTCCATATTTGGCTTAAGGAACTTTATCTGTGCTCATTTCAATCTCTGGTTTTATGCAGCACCCCAACTCACCTTTCCCCTTAAGCAAGCATAAGTTGGTTTTCTAAATTTGAGACCCTGTTCTGTTTTGGAATTCAGTTCCTGTGTAGCCAAGTTTACATTCCGTGTATTAGTGATATCTTATGATGTTTCTTTTTCTGTGTGACTTATTTCAGTTAGAATCATCGTACCTGAATCCACTCATTACGCTGCTACGGGCCTGATGGCATAGATTTCATTGCTGAGTGATACTGCATTGTACGTAAGTACCACAAGTTCTTTATCCATTTTTCACTTTCTGTGATATTGAACTTGTACTGTAAACGAGGTTCTTGTAAACAGAGGCGTCCCAAACTTTGGGGTGGCTGTGTCTTTTTGATTTTAATTTCCCTAAGCTATAGGACCATAAGTGGAAGTGCCCTAGGCTCTGTTGCTTTGTTTTTTAGATGTTTCAGGAAACACCATACACTTCTCCCGAGTGTCTGTTGGCAATTTCCATCCCGCCCATCAGCATAACAAGGCTCCCAGTTCTCCATGGCCTGTCCTGCCTTTCTGGATTTTACACTTTTTTCAGATGGCCCTTTTGACCCGGGGGAAGTGAGACTTCATTGTAGTGCAGATTTCCTTTGCAAGCTTGCTTGGTGGGCCAAAAAGGGCGTATGCGTTTTTTCCTGAATATATTCAGGAGAAAACGCATACGCCCTTTTTGGCCAAGTGCATCATTGTGGACGTTCTGCCTCTTTTCCTATGCTTTCAATGCAATTCCAGTCTACCTCCTGAAATCGGTTTCCTGCAATTCTGCCCCGCTTTCAAGTCCTCTTGGCAGCCTTACTTCAGTCTATTGTTGGACGATAGCTGTCATTTATAACTCTGCAGGTTTGTGAATTACAGTGCCCCTGAGCTCCTTTCTTCAACTCGCTTTCTTGTGACCTGGCCGCAACACCGCAGGATGGCTTCAGGCCCTAATCTGGTTCCGGCACGGCACGCTGAGCCTTTGGTTAATTCCTCTTCCTGGTGGGAAATGAGAGTTAAATTTGCCCGTCCAGACACCTCCAGCTAGTCTCTCATTGGTTCTCGCTATTCGTGTTCATCTTCCGCAGAAATTGCAAACTGGGCCAAACAGGAGGTTAAAGGGACTGACTCTCCATGTCGGGAGAGTGTTAGTAAAGCGTCTGGAATGTTGCACCCGAGTACCAGGGTATGAAAACTGAGACATATTTGAACACGTCTCCCGATCACATGGTTGATCATACTCTAGGTTCCACACGCATGTTTTAGCTGAAGGAAGAATACCTTAAAGCTGGGTAGTTGAAACCCGTGGAATGGGTACCATGCAATATGACTTCAAAGGGTCTTCATTTGCTCACCGAACCTCTCCAATCCTATCACTGCTGCGTTTATACCCCTGTACACACGCTTGATTCTCTTTTGGAGACATAGCAATCCATAGGTTTTAAGATACTTACTAGTCAGGTACATTCTTAGGCGTTTAATATGGGGTGTTGAGTCCATTTCGTTGAGCAAGGAGTAGCTCTTGTCTATTCCATATTTGGCTTAAGGAACTTTATCTGTGCTCATTTCAATCTCTGGTTTTATGCAGCACACCAACTCACCTTTCCCCTTAAGCAAGCATAAGTTGGTTTTCTAAATTTGAGACCCTGTTCTGTTTTGGAATTCAGTTCCTGTGTAGCCAAGTTTACATTCCGTGTATTAGTGATATCTTATGATGTTTCTTTTGCTGTGTGACTTATTTCAGTTAGAATCATCATACCTGAATCCACTCATTATGCTGCTACGGGCCTGATGACATAGATTTCATTGCTGAGTGATACTGCATTGTACGTAAGTACCACAAGTTCTTTATCCATTTTTCACCTTCTGTGATATTGAACTTGTACGGTAAACGAGGTTCTTGTAAACATAGGTGTCCCAAACTTTGGGGTGGCTGTGTCTTTTTGATTTTAATTTCCCTAAGCTATAGGACCATAAGTGGAAGTGCCCTAGGCTCTGTTGCTTTGTTTTTTAGATGTTTCAGGAAACACCATACACTTGTCCCGAGTGTCTGTTGGCAATTTACATCCCGCCCATCAGCATAACAAGGCTCCCAGTTCTCCATGGCCTGTCCTGCCTTTCTGGATTTTACACTTTTTTCAGATGGCCCTTTTGACCCGGGGGAAGTGAGACTTCATTGTAGTGCAGATTTCCTTTGCAAGCTTGCTTGGTTGGCCAAAAAGGGCGTATGCGTTTTTTCCTGAATATATTCAGGAAAAAACGCATACGCCCTTTTTGGCCAAGTGCATCATTGTGGACGTTCTGCCTCTTTTCCTATGCTTTCAATGCAATTCCAGTGTACCTCCTGAAATCGGTTTCCTGCAATTCTGCCCCGCTTTCAAGTCCTCTTGGCAGCCTTACTTCAGTCTATTTTTGGACAATAGCTGTCATTTATAACTCTGCAGGTTTGTGAATTACAGTGCCCCTGAGCTCCTTTCTTCAACTCGCTTTCTTGTGAGCTGGCCGCAACACCGCAGGATGGCTTCAGGCCCTAATCTGGTTCCGGCACGGCACGCTGAGCCTTTGGTTAATTCCTCTTCCTGGTGGGAAATGAGAGTTAAATTTGCCCGTCCAGACACCTCCAGCTAGTCTGTCATTGGTTCTCGCTATTCGTGTTCATCTTCCGCAGAAATTGCAAACTGGGCCAAACAGGAGGTTAAAGGGACTGACTCTCCAAGTCGGGAGAGTGTTAGTAAAGCGTCTGGAATGTTGCACCCGAGTACCAGGGTATGAAAAGTGAGACATATTTGAACACGTCTCCCGATCACATGGTTGATCATACTCTAGGTTCCACATGCATGTTTTAGCTGAAGGAAGAATACCTTAAACCTGGGTAGTTGAAACCCGTGGAATGGGTACCATGCAATATGACTTCAAAGGGTCTTCATTTGCTCACCGAACCTCTCCAATCCTATCACTGCTGCGTTTATGCCCCTGTACACATGCTTGATTCTCTTTCGGAGACATAGCAATCCATAGGTTTTAAGATACTTACTAGTCAGGTACATTCTTAGACGTTTAATATGCGGTGTTGAGTCCATTTCGTTTAGCAAGGAGTAGCTCTTGTCTATTCCATATTTGGCTTAAGGAACTTTATCTGTGCTCATTTCAATCTCTGGTTTTATGCAGCACCCCAACTCACCTTTCCCCTTAAGCAAGCATAAGTTGGTTTTCTAAATTTGAGACCCTGTTCTGTTCTGTAATTCAGTTCCTGTGTAGCCAAGTTTACATTCCGTGTATTAGTGATATCTTATGATGTTTCTTTTGCTGTGTGACTTATTTCAGTTAGAATCATCATACCTGAATCCACTCATTATGCTGCTACGGGCCTGATGACATAGATTTCATTGCTGAGTGATACTGCATTGTACGTAAGTACCACAAGTTCTTTATCCATTTTTCACCTTCTGTGATATTGAACTTGTTCGGTAAACGAGGTTCTTGTAAACATAGGCGTCCCAAACTTTGGGGTGGCTGTGTCTTTTTGATTTTAATTTCCCTAAGCTATAGGACCATAAGTGGAAGTGCCCTAGGCTCTGTTGCTTTGTTTTTTAGATGTTTCAGGAAACACCATACACTTCTCCCGAGTGTCTGTTGGCAATTTACATCCCGCCCATCAGCATAACAAGGCTCCCAGTTCTCCATGGCCTGTCCTGCCTTTCTGGATTTTACATTTTTTCAGATGGCCCTTTTGACCCGGGGGAAGTGAGACTTCATTGTAGTGCAGATTTCCTTTGCAAGCTTGCTTGGTTGGCCAAAAAGGGCGTATGCGTTTTTTCCTGAATATATTCAGGAAAAAACGCATACGCCCTTTTTGGCCAAGTGCATCATTGTGGACGTTCTGCCTCTTTTCCTATGCTTTCAATGCAATTCCAGTCTACCTCCTGAAATCGGTTTCCTGCAATTCTGCCCCGCTTTCAAGTCCTCTTGGCAGCCTTACTTCAGTCTATTTTTGGACGATAGCTGTCATTTATAACTCTGCAGGTTTGTGAATTACAGTGCCCCTGAGCTCCTTTCTTCAACTCGCTTTCTTGTGACCTGGCCGCAACACCGCAGGATGGCTTCAGGCCCTAATCTGGTTCCGGCACGGCACGCTGAGCCTTTGGTTAATTCCTCTTCCTGGTGGGAAATGAGAGTTAAATTTGCCCGTCCAGACACCTCCAGCTAGTCTCTCATTGGTTCTCGCTATTCGTGTTCATCTTCCGCAGAAATTGCAAACTGGGCCAAACAGGAGGTTAAAGGGACTGACTCTCCAAGTCGGGAGAGTGTTAGTAAAGCGTCTGGAATGTTGCACCCGAGTACCAGCGTATGAAAACTGAGACATATTTGAACACGTCTCCCGATCACATGGTTGATCATACTCTAGGTTCCACACGCATGTTTTAGCTGAAGGAAGAATACCTTAAACCTGGGTAGTTGAAACCCGTGGAATGGGTACCATGCAATATGACTTCAAAGGGTCTTCATTTGCTCACCGAACCTCTCCAATCCTATCACTGCTGCGTTTATGCCCCTGTACACATGCTTGATTCTCTTTCGGAGACATAGCAATCCATAGGTTTTAAGATACTTACTAGTCAGGTACATTCTTAGGCATTTAATATGCGGTGTTGAGTCCATTTCGTTGAGCAAGGAGTAGCTCTTGTCTATTCCATATTTGGCTTAAGGAACTTTATCTGTGCTCATTTCAATCTCTGGTTTTATGCAGCACCCCAACTCACCTTTACCCTTAAGCAAGCATAAGTTGGTTTTCTAAATTTGAGACCCTGTTCTGTTCTATAATTCAGTTCCTGTGTAGCCAAGTTTACATTCCGTGTATTACTGATATCTTATGATGTTTCTTTTTCTGTGTGACTTATTTCAGTTAGAATCATCATACCTGAATCCACTCATTGTGCTGCTAAGGGCCTGATGACATAGATTTCATTGCTGAGTGATATTGCTTTGTAAGTAAATACCACAACTTCTTTATCCATTTTTCACTTTCTGTGATTTTGAACTTGTACGGTAAACGAGGTTCTTGTAAACAGAGGCGTCCCAAACTTTGGGGTGGCTGTGTCTTTTTGATTTTAATTTCCCTAAGCTATAGGACCATAAGTGGAAGTGCCCTAGGCTCTGTTGCTTTGTTTTTTAGATGTTTCAGGAAACACCATACACTTCTCCCGAGTGTCTGTTGGCAATTTCCATCCCGCCCATCAGCATAACAAGGCTCCCAGTTCTCCATGGCCTGTCCTGCCTTTCTGGATTTTACAGTTATTTCAGATGGCCCTTTTGACCGGGGGGATGTGAGACTTCATTGTAGTGCAGATTTCCTTTGCAAGCTTGCTTGGTTGGCCAAAAAGGGCGTATGCGTTTTTTCCTGAATATATTCAGGAAAAAACGCATACGCCCTTTTTGGCCAAGTTCATCATTGTGGACGTTCTGCCTCTTTTCCTATGCTTTCAATGCAATTCCAGTCTACCTCCTGAAATCGGTTTCCTGCAATTCTGCCCCGCTTTCAAGTCCTCTTGGCAGCCTTACTTCAGTATATTTTTGGACGATAGTTTTCATTTATAACTCTGCAGGTTTGTGAATTACAGTGCCCCTGAGCTCCTTTCTTCAACTCGCTTTCTTTTGAGCTGGCCGCAACACCGCAGTATGGCTTCAGGCCCTAATCTGGTTCCGGCACGGCACGCTGAGCCTTTGGTTATTTCCTCTTCCTGGTGGGAAATGAGAGTTAAATTTGCCCGTCCAGACACCTCCAGCTAGTCTCTCATTGGTTCTCCCTATTCCTGTTCATCTTCCGCAGAAATTGCAAACTGGGCCAAGCAGGAGGTTAAAGGGACTGACTCTCCAAGTCGGGAGAGTGTTAGTAAAGTGTCTGGAATGTTGCACCCGAGTACCAGGGTACGAAAAATGAGACATATTTGAACACGTCTCCCGATCACATGGTTGATCATACTCTAGGTTCCACATGCATGTTTTAGCTGAAGGAAGAATACCTTAACCCTGGGTAGTTGAAACCTGTGGAATGGGTACCATGCAATATGACTTCAAAGGGTCTTCATTTGCTCACCGAACCTCTCCAGTCCTATCACTGCTGCGTTTATGCCCCTGTACACATGCTTGATTCTCTTTTGGAGACATAGCAATCCATAGGTTTTAAGATACTTACTAGCCAGGTGCATTCTTTGGCGTTTAATATGGGGTGTTGAGTCCATTTCGTTGAGCAAGGAGTAGCTCTTGTCTATTCCATATTTGGCTTAAGGAACTTTATCTGTGCTCATTTCAATCTCTGGTTTTATGCAGCACCCCAACTCACCTTTCCCCTTAAGCAAGCATAAGTTGGTTTTCTAAATTTGAGACCCTGTTCTGTTTTGGAATTCAGTTCCTGTGTTGCCAAGTTTACATTCCGTGTATTACTGATATCTTATGATGTTTCTTTTTCTGTGTGACTTATTTCATTTAGAATCATCGTACCTGAATCCACTCATTATGCTGCTACGGGACTGATGACATAGATTTCATTGCTGAGTGATACTGCATTGTACGTAAGTACCACAAGTTCTTTATCCATTTTTCACTTTCTGTGATATTGAACTTGTACTGTAAACGAGGTTCTTGTAAACAGAGGCGTCCCAAACTTTGGGGTGGCTGTGTGTTTTTGATTTTAATTTCCCTAAGCTATAGGACCATAAGTGGAAGTGCACTAGGCTCTGTTGCTTTGTTTTTTAGATGTTTCAGGAAACACCATACACTTGTCCCGAGTGTCTGTTGGCAATTTCCATCCCGCCCATCAGCATAACAAGGCTCCCAGTTCTCCATGGCCTGTCCTGCCTTTCTGGATTTTACACTTTTTTCAGATGGCCCTTTTGACCGGGGGGAAGTGAGACTTCATTGTAGTGCAGATTTCCTTTGCAAGCTTGCTTGGTTGGCCAAAAAGGGCGTATGCGTTTTTTCCTGAATATATTCAGGAAAAAACGCATACGCCCTTTTTGGCCAAGTGCATCATTGTGGACGTTCTGCCTCTTTTCCTATGCTTTCAGTGCAATTCCAGTCTACCTCCTGAAATCGGTTTCCTGCAATTCTGCCCCGCTTTCAAGTCCTCTTGGCAGCCTTACTTCAGTTTATTTTTGGACGATAGCTGTCATTTATAACTCTGCAGGTTTGTGAATTACAGTGCCCCTGAGCTCCTTTCTTCAACTCGCTTTCTTGTGACCTGGCCGCAACACTGCAGGATGGCTTCAGGCCCTAATCTGGTTCCGGCATGGCACGCTGAGCCTTTGGTTAATTCCTCTTCCTGGTGGGAAATGAGAGTTAAATTTGCCCGTCCAGACACCTCCAGCTAGTCTCTCATTGGTTCTCGCTATTCGTGTTCATCTTCCGCAGAAATTGCAAACTGGGCCAAACAGGAGGTTATAGGGACTGACTCTCCATGTCGGGAGAGTGTTAGTAAAGCGTCTGGAATGTTGCACCCGAGTACCAGGGTATGAAAACTGAGACATATTTGAACACGTCTCCCGATCACATGGTTGATCATACTCTAGGTTCCACACGCATGTTTTAGCTGAAGGAAGAATACCTTAAAGCTGGGTAGTTGAAACCCGTGGAATGGGTACCATGCAATATGACTTCAAAGGGTCTTCATTTGCTCACCGAACCTCTCCAATCCTATCACTGCTGCGTTTATACCCCTGTACACACGCTTGATTCTCTTTTGGAGACATAGTAATCCATAGGTTTTAAGATACTTACTAGTCAGGTACATTCTTAGGCGTTTAATATGGGGTGTTGAGTCCATTTCGTTGAGCAAGGAGTAGCTCTTGTCTATTCCATATTTGGCTTAAGGAACTTTATCTGTGCTCATTTCAATCTCTGGTTTTATGCAGCACACCAACTCACCTTTCCCCTTAAGCAAGCATAAGTTGGTTTTCTAAATTTGAGACCCTGTTCTGTTTTGGAATTCAGTTCCTGTGTAGCCAAGTTTACATTCCGTGTATTAGTGATATCTTATGATGTTTCTTTTGCTGTGTGACTTATTTCAGTTAGAATCATCATACCTGAATCCACTCATTATGCTGCTACGGGCCTGATGACATAGATTTCATTGCTGAGTGATACTGCATTGTACGTAAGTACCACAAGTTCTTTATCCATTTTTCACCTTCTGTGATATTGAACTTGTACGGTAAACGAGGTTCTTGTAAACATAGGCGTCCCAAACTTTGGGGTGGCTGTGTCTTTTTGATTTTAATTTCCCTAAGCTATAGGACCATAAGTGGAAGTGCCCTAGGCTCTGTTGCTTTGTTTTTTAGATGTTTCAGGAAACACCATACACTTGTCCCGAGTGTCTGTTGGCAATTTACATCCCGCCCATCAGCATAACAAGGCTCCCAGTTCTTCATGGCCTGTCCTGCGTTTCTGGAGTTTACACTTTTTTCAGATGGCCCTTTTGACCCGGGGGAAGTGAGACTTCATTGTAGTGCAGATTTCCTTTGCAAGCTTGCTTGGTTGGCCAAAAAGGGCTTATGCGTTTTTTCCTGAATATATTCAGGAAAAAACGCATACGCCCTTTTTGGCCAAGTGCATCATTGTGGACGTTCTGCCTCTTTTCCTATGCTTTCAATGCAATTCCAGTCTACCTCCTGAAATCGGTTTCCTGCAATTCTGCCCCGCTTTCAAGTCCTCTTGGCAGCCTTACTTCAGTATATTTTTGGACGATAGCTGTCATTTATAACTCTGCAGGTTTGTGAATTACAGTGCCCCTGAGCTCCTTTCTTCAACTCGCTTTCTTGTGAGCTGGCCGCAACACCGCAGGATGGCTTCAGGCCCTAATCTGGTTCCGGCACGGCACGCTGAGCCTTTGGTTAATTCCTCTTCCTGGTGGGAAATGAGAGTTAAATTTGCCCGTCCAGACACCTCCAGCTAGTCTGTCATTGGTTCTCGCTATTCGTGTTCATCTTCCGCAGAAATTGCAAACTGGGCCAAACAGGAGGTTAAAGGGACTGACTCTCCAAGTCGGGAGAGTGTTAGTAAAGCGTCTGGAATGTTGCACCCGAGTACCAGGGTATGAAAAGTGAGACATATTTGAACACGTCTCCCGATCACATGGTTGATCATACTCTAGGTTCCACATGCATGTTTTAGCTGAAGGAAGAATACCTTAAACCTGGGTAGTTGAAACCCGTGGAATGGGTACCATGCAATATGACTTCAAAGGGTCTTCATTTGCTCACCGAACCTCTCCAATCCTATCACTGCTGCGTTTATGCCCCTGTACACATGCTTGATTCTCTTTCGGAGACATAGCAATCCATAGGTTTTAAGATACTTACTAGTCAGGTACATTCTTAGGCGTTTAATATGCGGTGTTGAGTCCATTTCGTTGAGCAAGGAGTAGCTCTTGTCTATTCCATATTTGGCTTAAGGAACTTTATCTGTGCTCATTTCAATCTCTGGTTTTATGCAGCACCCCAACTCACCTTTCCCCTTAAGCAAGCATAAGTTGGTTTCCTAAATTTGAGACCCTGTTCTGTTCTGGAATTCAGTTCCTGTGTAGCCAAGTTTGCATTCCGTGTATTAGTGATATCTTATGATGTTTCTTTTTCTGTGTGACTTATTTCAGTTAGAATCATCGTACCTGAATCCACTCATTATGCTGCTTCGGGCCTGATGACATAGATTTCATTGCTGAGTGATACTGCATTGTACGTAAGTACCACAAGTTCTTTATCCATTTTTCACTTTCTGCGATATTGAACTTGTACTGTAAACGAGGTTCTTGTAAACAGAGCCGTTCCAAACTTTGGGGTGGCTGTGTCTTTTTGATTTTAATTTCCCTAAGCTATTAGATTATAAGTGGAAGTGACCTAGGCTCTGTTGCTTTGTTTTGTAGATGTTTCAGGAACCTCCATACACTTCTCCCCAGTGTCTGTTGGCAATTTACATCCCGCTCATCAGCATAACAAGGCTCCCAGTTCTCCATGGCCTGTCCTGCCTTTCTGGATTTTACACTTTTTTCAGATGGCCCTTTTGACCGGGGGGAAGTGAGACTTCATTGTAGTGGAGATTTCCTTTGCAAGTTTGCTTGCTTGGCCAAAAAGGGCGTATGCGTTTTTTGCTGAATATATTCAGGAAAAAACGCATACGCCCTTTTTGGCCAAGTGCATCATTGTGGACGTTCTGCCTCTTTTCCTATGCTTTCAATGCAATTCCAGTCTACCTCCTGAAATCGGTTTCCTGCAATTCTGCCCCGCTTTCAAGTCCTCTTGGCAGCCTTACTTCAGTCTATTTTTGGACGATAGCTGTCATTTATAACTCTGCAGGTTTGTGAATTACAGTGCCCCTGAGCTCCTTTCTTCAACTCGCTTTCTTGTGAGCTGGCCGCAACACCGCAGGATGGCTTCAGGCCCTAATCTGGTTCCGGCACGGCACGCTGAGCCTTTGGTTAATTCCTCTTCCTGGTGGGAAATGAGAGTTAAATTTGCCCGTCCAGACACCTCCAGCTAGTCACTCAGTGGTTCTCGCTATTCCTGTTCATCTTCCGCAGAAATTGCAAACTGGGCCAAACAGGAGGTTAAAGGGACTGACTCTCCAAGTCGGGAGAGTGTTAGTAAAGCGTCTGGAATGTTGCACCCGAATACCAGGGTACGAAAAATGAGACATATTTGAACACGTCTCCCGATCACATGGTTGATCATACTCTAGGTTCCACATGCATGTTTTAGCTGAAGGAAGAATACCTTAAACCTGGGTAGTTGAAACCCGTGGAATGGGTACCATGCAATATGACTTCAAAGGGTCTTCATTTGCTCACCGAACGTCTCCAATCCTATCACTGCTGCGTTTATGCCCCTGTACAAATGCTTGTTTCTCTTTCGGAGACATAGCAATCCATAGGTTTTAAGATACTTACTAGTCAGGTACATTCTTAGGCGTTTAATATGGGGTGTTGAGTCCATTTCGTTGAGCAAGGAGTAGCTCTTGTCTATTCCATATTTGGCTTAAGGAACTTTATCTGTGCTCATTTCAATCTCTGGTTTTATGCAGCACCCCAACTCACCTTTCCCCTTAAGCAAGCATAAGTTGGTTTTCTAAATTTGAGACCTTGTTCTGTTCTGGAATTCAGTTCCTGTGTAGCCAAGTTTACATTCCGTGTATTAGTGATATCTTATGATGTTTGTTTTTCTGTGTGACTTATTTCAGTTAGAATCATCATACCTGAATCCACTCATTATGCTGTTACGGGCCTGATGACATAGATTTCATTGCTGAGTGATACTGCATTGTACGTAAGTACCACAAGTTCTTTATCCATTTTTCACTTTCTGTGATATTGAACTGGTACGGTAAACCAGGTTCTTGTAAACAGAGGCGTCCCAAACTTTGGGGTGGCTGTGTCTTTTTGATTTTAATTTCCCTAAGCTATAGGACCATAAGTGGAAGTGCCCTAGGCTCTGTTGCTTTGTTTTTTAGATGTTTCAGGAAACACCATACACTTCTCCCGAGTGTCTGTTGGCAATTTACATCCCGCCCATCAGCATAACAAGGCTCCCACTTCTCCATGGCCTGTCCTGCCTTTCTGGATTTTACACTTTTTTCAGATGGCCCTTTTGACCAGGGGGAAGTGAGACTTCATTGTAGTGCAGATTTCCTTTACAAGCTTGCTTGGTTGGCCAAAAAGGGCGTATGCGTTTTTTCCTGAATATATTCAGGAAAAAACGCATACGCCCTTTTGGCCAAGTGCATCATTGTGGACGTTCTGCCTCTTTTCCTATGCTTTCAATGCAATTCCAGTCTACCTCCTGAAATCGGTTTCCTGCAATTCTGCCCCGCTTTCAAGTCCTCTTGGCAGCCTTAGTTCAGTATATTGTTGGACGATAGCTGTCATTTATAACTCTGCAGGTTTGTGAATTACAGTGCCCCTGAGCTCCTTTCTTCCACTCGCTTTCTTGTGACCTGGCCGCAACACCCCAGGATGGCTTCAGGCCTTAATCTGGTTCTGGCACAGCACGCTGAGCCTTTGGTTAGTTCCTCTTCCTGGTGGGAAATGAGAGTTAAATTTGCCCGTCCAGACACCTCCACCTAGTCTCTCATTGGTTCTCGCTATTCCTGTTCATCTTCCGCAGAAATTGCAAACTGGGCCAAACAGGAGGTTAAAGGGACTGACTCTCCAAGTCGGGAGAGTGTTAGTAAAGCGTCTGGAATGTTGCACCCGAGTACCAGGGTATGAAAACTGAGACATATTTGAACACGTCTCCCTTTCACACGGTTGATCATACTCTAGTTTCCACATGCATGTTTTAGCTGAAGGAAGAATACCTTAAACCTGGAGAGTTGAGACCTGTGTAATGGGTACCATGCAATATGACTGCAAAGGGTCTTCATTTGCTCACCGAACCTCTCCAATCCTATCACTGCTGCGTTTATGCCCCTGTACACACGCTTGATTCTCTTTCGGAGACATAGCAATCCATAGGTTTTAAGATACTTACTAGTCAGGTACATTCTTAGTTGTTTAATATGGGGTGTTGAGTCCATTTCGTTGAGTAAGGAGTAGCTCTTGTCTATTCCATATTTGGCTTAAATAACTTTATCTGTGCTCATTTCAATCTCTGGTTTTATGCAGCACCCCAACTCACCTTTACCCTTAAGCAAGCATAAGTTGGTTTTCTAAATTTGAGACCCTGTTCTGTTCTGGAATTCAGTTCCTGTGTAGCCAAGTTTACATTCCGTGTATTAGTGATATCTTATGATGTTTCTTTTGCTGTGTGACTTATTTCAGTTAGAATCATCGTACCTGAATCCACTCATTATGCTGCTTCGGGCCTGATGACATAGATTTCATTGCTGAGTGATACTGCATTGTACGTAAGTACCACAAGTTCTTTATCCATTTTTCAATTTCTGCGATGTTGAACTTGTACTGTAAACGAGGTTCTTGTAAACAGAGGCGTCCCAAACTTTGGGGTGGCTGTGTCTTTTTGATTTTAATTTCCCTAAGCTATAGGACCATAAGTGGAAGTGCCCTATGCTCTGTTGCTTTGTTTTGTAGATGTTTCAGGAAACACCATACACTTCTCCCCAGTGCCTGTTGGCAATTTACATCCCGCCCATCAACATAACAAGGCTCCCAGTTCTCCATGGCCTGTCCTGTCTTTCTGGATTTTACAGGTTTTTCAGATGGCCCTTTTGACCGGGGGGAAGTGAGACTTCATTGTAGTGCACATTTCCTTTGCAAGCTTGCTTGGTTGGCCAAAAAGGGCGTATGCGTTTTTTCCTGAATATATTCAGGAAAAAACGCATACGCCCTTTTTGGCAAAGTGCATCATTGTGGACGTTCTGCCTCTTTTCCTATGCTTTCAATGCAATTCCAGTCTACCTCCTGAAATCGGTTTCCTGCAATTCTGCCCCGCTTTCAAGTCCTCTTGGCAACCTTACTTCAGTATATTTTTGGACGATAGCTGTCATTTATAACTCTGCAGGTTTGTGAATTACAGTGCCCCTGATCTCCTTTCTTCATCCCGCTTTCTTGTGACCTGACCGCAACATCGCAGGATGGCTTCAGGCCCTAATCTGGTTCCGGCACGGCACGCTGAGCCTTTGGTTATTTCCTCTTCCTGGTGGGAAATGAGAGTTAAATTTGCCCGTCCAGACACCTCCAGCTAGTCTCTCATTGGTTCTCGCTATTCCTGTTCATCTTCCGCAGAAATTGCAAACTGGGCCAAACAGGAGGTTAAAGGGACTGACTCTCCAAGTCGGGAGAGTGTTAGTAAAGCGTCTGGAATGTTGCACCCGAGTACCAGGGGAGGAAAACTGAGACATATTTGAACACGTCTCCCGTTCACACGGTTGATCATACTCTGGGTTCCACATGCATGTTTTAGCTGAAGGAAGAATACCTTAAACCTGGAGAGTTGAGACCCGTGGAATGGGTACCATGCAATATGACTTCAAAGGGTCTTCATTTGCTCACCGAACCTCTCCAATCCTATCACTGCTGCGTTTATGCCCCTGTACACACGCTTGATTCTCTTTCGGAGACATAGCAATCCATAGGTTTTAAGATACTTACTAGTCAGGTACATTCTTAGGCGTTTAATATGGGGTGTTGAGTCCATTTCGTTGAGCAAGGAGTAGCTCTTTTCTATTCCATATTTGGCTTAAGGAACTTTATCTGTGCTCATTTCAATCTCTGGTTTTATGCAACACCCCAACTCACCTTTCCCCTTAAGCAAGCATAAGTTGGTTTTCTAAATTTGAGACCCTGTTCTGTTTTGGAATTCAGTTCCTGTGTAGCCAAGTTTACATTCCGTGTATTAGTGATATCTTATGATGTTTCTTTTTCTGTGTGACTTATTTCAGTTAGAATCATCGTACCTGAATCCACTCATTATGCTGCTATGGGCCTGATGACATAGATTTCATTGCTGAGTGATACTGCATTGTACGTAAGTACCACAAGTTCTTTATCCATTTTTCACTTTCTGTGATATTGAACTTGTACGGTAAATGAGGTTCTTGTAAACAGAGGCATCCCAAACTTTGGGGTGGCTGTGTCTTTTTGATTTTAATTTCCCTAAGCTATAGGACCATAAGTGGAAGTGCCCTAGGCTCTGTTGCTTTGTTTTTTAGATGTTTCAGGAAACACCATACACTTCTCCCGAGTGTCTGTTGGCAATTTACATCCCGCCCATCAGCATAACAAGGCTCCCAGTTCTCCATGGCCTGTCCTGCCTTTCTGGATTTTACACTTTTTTCAGATGGCCCTTTTGACCGGGGGGAAAGTGAGACTTCATTTTAGTGCAGATTTCCTTTGCAAGCTTGCTTGGTTGGCCAAAAAGGGCGTATGCGTTTTTTCCTGAATATATTCAGGAAAAAACGCATACGCCCTTTTTGGCCAAGTGCATCATTGTGGACGTTCTGCCTCTTTTCCTATGCTTTCAATGCAATTCCAGTCTACCTCCTGAAATCGGTTTCCTGCAATTCTGCCCCGCTTTCAAGTCCTCTTGGCAGCCTTACTTCAGTATATTTTTGGACGATACCTGTCATTTATAACTCTGCAGGTTTGTGAATTACAGTGCCCCTGAGCTCCTTTCTTCAACTCGCTTTCTTGTGAGCTGGCCGCAACACCGCAGGATGTCTTCAGGCCCTAATCTGGTTCCGGCACGGCACGCTGAGCCTTTGGTTAATTCCTCTTCCTGGTGGGAAATGAGAGTTAAATTTGCCCGTCCAGACACCTCCAGCTAGTCTCTCATTGGTTCTCGCTATTCCTGTTCATCTTCCGCAGAAATTGCAAACTGGGCCAAACAGGAGGTTAAAGGGACTGACTCTCCAAGTCGGGAGAGTGTTAGTAAAGCGTCTGGAATGTTGCACCCGAGTACCAGGGGAGGAAAACTGAGACATATTTGAACACGTCTCCCGTTCACACGGTTGATCATACTCTGGGTTCCACATGCATGTTTTAGCTGAAGGAAGAATACCTTAAACCTGGAGAGTTGAGACCCGTGGAATGGATACCATGCAATATGACTTCAAAGGGTCTTCATTTGCTCACCGAACCTCTCCAATCCTATCACTGCTGCGTTTATGCCCCTGTACACACGCTTGATTCTCTTTCGGAGACATAGCAATCCATAGGTTTTAAGATACTTACTAGTCAGGTACATTCTTAGGCGTTTAATATGGGGTGTTGAGTCCATTTCGTTGAGCAAGGAGTAGCTCTTTTCTATTCCATATTTGGCTTAAGGAACTTTATCTGTGCTCATTTCAATCTCTGGTTTTATGCAACACCCCAACTCACCTTTCCCCTTAAGCAAGCATAAGTTGGTTTTCTAAATTTGAGACCCTGTTCTGTTTTGGAATTCAGTTCCTGTGTAGCCAAGTTTACATTCCGTGTATTAGTGATATCTTATGATGTTTCTTTTTCTGTGTGACTTATTTCAGTTAGAATCATCGTACCTGAATCCACTCATTATGCTGCTATGGGCCTGATGACATAGATTTCATTGCTGAGTGATACTGCATTGTACGTAAGTACCACAAGTTCTTTATCCATTTTTCACTTTCTGTGATATTGAACTTGTACGGTAAACGAGGTTGTTGTAAACAGAGGCGTCCCAAACTTTGGGGTGGCTGTGTCTTTTTGATTTTAATTTCCCTAAGCTATAGGACCATAAGTGGAAGTGCCCTAGGCTCTGTTGCTTTGTTTTTTAGATGTTTCAGGAAACACCATACACTTCTCCCGAGTGTCTGTTGGCAATTTACATCCCGCCCATCAGCATAACAAGGCTCCCAGTTCTCCATGGCCTGTCCTGCCTTTCTGGATTTTACACTTTTTTCAGATGGCCCTTTTGACCGGGGGGAAAGTGAGACTTCATTGTAGTGCAGATTTCCTTTGCAAGCTTGCTTGGTTGGCCAAAGAGGGCGTATGCGTTTTTTCCTGAATATATTCAGGAAAAAACGCATACGCCCTTTTTGGCCAAGTGCATCATTGTGGACGTTCTGCCTCTTTTCCTATGCTTTCAATGCAATTCCAGTCTACCTCCTGAAATCGGTTTCCTGCAATTCTGCCCCGCTTTCAAGTCCTATTGGCAACCTTACTTCAGTATATTTTTGGACGATAGCTGTCATTTATAACTCTGCAGGTTTGTGAATTACAGTGCCCCTGAGCTCCTTTCTTCAACTCGCTTTCTTGTGACCTGACCGCAACATCGCAGGATGGCTTCAGGCCCTAATCTGGTTCCGGCACGGCACGCTGAGCCTTTGGTTATTTCCTCTTCCTGGTGGGAAATGAGAGTTAAATTTGCCCGTCCAGACACCTCCAGCTAGTCTCTCATTGGTTCTCGCTATTCCTGTTCATCTTCCGCAGAAATTGCAAACTGGGCCAAACAGGAGGTTAAAGGGACTGACTCTCCAAGTCGGGAGAGTGTTAGTAAAGCGTCTGGAATGTTGCACCCGAGTACCAGGGGAGGAAAACTGAGACATATTTGAACACGTCTCCCGTTCACACGGTTGATCATACTCTGGGTTCCACATGCATGTTTTAGCTGAAGGAAGAATACCTTAAACCTGGAGAGTTGAGACCCGTGGAATGGATACCATGCAATATGACTTCAAAGGGTCTTCATTTGCTCACCGAACCTCTCCAATCCTATCACTGCTGCGTTTATGCCCCTGTACACACGCTTGATTCTCTTTCGGAGACATAGCAATCCATAGGTTTTAAGATACTTACTAGTCAGGTACATTCTTAGGCGTTTAATATGGGGTGTTGAGTCCATTTCGTTGAGCAAGGAGTAGCTCTTGTCTATTCCATATTTGGCTTAAGGAACTTTATCTGTGCTCATTTCAATCTCTGGTTTTATGCAACACCCCAACTCACCTTTCCCCTTAAGCAAGCATAAGTTGGTTTTCTAAATTTGAGACCCTGTTCTGTTTTGGAATTCAGTTCCTGTGTAGCCAAGTTTACATTCCGTGTATTAGTGATATCTTATGATGTTTCTTTTTCTGTGTGACTTATTTCAGTTAGAATCATCGTACCTGAATCCACTCATTATGCTGCTATGGGCCTGATGACATAGATTTCATTGCTGAGTGATACTGCATTGTACGTAAGTACCACAAGTTCTTTATCCATTTTTCACTTTCTGTGATATTGAACTTGTACGGTAAATGAGGTTCTTGTAAACAGAGGCGTCCCAAACTTTGGGGTGGCTGTGTCTTTTTGATTTTAATTTCCCTAAGCTATAGGACCATAAGTGGAAGTGCCCTAGGCTCTGTTGCTTTGTTTTTTAGATGTTTCAGGAAACACCATACACTTCTCCCGAGTGTCTGTTGGCAATTTACATCCCGCCCATCAGCATAACAAGGCTCCCAGTTCTCCATGGCCTGTCCTGCCTTTCTGGATTTTACACTTTTTTCAGATGGCCCTTTTGACCGGGGGGTAAGTGAGACTTCATTTTAGTGCAGATTTCCTTTGCAAGCTTGCTTGGTTGGCCAAAAAGGGCGTATGCGTTTTTTCCTGAATATATTCAGGAAAAAACGCATACGCCCTTTTTGGCCAAGTGCATCATTGTGGACGTTCTGCCTCTTTTCCTATGCTTTCAATGCAATTCCAGTCTACCTCCTGAAATCGGTTTCCTGCAATTCTGCCCCGCTTTCAAGTCCTCTTGGCAGCCTTACTTCAGTATATTTTTGGACGATACCTGTCATTTATAACTCTGCAGGTTTGTGAATTACAGTGCCCCTGAGCTCCTTTCTTCAACTCGCTTTCTTGTGACCTGGCCGCAACACCGCAGGATGGCTTCAGGCCCTACTCTGCTTCCGGCACGGCACGCTGAGCCTTTGGTTAATTCCTCTTCCTGGTGGGAAATGAGAGTTAAATTTGCCCGTCCAGACACCTCCAGCTAGTCTCTCATTGGTTCTCGCTATTCCTGTTCATCTTCCGCAGAAATTGCAAACTGGGCCAAACAGGAGGTTAAAGGGACTGACTCTCCAAGTGGGGAGAGTGTTAGTAAAGCGTCTGGAATGTTGCACCCGAGTACCAGGGGAGGAAAACTGAGACATATTTGAACACGTCTCCCGTTCACATGGTTGATCATACTCTGGGTTCCACATGTATGTTTCAGCTGAAGGAAGAATACCTTAAACCTGGAGAGTTGAGACCCGTGGAATGGGTACCATGCAATACGATTTCAAAGGGTCTTCATTTGCTCACCGAACCTCTCCAATCCTATCACTGCTGCGTTTATGCCCCTGTACACACGCTTGATTCTCTTTTGGAGACATAGCAATCCATAGGTTTTAAGATACTTACTAATGAGGTACATTCTTAGGCGTTTAATATGGGGTGTTGAGTCCATTTCGTTGAGCAAAGAGTAGCTCTTGTCTATTCCATATTTAGCTTAAGGAACTTTATCTGTGCTCATTTCAATCTCTGGTTTTATGGAGCACCCCAACTCAACTTTCCCCTTAAGCAAGCATAAGTTGGTTTTCTCAATTTGAGACCCTGTTCTGTTCTGTAATTCAGTTCTTGTGTAGCCAAGTTTACATTCCGTGTGTTAGTGATATATTATGGTGTTTCTTTCTCTGTGTGAATTATTTCAGTTAGAATCATCGTACCTGAATCCACTCATTATGCTGCTACGGGCCTGATGACATAGATTTCATTGCTGAGTGATACTGCATTGTACATAAGTACCACAAGTTCTTTATCCATTTTTCACTTTCTGTGATATTGAATTTGTACGGTAAACGAGGTTCTTGTAAACAGAGGCGTCCCAAACTTTGGGGTGGCTGTGTCTTTTTGATTTTAATTTCCCTAAGCTATAGGACCATAAGTGGAAGTGCCCTAGGCTCTGTTGCTTTGTTTTTTAGATGTTTCAGGAAACACCATACACTTCTCCCGAGTGTCTGTTGGCAATTTACATCCCGCCCATCAGCATAACAAGGCTCCCAGTTCTCCATGGCCTGTCCTGCCTTTCTGGATTTTACACTTTTTTCAGATGGCCCTTTTGACCGGGGGGAAAGTGAGACTTCATTTTAGTGCAGATTTCCTTTGCAAGCTTGCTTGGTTGGCCAAAAAGGGCGTATGCGTTTTTTCCTGAATATATTCAGGAAAAAACGCATACGCCCTTTTTGGCCAAGTGCATCATTGTGGACGTTCTGCCTCTTTTCCTATGCTTTCAATGCAATTCCAGTCTACCTCCTGAAATCGGTTTCCTGCAATTCTGCCCCGCTTTCAAGTCCTCTTGGCAGCCTTACTTCAGTATATTTTTGGACGATACCTGTCATTTATAACTCTGCAGGTTTGTGAATTACAGTGCCCCTGAGCTCCTTTCTTCAACTCGCTTTCTTGTGACCTGGCCGCAACACCGCAGGATGGCTTCAGGCCCTAATCTGGTTCCGGCACGGCACGCTGAACCTTTGGTTAATTCCTCTTCCTGGTGGGAAATGAGAGTTAAATTTGCCCGTCCAGACACCTCCAGCTAGTCTCTCATTGGTTCTCGCTATTCCTGTTCATCTTCCGTAGAAATTGCAAACTGGGCCAAACAGGAGGTTAAAGGGACTGACTCTCCAAGTCGGGAGAGTGTTAGTAAAGCGTCTGGAATGTTGCACCCAAGTACCAGGGTACGACAACTGAGATATTTGAACACGTCTCCCGATCAAATGGTTGATCATACTCTAGGTTCCACATGCATGTTTTAGCTGAAGGAAGAATACCTTAAACCTGGAGAGTTGAGACCCGTGTAATGGGTACCATGCAATATGACTTCAAAGGGTCTTCATTTGCTCACCGAACCTCTCCAATCCTATCACTGCTGCGTTTATGCCCCTGTACACACGCTTGATTCTCTTTTGGAGACATAGCAATCCATAGGTTTTAAGATACTTACTAGTCAGGTACATTCTTAGGCGTTTAATATGCGGTGTTGAGTCCATTTCGTTGAGCAAGGAGTAGCTCTTGTCTATTCCATATTTGGCTTAAGGAACTTTATCTGTGCTCATTTCAATCTCTGGTTTTATGCAGCACCCCAACTCACCTTTCCCCTTAAGCAAGCATATGTTGGTTTTCTAAATTTGAGACCCTGTTGTGTTCTGTAATTCAGTTCCTGTGTAGCCAAGTTTACATTCCGTGTGTTAGTGATATATTATGATGTTTCTTTCTCTGTGTGACTTATTTCAGTTAGAATCATCGTACCTGAATCCACTCATTATGCTGCTACGGGCCTGATGACATAGATTTCATTGCTGAGTGATACTGCATTGTACGTGAGTACCACAACTTCTTTATCCATTTTTCACTTTCTGTGATATTGAATTTGTACCGTAAACGAGGTTTTTGTAAACAGAGCCGTCCCAAACTTTGGGGTGGCTGTGTCTTTTTGATTTTAATTTCCCTAAGCTATAGGACCATAAGTGGAAGTGCCCTAGGCTCTGTTGCTTTGTTTTTTAGATGTTTCAGGAAACACCATACACTTCTCCAGAGTGTCTGTTGGCAATTTACATCCCTCCCATCAGCATAACACGGCTCCCAGTTCTCCATGGCCTGTCGTGCCTTTCTGGATTTTACACTTTTTTCAGATGGCCCTTTTGACCGGGGGAAAGTGAGACTTCATTGTAGTGCAGATTTCCTTTGCAAGCTTGCTTGGTTGGCCAAAAAGTGTGTATGCGTTTTTTCCTGACTATATTCACGAAAAAACACATACGCCCTTTTTGGCCAAGTGCATCATTTTCGAGGTTCTGACTCTCTTCATATGTTTTCAATGCTATTCCATTGTACCTCCTGAAATCGGTTTCCTGCAATTCTGCCTTGCTTTCAATGCTTCTTCATAGCCTTACCTCAATATATTTTTTGAAAATAGTTGGCCTTTATAACTCTGCAGGTTTTTGAATTGCAGTGGCCCTTAGCTCCATTTTTCAGCTCTTATTTTTGTGATCTTGCCCCATAAACACAGGATTCCTTGAAGCTCTATTCTTCTTGTGGGACGCCTTGCTGTGCCTTTGGTTAATTCTTCTTACTGATGTGAAATTAGAGTGACATGTGCCCATTGAAACCACTACATTAGTTTCTCACTGGTTCCCCCTAACCCATTCATCCTCCGCACTATCTGCAGACTGTGCGATACTGGAACTTAAAGGCATTGACTCTCCATGTGGGGTTGTTGTTAGTAAAGCAGCTGGAATGTCGATCCGGAGCCCCAGGAGAGGAACAATGAGGTGCGTTTTAGAAACCTTTCCCGATCATATGGTATACCAGTCGCTGGGTTTCCCAAGCATGGTTTAGCTGTAGGAAGATTCCCTTCAACCTGGAGTGTTGGGACCCTTGGAATGAGTAGCATGAAGTATTGCATTAAACTTTTGGCAGTTGCTCACCAAAGCTCACCAATCCTCTCAGCCCCAAGTGTCCAGCCTTATGTCTTATCCAGCTGTGGGTTTATATGTGGTCATTCCAGGTTGCATCACAGCCCCTGAGCGAATTTTGTAAGAATTTTTCTCTCTTTCATTGTTTCTGCGTTTTGGTTTTAAAATTTATTTCTATAATGGGGTTTAGCTCATTTTCACTGCTGTGTTTGTGCCGCTCTGCACACACTTGATTCCCTTATGGAGATATATCAATACATGGGTTTTAAGATTCTTATTACTCAGATATATTTCTCTGCGGTGTATAGGGTGTGTTGAGGCCAGTTCATTGAGCAAGGTGTAGATCTTGTCTAATACCTATTTGGTTTATTGAACGGTATCTGTGCTAATTTCAAACTCTGGTTTTATGCATCACCCCACCTCTCCTTTCCCCTTAAGCTGACATAAGTGTGTTTTCTAAATGTGAGACACTGTTCTGTTCTGCAATTCATTTCTTGTGCAGCCATATTTACCCTCCCTCTATAAGTGATATCTTATGATATGTTTCTTTTTCTGTTTGACTTATTTCAAGTAGTATTATCGGACCTAAATCCACTCTTTATCCTTCTACTAGCCTTATTACATTGATTTCATGGTGAAGAGATATTCCATTGTACATAAGTACCACATCTTCTTTATCCATTGTTCTCTTTCCTGGGATATTTAAGGTGTACTGAAGTTGAGGTTCTTGTAAACAGAGTAGCCCTAAACTGTGGTGTGCTTGTGTCTTGTTGATTTTTAGACTTCCCTAGATATACTCCCATGATTGGAAGTGTCCTATGCTCTGTAGCTCTGTTTTTTAGATGATTTAGAAACCACCATACACTTCTCCAGAGTGGCTCTCGGCAGTTCACACACTGCCCATCAGCGTATAAAGGCTCCCTGTTCTCCATGGCCTGTCCTGCATTTCTGGTTTTTACAATTTTTTAGGATGGCCCTTTTGACCGGGGGGAAGTGAGACTTCTTTGTTGTGCACATTTGCATTGCTTGCTTGCTTCGTTGCCCATAAAGTGCGTATGCGTTTTTTCCTGGATATAATCAGGAAAAAACGCATACGCCCTTTTGGGCCAACTGCATCATTGTCGAAATTCTGCCGCTTTTCATGTGCGTTAAAGACGAGTCCAATCTATCTCTTGAAATCTGTTTCTTGCAATTCTGTCTTGCATTCAGATCCTCTTCTTTGCCTTACCTCAACATATTTTTGGACGTTAGTTTTCATTTATAACTCTGCAGGTTTGTGAATTGCAGTGACCCTGAGCTCCATTTTTTAAGTTGCTCTTTTGTGAGCTGGCCTCAAACCCGCAGGATTGCTTCAGGCCCTATTTTGGCTCCGGCGAGGCAGGCTGAGCCTTTCTTTAATTCTTATTCTTAATGGGAAATTAAAGTGATATGTGCCCGTCCAAACCCCTACAACTATTCTCTCATTGGTTCCCCCTCTTCCCGTTCATCCTCCTCACAATTTGCAAAATGTGTGAAACAGAAGTTTAAATGTGCTGATTCTCCAAGTGGGGAGATTCTAAGTAACGTGGCTGGAATGGTGAACAGGAGCACCAGGAGAGGATAAATGAGGTGCATTTTAGACACATCTCCCGATCACATGGTGTACAGTCCTCTGGGTTTTCCATGCATGTTTTAGCTGTAGGAAGATCCCTTGAACCTGCAGATTTGGGACCCATTGAATGGGTACCAGGTAGTATTACTTTAAAGGGTGTGCATTTCCTCACCCAACCTCACATTTCTCTTAGCGCAAACAGTTTCCAGCCTTATGTCTCATCCTGCTGTGGGTCTAGATGTGTTCAATCCATGTTGCATCACCGTCCCTGAGGAAAAGTTGTAAGAGGTTTTCTCTGTCTCTCTGTCGTTTATTTTTTCAATTTATTACTATATTGGTTACAGCTGATTTTCAAAGCTCTGTTTCTTGCTGCTGTACATCCACTTGATTCACGTACAGAGAGACATCAATAAATTCTTTTTCAGATTCTTACCAGTCGTATATATTCTTTTCCGGTGACTTGAGTGTGCTGAGTGCAGTTCTTTTAGCTACCGTGTAGGCCTTGTTGATTATCAGTTTGGTATTTGGAATGGTATCTTTGCTAATTTCAACCTCCTGGATGATGCCTCACCCCTCCCCACCTTTCCCGTTTAGCAGCCTTATGCGTGTTTTCTACATATTTGACTATGTTTTTGTTTTGTAATTTATTTCATGTGTAGCCATTTTGGATTCCACCTTTAAGTGATATCTTATGATATGTCTTTTTCTTTTTGAATTCTGTCACTTAGAATGATCATACGTAACTCCTCCGGAGTTGTTACAACTGGCCATATTTCATTGATTTCCAGGCTGAATAATATTCCACTCTACCTAAGTACCACATCTCTACCCATTTTTTCCCTCCAGAGACATTTAAGTTATATCCTAGTCGAGGATCTTTTAAACAGAGAGGGGGTAAACATTGGGGTGCCTGTGTCCTCTCGATTTTTGTTTTTCCCAAGATATACGCCCATGAGTGCAAGTGCCCTATGCTCTGTAGCTCATTTTTTAGATGCTTTAGTAAACACAATACACTTCTCCAGAATGGCCGTTGGCAATATACATTTCCACTATAAGTCTCACAGGGCTCCCTCTTCTCGTTGCCCTGCCCTGCATTTCTGTTGTTTACACTTTATGAGGATGGCTCTTCTGACTGATGCGAAGTGATATCTTTTGTAGTATTGACTTCCAGTGCCCACCTGTTTGGTTGGCTAAAAAAGTGTATGCCCTTTTCTTGAATATATACAGAAAAAAACGCATACACCCTTTTTGGCCAACTGCAATGTTGGCAATGTTCAGCTCCTTTTCTTGTGCTTAATGGCGAGTCCTTTCTACCTCCTCAAATCCCTTTCCTGCCATTCTCCCTTGCTTACAAGTCCTTTTCTCTGACTTTCCTCAAGACATTTTTCAGTGATGGATATTTTCAACTCTGCAGTTTTGTGAATTTTACTGCCCCTGAGTTCCATTGTTCAACTTGTGTTTATGGGAACTGGCCACAAAGCAGCGGGATTTCCTCAAGCCCTATACTGTTTCCATGGGCAACCCTAGCCTTTGGTCAATTCGTCTTCCTGATTGGAAATTAGAGTGACATGTGCCTGTCTGAACACCTAGGACTTGTCTCTCATTGTTCCTCATCCTTCCGCTTCATCCTCTGGACAAATTCCAAACTGTACGCAACAGGATGTTGACAGTGCTGACATCTCCAAGTGGGGAGACTGTTAGTAAAGACGCTGGAGGGGTGAACCCGAGCACCAGGAGATGAGGAGATGAGATGCCTTTTCCAAACTCTTCCCGATCAGACGGTATACCATCCTCTGGGTGTGACAGACATGTTTTAGCAGTAGGAAGAGTCCCATTCATGTAAGGAGAACACCAGGGCTTTTTCAAAATCAGTGTCTCCCCGAAACCCAAACTGGGGAATTTTTTAAGCTACGGCTACACATATGTTCATTAAGGGCCTTGGGAAGTAGGCAGAGTCCAAACTTTAGATGATTGAAGTCTTCAGGGTCAGAAGCACTCACCACCAGCTTCCCTTAGGCTACACTTTAACTGTCATTGATAGATGATGTCAATAAAAATATCTATTCTTTTTCAGATTATTTCCCCTTATAGGTTATTGCAAAATGTTGAGTGTAGTTCCCTGTGCTATACAGTAGTTCCTTGTTGATGATCTATTTTATACATAGCAGTGTGTATGTGTTCATTCCAAACTGTTAATTTATCCCTCCTCCCACCTTTCCCCTTTGGTAATAATAAATTATAAGATTTTATACTTCTCAGAAATGGGGGAGCTGAAAGAGAGGTATCATTTTCAATGGAAAAGCATTTAAAACAAGATTGAAGGTTTAACCAAGATTATTAGATGTACATCCTTGGAAAGAAATCACTTTGTTTCTCTAATATTGACCTGACAAATAAGACAAACCTTTTCACTGAACTTGCTTATAAAAAGTGATGGAAATATCAAGTGGAAGTGTTAGAAACATCTTATTTTACCCGAGCCTTATACACTGTTCTATGTTAACTACAGTTTGGCTCACACATCTGTTCATTGAGGTTACAATAGTCTCAATTTCTGTTACTGATCCTCCAGAGTGGACCCCAACAAGTGTCCCCCTGCCCAGTGTCATTGGGGCCAACAGATCGAGACTGAGTTTGGTTCACAAGCAAAGGAAACTTTATATTTTGATCAGAGAATGGAGAGGTGAGAGCATGCACTACCCCGTGGGCTGTGGGCTGGGCTGCTGTGTAGAGATCCTGTCAGAGTCAGTGGGAGGGAGGGAGGGGGCGGAGCTCTCGAGGGCCGGGTTGGCTGTAGCTCAGGCTCTATATCGTGGAGTCTGCACTGGGCCCCAGGAGCTGAGGTGTCGACCCAGCCATTCTGCACTAGGAAATCTGGTCTGAAGTGCCGGGTGTGGAACCTCTGCATGCGGGACCCTAGGAGCACGTGAAATTAGACAAAGCACAAAGGATAAAAAAGGTTAGACTTGACTTTATTGCCCAGATTCTATTTTTATCTCCCAGGGATTTTTAATGGGCTTTGCTGGGGACAAACCCCTCCTCTGCCTTTTGTCCCGTTCCTCATTCTTAGAGTGCTGAGGGTGCAGACCCTTCTTCTGTAACTGCTGAGTGCTGAGTTGGGAGCCCTCATACCCTGGGGTGAGGGTCAGAGCTTCTCCCCAGCAGCCTCCCGGTGACATTGATTGTCCCCAGGACCCCTGCCTCCCTGCTCGTCCACCTGAGCACCAGCATTGGAAGTGTTATAGATTCTAATGACCTTTAAGGGTCCAGGAAAGAGATGTGCAGAGACGCTGTGGGGGCCGGCTTCACCCCGCCCCACATTTGTTCGGCCACCTTAGGCTGACCGTTTCTGCCAGCCTAGATGCTCTGACCAGTAGTCTGTGCTTTGTTCAATTAGGCCCCTGAATTAACGTACAAACAGCACCAGGTGTCAGAGCCCTGCCCGCTCAACTCCCAGACAGTCCAGGGTCAGTGGTGATCAAGGACCATGATGGCCACTGAGTCAACAGCCTTTTGAAGTAAACAGGAGTCCAGCCGGTCTTATTGGCCACCATCATCACGGTGTCTGTAGGCTTTTCTATGGTGACAGTGTGGTATACTGTTCCCCCGCCAAGATAATTAGCTCCCTTCTGGGTGCAGTAAGTCCTGCAAGCAGTAGTCTACTCTTTTGGGACACACTCTTGTTGTTTTATGAGAGAAACTCCAGGTCAAGTGATGTTCACACGAGTCGTCATGGTGCCCTGTTGCCCCCGGTTATCTCTCTGGATGTTGGGGTTGGAGGGCCTCCTCACTCGAGGTCGGTGTGCCCACGGAGCGAACCCTGCAACTTCAGGGCATGGTTGGTGGTTAGGATCACCACGTGGGGTCCTTTTCCCTTAGGAGGGAGGTGGCCTTTTGGGCTGCTGATTTCCAGGTTTTTAGATACCGCCAGTATCTTGGCCAGATGTGGCAGTGGGCCAAGCCACTTGGTGACCGTAGTTTATCCTACCTGGATGGCATTCTTGCATTGTTCCATTTCAAGTGGTCCCAGTTTTTGCACTAATTCTCCAATGGCGATTCACCTTTCACCGGGAATGTAAAGGTCAAAGGGTTTAACTAAATTAGGGAGTTCCAGGGCAAGGGTCTGAATTGACTGCTCTTTCCATTCTTGAAAGGCCACTTCTGGATTCTATTCAAAAGGATCACCATCTTTTCCTTTCAGTGTTTCATATAGAGGCCCAGCTAGTAGACTGTAGTTAGGGATCCAGAAGCAGCAAACCCTGGCCTCCCCAGGAACCCCTAAGCTGTCTTCTAGTTTTAGAAAGGGGTAAGGCTGAAAATGGTTTCTTCCCTTTCCTGGGATGGGCTTCTCCGACCTTCTGTGAGAATGAAGCCCAGGCAGGTCACCGCAGTCTGTGATATTTGAGCTTTTTCTTGGACAACTTCTATCCTTTATTGGCTTGGTAGTTCAGAGGCCTCCTTAGTAGGGCTGGCGATCAGAATGTCGTCTGCATATTGAAGGAGGGTTTCCTTTTCCAGAGGTAGAACTTTTAGGTCTTTAGCTAAGCTTTCCCCAAAGATGGTGTGGGAATTTTTGCACCCTTGGGGCCAGACGGCCCGGAAGTATTGTTTTAGTTGTATGTTGAGTCCTGCCACTCACAAGCCAAAATTTCTTGTGACTCTGGGACTAATGGAATACAAAAGAAGGCATCATTGAAGACTAATACAGAATACCATGTCCTGGTGGTTGGTAGAATGACCAGCAGGGTGTAGGAATTAGGAGCAACTGGAGGTATATCCTCGGTGGCTTCACTGACTGTCCTGACATCCTTTACCAGGTCCCCAGCAGCCCATGGGGCTCTCGTGGTCAGACCAATCCCAGAATATGGAGCTCACCTGGGCAGGTACCCCACCCCCACCCCAGCCCACGGGGCTCTCGTGGTCAGGCCCCTCCCAGGATACAGAGCTACCCTTGCAGGCACCGTGGCAGGGCTGGGCACACAGGAACCGTGCACATAGCCCTCATTGCAGAGCACCCCCAGCTCACCTGTCGCTCAGAGCTGACACAGAGCACCTCAGAGCAGGACTTGAACTAACAAACAGCAGCTGCGACAGGTCTGTGACCCTGGGCATCACTCCGTGAGGCCTCCCTCCACCTGGTCTTCCAGAGACTTCCACTGCACCCGGGGCACCAGGCCTCTGTCTCCAACCACCACCCACCCCTCCTCTCCCTGACTCCTGGGTTCCTCTCATTAGGAGAGGGTTTTCTTGAAGTTGTCTCCCACTCATGGGCCAGATAAAATGATTAGAAAACAAGCCAAAGCTGCAGCCCCTTGTCTATCCTGACTCTCAGGAGCCCACACCTGTTCCTTGGACCTGGCCGGTTCAGCAAGTTCCATTTTCTGCAACTGTGAGCCCCTGAGGGGTGATGATTGGCTGACCTGGGCAGCCTTACCGTGCCGGCCAGCCCTCCCCAGGTGTGCCTGGGTTGAGATCAATATAAATACCACTCCAGGCAGCAAGAGCCCCTGCAGCCGTGCCTGACGCCATTTTCTCTGCCCTGTCAGCAGTCTCGGGGCTGGGCTGGTGGGAGGGAGTGAGAGGCCACGGCTTTGTGGGTGGCCCAGTGTGAGTGGGGCTCTGCTGGACTTTCTGCAGCAGTTGCCAGGCTGCCACCTGCTAAAGAAGAGGATGTGTCACCCATACCTGCTGCTGGAATTTCTCCCTGGGCAGAGGTGAGGAAGGAAAAAAGCAGTGGGGGCAGGGACAGGACGGGTATCTCAGGCAGGGAAATGGAAATCTTCCAGAAGAGCACCCAGGGCCAGGACCATCCTGGCTGGCCTGCAGGCACCAAGTCGGCCGGCATGCTGTCACTCGTGTGGCTCTATGGCCCTTCCTCTAGGCTTTCAAGTCCTTGTATATATTCAGGTGTTTTACCTGGGACGGGTGGGAATAGTTCAGCAGCAACTGGCCTGGGGCTCAGCTCACGTTTACTCACAGATGCCTCGGCACGGTGCCCCAGCTTTGCAATGAGGACGCTTGTTGCGTGGGGGCTGCTGGCTGAATGGGAGACGATTCCCCACCACTGACCAACTTCAGAATTGTTTACAACTGGAGCAAGTGCCCTGATACGGTTTTCCTCTGTGTAACTGGTGGGTTCTGTGTGTTTTTCTCTTTTTCGTTTTTGGTTCAAGGTAGATTTTATTCCTCTTTTTTGTATTTACAGATATAAGCATGGAAATAATTTATTCATATAAATACATGTATGTGCAGGGAATAATTGTTTTTCCTGTTTTATTTTTTAAATTTTATTTCTTTTTAATTTTGAATTTTATTTTATATTTTTATACAGCAGGTTCTTATTGGTTATCTATTTTATACATATAAATGTATACATGCCAATCCCAGTCTCTCAACTCCTCCCACCACCACCCCCCCAACAGCTTTCCCCCCTTGTTGTCCATACGTTTGTTGTCTACATCTGTTGCTCTATTTATGCCTTGCAAAATGGTTAATCTGTACAGTTTTTCTAGGTTCCACATATATGCATGAATATACAAGATTTGTTTTTCTCTTTCTGACTTACTTCACTCTGTATGACAGTCTCTAGATCCATCGACGTCTCTACAAATGACCCAAATTCATTCCTTTTCATGGCTTAGTAATATTCCATTTTATATATTTACCACAGCTTTATGCATTCGTCTGTCTGTGGGCATTTAGGTTGCTTCCATTACCTCGATATTGTAAATAGTGATGCAATGAACATTGCGGTGAATGACTCTTTTTGATTTATGGTTTTGTCTGGGTATATGTCCAGTACTGGGATTGCTGTATCATATGGTAATTCTATTGTTAGTTTCTTAAGAAATTCCATATTGTTCTCCATAATGGCTGTATCAATTTATATTCCCAACACTAGTGGAAGAGGGTTCCTTTTCTCCACACCCTTTCCAGCATTTTTTGTTTGTAGATTTTCTATGATGCCTATTCTACCAGGTGTGAGGTGATACCTCACTGTTGAATCCATTTTGTTGAGCAAGGGGTAGGTCTTGTCTATTACATATTTGGCTTATGGAACGGTATCTGTGCTCATTTCAAACTCTGCTTTTATGCAGCACGCCAACTCACCTTTCCCCTTAAGCAAGCATAAGTTGGTTTTCTAAATTTGAGACCCTGTTCTGTTTTGTAATTCAGTTCATGTGTAGCCAAATTCACATTCCGTGTATTAGTGATATCTTATGATGTTTCTTTTTCTGTGTGACTTATTTCACTTAGAATCATCGTGCCTCAAACCACTCATTATGCTGGTATGGGCCTGGTGACATAGATTTCATTGCTGAGTGGTATTCTGTTGTACATAAGTACCGCAACTTCTTTATCCATTATTTGCCCTCTGGGATATTTAACTTGTGCCGCAGGAGAGATTCCTGTAAAAAGAGCCGTCACAAATTTTGGGGTGGCTGTGTCTTTTTGATTTTAATTTCCCTAAGCTATAGGACCATAAGTGGAAGTGCCCTAGGCTCTGTTGCTTTGTTTTTTAGATGTTTCAGGAAACACCATACACTTCTCCCGAGTGTCTGTTGGCAATTTCCATCCCGCCCATCAGCATAACAAGGCTCCCAGTTCTCCATGGCCTGTCCTGCCTTTCTGGATTTTACACTTTTTTCAGATGGCCCTTTTGACCGGGGGGAAAGTGAGACTTCATTTTAGTGCAGATTTCCTTTGCAAGCTTGCTTGGTTGGCCAAAAAGGGCGTATGCGTTTTTTCCTGAATATATTCAGGAAAAAACGCATACGCCCTTTTTGGCCAAGTGCATCATTGTGGACGTTCTGCCTCTTTTCCTATGCTTTCAATGCAATTCCAGTCTACCTCCTGAAATCGGTTTCCTGCAATTCTGCCCCGCTTTCAAGTCCTCTTGGCAACCTTACTTCAGTATATTTTTGGACGATAGCTGTCATTTATAACTCTGCAGGTTTGTGAATTACAGTGCCCCTGAGCTCCTTTCTTCAACTCGCTTTCTTGTGACCTGACCGCAACATCGCAGGATGGCTTCAGGCCCTAATCTGGTTCCGGCACGGCACGCTGAGCCTTTGGTTATTTCCTCTTCCTGGTGGGAAATGAGAGTTAAATTTGCCCGTCCAGACACCTCCAGCTAGTCTCTCATTGGTTCTCGCTATTCCTGTTCATCTTCCGCAGAAATTGCAAACTGGGCCAAACAGGAGGTTAAAGGGACTGACTCTCCAAGTCGGGAGAGTGTTAGTAAAGCGTCTGGAATGTTGCACCCGAGTACCAGGGGAGGAAAACTGAGACATATTTGAACACGTCTCCCGTTCACACGGTTGATCATACTCTGGGTTCCACATGCATGTTTTAGCTGAAGGAAGAATACCTTAAACCTGGAGAGTTGAGACCCGTGGAATGGGTACCATGCAATATGACTTCAAAGGGTCTTCATTTGCTCACCGAACCTCTCCAATCCTATCACTGCTGCGTTTATGCCCCTGTACACACGCTTGATTCTCTTTCGGAGACATAGCAATCCATAGGTTTTAAGATACTTACTAGTCAGGTACATTCTTAGGCGTTTAATATGGGGTGTTGAGTCCATTTCGTTGAGCAAGGAGTAGCTCTTTTCTATTCCATATTTGGCTTAAGGAACTTTATCTGTGCTCATTTCAATCTCTGGTTTTATGCAACACCCCAACTCACCTTTCCCCTTAAGCAAGCATAAGTTGGTTTTCTAAATTTGAGACCCTGTTCTGTTTTGGAATTCAGTTCCTGTGTAGCCAAGTTTACATTCCGTGTATTAGTGATATCTTATGATGTTTCTTTTTCTGTGTGACTTATTTCAGTTAGAATCATCGTACCTGAATCCACTCATTATGCTGCTATGGGCCTGATGACATAGATTTCATTGCTGAGTGATACTGCATTGTACATAAGTACCACAAGTTCTTTATCCATTTTTCACTTTCTGTGATATTGAATTTGTACGGTAGACGAGGTTCTTGTAAACAGAGGCGTCCCAAACTTTGGGGTGGCTGTGTCTTTTTGATTTTAATTTCCCTAAGCTATAGGACCATAAGTGGAAGTGCCCTAGGCTCTGTTGCTTTGTTTTTTAGATGTTTCAGGAAACACCATACACTTCTCCCGAGTGTCTGTTGGCAATTTACATCCCGCCCATCAGCATAACAAGGCTCCCAGTTCTCCATGGCCTGTCCTGCCTTTCTGGATTTTACACTTTTTTCAGATGGCCCTTTTGACCGGGGGGAAAGTGAGACTTCATTTTAGTGCAGATTTCCTTTGCAAGCTTGCTTGGTTGGCCAAAAAGGGCGTATGCGTTTTTTCCTGAATATATTCAGGAAAAAACGCATACGCCCTTTTTGGCCAAGTGCATCATTGTGGACGTTCTGCCTCTTTTCCTATGCTTTCAATGCAATTCCAGTCTACCTCCTGAAATCGGTTTCCTGCAATTCTGCCCCGCTTTCAAGTCCTCTTGGCAGCCTTACTTCAGTATATTTTTGGACGATACCTGTCATTTATAACTCTGCAGGTTTGTGAATTACAGTGCCCCTGAGCTCCTTTCTTCAACTCGCTTTCTTGTGACCTGGCCGCAACACCGCAGGATGGCTTCAGGCCCTAATCTGGTTCCGGCACGGCACGCTGAGCCTTTGGTTAATTCCTCTTCCTGGTGGGAAATGAGAGTTAAATTTGCCCGTCCAGACACCTCCAGCTAGTCTCTCATTGGTTCTCGCTATCCCTGTTCATCTTCCGCAGAAATTGCAAACTGGGCCAAACAGGAGGTTAAAGGGACTGACTGTCCAAGTCGGGAGAGTGTTAGTAAAGCGTCTGGAATGTTGCACCGAGTACCAGGGGAGGAAAACTGAGACATATTTGAACACGTCTCCCGTTCACATGGTTGATCATACTCTGGGTTCCACATGTATGTTTCAGCTGAAGGAAGAATACCTTAAACCTGGAGAGTTGAGATCCGTGGAATGGGTACCATGCAATACGACTTCAAAGGGTCTTCATTTGCTCACCGAACCTCTCCAATCCTATCACTGCTGCGTTTATGCCCCTGTACACAGGCTTGATTCTCTTTCGGAGACATAGCAATCCATAGGTTTTAAGATACTTACTAGTCAGGTACATTCTTAGGCGTTTAATATGGGGTGTTGAGTCCATTTCGTTGAGCAAAGAGTAGCTCTTGTCTATTCCATATTTGGCTTAAGGAACTTTATCTGTGCTCATTTCAATCTCTGGTTTTATGCAGCACCCCAACTCACCTTTACCCTTAAGCAAGCATAAGTTGGTTTTCTAAATTTGAGACCCTGTTCTGTTTTGGAATTCAGTTCCTGTGTAGCCAAGTTTACATTCCGTGTATTACTGATATCTTATGATGTTTCTTTTTCTGTGTGACTTATTTCAGTTAGAATCATCGTACCTGAATCCACTCATTATGCTGCTACGGGCCTGATGACATAGATTTCATTGCTGAGTGATACTGCATTGTACGTAAGTACCACAAGTTCTTTATCCATTTTTCACTTTCTGTGATATTGAACTTGTCCGGTAAACGAGGTTCTTGTAAACAGAGGCGTCCCAAACATTGGGGTGGCTGTATCTTTTTGATTTTAATTTCCCTAAGCTATAGGACCATAAGTGGAAGTGCCCTAGGCTCTGTTGCTTTGTTTTTCAGATGTTTCAGGAAACACCATACACTTCTCCCGAGTGTCTGTTGGCAATTTACATCCCGCCCATCAGCATAACAAGGCTCCCAGTTCTCCATGGCCTGTCCTGCCTTTCTGGATTTTACACTTTTTTCAGATGGCCCTTTTGACCGGGGGGAAGTGAGACTTCATTGTAGTGCAGATTTCCTTTGCAAGCTTGCTTGGTTGGCCAAAAAGGGCGTATGCGTTTTTTCCTGAATATATTCAGGGAAAATCGCATACGCCCTTTTTGGCCAAGTGCATCATTGTGGACATTCTGCCTCTTTTCCTATGCTTTCAATGCAATTCCAGTCTACCTCCTGAAATCGGTTTCCTGCAATTCTGCCCCGCTTTCAAGTCCTCTTGGCAGCCTTACTTCAGTATATTTTTGGACAATAGCTGTCATTTATAACTCTGCAGGTTTGTGAATTACAGTGCCCCTGAGCTCCTTTCTTCAACTCGCTTTCTTGTGACCTGACCGCAACACCGCAGGATGGCTTCAGGCCCTAATCTGGTTCCGGCACGGCACGCTGAGCCTTTGGTTAATTCCTCTTCCTGGTGGGAAATGAGAGTTAAATTTGCCCGTCCATACACCTCCAGCTAGTCTCTCATTGGTTCTCCCTATTCCTGTTCATCTTCCGCAGAAATTGCAAACTGGGCCAAACAGGAGGTTAAAGGCGCTGACTCTCCAAGTGGGGAGAGAGTTAGTAAAGCGTCTGGAATGTTGCACCCGAGTACCAGGGGAGGAAAACTGAGACATATTTGAACACGTCTCCCGTTCACACGGTTGATCATACTCTGGGTTCCACATGCATGTTTTAGCTGAAGGAAGAATACCTTAAACCTGGAGAGTTGAGACCCGTGTAATGGGTAGCATGCAATATGACTTCAAAGGGTCTTCATTTGCTCACCGAACCTCTCCAATCCTATCACTGCTGCGTTTATGCCCCTGTACACACTCTTGATTCTCTTTCGGAGACATAGCAATCCATAGGTTTTAAGATACTTACTAGTCAGGTACATTCTTAGGCGTTTAATATGGGGTGTTGAGTCCATTTCGTTGAGCAAGGAGTAGCTCTTGTCTATTCCATATTTGGCTTAAGGAACTTTATCTGTGCTCATTTCAATCTCTGGTTTTATGCAGCACCCCAACTCACCTTTCCCCTTAAGCAAGCATAAGTTGGTTTTCTAAATTTGAGACCTTGTTCTGTTCTGTAATTTAGTTCTTGCGTAGCCAAGTTTACATTCCGTGTGTTAGTGATATGTTATAAGATACTTTTTCTGTGTGACTTATTTCAGTTTGAATCATCGTACCTGAATCCACTCATTGTGCTGCTAAGGGCCTGATGACATAGATTTCATTGCTGAGTGATATTGCATTGTACGTAAATACCACAACTTCTTTATCCATTTTTCACTTTCTGCGATGTTGAACTTGTACTGTAAACGAGGTTCTTGTAAACAGAGCCATCCCAAATTTTGGGGTGGCTGTGTCTTTTTGATTTTAATTTCCCTAAGCTATAGGACCATAAGTGGAAGTGCCCTAGGCTCTGTTGCTTTGTTTTTTAGATGTTTCAGGAAACACCATACACTTCTCCCGAGTGTCTGTTGGCAATTTACATCCCGCCCATCAGCATAACAAGGCTCCCAGTTCTCCATGGCCTGTCCTGCCTTTCTGGATTTTACACTTTTTTCAGATGGCCCTTTTGACCGGGGGGAAGTGAGACTTCATTGTAGTGCAGATTTCCTTTGCAAGCTTGCTTGGTTGGCCAAAAAGGACGTATGCGTTTTTTCCTGAATATATTCAGGAAAAAACGCATACGCCCTTTTTGGCCAAGTGCATCATTGTGGACGTTCTGCCTCTTTTCCTATGCTTGAAATGCAATTCCAGTCTACCTCCTGAAGTCGTTTTCCTGCAATTCTGCCCCGCTTTCAAGTCCTCTTGGCAGCCTTACTTCAGTATATTTTTGGAAGATAGCTGTCATTTATAACTGCAGGTTTGTGAATTACAGTGCCCCTGAGCTCCTTTCTTCAACTCGATTTCTTGTGAGCTGGCCCCAACACCGCAGGATGGCTTCAGTCACTAATCTGGTTCCGGCACGGCACGCTGAGCCGTTGGTTAATTCCTCTTCCTGCTGGGAAATGAGAGTTAAATTTGCCCGTCCAGACACCTCCAGCTAGTCTCTCATTGTTTCTCGCTATTCCTGTTCATCTTCCGCAGAAACTGCAAACTGGGCCAAACAGGAGGTTAAAGGCGCTGACTCTCCAAGTGGGGAGAGTGTGGGTAAAGCGTCTGGAATGTTGCACCCGAGTACCAGGGGAGGAAAACTGAGACATATTTGAACACGTCTCCCGTTCACACGGTTGATCATACTCTGGGTTCCACATGCATGTTTTAGCTGAAGGAAGAATACCTTAAACCTGGACAGTTGAGACCCGTGGAATGGGTACCATGCAATATGACTTCAAAGGGTCTTCATTTGCTCACCAAACCTCTCCAATCCTATCACTGCTGCGTTTATGCCCGTGTACACACGCTTGATTCTCTTTCGGAGACATAGCAATCCATAGGTTTTAAGATACTTACTAGTCAGGTACATTCTTAGGTGTTTAATATGGGGTGTTGAGTCCATTTTGTTGAGCAAGGAGTAGCTCTTGTCTATTCCATATTTGGCTTAAGGAACTTTATCTGTGCTCATTTCAATCTCTGGTTTTATGCAGCACCCCAACTCACCTTTCCCCTTAAGCAAGCATAAGTTGGTTTTCTAAATTAGAGACCCTGTTCTGTTTTGGAATTCAGTTCCTGTGTAGCCAAGTTTACATTCCGTGTATTAGTGATATCTTATGATGTTTCTTTTTCTGTGTGACTTATTTAGTTAGAATCATCATACCTGAATCCACTCATTGTGCTGCTAAGGGCCTGATGACATAGATTTCATTGCTGAGAGATATTGCTTTGTAAGTAAATACCACAAGTTCTTTATCCATTTTTCACTTTCTGTGATATTGAACTTGTACAGTAAACGAGGTTCTTGTAAACAGAGGCGTCCCAAACTTTGGGGTGGCTGTGTCTTTTTGATTTTAATTTCCCTAAGCTATAGGACCATAAGTGGAAGTGCCCTAGGCTCTGTTGCTTTGTTTTTTAGATGTTTCAGGAAACACCATACACTTCTCCCGAGTGTCTGTTGGCAATTTACATCCCGCCCATCAGCATAACAAGGCTCCCAGTTCTCCATGGCCTGTCCTGCCTTTCTGGATTTTACACTTTTTTCAGATGGCCCTTTTGACCGGGGGGAAAGTGAGACTTCATTTTAGTGCAGATTTCCTTTGCAAGCTTGCTTGGTTGGCCAAAAAGGGCGTATGCGTTTTTTCCTGAATATATTCAGGAAAAAACGCATACGCCCTTTTTGGCCAAGTGCATCATTGTGGACGTTCTGCCTCTTTTCCTATGCTTTCAATGCAATTCCAGTCTACCTCCTGAAATCGGTTTCCTGCAATTCTGCCCCGCTTTCAAGTCCTCTTGGCAGCCTTACTTCAGTGTATTTTTGGACGATACCTGTCATTTATAACTCTGCAGGTTTGTGAATTACAGTGCCCCTGAGCTCCTTTCTTCAACTCGCTTTCTTGTGACCTGGCCGCAACACCGCAGGATGGCTTCAGGCCCTAATCTTGTTCCGGCACGGCACCCTGAGCCTTTGGTTATTTCCTCTTCCTGGTGGGAAATGAGAGTTAAATGTGCCCGTCCAGACACCTCCAGCTAGTCTCTCATTGGTTCTCGCTATTCCTGTTCATCTTCCGCAGAAATTGCAAACTGGGCCAAACAGGAGGTTAAAGGGACTGACTCTCCAAGTCGGGAGAGTGTTAGTAAAGCGTCTGGAATGTTGCACCCGAGTACCAGGGTACGAAAACTGAGACATATTTGAACCCGTCTCCCGTTCACACGGTTGATCGTACTCTCGGTTACACATGCATGTTTTAGCTGAAGGAAGAATACCTTAAACCTGGAGAGTTGAGACCCGTGTAATGGGTACCATGCAATATGACTTCAAAGGGTCTTCATTTGCTCACCGAACCTCTCCAATCCTATCACTGCTGCGTTTATGCCCCTGTACACACGCTTGATTCTGTTTTGGAGACATAGCAATCCATAGGTTTTAAGATACTTACTAGTCAGGTACATTCTTAGGCGTTTAATATGGGGTGTTGAGTCCATTTTGTTGAGCAAGGAGTAGCTCTTGTCTATTCCATATTTGGCTTAAGGAACTTTATCTGTGCTCATTTCAATCTCTGGTTTTATGCAGCACCCCAACTCACCTTTACCCTTAAGCAAGCATAAGTTGCTTTTCTAAATTTGAGACCCTGTTCTGTTTTGGAATTCAGTTCCTGTGTAGCCAAGTTTACATTCCGTGTATTACTGATATCTTATGATGTTTCTTTTTCTGTGTGACTTATTTCAGTTAGAATCATCGTACCTGAATCCACTCATTATGCTGCTACGGGCCTGATGACATAGATTTCATTGCTGAGTGATACTGCATTGTACGTAAGTACCACAAGTTCTTTATCCATTTTTCACTTTCTGTGATATTGAACTTGTCCGGTAAACGAGGTTCTTGTAAACAGAGGCGTCCCAAACATTGGGGTGGCTGTATCTTTTTGATTTTAATTTCCCTAAGCTATAGGACCATAAGTGGAAGTGCCCTAGGCTCTGTTGCTTTGTTTTTCAGATGTTTCAGGAAACACCATACACTTCTCCCGAGTGTCTGTTGGCAATTTACATCCCGCCCATCAGCATAACAAGGCTCCCAGTTCTCCATGGCCTGTCCTGCCTTTCTGGATTTTACACTTTTTTCAGATGGCCCTTTTGACCGGGGGGAAGTGAGACTTCATTGTAGTGCAGATTTCCTTTGCAAGCTTGCTTGGTTGGCCAAAAAGGGCGTATGCGTTTTTTCCTGAATATATTCAGGGAAAATCGCATACGCCCTTTTTGGCCAAGTGCATCATTGTGGACATTCTGCCTCTTTTCCTATGCTTTCAATGCAATTCCAGTCTACCTCCTGAAATCGGTTTCCTGCAATTCTGCCCCGCTTTCAAGTCCTCTTGGCAGCCTTACTTCAGTATATTTTTGGACAATAGCTGTCATTTATAACTCTGCAGGTTTGTGAATTACAGTGCCCCTGAGCTCCTTTCTTCAACTCGCTTTCTTGTGACCTGACCGCAACACCGCAGGATGGCTTCAGGCCCTAATCTGGTTCCGGCACGGCACGCTGAGCCTTTGGTTAATTCCTCTTCCTGGTGGGAAATGAGAGTTAAATTTGCCCGTCCATACACCTCCAGCTAGTCTCTCATTGGTTCTCCCTATTCCTGTTCATCTTCCGCAGAAATTGCAAACTGGGCCAAACAGGAGGTTAAAGGCGCTGACTCTCCAAGTGGGGAGAGAGTTAGTAAAGCGTCTGGAATGTTGCACCCGAGTACCAGGGGAGGAAAACTGAGACATATTTGAACACGTCTCCCGTTCACACGGTTGATCATACTCTGGGTTCCACATGCATGTTTTAGCTGAAGGAAGAATACCTTAAACCTGGAGAGTTGAGACCCGTGTAATGGGTAGCATGCAATATGACTTCAAAGGGTCTTCATTTGCTCACCGAACCTCTCCAATCCTATCACTGCTGCGTTTATGCCCCTGTACACACTCTTGATTCTCTTTCGGAGACATAGCAATCCATAGGTTTTAAGATACTTACTAGTCAGGTACATTCTTAGGCGTTTAATATGGGGTGTTGAGTCCATTTCGTTGAGCAAGGAGTAGCTCTTGTCTATTCCATATTTGGCTTAAGGAACTTTATCTGTGCTCATTTCAATCTCTGGTTTTATGCAGCACCCCAACTCACCTTTCCCCTTAAGCAAGCATAAGTTGGTTTTCTAAATTTGAGACCTTGTTCTGTTCTGTAATTTAGTTCTTGCGTAGCCAAGTTTACATTCCGTGTGTTAGTGATATGTTATAAGATACTTTTTCTGTGTGACTTATTTCAGTTTGAATCATCGTACCTGAATCCACTCATTGTGCTGCTAAGGGCCTGATGACATAGATTTCATTGCTGAGTGATATTGCATTGTACGTAAATACCACAACTTCTTTATCCATTTTTCACTTTCTGCGATGTTGAACTTGTACTGTAAACGAGGTTCTTGTAAACAGAGCCATCCCAAATTTTGGGGTGGCTGTGTCTTTTTGATTTTAATTTCCCTAAGCTATAGGACCATAAGTGGAAGTGCCCTAGGCTCTGTTGCTTTGTTTTTTAGATGTTTCAGGAAACACCATACACTTCTCCCGAGTGTCTGTTGGCAATTTACATCCCGCCCATCAGCATAACAAGGCTCCCAGTTCTCCATGGCCTGTCCTGCCTTTCTGGATTTTACACTTTTTTCAGATGGCCCTTTTGACCGGGGGGAAGTGAGACTTCATTGTAGTGCAGATTTCCTTTGCAAGCTTGCTTGGTTGGCCAAAAAGGACGTATGCGTTTTTTCCTGAATATATTCAGGAAAAAACGCATACGCCCTTTTTGGCCAAGTGCATCATTGTGGACGTTCTGCCTCTTTTCCTATGCTTGAAATGCAATTCCAGTCTACCTCCTGAAGTCGTTTTCCTGCAATTCTGCCCCGCTTTCAAGTCCTCTTGGCAGCCTTACTTCAGTATATTTTTGGAAGATAGCTGTCATTTATAACTGCAGGTTTGTGAATTACAGTGCCCCTGAGCTCCTTTCTTCAACTCGATTTCTTGTGAGCTGGCCCCAACACCGCAGTATGGCTTCAGTCACTAATCTGGTTCCGGCACGGCACGCTGAGCCGTTGGTTAATTCCTCTTCCTGCTGGGAAATGAGAGTTAAATTTGCCCGTCCAGACACCTCCAGCTAGTCTCTCATTGTTTCTCGCTATTCCTGTTCATCTTCCGCAGAAACTGCAAACTGGGCCAAACAGGAGGTTAAAGGCGCTGACTCTCCAAGTGGGGAGAGTGTGGGTAAAGCGTCTGGAATGTTGCACCCGAGTACCAGGGGAGGAAAACTGAGACATATTTGAACACGTCTCCCGTTCACACGGTTGATCATACTCTGGGTTCCACATGCATGTTTTAGCTGAAGGAAGAATACCTTAAACCTGGACAGTTGAGACCCGTGGAATGGGTACCATGCAATATGACTTCAAAGGGTCTTCATTTGCTCACCAAACCTCTCCAATCCTATCACTGCTGCGTTTATGCCCGTGTACACACGCTTGATTCTCTTTCGGAGACATAGCAATCCATAGGTTTTAAGATACTTACTAGTCAGGTACATTCTTAGGCGTTTAATATGGGGTGTTGAGTCCATTTTGTTGAGCAAGGAGTAGCTCTTGTCTATTCCATATTTGGCTTAAGGAACTTTATCTGTGCTCATTTCAATCTCTGGTTTTATGCAGCACCCCAACTCACCTTTCCCCTTAAGCAAGCATAAGTTGGTTTTCTAAATTTGAGACCCTGTTCTGTTTTGGAATTCAGTTCCTGTGTAGCCAAGTTTACATTCCGTGTATTAGTGATATCTTATGATGTTTCTTTTTCTGTGTGACTTATTTAGTTAGAATCATCATACCTGAATCCACTCATTGTGCTGCTAAGGGCCTGATGACATAGATTTCATTGCTGAGAGATATTGCTTTGTAAGTAAATACCACAAGTTCTTTATCCATTTTTCACTTTCTGTGATATTGAACTTGTACAGTAAACGAGGTTCTTGTAAACAGAGGCGTCCCAAACTTTGGGGTGGCTGTGTCTTTTTGATTTTAATTTCCCTAAGCTATAGGACCATAAGTGGAAGTGCCCTAGGCTCTGTTGCTTTGTTTTTTAGATGTTTCAGGAAACACCATACACTTCTCCCGAGTGTCTGTTGGCAATTTACATCCCGCCCATCAGCATAACAAGGCTCCCAGTTCTCCATGGCCTGTCCTGCCTTTCTGGATTTTACACTTTTTTCAGATGGCCCTTTTGACCGGGGGGAAAGTGAGACTTCATTTTAGTGCAGATTTCCTTTGCAAGCTTGCTTGGTTGGCCAAAAAGGGCGTATGCGTTTTTTCCTGAATATATTCAGGAAAAAACGCATACGCCCTTTTTGGCCAAGTGCATCATTGTGGACGTTCTGCCTCTTTTCCTATGCTTTCAATGCAATTCCAGTCTACCTCCTGAAATCGGTTTCCTGCAATTCTGCCCCGCTTTCAAGTCCTCTTGGCAGCCTTACTTCAGTATATTTTTGGACGATACCTGTCATTTATAACTCTGCAGGTTTGTGAATTACAGTGCCCCTGAGCTCCTTTCTTCAACTCGCTTTCTTGTGACCTGGCCGCAACACCGCAGGATGGCTTCAGGCCCTAATCTGGTTCCGGCACGGCACGCTGAGCCTTTGGTTAATTCCTCTTCCTGGTGGGAAATGAGAGTTAAATTTGCCCGTCCAGACACCTCCAGCTAGTCTCTCATTGGTTCTCGCTATCCCTGTTCATCTTCCGCAGAAATTGCAAACTGGGCCAAAGAGGAGGTTAAAGGGACTGACTGTCCAAGTCGGGAGAGTGTTAGTAAAGCGTCTGGAATGTTGCACCGAGTACCAGGGGAGGAAAACTGAGACATATTTGAACACGTCTCCCGTTCACATGGTTGATCATACTCTGGGTTCCACATGTATGTTTCAGCTGAAGGAAGAATACCTTAAACCTGGAGAGTTGAGATCCGTGGAATGGGTACCATGCAATACGACTTCAAAGGGTCTTCATTTGCTCACCGAACCTCTCCAATCCTATCACTGCTGCGTTTATGCCCCTGTACACAGGCTTGATTCTCTTTCGGAGACATAGCAATCCATAGGTTTTAAGATACTTACTAGTCAGGTACATTCTTAGGCGTTTAATATGGGGTGTTGAGTCCATTTCGTTGAGCAAAGAGTAGCTCTTGTCTGTTCCATATTTGGCTTAAGGAACTTTATCTGTGCTCATTTCAATCTCTGGTTTTATGCAGCACCCCAACTCAACTTTCCCCTTAAGCAAGCATAAGTTGGTTTTCTCAATTTGAGACCCTGTTCTGTTCTGTAATTCAGTTCTTGTGTAGCCAAGTTTACATTCCGTGTGTTAGTGATATATTATGGTGTTTCTTTCTCTGTGTGACTTATTTCAGTTAGAATCATCGTACCTGAATCCACTCATTTTGCTGCTACGGGCCTGATGACATAGATTTCATTGCTGAGTGATACTGCATTGTACGTAAGGACCACAAGTTCTTTATCCATTTTTCACTTTTTGTGATATTGAACTTGTACAGTAAACGAGGTTCTTGTAAACAGAGGCGTCCCAAACATTGGGGTGGCTGTGTCTTTTTGATTTTAATTTCCCTAAGCTATAGGACCATAAGTGGAAGTGCCCTAGGCTCTGTTGCTTTGTTTTTTAGATGTTTCAGGAAACACCATACACTTCTCCCGAGTGTCTGTTGGCAATTTACATCCCGCCCATCAGCATAACAAGGCTCCCAGTTCTCCATGGCCTGTCCTGCCTTTCTGGATTTTACACTTTTTTCAGATGGCTCTTTTGACCGGGGGGAAGTGAGACTTCATTGTAGTGCAGATTTCCTTTGCAAGCTTGCTTGGTTGGCCAAAGAGGGCGTATGCGTTTTTTCCTGAATATATTCAGGAAAAAACGCATACGCCCTTTTTGGCCAAGTGCATCATTGTGGACGTTCTGCCTCTTTTCCTATGCTTTCAATGCAATTCCAGTCTACCTCCTGAAATCGGTTTCCTGCAATTCTGCCCCGCTTTCAAGTCCTCTTGGCAACCTTACTTCAGTATATTTTTGGACGATAGCTGTCATTTATAACTCTGCAGGTTTGTGAATTACAGTGCCCCTGATCTCCTTTCTTCATCCCGCTTTCTTGTGACCTGACCGCAACATCGCAGGATGGCTTCAGGCCCTAATCTGGTTCCGGCACGGCACGCTGAGCCTTTGGTTATTTCCTCTTCCTGGTGGGAAATGAGAGTTAAATTTGCCCGTCCAGACACCTCCAGCTAGTCTCTCATTGGTTCTCGCTATTCCTGTTCATCTTCCGCAGAAATTGCAAACTGGGCCAAACAGGAGGTTAAAGGGACTGACTCTCCAAGTCGGGAGAGTGTTAGTAAAGCGTCTGGAATGTTGCACCCGAGTACCAGGGGAGGAAAACTGAGACATATTTGAACACGTCTCCCGTTCACACGGTTGATCATACTCTGGGTTCCACATGCATGTTTTAGCTGAAGGAAGAATACCTTAAACCTGGAGAGTTGAGACCCGTGGAATGGGTACCATGCAATATGACTTCAAAGGGTCTTCATTTGCTCACCGAACCTCTCCAATCCTATCACTGCTGCGTTTATGCCCCTGTACACACGCTTGATTCTCTTTCGGAGACATAGCAATCCATAGGTTTTAAGATACTTACTAGTCAGGTACATTCTTAGGCGTTTAATATGGGGTGTTGAGTCCATTTCGTTGAGCAAGGAGTAGCTCTTTTCTATTCCATATTTGGCTTAAGGAACTTTATCTGTGCTCATTTCAATCTCTGGTTTTATGCAACACCCCAACTCACCTTTCCCCTTAAGCAAGCATAAGTTGGTTTTCTAAATTTGAGACCCTGTTCTGTTTTGGAATTCAGTTCCTGTGTAGCCAAGTTTACATTCCGTGTATTAGTGATATCTTATGATGTTTCTTTTTCTGTGTGACTTATTTCAGTTAGAATCATCGTACCTGAATCCACTCATTATGCTGCTATGGGCCTGATGACATAGATTTCATTGCTGAGTGATACTGCATTGTACGTAAGTACCACAAGTTCTTTATCCATTTTTCACTTTCTGTGATATTGAACTTGTACGGTAAATGAGGTTCTTGTAAACAGAGGCATCCCAAACTTTGGGGTGGCTGTGTCTTTTTGATTTTAATTTCCCTAAGCTATAGGACCATAAGTGGAAGTGCCCTAGGCTCTGTTGCTTTGTTTTTTAGATGTTTCAGGAAACACCATACACTTCTCCCGAGTGTCTGTTGGCAATTTACATCCCGCCCATCAGCATAACAAGGCTCCCAGTTCTCCATGGCCTGTCCTGCCTTTCTGGATTTTACACTTTTTTCAGATGGCCCTTTTGACCGGGGGGAAAGTGAGACTTCATTTTAGTGCAGATTTCCTTTGCAAGCTTGCTTGGTTGGCCAAAAAGGGCGTATGCGTTTTTTCCTGAATATATTCAGGAAAAAACGCATACGCCCTTTTTGGCCAAGTGCATCATTGTGGACGTTCTGCCTCTTTTCCTATGCTTTCAATGCAATTCCAGTCTACCTCCTGAAATCGGTTTCCTGCAATTCTGCCCCGCTTTCAAGTCCTCTTGGCAGCCTTACTTCAGTATATTTTTGGACGATACCTGTCATTTATAACTCTGCAGGTTTGTGAATTACAGTGCCCCTGAGCTCCTTTCTTCAACTCGCTTTCTTGTGAGCTGGCCGCAACACCGCAGGATGTCTTCAGGCCCTAATCTGGTTCCGGCACGGCACGCTGAGCCTTTGGTTAATTCCTCTTCCTGGTGGGAAATGAGAGTTAAATTTGCCCGTCCAGACACCTCCAGCTAGTCTCTCATTGGTTCTCGCTATTCCTGTTCATCTTCCGCAGAAATTGCAAACTGGGCCAAACAGGAGGTTAAAGGGACTGACTCTCCAAGTCGGGAGAGTGTTAGTAAAGCGTCTGGAATGTTGCACCCGAGTACCAGGGGAGGAAAACTGAGACATATTTGAACACGTCTCCCGTTCACACGGTTGATCATACTCTGGGTTCCACATGCATGTTTTAGCTGAAGGAAGAATACCTTAAACCTGGACAGTTGAGACCCGTGGAATGGATACCATGCAATATGACTTCAAAGGGTCTTCATTTGCTCACCGAACCTCTCCAATCCTATCACTGCTGCGTTTATGCCCCTGTACACACGCTTGATTCTCTTTCGGAGACATAGCAATCCATAGGTTTTAAGATACTTACTAGTCAGGTACATTCTTAGGCGTTTAATATGGGGTGTTGAGTCCATTTCGTTGAGCAAGGAGTAGCTCTTTTCTATTCCATATTTGGCTTAAGGAACTTTATCTGTGCTCATTTCAATCTCTGGTTTTATGCAACACCCCAACTCACCTTTCCCCTTAAGCAAGCATAAGTTGGTTTTCTAAATTTGAGACCCTGTTCTGTTTTGGAATTCAGTTCCTGTGTAGCCAAGTTTACATTCCGTGTATTAGTGATATCTTATGATGTTTCTTTTTCTGTGTGACTTATTTCAGTTAGAATCATCGTACCTGAATCCACTCATTATGCTGCTATGGGCCTGATGACATAGATTTCATTGCTGAGTGATACTGCATTGTACGTAAGTACCACAAGTTCTTTATCCATTTTTCACTTTCTGTGATATTGAACTTGTACGGTAAACGAGGTTGTTGTAAACAGAGGCGTCCCAAACTTTGGGGTGGCTGTGTCTTTTTGATTTTAATTTCCCTAAGCTATAGGACCATAAGTGGAAGTGCCCTAGGCTCTGTTGCTTTGTTTTTTAGATGTTTCAGGAAACACCATACACTTCTCCCGAGTGTCTGTTGGCAATTTACATCCCGCCCATCAGCATAACAAGGCTCCCAGTTCTCCATGGCCTGTCCTGCCTTTCTGGATTTTACACTTTTTTCAGATGGCCCTTTTGACCGGGGGGAAAGTGAGACTTCATTGTAGTGCAGATTTCCTTTGCAAGCTTGCTTGGTTGGCCAAAGAGGGCGTATGCGTTTTTTCCTGAATATATTCAGGAAAAAACGCATACGCCCTTTTTGGCCAAGTGCATCATTGTGGACGTTCTGCCTCTTTTCCTATGCTTTCAATGCAATTCCAGTCTACCTCCTGAAATCGGTTTCCTGCAATTCTGCCCCGCTTTCAAGTCCTATTGGCAACCTTACTTCAGTATATTTTTGGACGATAGCTGTCATTTATAACTCTGCAGGTTTGTGAATTACAGTGCCCCTGAGCTCCTTTCTTCAACTCGCTTTCTTGTGACCTGACCGCAACATCGCAGGATGGCTTCAGGCCCTAATCTGGTTCCGGCACGGCACGCTGAGCCTTTGGTTATTTCCTCTTCCTGGTGGGAAATGAGAGTTAAATTTGCCCGTCCAGACACCTCCAGCTAGTCTCTCATTGGTTCTCGCTATTCCTGTTCATCTTCCGCAGAAATTGCAAACTGGGCCAAACAGGAGGTTAAAGGGACTGACTCTCCAAGTCGGGAGAGTGTTAGTAAAGCGTCTGGAATGTTGCACCCGAGTACCAGGGGAGGAAAACTGAGACATATTTGAACACGTCTCCCGTTCACACGGTTGATCATACTCTGGGTTCCACATGCATGTTTTAGCTGAAGGAAGAATACCTTAAACCTGGAGAGTTGAGACCCGTGGAATGGATACCATGCAATATGACTTCAAAGGGTCTTCATTTGCTCACCGAACCTCTCCAATCCTATCACTGCTGCGTTTATGCCCCTGTACACACGCTTGATTCTCTTTCGGAGACATAGCAATCCATAGGTTTTAAGATACTTACTAGTCAGGTACATTCTTAGGCGTTTAATATGGGGTGTTGAGTCCATTTCGTTGAGCAAGGAGTAGCTCTTGTCTATTCCATATTTGGCTTAAGGAACTTTATCTGTGCTCATTTCAATCTCTGGTTTTATGCAACACCCCAACTCACCTTTCCCCTTAAGCAAGCATAAGTTGGTTTTCTAAATTTGAGACCCTGTTCTGTTTTGGAATTCAGTTCCTGTGTAGCCAAGTTTACATTCCGTGTATTAGTGATATCTTATGATGTTTCTTTTTCTGTGTGACTTATTTCAGTTAGAATCATCGTACCTGAATCCACTCATTATGCTGCTATGGGCCTGATGACATAGATTTCATTGCTGAGTGATACTGCATTGTACGTAAGTACCACAAGTTCTTTATCCATTTTTCACTTTCTGTGATATTGAACTTGTACGGTAAATGAGGTTCTTGTAAACAGAGGCGTCCCAAACTTTGGGGTGGCTGTGTCTTTTTGATTTTAATTTCCCTAAGCTATAGGACCATAAGTGGAAGTGCCCTAGGCTCTGTTGCTTTGTTTTTTAGATGTTTCAGGAAACACCATACACTTCTCCCGAGTGTCTGTTGGCAATTTACATCCCGCCCATCAGCATAACAAGGCTCCCAGTTCTCCATGGCCTGTCCTGCCTTTCTGGATTTTACACTTTTTTCAGATGGCCCTTTTGACCGGGGGGTAAGTGAGACTTCATTTTAGTGCAGATTTCCTTTGCAAGCTTGCTTGGTTGGCCAAAAAGGGCGTATGCGTTTTTTCCTGAATATATTCAGGAAAAAACGCATACGCCCTTTTTGGCCAAGTGCATCATTGTGGACGTTCTGCCTCTTTTCCTATGCTTTCAATGCAATTCCAGTCTACCTCCTGAAATCGGTTTCCTGCAATTCTGCCCCGCTTTCAAGTCCTCTTGGCAGCCTTACTTCAGTATATTTTTGGACGATACCTGTCATTTATAACTCTGCAGGTTTGTGAATTACAGTGCCCCTGAGCTCCTTTCTTCAACTCGCTTTCTTGTGACCTGGCCGCAACACCGCAGGATGGCTTCAGGCCCTACTCTGCTTCCGGCACGGCACGCTGAGCCTTTGGTTAATTCCTCTTCCTGGTGGGAAATGAGAGTTAAATTTGCCCGTCCAGACACCTCCAGCTAGTCTCTCATTGGTTCTCGCTATTCCTGTTCATCTTCCGCAGAAATTGCAAACTGGGCCAAACAGGAGGTTAAAGGGACTGACTCTCCAAGTGGGGAGAGTGTTAGTAAAGCGTCTGGAATGTTGCACCCGAGTACCAGGGGAGGAAAACTGAGACATATTTGAACACGTCTCCCGTTCACACGGTTGATCATACTCTGGGTTCCACATGCATGTTTTAGCTGAAGGAAGAATACCTTAAACCTGGACAGTTGAGACCCGTGGAATGGATACCATGCAATATGACTTCAAAGGGTCTTCATTTGCTCACCGAACCTCTCCAATCCTATCACTGCTGCGTTTATGCCCCTGTACACACGCTTGATTCTCTTTCGGAGACATAGCAATCCATAGGTTTTAAGATACTTACTAGTCAGGTACATTCTTAGGCGTTTAATATGGGGTGTTGAGTCCATTTCGTTGAGCAAGGAGTAGCTCTTTTCTATTCCATATTTGGCTTAAGGAACTTTATCTGTGCTCATTTCAATCTCTGGTTTTATGCAACACCCCAACTCACCTTTCCCCTTAAGCAAGCATAAGTTGGTTTTCTAAATTTGAGACCCTGTTCTGTTTTGGAATTCAGTTCCTGTGTAGCCAAGTTTACATTCCGTGTATTAGTGATATCTTATGATGTTTCTTTTTCTGTGTGACTTATTTCAGTTAGAATCATCGTACCTGAATCCACTCATTATGCTGCTATGGGCCTGATGACATAGATTTCATTGCTGAGTGATACTGCATTGTACGTAAGTACCACAAGTTCTTTATCCATTTTTCACTTTCTGTGATATTGAACTTGTACGGTAAACGAGGTTGTTGTAAACAGAGGCGTCCCAAACTTTGGGGTGGCTGTGTCTTTTTGATTTTAATTTCCCTAAGCTATAGGACCATAAGTGGAAGTGCCCTAGGCTCTGTTGCTTTGTTTTTTAGATGTTTCAGGAAACACCATACACTTCTCCCGAGTGTCTGTTGGCAATTTACATCCCGCCCATCAGCATAACAAGGCTCCCAGTTCTCCATGGCCTGTCCTGCCTTTCTGGATTTTACACTTTTTTCAGATGGCCCTTTTGACCGGGGGGAAAGTGAGACTTCATTGTAGTGCAGATTTCCTTTGCAAGCTTGCTTGGTTGGCCAAAGAGGGCGTATGCGTTTTTTCCTGAATATATTCAGGAAAAAACGCATACGCCCTTTTTGGCCAAGTGCATCATTGTGGACGTTCTGCCTCTTTTCCTATGCTTTCAATGCAATTCCAGTCTACCTCCTGAAATCGGTTTCCTGCAATTCTGCCCCGCTTTCAAGTCCTATTGGCAACCTTACTTCAGTATATTTTTGGACGATAGCTGTCATTTATAACTCTGCAGGTTTGTGAATTACAGTGCCCCTGAGCTCCTTTCTTCAACTCGCTTTCTTGTGACCTGACCGCAACATCGCAGGATGGCTTCAGGCCCTAATCTGGTTCCGGCACGGCACGCTGAGCCTTTGGTTATTTCCTCTTCCTGGTGGGAAATGAGAGTTAAATTTGCCCGTCCAGACACCTCCAGCTAGTCTCTCATTGGTTCTCGCTATTCCTGTTCATCTTCCGCAGAAATTGCAAACTGGGCCAAACAGGAGGTTAAAGGGACTGACTCTCCAAGTCGGGAGAGTGTTAGTAAAGCGTCTGGAATGTTGCACCCGAGTACCAGGGGAGGAAAACTGAGACATATTTGAACACGTCTCCCGTTCACACGGTTGATCATACTCTGGGTTCCACATGCATGTTTTAGCTGAAGGAAGAATACCTTAAACCTGGAGAGTTGAGACCCGTGGAATGGATACCATGCAATATGACTTCAAAGGGTCTTCATTTGCTCACCGAACCTCTCCAATCCTATCACTGCTGCGTTTATGCCCCTGTACACACGCTTGATTCTCTTTCGGAGACATAGCAATCCATAGGTTTTAAGATACTTACTAGTCAGGTACATTCTTAGGCGTTTAATATGGGGTGTTGAGTCCATTTCGTTGAGCAAGGAGTAGCTCTTGTCTATTCCATATTTGGCTTAAGGAACTTTATCTGTGCTCATTTCAATCTCTGGTTTTATGCAACACCCCAACTCACCTTTCCCCTTAAGCAAGCATAAGTTGGTTTTCTAAATTTGAGACCCTGTTCTGTTTTGGAATTCAGTTCCTGTGTAGCCAAGTTTACATTCCGTGTATTAGTGATATCTTATGATGTTTCTTTTTCTGTGTGACTTATTTCAGTTAGAATCATCGTACCTGAATCCACTCATTATGCTGCTATGGGCCTGATGACATAGATTTCATTGCTGAGTGATACTGCATTGTACGTAAGTACCACAAGTTCTTTATCCATTTTTCACTTTCTGTGATATTGAACTTGTACGGTAAATGAGGTTCTTGTAAACAGAGGCGTCCCAAACTTTGGGGTGGCTGTGTCTTTTTGATTTTAATTTCCCTAAGCTATAGGACCATAAGTGGAAGTGCCCTAGGCTCTGTTGCTTTGTTTTTTAGATGTTTCAGGAAACACCATACACTTCTCCCGAGTGTCTGTTGGCAATTTACATCCCGCCCATCAGCATAACAAGGCTCCCAGTTCTCCATGGCCTGTCCTGCCTTTCTGGATTTTACACTTTTTTCAGATGGCCCTTTTGACCGGGGGGTAAGTGAGACTTCATTTTAGTGCAGATTTCCTTTGCAAGCTTGCTTGGTTGGCCAAAAAGGGCGTATGCGTTTTTTCCTGAATATATTCAGGAAAAAACGCATACGCCCTTTTTGGCCAAGTGCATCATTGTGGACGTTCTGCCTCTTTTCCTATGCTTTCAATGCAATTCCAGTCTACCTCCTGAAATCGGTTTCCTGCAATTCTGCCCCGCTTTCAAGTCCTCTTGGCAGCCTTACTTCAGTATATTTTTGGACGATACCTGTCATTTATAACTCTGCAGGTTTGTGAATTACAGTGCCCCTGAGCTCCTTTCTTCAACTCGCTTTCTTGTGACCTGGCCGCAACACCGCAGGATGGCTTCAGGCCCTACTCTGCTTCCGGCACGGCACGCTGAGCCTTTGGTTAATTCCTCTTCCTGGTGGGAAATGAGAGTTAAATTTGCCCGTCCAGACACCTCCAGCTAGTCTCTCATTGGTTCTCGCTATTCCTGTTCATCTTCCGCAGAAATTGCAAACTGGGCCAAACAGGAGGTTAAAGGGACTGACTCTCCAAGTGGGGAGAGTGTTAGTAAAGCGTCTGGAATGTTGCACCCGAGTACCAGGGGAGGAAAACTGAGACATATTTGAACACGTCTCCCGTTCACATGGTTGATCATACTCTGGGTTCCACATGTATGTTTCAGCTGAAGGAAGAATACCTTAAACCTGGAGAGTTGAGACCCGTGGAATGGGTACCATGCAATACGATTTCAAAGGGTCTTCATTTGCTCACCGAACCTCTCCAATCCTATCACTGCTGCGTTTATGCCCCTGTACACACGCTTGATTCTCTTTTGGAGACATAGCAATCCATAGGTTTTAAGATACTTACTAATGAGGTACATTCTTAGGCGTTTAATATGGGGTGTTGAGTCCATTTCGTTGAGCAAAGAGTAGCTCTTGTCTATTCCATATTTAGCTTAAGGAACTTTATCTGTGCTCATTTCAATCTCTGGTTTTATGGAGCACCCCAACTCAACTTTCCCCTTAAGCAAGCATAAGTTGGTTTTCTCAATTTGAGACCCTGTTCTGTTCTGTAATTCAGTTCTTGTGTAGCCAAGTTTACATTCCGTGTGTTAGTGATATATTATGGTGTTTCTTTCTCTGTGTGAATTATTTCAGTTAGAATCATCGTACCTGAATCCACTCATTATGCTGCTACGGGCCTGATGACATAGATTTCATTGCTGAGTGATACTGCATTGTACATAAGTACCACAAGTTCTTTATCCATTTTTCACTTTCTGTGATATTGAATTTGTACGGTAAACGAGGTTCTTGTAAACAGAGGCGTCCCAAACTTTGGGGTGGCTGTGTCTTTTTGATTTTAATTTCCCTAAGCTATAGGACCATAAGTGGAAGTGCCCTAGGCTCTGTTGCTTTGTTTTTTAGATGTTTCAGGAAACACCATACACTTCTCCCGAGTGTCTGTTGGCAATTTACATCCCGCCCATCAGCATAACAAGGCTCCCAGTTCTCCATGGCCTGTCCTGCCTTTCTGGATTTTACACTTTTTTCAGATGGCCCTTTTGACCGGGGGGAAAGTGAGACTTCATTTTAGTGCAGATTTCCTTTGCAAGCTTGCTTGGTTGGCCAAAAAGGGCGTATGCGTTTTTTCCTGAATATATTCAGGAAAAAACGCATACGCCCTTTTTGGCCAAGTGCATCATTGTGGACGTTCTGCCTCTTTTCCTATGCTTTCAATGCAATTCCAGTCTACCTCCTGAAATCGGTTTCCTGCAATTCTGCCCCGCTTTCAAGTCCTCTTGGCAGCCTTACTTCAGTATATTTTTGGACGATACCTGTCATTTATAACTCTGCAGGTTTGTGAATTACAGTGCCCCTGAGCTCCTTTCTTCAACTCGCTTTCTTGTGACCTGGCCGCAACACCGCAGGATGGCTTCAGGCCCTAATCTGGTTCCGGCACGGCACGCTGAACCTTTGGTTAATTCCTCTTCCTGGTGGGAAATGAGAGTTAAATTTGCCCGTCCAGACACCTCCAGCTAGTCTCTCATTGGTTCTCGCTATTCCTGTTCATCTTCCGTAGAAATTGCAAACTGGGCCAAACAGGAGGTTAAAGGGACTGACTCTCCAAGTCGGGAGAGTGTTAGTAAAGCGTCTGGAATGTTGCACCCAAGTACCAGGGTACGACAACTGAGATATTTGAACACGTCTCCCGATCAAATGGTTGATCATACTCTAGGTTCCACATGCATGTTTTAGCTGAAGGAAGAATACCTTAAACCTGGAGAGTTGAGACCCGTGTAATGGGTACCATGCAATATGACTTCAAAGGGTCTTCATTTGCTCACCGAACCTCTCCAATCCTATCACTGCTGCGTTTATGCCCCTGTACACACGCTTGATTCTCTTTTGGAGACATAGCAATCCATAGGTTTTAAGATACTTACTAGTCAGGTACATTCTTAGGCGTTTAATATGCGGTGTTGAGTCCATTTCGTTGAGCAAGGAGTAGCTCTTGTCTATTCCATATTTGGCTTAAGGAACTTTATCTGTGCTCATTTCAATCTCTGGTTTTATGCAGCACCCCAACTCACCTTTCCCCTTAAGCAAGCATATGTTGGTTTTCTAAATTTGAGACCCTGTTGTGTTCTGTAATTCAGTTCCTGTGTAGCCAAGTTTACATTCCGTGTGTTAGTGATATATTATGATGTTTCTTTCTCTGTGTGACTTATTTCAGTTAGAATCATCGTACCTGAATCCACTCATTATGCTGCTACGGGCCTGATGACATAGATTTCATTGCTGAGTGATACTGCATTGTACGTGAGTACCACAACTTCTTTATCCATTTTTCACTTTCTGTGATATTGAATTTGTACCGTAAACGAGGTTTTTGTAAACAGAGCCGTCCCAAACTTTGGGGTGGCTGTGTCTTTTTGATTTTAATTTCCCTAAGCTATAGGACCATAAGTGGAAGTGCCCTAGGCTCTGTTGCTTTGTTTTTTAGATGTTTCAGGAAACACCATACACTTCTCCAGAGTGTCTGTTGGCAATTTACATCCCTCCCATCAGCATAACACGGCTCCCAGTTCTCCATGGCCTGTCGTGCCTTTCTGGATTTTACACTTTTTTCAGATGGCCCTTTTGACCGGGGGAAAGTGAGACTTCATTGTAGTGCAGATTTCCTTTGCAAGCTTGCTTGGTTGGCCAAAAAGTGTGTATGCGTTTTTTCCTGACTATATTCACGAAAAAACACATACGCCCTTTTTGGCCAAGTGCATCATTTTCGAGGTTCTGACTCTCTTCATATGTTTTCAATGCTATTCCATTGTACCTCCTGAAATCGGTTTCCTGCAATTCTGCCTTGCTTTCAATGCTTCTTCATAGCCTTACCTCAATATATTTTTTGAAAATAGTTGGCCTTTATAACTCTGCAGGTTTTTGAATTGCAGTGGCCCTTAGCTCCATTTTTCAGCTCTTATTTTTGTGATCTTGCCCCATAAACACAGGATTCCTTGAAGCTCTATTCTTCTTGTGGGACGCCTTGCTGTGCCTTTGGTTAATTCTTCTTACTGATGTGAAATTAGAGTGACATGTGCCCATTGAAACCACTACATTAGTTTCTCACTGGTTCCCCCTAACCCATTCATCCTCCGCACTATCTGCAGACTGTGCGATACTGGAACTTAAAGGCATTGACTCTCCATGTGGGGTTGTTGTTAGTAAAGCAGCTGGAATGTCGATCCGGAGCCCCAGGAGAGGAACAATGAGGTGCGTTTTAGAAACCTTTCCCGATCATATGGTATACCAGTCGCTGGGTTTCCCAAGCATGGTTTAGCTGTAGGAAGATTCCCTTCAACCTGGAGTGTTGGGACCCTTGGAATGAGTAGCATGAAGTATTGCATTAAACTTTTGGCAGTTGCTCACCAAAGCTCACCAATCCTCTCAGCCCCAAGTGTCCAGCCTTATGTCTTATCCAGCTGTGGGTTTATATGTGGTCATTCCAGGTTGCATCACAGCCCCTGAGCGAATTTTGTAAGAATTTTTCTCTCTTTCATTGTTTCTGCGTTTTGGTTTTAAAATTTATTTCTATAATGGGGTTTAGCTCATTTTCACTGCTGTGTTTGTGCCGCTCTGCACACACTTGATTCCCTTATGGAGATATATCAATACATGGGTTTTAAGATTCTTATTACTCAGATATATTTCTCTGCGGTGTATAGGGTGTGTTGAGGCCAGTTCATTGAGCAAGGTGTAGATCTTGTCTAATACCTATTTGGTTTATTGAACGGTATCTGTGCTAATTTCAAACTCTGGTTTTATGCATCACCCCACCTCTCCTTTCCCCTTAAGCTGACATAAGTGTGTTTTCTAAATGTGAGACACTGTTCTGTTCTGCAATTCATTTCTTGTGCAGCCATATTTACCCTCCCTCTATAAGTGATATCTTATGATATGTTTCTTTTTCTGTTTGACTTATTTCAAGTAGTATTATCGGACCTAAATCCACTCTTTATCCTTCTACTAGCCTTATTACATTGATTTCATGGTGAAGAGATATTCCATTGTACATAAGTACCACATCTTCTTTATCCATTGTTCTCTTTCCTGGGATATTTAAGGTGTACTGAAGTTGAGGTTCTTGTAAACAGAGTAGCCCTAAACTGTGGTGTGCTTGTGTCTTGTTGATTTTTAGACTTCCCTAGATATACTCCCATGATTGGAAGTGTCCTATGCTCTGTAGCTCTGTTTTTTAGATGATTTAGAAACCACCATACACTTCTCCAGAGTGGCTCTCGGCAGTTCACACACTGCCCATCAGCGTATAAAGGCTCCCTGTTCTCCATGGCCTGTCCTGCATTTCTGGTTTTTACAATTTTTTAGGATGGCCCTTTTGACCGGGGGGAAGTGAGACTTCTTTGTTGTGCACATTTGCATTGCTTGCTTGCTTCGTTGCCCATAAAGTGCGTATGCGTTTTTTCCTGGATATAATCAGGAAAAAACGCATACGCCCTTTTGGGCCAACTGCATCATTGTCGAAATTCTGCCGCTTTTCATGTGCGTTAAAGACGAGTCCAATCTATCTCTTGAAATCTGTTTCTTGCAATTCTGTCTTGCATTCAGATCCTCTTCTTTGCCTTACCTCAACATATTTTTGGACGTTAGTTTTCATTTATAACTCTGCAGGTTTGTGAATTGCAGTGACCCTGAGCTCCATTTTTTAAGTTGCTCTTTTGTGAGCTGGCCTCAAACCCGCAGGATTGCTTCAGGCCCTATTTTGGCTCCGGCGAGGCAGGCTGAGCCTTTCTTTAATTCTTATTCTTAATGGGAAATTAAAGTGATATGTGCCCGTCCAAACCCCTACAACTATTCTCTCATTGGTTCCCCCTCTTCCCGTTCATCCTCCTCACAATTTGCAAAATGTGTGAAACAGAAGTTTAAATGTGCTGATTCTCCAAGTGGGGAGATTCTAAGTAACGTGGCTGGAATGGTGAACAGGAGCACCAGGAGAGGATAAATGAGGTGCATTTTAGACACATCTCCCGATCACATGGTGTACAGTCCTCTGGGTTTTCCATGCATGTTTTAGCTGTAGGAAGATCCCTTGAACCTGCAGATTTGGGACCCATTGAATGGGTACCAGGTAGTATTACTTTAAAGGGTGTGCATTTCCTCACCCAACCTCACATTTCTCTTAGCGCAAACAGTTTCCAGCCTTATGTCTCATCCTGCTGTGGGTCTAGATGTGTTCAATCCATGTTGCATCACCGTCCCTGAGGAAAAGTTGTAAGAGGTTTTCTCTGTCTCTCTGTCGTTTATTTTTTCAATTTATTACTATATTGGTTACAGCTGATTTTCAAAGCTCTGTTTCTTGCTGCTGTACATCCACTTGATTCACGTACAGAGAGACATCAATAAATTCTTTTTCAGATTCTTACCAGTCGTATATATTCTTTTCCGGTGACTTGAGTGTGCTGAGTGCAGTTCTTTTAGCTACCGTGTAGGCCTTGTTGATTATCAGTTTGGTATTTGGAATGGTATCTTTGCTAATTTCAACCTCCTGGATGATGCCTCACCCCTCCCCACCTTTCCCGTTTAGCAGCCTTATGCGTGTTTTCTACATATTTGACTATGTTTTTGTTTTGTAATTTATTTCATGTGTAGCCATTTTGGATTCCACCTTTAAGTGATATCTTATGATATGTCTTTTTCTTTTTGAATTCTGTCACTTAGAATGATCATACGTAACTCCTCCGGAGTTGTTACAACTGGCCATATTTCATTGATTTCCAGGCTGAATAATATTCCACTCTACCTAAGTACCACATCTCTACCCATTTTTTCCCTCCAGAGACATTTAAGTTATATCCTAGTCGAGGATCTTTTAAACAGAGAGGGGGTAAACATTGGGGTGCCTGTGTCCTCTCGATTTTTGTTTTTCCCAAGATATACGCCCATGAGTGCAAGTGCCCTATGCTCTGTAGCTCATTTTTTAGATGCTTTAGTAAACACAATACACTTCTCCAGAATGGCCGTTGGCAATATACATTTCCACTATAAGTCTCACAGGGCTCCCTCTTCTCGTTGCCCTGCCCTGCATTTCTGTTGTTTACACTTTATGAGGATGGCTCTTCTGACTGATGCGAAGTGATATCTTTTGTAGTATTGACTTCCAGTGCCCACCTGTTTGGTTGGCTAAAAAAGTGTATGCCCTTTTCTTGAATATATACAGAAAAAAACGCATACACCCTTTTTGGCCAACTGCAATGTTGGCAATGTTCAGCTCCTTTTCTTGTGCTTAATGGCGAGTCCTTTCTACCTCCTCAAATCCCTTTCCTGCCATTCTCCCTTGCTTACAAGTCCTTTTCTCTGACTTTCCTCAAGACATTTTTCAGTGATGGATATTTTCAACTCTGCAGTTTTGTGAATTTTACTGCCCCTGAGTTCCATTGTTCAACTTGTGTTTATGGGAACTGGCCACAAAGCAGCGGGATTTCCTCAAGCCCTATACTGTTTCCATGGGCAACCCTAGCCTTTGGTCAATTCGTCTTCCTGATTGGAAATTAGAGTGACATGTGCCTGTCTGAACACCTAGGACTTGTCTCTCATTGTTCCTCATCCTTCCGCTTCATCCTCTGGACAAATTCCAAACTGTACGCAACAGGATGTTGACAGTGCTGACATCTCCAAGTGGGGAGACTGTTAGTAAAGACGCTGGAGGGGTGAACCCGAGCACCAGGAGATGAGGAGATGAGATGCCTTTTCCAAACTCTTCCCGATCAGACGGTATACCATCCTCTGGGTGTGACAGACATGTTTTAGCAGTAGGAAGAGTCCCATTCATGTAAGGAGAACACCAGGGCTTTTTCAAAATCAGTGTCTCCCCGAAACCCAAACTGGGGAATTTTTTAAGCTACGGCTACACATATGTTCATTAAGGGCCTTGGGAAGTAGGCAGAGTCCAAACTTTAGATGATTGAAGTCTTCAGGGTCAGAAGCACTCACCACCAGCTTCCCTTAGGCTACACTTTAACTGTCATTGATAGATGATGTCAATAAAAATATCTATTCTTTTTCAGATTATTTCCCCTTATAGGTTATTGCAAAATGTTGAGTGTAGTTCCCTGTGCTATACAGTAGTTCCTTGTTGATGATCTATTTTATACATAGCAGTGTGTATGTGTTCATTCCAAACTGTTAATTTATCCCTCCTCCCACCTTTCCCCTTTGGTAATAATAAATTATAAGATTTTATACTTCTCAGAAATGGGGGAGCTGAAAGAGAGGTATCATTTTCAATGGAAAAGCATTTAAAACAAGATTGAAGGTTTAACCAAGATTATTAGATGTACATCCTTGGAAAGAAATCACTTTGTTTCTCTAATATTGACCTGACAAATAAGACAAACCTTTTCACTGAACTTGCTTATAAAAAGTGATGGAAATATCAAGTGGAAGTGTTAGAAACATCTTATTTTACCCGAGCCTTATACACTGTTCTATGTTAACTACAGTTTGGCTCACACATCTGTTCATTGAGGTTACAATAGTCTCAATTTCTGTTACTGATCCTCCAGAGTGGACCCCAACAAGTGTCCCCCTGCCCAGTGTCATTGGGGCCAACAGATCGAGACTGAGTTTGGTTCACAAGCAAAGGAAACTTTATATTTTGATCAGAGAATGGAGAGGTGAGAGCATGCACTACCCCGTGGGCTGTGGGCTGGGCTGCTGTGTAGAGATCCTGTCAGAGTCAGTGGGAGGGAGGGAGGGGGCGGAGCTCTCGAGGGCCGGGTTGGCTGTAGCTCAGGCTCTATATCGTGGAGTCTGCACTGGGCCCCAGGAGCTGAGGTGTCGACCCAGCCATTCTGCACTAGGAAATCTGGTCTGAAGTGCCGGGTGTGGAACCTCTGCATGCGGGACCCTAGGAGCACGTGAAATTAGACAAAGCACAAAGGATAAAAAAGGTTAGACTTGACTTTATTGCCCAGATTCTATTTTTATCTCCCAGGGATTTTTAATGGGCTTTGCTGGGGACAAACCCCTCCTCTGCCTTTTGTCCCGTTCCTCATTCTTAGAGTGCTGAGGGTGCAGACCCTTCTTCTGTAACTGCTGAGTGCTGAGTTGGGAGCCCTCATACCCTGGGGTGAGGGTCAGAGCTTCTCCCCAGCAGCCTCCCGGTGACATTGATTGTCCCCAGGACCCCTGCCTCCCTGCTCGTCCACCTGAGCACCAGCATTGGAAGTGTTATAGATTCTAATGACCTTTAAGGGTCCAGGAAAGAGATGTGCAGAGACGCTGTGGGGGCCGGCTTCACCCCGCCCCACATTTGTTCGGCCACCTTAGGCTGACCGTTTCTGCCAGCCTAGATGCTCTGACCAGTAGTCTGTGCTTTGTTCAATTAGGCCCCTGAATTAACGTACAAACAGCACCAGGTGTCAGAGCCCTGCCCGCTCAACTCCCAGACAGTCCAGGGTCAGTGGTGATCAAGGACCATGATGGCCACTGAGTCAACAGCCTTTTGAAGTAAACAGGAGTCCAGCCGGTCTTATTGGCCACCATCATCACGGTGTCTGTAGGCTTTTCTATGGTGACAGTGTGGTATACTGTTCCCCCGCCAAGATAATTAGCTCCCTTCTGGGTGCAGTAAGTCCTGCAAGCAGTAGTCTACTCTTTTGGGACACACTCTTGTTGTTTTATGAGAGAAACTCCAGGTCAAGTGATGTTCACACGAGTCGTCATGGTGCCCTGTTGCCCCCGGTTATCTCTCTGGATGTTGGGGTTGGAGGGCCTCCTCACTCGAGGTCGGTGTGCCCACGGAGCGAACCCTGCAACTTCAGGGCATGGTTGGTGGTTAGGATCACCACGTGGGGTCCTTTTCCCTTAGGAGGGAGGTGGCCTTTTGGGCTGCTGATTTCCAGGTTTTTAGATACCGCCAGTATCTTGGCCAGATGTGGCAGTGGGCCAAGCCACTTGGTGACCGTAGTTTATCCTACCTGGATGGCATTCTTGCATTGTTCCATTTCAAGTGGTCCCAGTTTTTGCACTAATTCTCCAATGGCGATTCACCTTTCACCGGGAATGTAAAGGTCAAAGGGTTTAACTAAATTAGGGAGTTCCAGGGCAAGGGTCTGAATTGACTGCTCTTTCCATTCTTGAAAGGCCACTTCTGGATTCTATTCAAAAGGATCACCATCTTTTCCTTTCAGTGTTTCATATAGAGGCCCAGCTAGTAGACTGTAGTTAGGGATCCAGAAGCAGCAAACCCTGGCCTCCCCAGGAACCCCTAAGCTGTCTTCTAGTTTTAGAAAGGGGTAAGGCTGAAAATGGTTTCTTCCCTTTCCTGGGATGGGCTTCTCCGACCTTCTGTGAGAATGAAGCCCAGGCAGGTCACCGCAGTCTGTGATATTTGAGCTTTTTCTTGGACAACTTCTATCCTTTATTGGCTTGGTAGTTCAGAGGCCTCCTTAGTAGGGCTGGCGATCAGAATGTCGTCTGCATATTGAAGGAGGGTTTCCTTTTCCAGAGGTAGAACTTTTAGGTCTTTAGCTAAGCTTTCCCCAAAGATGGTGTGGGAATTTTTGCACCCTTGGGGCCAGACGGCCCGGAAGTATTGTTTTAGTTGTATGTTGAGTCCTGCCACTCACAAGCCAAAATTTCTTGTGACTCTGGGACTAATGGAATACAAAAGAAGGCATCATTGAAGACTAATACAGAATACCATGTCCTGGTGGTTGGTAGAATGACCAGCAGGGTGTAGGAATTAGGAGCAACTGGAGGTATATCCTCGGTGGCTTCACTGACTGTCCTGACATCCTTTACCAGGTCCCCAGCAGCCCATGGGGCTCTCGTGGTCAGACCAATCCCAGAATATGGAGCTCACCTGGGCAGGTACCCCACCCCCACCCCAGCCCACGGGGCTCTCGTGGTCAGGCCCCTCCCAGGATACAGAGCTACCCTTGCAGGCACCGTGGCAGGGCTGGGCACACAGGAACCGTGCACATAGCCCTCATTGCAGAGCACCCCCAGCTCACCTGTCGCTCAGAGCTGACACAGAGCACCTCAGAGCAGGACTTGAACTAACAAACAGCAGCTGCGACAGGTCTGTGACCCTGGGCATCACTCCGTGAGGCCTCCCTCCACCTGGTCTTCCAGAGACTTCCACTGCACCCGGGGCACCAGGCCTCTGTCTCCAACCACCACCCACCCCTCCTCTCCCTGACTCCTGGGTTCCTCTCATTAGGAGAGGGTTTTCTTGAAGTTGTCTCCCACTCATGGGCCAGATAAAATGATTAGAAAACAAGCCAAAGCTGCAGCCCCTTGTCTATCCTGACTCTCAGGAGCCCACACCTGTTCCTTGGACCTGGCCGGTTCAGCAAGTTCCATTTTCTGCAACTGTGAGCCCCTGAGGGGTGATGATTGGCTGACCTGGGCAGCCTTACCGTGCCGGCCAGCCCTCCCCAGGTGTGCCTGGGTTGAGATCAATATAAATACCACTCCAGGCAGCAAGAGCCCCTGCAGCCGTGCCTGACGCCATTTTCTCTGCCCTGTCAGCAGTCTCGGGGCTGGGCTGGTGGGAGGGAGTGAGAGGCCACGGCTTTGTGGGTGGCCCAGTGTGAGTGGGGCTCTGCTGGACTTTCTGCAGCAGTTGCCAGGCTGCCACCTGCTAAAGAAGAGGATGTGTCACCCATACCTGCTGCTGGAATTTCTCCCTGGGCAGAGGTGAGGAAGGAAAAAAGCAGTGGGGGCAGGGACAGGACGGGTATCTCAGGCAGGGAAATGGAAATCTTCCAGAAGAGCACCCAGGGCCAGGACCATCCTGGCTGGCCTGCAGGCACCAAGTCGGCCGGCATGCTGTCACTCGTGTGGCTCTATGGCCCTTCCTCTAGGCTTTCAAGTCCTTGTATATATTCAGGTGTTTTACCTGGGACGGGTGGGAATAGTTCAGCAGCAACTGGCCTGGGGCTCAGCTCACGTTTACTCACAGATGCCTCGGCACGGTGCCCCAGCTTTGCAATGAGGACGCTTGTTGCGTGGGGGCTGCTGGCTGAATGGGAGACGATTCCCCACCACTGACCAACTTCAGAATTGTTTACAACTGGAGCAAGTGCCCTGATACGGTTTTCCTCTGTGTAACTGGTGGGTTCTGTGTGTTTTTCTCTTTTTCGTTTTTGGTTCAAGGTAGATTTTATTCCTCTTTTTTGTATTTACAGATATAAGCATGGAAATAATTTATTCATATAAATACATGTATGTGCAGGGAATAATTGTTTTTCCTGTTTTATTTTTTAAATTTTATTTCTTTTTAATTTTGAATTTTATTTTATATTTTTATACAGCAGGTTCTTATTGGTTATCTATTTTATACATATAAATGTATACATGCCAATCCCAGTCTCTCAACTCCTCCCACCACCACCCCCCCAACAGCTTTCCCCCCTTGTTGTCCATACGTTTGTTGTCTACATCTGTTGCTCTATTTATGCCTTGCAAAATGGTTAATCTGTACAGTTTTTCTAGGTTCCACATATATGCATGAATATACAAGATTTGTTTTTCTCTTTCTGACTTACTTCACTCTGTATGACAGTCTCTAGATCCATCGACGTCTCTACAAATGACCCAAATTCATTCCTTTTCATGGCTTAGTAATATTCCATTTTATATATTTACCACAGCTTTATGCATTCGTCTGTCTGTGGGCATTTAGGTTGCTTCCATTACCTCGATATTGTAAATAGTGATGCAATGAACATTGCGGTGAATGACTCTTTTTGATTTATGGTTTTGTCTGGGTATATGTCCAGTACTGGGATTGCTGTATCATATGGTAATTCTATTGTTAGTTTCTTAAGAAATTCCATATTGTTCTCCATAATGGCTGTATCAATTTATATTCCCAACACTAGTGGAAGAGGGTTCCTTTTCTCCACACCCTTTCCAGCATTTTTTGTTTGTAGATTTTCTATGATGCCTATTCTACCAGGTGTGAGGTGATACCTCACTGTTGAATCCATTTTGTTGAGCAAGGGGTAGGTCTTGTCTATTACATATTTGGCTTATGGAACGGTATCTGTGCTCATTTCAAACTCTGCTTTTATGCAGCACGCCAACTCACCTTTCCCCTTAAGCAAGCATAAGTTGGTTTTCTAAATTTGAGACCCTGTTCTGTTTTGTAATTCAGTTCATGTGTAGCCAAATTCACATTCCGTGTATTAGTGATATCTTATGATGTTTCTTTTTCTGTGTGACTTATTTCACTTAGAATCATCGTGCCTCAAACCACTCATTATGCTGGTATGGGCCTGGTGACATAGATTTCATTGCTGAGTGGTATTCTGTTGTACATAAGTACCGCAACTTCTTTATCCATTATTTGCCCTCTGGGATATTTAACTTGTGCCGCAGGAGAGATTCCTGTAAAAAGAGCCGTCACAAATTTTGGGGTGGCTGTGTCTTTTTGATTTTAATTTCCCTAAGCTATAGGACCATAAGTGGAAGTGCCCTAGGCTCTGTTGCTTTGTTTTTTAGATGTTTCAGGAAACACCATACACTTCTCCCGAGTGTCTGTTGGCAATTTCCATCCCGCCCATCAGCATAACAAGGCTCCCAGTTCTCCATGGCCTGTCCTGCCTTTCTGGATTTTACACTTTTTTCAGATGGCCCTTTTGACCGGGGGGAAAGTGAGACTTCATTTTAGTGCAGATTTCCTTTGCAAGCTTGCTTGGTTGGCCAAAAAGGGCGTATGCGTTTTTTCCTGAATATATTCAGGAAAAAACGCATACGCCCTTTTTGGCCAAGTGCATCATTGTGGACGTTCTGCCTCTTTTCCTATGCTTTCAATGCAATTCCAGTCTACCTCCTGAAATCGGTTTCCTGCAATTCTGCCCCGCTTTCAAGTCCTCTTGGCAACCTTACTTCAGTATATTTTTGGACGATAGCTGTCATTTATAACTCTGCAGGTTTGTGAATTACAGTGCCCCTGAGCTCCTTTCTTCAACTCGCTTTCTTGTGACCTGACCGCAACATCGCAGGATGGCTTCAGGCCCTAATCTGGTTCCGGCACGGCACGCTGAGCCTTTGGTTATTTCCTCTTCCTGGTGGGAAATGAGAGTTAAATTTGCCCGTCCAGACACCTCCAGCTAGTCTCTCATTGGTTCTCGCTATTCCTGTTCATCTTCCGCAGAAATTGCAAACTGGGCCAAACAGGAGGTTAAAGGGACTGACTCTCCAAGTCGGGAGAGTGTTAGTAAAGCGTCTGGAATGTTGCACCCGAGTACCAGGGGAGGAAAACTGAGACATATTTGAACACGTCTCCCGTTCACACGGTTGATCATACTCTGGGTTCCACATGCATGTTTTAGCTGAAGGAAGAATACCTTAAACCTGGAGAGTTGAGACCCGTGGAATGGGTACCATGCAATATGACTTCAAAGGGTCTTCATTTGCTCACCGAACCTCTCCAATCCTATCACTGCTGCGTTTATGCCCCTGTACACACGCTTGATTCTCTTTCGGAGACATAGCAATCCATAGGTTTTAAGATACTTACTAGTCAGGTACATTCTTAGGCGTTTAATATGGGGTGTTGAGTCCATTTCGTTGAGCAAGGAGTAGCTCTTTTCTATTCCATATTTGGCTTAAGGAACTTTATCTGTGCTCATTTCAATCTCTGGTTTTATGCAACACCCCAACTCACCTTTCCCCTTAAGCAAGCATAAGTTGGTTTTCTAAATTTGAGACCCTGTTCTGTTTTGGAATTCAGTTCCTGTGTAGCCAAGTTTACATTCCGTGTATTAGTGATATCTTATGATGTTTCTTTTTCTGTGTGACTTATTTCAGTTAGAATCATCGTACCTGAATCCACTCATTATGCTGCTATGGGCCTGATGACATAGATTTCATTGCTGAGTGATACTGCATTGTACATAAGTACCACAAGTTCTTTATCCATTTTTCACTTTCTGTGATATTGAATTTGTACGGTAGACGAGGTTCTTGTAAACAGAGGCGTCCCAAACTTTGGGGTGGCTGTGTCTTTTTGATTTTAATTTCCCTAAGCTATAGGACCATAAGTGGAAGTGCCCTAGGCTCTGTTGCTTTGTTTTTTAGATGTTTCAGGAAACACCATACACTTCTCCCGAGTGTCTGTTGGCAATTTACATCCCGCCCATCAGCATAACAAGGCTCCCAGTTCTCCATGGCCTGTCCTGCCTTTCTGGATTTTACACTTTTTTCAGATGGCCCTTTTGACCGGGGGGAAAGTGAGACTTCATTTTAGTGCAGATTTCCTTTGCAAGCTTGCTTGGTTGGCCAAAAAGGGCGTATGCGTTTTTTCCTGAATATATTCAGGAAAAAACGCATACGCCCTTTTTGGCCAAGTGCATCATTGTGGACGTTCTGCCTCTTTTCCTATGCTTTCAATGCAATTCCAGTCTACCTCCTGAAATCGGTTTCCTGCAATTCTGCCCCGCTTTCAAGTCCTCTTGGCAGCCTTACTTCAGTATATTTTTGGACGATACCTGTCATTTATAACTCTGCAGGTTTGTGAATTACAGTGCCCCTGAGCTCCTTTCTTCAACTCGCTTTCTTGTGACCTGGCCGCAACACCGCAGGAGGGCTTCAGGCCCTAATCTGGTTCCGGCACGGCACGCTGAGCCTTTGGTTAATTCCTCTTCCTGGTGGGAAATGAGAGTTAAATTTGCCCGTCCAGACACCTCCAGCTAGTCTCTCATTGGTTCTCGCTATCCCTGTTCATCTTCCGCAGAAATTGCAAACTGGGCCAAACAGGAGGTTAAAGGGACTGACTGTCCAAGTCGGGAGAGTGTTAGTAAAGCGTCTGGAATGTTGCACCGAGTACCAGGGGAGGAAAACTGAGACATATTTGAACACGTCTCCCGTTCACATGGTTGATCATACTCTGGGTTCCACATGTATGTTTCAGCTGAAGGAAGAATACCTTAAACCTGGAGAGTTGAGATCCGTGGAATGGGTACCATGCAATACGACTTCAAAGGGTCTTCATTTGCTCACCGAACCTCTCCAATCCTATCACTGCTGCGTTTATGCCCCTGTACACAGGCTTGATTCTCTTTCGGAGACATAGCAATCCATAGGTTTTAAGATACTTACTAGTCAGGTACATTCTTAGGCGTTTAATATGGGGTGTTGAGTCCATTTCGTTGAGCAAAGAGTAGCTCTTGTCTATTCCATATTTGGCTTAAGGAACTTTATCTGTGCTCATTTCAATCTCTGGTTTTATGCAGCACCCCAACTCACCTTTACCCTTAAGCAAGCATAAGTTGGTTTTCTAAATTTGAGACCCTGTTCTGTTTTGGAATTCAGTTCCTGTGTAGCCAAGTTTACATTCCGTGTATTACTGATATCTTATGATGTTTCTTTTTCTGTGTGACTTATTTCAGTTAGAATCATCGTACCTGAATCCACTCATTATGCTGCTACGGGCCTGATGACATAGATTTCATTGCTGAGTGATACTGCATTGTACGTAAGTACCACAAGTTCTTTATCCATTTTTCACTTTCTGTGATATTGAACTTGTCCGGTAAACGAGGTTCTTGTAAACAGAGGCGTCCCAAACATTGGGGTGGCTGTATCTTTTTGATTTTAATTTCCCTAAGCTATAGGACCATAAGTGGAAGTGCCCTAGGCTCTGTTGCTTTGTTTTTCAGATGTTTCAGGAAACACCATACACTTCTCCCGAGTGTCTGTTGGCAATTTACATCCCGCCCATCAGCATAACAAGGCTCCCAGTTCTCCATGGCCTGTCCTGCCTTTCTGGATTTTACACTTTTTTCAGATGGCCCTTTTGACCGGGGGGAAGTGAGACTTCATTGTAGTGCAGATTTCCTTTGCAAGCTTGCTTGGTTGGCCAAAAAGGGCGTATGCGTTTTTTCCTGAATATATTCAGGGAAAATCGCATACGCCCTTTTTGGCCAAGTGCATCATTGTGGACATTCTGCCTCTTTTCCTATGCTTTCAATGCAATTCCAGTCTACCTCCTGAAATCGGTTTCCTGCAATTCTGCCCCGCTTTCAAGTCCTCTTGGCAGCCTTACTTCAGTATATTTTTGGACAATAGCTGTCATTTATAACTCTGCAGGTTTGTGAATTACAGTGCCCCTGAGCTCCTTTCTTCAACTCGCTTTCTTGTGACCTGACCGCAACACCGCAGGATGGCTTCAGGCCCTAATCTGGTTCCGGCACGGCACGCTGAGCCTTTGGTTAATTCCTCTTCCTGGTGGGAAATGAGAGTTAAATTTGCCCGTCCATACACCTCCAGCTAGTCTCTCATTGGTTCTCCCTATTCCTGTTCATCTTCCGCAGAAATTGCAAACTGGGCCAAACAGGAGGTTAAAGGCGCTGACTCTCCAAGTGGGGAGAGAGTTAGTAAAGCGTCTGGAATGTTGCACCCGAGTACCAGGGGAGGAAAACTGAGACATATTTGAACACGTCTCCCGTTCACACGGTTGATCATACTCTGGGTTCCACATGCATGTTTTAGCTGAAGGAAGAATACCTTAAACCTGGAGAGTTGAGACCCGTGTAATGGGTAGCATGCAATATGACTTCAAAGGGTCTTCATTTGCTCACCGAACCTCTCCAATCCTATCACTGCTGCGTTTATGCCCCTGTACACACTCTTGATTCTCTTTCGGAGACATAGCAATCCATAGGTTTTAAGATACTTACTAGTCAGGTACATTCTTAGGCGTTTAATATGGGGTGTTGAGTCCATTTCGTTGAGCAAGGAGTAGCTCTTGTCTATTCCATATTTGGCTTAAGGAACTTTATCTGTGCTCATTTCAATCTCTGGTTTTATGCAGCACCCCAACTCACCTTTCCCCTTAAGCAAGCATAAGTTGGTTTTCTAAATTTGAGACCCTGTTCTGTTCTGTAATTCAGTTCCTGTGTAGCCAAGTTTACATTCCGTGTATTACTGATATCTTATGATGTTTCTTTTTCTGTGTGACTTATTTCATATAGAGTCATCATACCTGAATCCACTCATTGTGCTGCTAAGGGCCTGATGACACAGATTTCATTGCTGAGTGATATTGCTTTGTAAGTAAATACCACAACTTCTTTATCCATTTTTCACTTTCTGCGATGTTGAACTTGTACTGTAAACGAGGTTCTTGTAAACAGAGCCGTTCCAAACTTTGGGGTGGCTGTGTCTTTTTGATTTTAATTTCCCTAAGCTATAGGACCATAAGAGGAAGTGCCCTAGGCTCTGTTGCTTTGTTTTTTAGATGTTTCAGGAAACACCATACACTTCTCCCGAGTGGTTGTTGGCAATTTACATCCCGCCCTTCAGCATAACAAGGCTCCCAGTTCTCCATGGCCTGTCCTGCCTTTCTGGATTTTACAGTTGTTCAGATGGCCCTTTTGACCGGGGGGAAGTGAGACTTCATTATAGTGCAGATTTCCTTTGCAAGCTTGCTTGGTTGGCCAAAAAGGGCGTATGCGTTTTTTCCTGAATATATTCAGGAAAAAACGCATACGCCCTTTTTGGCCAAGTGCATCATTGTGGACGTTCTGCCTCTTTTCCTATGCTTTCAATGCAATTCCAGTCTACCTCCTGAAATCGGTTTCCTGCAATTCTGCCCCGCTTTCAAGTCCTCTTGGCAGCCTTACTTCAGTCTATTTTTGGACGATAGCTGTCATTTATAACTCTGCAGGTTTGCGAATTACAGTGCCCCTGAGCTCCTTTCGTCAACTCACTTTCTTTTGAGCTGGCCGCAACACCGCAAGATGGCTTCAGGCCCTAATCTGGTTCCGGTACGGCACGCTGAGCCTTTGGTTATTTCCTCTTCCTGGTGGGAAATGAGAGTTAAATTTGCCCGTCCAGACACCTCCAGCTAGCCTCTCATTGGTTCTCGCTATTCCTGTTCATCTTCCGCAGAAATTGCAAACTGGGCCAAACAGGAGGTTAAAGGCGCTGACTCTCCAAGTGGGGAGAGTGTTAGTAAAGCGTCTGGAATGTTGCACCCGAGTACCAGGGGAGGATAACTGAGACATATTTGAACACGTCTCCCGTTCACATGGTTGATCATACTTGGGTTCCACATGCATGTTTTAGCTGAAGGAAGAATACCTTAAACCTGGAGAGTTGAGACCCGTGTAATGGGTACCATGCAATATGACTTCAAAGGGTCTTCATTTGCTCACCGAACCTCTCCAATCCTATCACTGCTGCGTTTATGCCCCTGTACACACGCTTGAATCTCTTTTGGAGACCTAGCAATCCATAGGTTTTAAGATACTTACTAGTCAGGTACATTCTTAGGCGTTTAATATGGGGTTTTGAGTCCATTTCGTTGAGCAAGGAGTAGCTCTTGTCTATTCCATATTTGGCTTAAGGAACTTTATCTGTGCTCATTTCAATCTCTGGTTTTATGCAGCACCCCAACTCACCTTTCCCCTTAAGCAAGCATAAGTTGGTTTTCTAAATTTGAGACCCTGTTCTGTTTTGGAATGCAGTTCCTGTGTAGCCAAGTTTACATTCCATGTATTAGTGATATCTTATGATGTTTCTTTTTCTGTGTGACTTATTTCAGTTAGAATCATCGTACCTGAATCCACTCATTATGCTGCTACGGTCCTGATGACATAGATTTCATTGCTGAGTGATACTGCATTGTACGTAAGTACCACAAGTTCTTTATCCATTTTTCACTTTCTGTGATATTGAACTTGTACGGTAAACGAGGTTGTTGTAAACGGAGGCATCCCAAACTTTGGGGTGGCTATGTCTTTTTGATTTTAATTTCCCTAAGCTATAGGACCATAAGTGGAAGTGCCCTAGGCTCTGTTGCTTTGTTTTTTAGATGTTTCAGGAAACACCATACACTTCTCCTGAGTGTCTGTTGGCAATTTACATCCCGCCCATCAGCATAACAAGGCTCCCAGTTCTCCATGGCCTGTCCTGCCTTTCTGGATTTTACACTTTTTTCAGATGGCCCTTTTGACCGGGGGGAAGTGAGACTTCATTGTAGTGCAGATTTCCTTTGCAAGCTTGCTTGGTTGGCCAAAAAGGGCGTATGCGTTTTTTCCTGAATATATTCAGGAAAAAACGCATACGCCCTTTTTGGCCAAGTGCATCATTGTGGACGTTCTGCCTCTTTTCCTATGCTTTCAATGCAATTCCAGTCTACCTCCTGAAATCGGTTTCCTGCAATTCTGCCCCGCTTTCAAGTCCTCTTGGCAGCCTTACTTCAGTCTATTTTTGGACGATAGCTGTCATTTATAACTCTGCAGGTTTGTGAATTACAGTGCCCCTGAGCTCCTTTCTTCAACTCGCTTTCTTGTGACCTGGCCGCAACACCGCAGGATGGCTTCAGGCCCTAATCTGGTTCCGGCACGGCACGCTGAGCCTTTGGTTAATTCCTCTTCCTGGTGGGAAATGAGAGTTAAATTTGCCCGTCCAGACACCTCCAGCTAGCCTCTCATTGGTTCTCGCTATTCCTGTTCATCTTCCGCAGAAATTGCAAACTGGGCCAAACAGGAGGTTAAAGGGACCGACTCTCCAAGTCGGGAGAGTGTTAGTAAAGCGTCTGGAATGTTGCACCCGAGTACCAGGGGAGGAAAACTGAGACATATTTGAACACGTCTCCCGATCACATGGTTGATCATACTTGGGTTCCACATGCATGTTTTAGCTGAAGGAAGAATACCTTAAACCTGGAGAGTTGAGACCCGTGTAATGGGTACCATGCAATATGACTTCAAAGGGTCTTCATTTGCTCACCGAACCTCTCCAATCCTATCACTGCTGCGTTTATGCCCCTGTACACACGCTTGAATCTCTTTTGGAGACATAGCAATCCATAGGTTTTAAGATACTTACTAGTCATGTAGATTCTTAGGCGTTTAATATGGGGTTTTGAGTCCATTTCGTTGAGCAAGGAGTAGCTCTTGTCTATTCCATATTTGGCTTAAGGAACTTTATCTGTGCTCATTTCAATCTCTGGTTTTATGCAGCACCCCAACTCACCTTTCCCCTTAAGCAAGCATAAGTTGGTTTTCTAAATTTGAGACCCTGTTCTGTTTTGGAATGCAGTTCCTGTGTAGCCAAGTTTACATTCCATGTATTAGTGATATCTTATGATGTTTCTTTTTCTGTGTGACTTATTTCAGTTAGAATCATCATACCTGAATCCACTCATTGTGCTGCTAAGGGCCTGATGACACAGATTTCATTGCTGAGTGATATTGCTTTGTAAGTAAATACCACAACTTCTTTATCCATTTTTCACTTTCTGCGATTTTGAACTTGTACTGTAAACGAGGTTCTTGTAAACAGAGCCGTTCGAAACTTTGGGGTGGCTGTGTCTTTTTGATTTTAATTTCCCTAAGCTATAGGACCATAAGTGGAAGTGCCCTAGGTTCTGTTGCTTTGTTTTTTAGATGTTTCAGGAAACACCATACACTTCTCCCGAGTGGTTGTTGGCAATTTACATCCCGCCCATCAGCATAAAATGCTCCCAGTTCTCCATGGCCTGTCCTGCCTTTCTGGATTTTACACTTTTTTCAGATGGCCCTTTTGACCGGGGGGAAGTGAGACTTCATTGTAGTGCAGATTTCCTTTGCAAGCTTGCTTGGTTGGCCAAAAAGGGCGTATGCGTTTTTTCCTGAATATATTCAGGAAAAAACGCATACGCCCTTTTTGGCCAAGTGCATCTTTGTGGACGTTCTGCCTCTTTTCCTATGCTTTCAATGCAATTCCAGTCTACCTCCTGAAATCGGTTTCCTGCAATTCTGCCCCGCTTTCAAGTCCTCTTGGCAGCCTTACTTCAGTGTACTTTTGGACGATAGCTGTCATTTATAACTCTGCAGGCTTGTGAATTACAGTGCCCCTGAGCTCCTTTCTTCAACTCGCTTTCTTGTGACCTGGCCGCAACACCGCAGGATGGCTTCAGGCCCTAATCTGGTTCCGGCCCGGCACGCTGAGCCTTTGGTTAATTCCTCTTCCTGGTGGGAAATGAGAGTTAAATTTGCCCGTCCAGACACCTCCAGCTAGCCTCTCATTGGTTCTCGCTATTCCTGTTCATCTTCCGCAGAAATTGCAAACGGGGCCAAACAGGAGGTTAAAGGCGCTGACTCTCCAAGTGGGGAGATTGTTAGTAAAGCGTCTAGAATGTTGCACCCGAGTACCAGGGGAGGAAAACTGAGACATATTTGAACACGTCTCCCGTTCACATGGTTGATCATACTTGGGTTCCACATGCATGTTTTAGCTGAAGGAAGAATACCTTAAACCTGGAGAGTTAAGACCCGTGGAATGGGTACCATGCAATATGACTTCAAAGGGTCTTCATTTGCTCACCGAATCTCTCCAATTCTATCACTGCTGCGTTTATGCCCCTGTACACATGCTTGATTCTCTTTCAGAGACATAGCAATCCCTAGGTTTTAAGATACTTACTAGTCAGGTACATTCTTAGGCGTTTAATATGCGGTGTTGAGTCCATTTCGTTGAGCAAGGAGTAGCTCTTGTCTATTCCATATTTGACTTAAGGAACTTTATCTGTGCTCATTTCAATCTCTGGTTTTATGCAGCACCCCAACTCACCTTTCCCCTTAAGCAAGCATAAGTTGGTTTTCTAAATTTGAGACCCTGTTCTGTTCTGTAATTCAGTTCCTGTGTAGCCAAGTTTACATTCCGTGTATTACTGATATCTTATGATGTTTCTTTTTCTGTGTGACTTATTTCAGTTAGAATCATCATACCTGAATCCACTCATTGTGCTGCTAAGGGCCTGATGACACAGATTTCATTGCTGAGTGATATTGCTTTGTAAGTAAATACCACAACTTCTTTATCCATTTTTCACTTTCTGCGATGTTGAACTTGTACTGTAAATGAGGTTCTTCTAAACAGAGCCGTTCCAAACTTTGGGGTGGCTGTGTCTTTTTGATTTTAATTTCCCTAAGCTATAGGACCATAAGTGGAAGTGCCCTAGGTTCTGTTGCTTTGTTTTTTAGATGTTTCAGGAAACACCATACACTTCTCCCGAGTGGTTGTTGGCAATTTACATCCCGCCCATCAGCATAACAAGGCTCCCAGTCCTCCATGGCCTGTCCTGCCTTTCTGGATTTTACACTTTTTTCAGATGGCCCTTTTGACCGGGGGGAAGTGAGACTTCATTGTAGTGCAGATTTCCTTTGCAAGCTTGCTTGGTTGGCCAAAAAGGGCGTATGCGTTTTTTCCTGAATATATTCAGGAAAAAACGCATACGCCCTTTTTGGCCAAGTGCATCATTGTGGACGTTCTGCCTCTTTTCCTATGCTTTCAATGCAATTCCAGTCTACCTCCTGAAATCGGTTTCCTGCAATTCTGCCCCGCTTTCAAGTCCTCTTGGCAGCCTTACTTCAGTATATTTTTGGACGATAGCTGTCATTTATAACTCTGCAGGTTTGTGAATTACAGTGCCCCTGAGCTCCTTTCTTCAACTCGCTTTATTTTGAGCTGGCCGCAACACCGCAGGATGGCTTCAGGCCCTAATCTGGTTCCGGTACGGCACGCTGAGCCTTTGGTTATTTCCTCTTCCTGGTGGGAAATGAGAGTTAAATTTGCCCGTCCAGACACCTCCAGCTAGCCTCTCATTGGTTCTCGCTATTCCTGTTCATCTTCCGCAGAAATTGCAAACTGGGCCAAACAGGAGGTTAAAGGCGCTGACTCTCCAAGTCGGGAGAGTGTTAGTAAAGCGTCTGGAATGTTGCACCCGAGTACCAGGGGAGGAAAACTGAGACATATTTGAACACGTCTCCCGATCACATGGTTGATCATACTCTAGGTTCCACATGCATGTTTTAGCTGAAGGAAGAATACCTTAAACCTGGGTATTTGAAACCCGTGGAATGGGTACCATGCAATATGACTTCAAAGGGTCTTCATTTGCTCACCGAACATCTCCAATCCTATCACTGCTGCGTTTATGCCCCTGTACACATGCTTGATTCTCTTTCGGAGACATAGCAATCCATAGGTTTTACGATACTTACTAGTCAGGTACATTCTTAGGCGTTTAATATGCGGTGTTGAGTCCATTTCGTTGAGCAAGGAGTAGCTCTTGTCTATTCCATATTTGGCTTAAGGAAATTTATCTGTGCTCATTTCAATCTCTGGTTTTATGCAGCACCCCAACTCACCTTTCCCCTTAAGCAAGCATAAGTTGGTTTTCTAAATTTGAGACCCTGTTCTGTTCTGTAATTCAGTTCCTGTGTAGCCAAGTTTACATTCCGTGTATTAGTGATATCTTATGATGTTTCTTTTTCTGTGTGACTTATTTCAGTTAGAATCATCATACCTGAATCGACTCATTGTGCTGCTAAGGGCCTTGTGACACAGATTTCATTGCTGAGTGATATTGCTTTGTAAGTAAATACCACAACTTCTTTATCCATTTTTCACTTTCTGCGATGTTGAACTTGTACTGTAAACGAGGTTCTTGTAAACAGAGCCATTCCAAACTTTGGGGTGGCTGTGTCTTTTTGATTTTAATTTCCCTAATCTATAGGATCATAAGTGGAAGTGCCCTAGGTTCTGTTGCTTTGTTTTTTAGATGTTTCAGGAAACACCATACACTTCTCCCGAGTGGTTGTTGGCAATTTACATCCCGCCCATCAGCATAACAAGGCTCCCAGTTCTCCATGGCCTGTCCTGCCTTTCTGGATTTTACACTTTTTTCAGATGGCCCTTTTGACCGGGGGGGAAGTGAGACTTCATTGTAGTGCAGATTTCCTTTGCAAGCTTGCTTGGTTGGCCAAAAAGGGCGTATGCGTTTTTTCCTGAATATATTCAGGAAAAAACGCATACGCCCTTTTTGGCCAAGTGCATCATTGTGGACGTTCTGCCTCTTTTCCTATGCTTTCAATGCAATTCCAGTCTACCTCCTGAAATCGGTTTCCTGCAATTCTGCCCCGCTTTCAAGTCCTCTTGGCAGCCTTACTTCAGTCTATTTTTGGACGATAGCTGTCATTTATAACTCTGCAGGTTTGTGAATTACAGTGCCCCTGATCTCCTTTCTTCAACTCGCTTTCTTGTGACCTGGCCGCAACACCGCAGGATGGCTTCAGGCCCTAATCTGGTTCCGGCCCGGCATGCTGAGCCTTTGGTTAATTCCTCTTCCTGGTGGGAAATGAGAGTTAAATTTGCCCGTCCAGACACCTCCAGCTAGCCTCTCATTGGTTCTCGCTATTCCTGTTCATCTTCCGCAGAAATTGCAAACTGGGCCAAACAGGAGGTTAAAGGGACTGACTCTCCAAGTCGGGAGAGTGTTAGTAAAGCGTCTGGAATGTTGCACCCGAGTACCAGGGGAGGAAAACTGAGACATATTTGAACACGTCTCCCGTTCACATGGTTGATCATACTCTGGGTTCCACATGCATGTTTTAGCTGAAGGAAGAATACCTTAAACCTGGAGAGTTGAGACCCGTGTAATGGGTACCATGCAATATGACTTCAAACGGTCTTCATTTGCTCACCGAACCTCTCCAATCCTATCACTGCTGCGTTTATGCCCCTGTACACACGCTTGATTCTCTTTCGGAGACATAGCAATCTATAGGTTTTAAGATACTTACTAGTCAGGTACATTCTTAGGCGTTTAATATGGGGTTTTGAGTCCATTTCGTTGAGCAAGGAGTAGCTCTTGTCTATTCCATATTTGGCTTAAGGAACTTTATCTGTGCTCATTTCAATCTCTGGTTTTATGCAGCACCCCAACTCACCTTTCCCCTTAAGCAAGCATAAGTTGGTTTTCTAAATTTGAGACCCTGTTCTGTTCTGTAATTCAGTTCCTGTGTAGCCAAGTTTCCATTCCGTGTATTACTGATATCTTATGATGTTTCTTTTTCTGTGTGACTTATTTCAGTTAGAATCATCATACCTGAATCCACTCATTGTGCTGCTAAGGGCCTTGTGACACAGATTTCATTGCTGAGTGATATTGCTTTGTAAGTAAATACCACAACTTCTTTATCCATTTTTCACTTTCTGCGATGTTGAACTTGTACTGTAAACGAGGTTCTTGTAAACAGAGCCATTCCAAACTTTGGGGTGGCTGTGTCTTTTTGATTTTAATTTCCCTAAGCTATAGGACCATAAGTGGAAGTGCCCTAGGTTCTGTTGCTTTGTTTTTTAGATGTTTCAGGAAACACCATACACTTCTCCCTAGTGGTTGTTGGCAATTTACATCCCGCCCATCAGCATAACAAGGCTCCCAGTTCTCCATGGCCTGTCCTGCCTTTCTGGATTTTACACTTTTTTCAGATGGCCCTTTTGACCGGGGGGGAAGTGAGACTTCATTGTAGTGCAGATTTCCTTTGCAAGCTTGCTTGGTTGGCCAAAAAGGGCGTATGCGTTTTTTCCTGAATATATTCAGGAAAAAACGCATACGCCCTTTTTGGCCAAGAGCATCATTGTGGCCGTTCTGCCTCTTTTCCTATGCTTTCAATGCAATTCCAGTCTACCTCCTGAAATCGGTTTCCTGCAATTCTGCCCCGCTTTCAAGTCCTCTTGGCAGCCTTACTTCAGTGTACTTTTGGACGATAGCTGTCATTTATAACTCTGCAGGTTTGTGAATTACAGTGCCCCTGAGCTCCTTTCTTCAACTTGCTTTCTTGTGACCTGGCCGCAACACCGCAGGATGGCTTCAGGCCCTAATCTGGTTCCGGCATGGCACGCTGAGCCTTTGGTTATTTCCTCTTCCTGGTGGGAAATGAGAGTTAAATTTGCCCGTCCAGACACCTCCAGCTAGTCTCTCATTGGTTCTCGCTATTCCTGTTCATCTTCCGCAGAAATTGCAAACGGGGCCAAACAGGAGGTTAAAGGCGCTGACTCTCCAAGTGGGGAGAGTGTTAGTAAAGCGTCTAGAATGTTGCACCCGAGTACCAGGGGAGGAAAACTGAGACATATTTGAACACGTCTCCCGTTCACATGGTTGATCATACTTGGGTTCCACATGCATGTTTTAGCTGAAGGAAGAATACCTTAAACCTGGAGAGTTAAGACCCGTGGAATGGGTACTATGCAATATGACTTCAAAGGGTCTTCATTTGCTCACCGAACCTCTCCAATCCTATCACTGCTGCGTTTATGCCCCTGTACACATGCTTGATTCTCTTTCGGAGACATAGCAATCCCTAGGTTTTAAGATACTTACTAGTCAGGTACATTCTTAGGCGTTTAATATGCGGTGTTGAGTCCATTTCGTTGAGCAAGGAGTAGCTCTTGTCTATTCCATATTTGACTTAAGGAACTTTATCTGTGCTCATTTCAATCTCTGGTTTTATGCAGCACCCCAACTCACCTTTCCCCTTAAGCAAGCATAAGTTGGTTTTCTAAATTTGAGACCCTGTTCTGTTCTGTAATTCAGTTCCTGTGTAGCCAAGTTTCCATTCCGTGTATTACTGATATCTTATGATGTTTCTTTTTCTGTGTGACTTATTTCAGTTAGAATCATCATACCTGAATCCACTCATTGTGCTGCTAAGGGCCTGATGACACAGATTTCATTGCTGAGTGATATTGCTTTGTAAGTAAATACCACAACTTCTTTCTCCATTTTTCACTTTCTGCGATGTTGAACTTGTACTGTAAACGAGGTTCTTGTAAACAGAGCCGTTCCAAACTTTGGGGTGGCTGTGTCTTTTTGATTTTAGTTTCCCTAAGCTATAGGACCATAAGTGGAAGTGCCCTAGGTTCTGTTGCTTTGTTTTTTAGATGTTTCAGGAAACACCATACACTTCTCCCGAGAGGTTGTTGGCAATTTACATCCCGCCCATCAGCATAACAAGGCTCCCAGTTCTCCATGGCCTGTCCTGCCTTTCTGGATTTTACACTTTTTTCAGATGGCCCTTTTGACCGGGGGGAAGTGAGACTTCATTGTAGTGCAGATTTCCTTTGAAAGCTTGCTTGGTTGGCCAAAAAGGGCGTATGCGTTTTTTCCTGAATATATTCAGGAAAAAACGCATACGCCCTTTTTGGCCAAGTGCATCATTGTGGACGTTCTGCCTCTTTTCCTATGCTTTCAATGCAATTCCAGTCTACGTCCTGAAATCGGTTTCCTGCAATTCTGCCCCGCTTTCAAGTCCTGTTGGAAGCCTTACTTCAGTCTATTTTTGGACGATAGCTGTCATTTATAACGCTGCAGGTTTGTGAATTACAGTGCCCCTGAGCTCCTTTCTTCAACTCGCTTTCTTTTGAGCTTGCCGCAACACCGCAGGATGGCTTCAGGCCCTAATCTGGTTCCGGTACGGCACGCTGAGCCTTTGGTTATTTCCTCTTCCTGGTGGGAAATGAGAGTTAAATTTGCCCGTCCAGACACCTCCAGCTAGTCTCTCATTGGTTCTCGCTATTCCTGTTCATCTTCCGCAGAAATTGCAAACTGGGCCAAACAGGAGGTTAAAGGGACTGACTCTCCAAGTCGGGAGAGTGTTAGTAAAGCATCTGGAATGTTGCACCCGAGTACCAGGGTACGAAAACTGAGACATATTTGAACACGTCTCCCGATCACATGGTTGATCATACTCTAGGTTCCACATGCATGTTTTAGCTGAAGGAAGAATACCTTAAACCTGGGTATTTGAAACCCGTGGAATGGGTACCATACAATATGACTTCAAAGGGTCTTCATTTGCTCACCAAACCTCTCCAATCCTATCACTGCTATGTTTATGCCCCTGTACACATGCTTGATTCTCTTTCGGAGACGTAGCAATCCATAGGTTTTAAGATACTTACTAGTCAGGTACATTCTTAGGCGTTTAATATGCGGTGTTGAGTCCATTTCGTTGAGCAAGGAGTAGCTCTTGTCTATTCCATATTTGGCTTAAGGAACTTTATCTGTGCTCATTTCAATCTCTGGTTTTATGCAGCACCCCAACTCACCTTTCCCCTTAAGCAAGCATAAGTTGGTTTTCTAAATTTGAGACCCTGTTCTGTTCTGTAATTCAGTTCCTGTGTATCCAAGTTTCCATTCCGTGTATTACTGATATCTTATGATGTTTCTTTTTCTGTGTGACTTATTTCAGTTAGAATCATCATACCTGAATCCACTCATTGTGCTGCTAAGGGCCTGATGACATAGATTTCATTGCTGAGTTATATTGCTTTGTAAGTAAATACCACAACTTTTTTATCCATTTTTCACTTTCTGCGATTTTGAACTTGTACTGTAAACGAGGTTCTTGTAAACAGAGCCGTTCCAAACTTTGGGGTGGCTGTGTCTTTTTGATTTTAAATTCCCTAAGCTATAGGACCATAAGTGGAAGTGCCCTAGGCTCTATTGCTTTGTTTTTTAGATGTTTCAGGAAACACCATACACTTCTCCCGAGTGGTTGTTGGCAATTTACATCCCGCCCTTCAGCATAACAAGGCTCCCAGTTCTCCATGGCCTGTCCTGCCTTTCTGGATTTTACACTTTTTTCAGATGGCCCTTTTGACCGGGGGGAAGTGAGACTTCATTGTAGTGCAGATTTCCTTTGCAAGCTTGCTTGGTTGGCCAAAAAGGGCGTATGCGTTTTTTCCTGAATATATTCAGGAAAAAACGCATACGCCCTTTTTGGCCAAGTGCATCATTGTGGACGTTCTGCCTCTTTTCCTATGCTTTCAATGCAATTCCAGTCTACCTCCTGAAATCGGTTTCCTGCAATTCTGCCCCGCTTTCAAGTCCTCTTGGCAGCCTTACTTCAGTCTATTTTTGGACGATAGCTGTCATTTATAACTCTGCAGGTTTGTGAATTACAGTGCCCCTGAGCTCCTTTCTTCAACTCGCTTTCTTGTGAGCTGGCCGCAACACCGCAGGATGGCTTCAGGCCCTAATCTGGTTCCGGCACGGCACACTGAGCCTTTGGTTATTTCCTCTTCCTGGTGGGAAATGAGAGTTAAATTTGCCCGTCCAGACACCTCCAGCTAGTCTCTCATTGGTTCTCGCTATTCCTGTTCATCTTCCGCAGAAATTGCAAACTGGGCCAAACAGGAGGTTAAAGGCGCTGACTCTCCAAGTGGGGAGAGTGTTAGTAAAGCGTCTGGAATGTTGCACCCGAGTACCAGGGGAGGAAAACTGAGACATATTTGAACACTTCTCCCGTTCACATGGTTGATCATACTTGGTTTCCACATGCATGTTTTAGCTGAAGGAAGAATACCTTAAACCTGGAGAGTTGAGACCCGTGTAATGGGTACCATGCAATATGACTTCAAAGGGTCTTCATTTGCTCACCGAACATCTCCAATCCTATCACTGCTGCGTTTATGCCCCTGTACACATGCTTGATTCTCTTTTGGAGACATAGCAATCCATAGGTTTTACGATACTTACTAGTCAGGTACATTCTTAGGCGTTTAATATTCGGTGTTGAGTCCATTTCGTTGAGCAAGGAGTAGCTCTTGTCTATTCCATATTTGGCTTAAGGAACTTTATCTGTGCTCATTTCAATCTCTGGTTTTATGCAGCACCCCAACTCACCTTTACCCTTAAGCAAGCATAAGTTGGTTTTCTAAATTTGAGACCCTGTTCTGTTCTGTAATTCAGTTCCTGTGTAGCCAAGTTTCCATTCCGTGTATTACTGATATCTTATGATGTTTCTTTTTCTGTGTGACTTATTTCAGTTAGAATCATCATACCTGAATCCACTCATTGTGATGCTAAGGGCCTGATGACATAGATTTCATTGCTGAGTGATATTGCTTTGTAAGTAAATACCACAACTTCTTTCTCCATTTTTCACTTTCTGCGATGTTGAACTTGTACTGTAAACGAGGTTCTTGTAAACAGAGCCGTTCCAAACTTTGGGGTGGGTGTGTCTTTTTGATTTTAATTTCCCTAAGCTATAGGACCATAAGTGGAAGTGCCCTAGGTTCTGTTGCTTTGTTTTTTAGATGTTTCAGGAAACACCATACACTTCTCCCAAGTGGTTGTTGGCAATTTACCTCCCGCCCATCAGCATAACAAGGCTCCCAGTTCTCCATGGCCTGTCCTGCCTTTCTGGATTTTACACTTTTTTCAGATGGCCCTTTTGACCGGGGGGAAGTGAGACTTCATTGTAGTGCAGATTTCCTTTGCAAGCTTGCTTGGTTGGCCAAAAAGGGCGTATGCGTTTTTTCCTGAATATATTCAGGAAAAAACGCATACGCCCTTTTTGGCCAAGAGCATCATTGTGGACGTTCTGCCTCTTTTCCTATGCTTTCAATGCAATTCCAGTCTACCTCCTGAAATCGGTTTCCTGCAATTCTGCCCCGCTTTCAAGTCCTCTTGGCAGCCTTACTTCAGTCTATTTTTGGACGATAGCTGTCATTTATAACTCTGCAGGTTTGTGAATTACAGTGCCCCTGAGCTCCTTTCTTCAACTCGCTTTCTTGTGACCTGGCCGCAACACTGCAGGATGGCTTCAGGCCCTAATCTGGTTCCGGCCCGGCACGCTGAGCCTTTGGTTAATTCCTCTTCCTGGTGGGAAATGAGAGTTAAATTTGCCCGTCCAGACACCTCCAGCTATCTTCTCATTGGTTCTCGCTATTCCTGTTCATCTTCCGCAGAAATTGCAAACTGGGCCAAACAGGAGGTTAAAGGGACTGACTCTCCAAGTCGGGAGAGTGTTAGTAAAGCATCTGGAATGTTGCACCGGAGTACCAGGGTACGAAAACTGAGACATATTTGAACACGTCTCCCGATCACATGGTTGATCATACTCTAGGTTCCACATGCATGTTTTAGCTGAAGGAAGAATACCTTAAACCTGGGTAGTTGAAACCCGTGGAATGGGTACCATGCAATATGACTTCAAAGGGTCTTCATTTGCTCACCGAACCTCTCCAATCCTATCACTGCTGCGTTTATGCCCCTGTACACATGCTTGATTCTCTTTCGGAGACATAGCAATCCATAGGTTTTAAGATACTTACTAGTCAGGTACATTCTTAGGCGTTTAATATGCGGTGTTGAGTCCATTTCGTTGAGCAAGGAGTAGCTCTTGTCTATTCCATATTTGACTTAAGGAACTTTATCTGTGCTCATTTCAATCTCTGGTTTTATGCAGCACCCCAACTCACCTTTACCCTTAAGCAAGCATAAGTTGGTTTTCTAATTTTGAGACCCTGTTCTGTTCTGTAATTCAGTTCCTGTGTAGCCAAGTTTACATTCCGTGTATTAGTGATATCTTATGATGTTTCTTTTTCTGTGTGACTTATTTCAGTTAGAATCATCATACCTGAATCCACTCATTGTGCTGCTAAGGGCCTGATGACACAGATTTCATTGCTGAGTGATATTGCTTTGTAAGTAAATACCACAACTTTTTTATCCATTTTTCACTTTCTGCGATGTTGAACTTGTACTGTAAACGAGGTTCTTGTAAACAGAGCCGTTCCAAACTTTGGGGTGGCTGTGTCTTTTTGATTTTAAATTCCCTAAGCTATAGGACCATAAGTGGAAGTGCCCTAGGCTCTGTTGCTTTGTTTTTTAGATGTTTCAGGAAACACCATACACTTCTCCCGAGTGGTTGTTGGCAATTTACATCCCGCCCTTCAGCATAACAAGGCTCCCAGTTCTCCATGGCCTGTCCTGCCTTTCTGGATTTTACACTTTTTTCAGATGGCCCTTTTGACCGGGGGGAAGTGAGACTTCATTGTAGTGCAGATTTCCTTTGCAAGCTTGCTTGGTTGGCCAAAAAGGGCGTATGCGTTTTTTCCTGAATATATTCAGGAAAAAACGCATACGCCCTTTTTGGCCAAGTGCATCATTGTGGACGTTCTGCCTCTTTTCCTATGCTTTCAATGCAATTCCAGTCTACCTCCTGAAATCGGTTTCCTGCAATTCTGCCCCGCTTTCAAGTCCTCTTGGCAGCCTTAGTTCAGTCTATTTTTGGACGATAGCTGTCATTTATAACTCTGCAGGTTTGTGAATTACAGTGCCCCTGACCTCCTTTCTTCAACTCGCTTTCTTGTGAGCTGGCCGCAACACCGCAGGATGGCTTCAGGCCCTAATCTGGTTCCGGCACGGCACACTGAGCCTTTGGTTAATTCCTCTTCCTGGTGGGAAATGAGAGTTAAATTTGCCCGTCCAGACACCTCCAGCTAGTCTCTCATTGGTTCTCGCTATTCCTGTTCATCTTCCGCAGAAATTGCAAACTGGGCCAAACAGGAGGTTAAAGGCGCTGACTCTCCAAGTCGGGAGAGTGTTAGTAAAGCGTCTGGAATGTTGCACCCGAGTACCAGGGGAGGAAAACTGAGACATATTTGAACACTTCTCCCGTTCACATGGTTGATCATACTTGGTTTCCACATGCATGTTTTAGCTGAAGGAAGAATACCTTAAACCTGGAGAGTTGAGACCCGTGTAATGGGTACCATGCAATATGACTTCAAAGGGTCTTCATTTGCTCACCGAACCTCTCCAATCCTATCACTGCTGCGTTTATGCCCCTGTACACATGCTTGATTCTCTTTTGGAGACATAGCAATCCATAGGTTTTACGATACTTACTAGTCAGGTACATTCTTAGGCGTTTAATATTCGGTGTTGAGTCCATTTCGTTGAGCAAGGAGTAGCTCTTGTCTATTCCATATTTGGCTTAAGGAACTTTATCTGTGCTCATTTCAATCTCTGGTTTTATGCAGCACCCCAACTCTCCTTTACGCTTAAGCAAGCATAAGTTGGTTTTCTAAATTTGAGACCCTGTTCTGTTCTGTAATTCAGTTCCTGTGTAGCCAAGTTTCCATTCCGTGTATTACTGATATCTTATGATGTTTCTTTTTCTGTGTGACTTATTTCAGTTAGAATCATCATACCTGAATCCACTCATTGTGATGCTAAGGGCCTGATGACATAGATTTCATTGCTGAGTGATATTGCTTTGTAAGTAAATACCACAACTTCTTTCTCCATTTTTCACTTTCTGCGATGTTGAACTTGTACTGTAAACGAGGTTCTTGTAAACAGAGCCGTTCCAAACTTTGGGGTGGCTGTGTCTTTTTGATTTTAATTTCCCTAAGCTATAGGACCATAAGTGGAAGTGCCCTAGGTTCTGTTGCTTTGTTTTTTAGATGTTTCAGGAAACACCATACACTTCTCCCGAGTGGTTGTTGGCAATTTACCTCCCGCCCATCAGCATAACAAGGCTCCCAGTTCTCCATGGCCTGTCCTGCCTTTCTGGATTTTACACTTTTTTCAGATGGCCCTTTTGACCGGGGGGAAGTGAGACTTCATTGTAGTGCAGATTTCCTTTGCAAGCTTGCTTGGTTGGCCAAAAAGGGCGTATGCGTTTTTTCCTGAATATATTCAGGAAAAAACGCATACGCCCTTTTTGGCCAAGAGCATCATTGTGGACGTTCTGCCTCTTTTCCTATGCTTTCAATGCAATTCCAGTCTACCTCCTGAAATCGGTTTCCTGCAATTCTGCCCCGCTTTCAAGTCCTCTTGGCAGCCTTACTTCAGTCTATTTTTGGACGATAGCTGTCATTTATAACTCTGCAGGTTTGTGAATTACAGTGCCCCTGAGCTCCTTTCTTCAACTCGCTTTCTTGTGACCTGGCCGCAACACTGCAGGATGGCTTCAGGCCCTAATCTGGTTCCGGCCCGGCACGCTGAGCCTTTGGTTAATTCCTCTTCCTGGTGGGAAATGAGAGTTAAATTTGCCCGTCCAGACACCTCCAGCTAGCCTCTCATTGGTTCTCGCTATTCCTGTTCATCTTCCGCAGAAATTGCAAACTGGGCCAAACAGGAGGTTAAAGGGACTGACTCTCCAAGTCGGGAGAGTGTTAGTAAAGCATCTGGAATGTTGCACCCGAGTACCAGGGTACGAAAACTGAGACATATTTGAACACGTCTCCCGATCACATGGTTGATCATACTCTAGGTTCCACATGCATGTTTTAGCTGAAGGAAGAATACCTTAAACCTGGGTAGTTGAAACCCGTGGAATGGGTACCATGCAATATGACTTCAAAGGGTCTTCATTTGCTCACCGAACCTCTCCAATCCTATCACTGCTGCGTTTATGCCCCTGTACACATGCTTGATTCTCTTTCGGAGACATAGCAATCCATAGGTTTTAAGATACTTACTAGTCAGGTACATTCTTAGGCGTTTAATATGCGGTGTTGAGTCCATTTCGTTGAGCAAGGAGTAGCTCTTGTCTATTCCATATTTGACTTAAGGAACTTTATCTGTGCTCATTTCAATCTCTGGTTTTATGCAGCACCCCAACTCACCTTTCCCCTTAAGCAAGCATAAGTTGGTTTTCTAAATTTGAGACCCTGTTCTGTTCTGTAATTCAGTTCCTGTGTAGCCAAGTTTACATTCCGTGTATTAGTGATATCTTATGATGTTTCTTTTTCTGTGTGACTTATTTCAGTTAGAATCATCATACCTGAATCCACTCATTGTGCTGCTAAGGGCCTGATGACACAGATTTCATTGCTGAGTGATATTGCTTTGTAAGTAAATACCACAACTTTTTTATCCATTTTTCACTTTCTGCGATGTTGAACTTGTACTGTAAACGAGGTTCTTGTAAACAGAGCCGTTCCAAACTTTGGGGTGGCTGTGTCTTTTTGATTTTAAATTCCCTAAGCTATAGGACCATAAGTGGAAGTGCCCTAGGCTCTGTTGCTTTGTTTTTTAGATGTTTCAGGAAACACCATACACTTCTCCCGAGTGGTTGTTGGCAATTTACATCCCGCCCTTCAGCATAACAAGGCTCCCAGTTCTCCATGGCCTGTCCTGCCTTTCTGGATTTTACACTTTTTTCAGATGGCCCTTTTGACCGGGGGGAAGTGAGACTTCATTGTAGTGCAGATTTCCTTTGCAAGCTTGCTTGGTTGGCCAAAAAGGGCGTATGCGTTTTTTCCTGAATATATTCAGGAAAAAACGCATACGCCCTTTTTGGCCAAGTGCATCATTGTGGACGTTCTGCCTCTTTTCCTATGCTTTCAATGCAATTCCAGTCTACCTCCTGAAATCGGTTTCCTGCAATTCTGCCCCGCTTTCAAGTCCTCTTGGCAGCCTTAGTTCAGTCTATTTTTGGACGATAGCTGTCATTTATAAGTCTGCAGGTTTGTGAATTACAGTGCCCCTGACCTCCTTTCTTCAACTCGCTTTCTTGTGAGCTGGCCGCAACACCGCAGGATGGCTTCAGGCCCTAATCTGGTTCCGGCACGGCACACTGAGCCTTTGGTTATTTCCTCTTCCTGGTGGGAAATGAGAGTTAAATTTGCCCGTCCAGACACCTCCAGCTAGTCTCTCATTGGTTCTCGCTATTCCTGTTCATCTTCCGCAGAAATTGCAAACTGGGCCAAACAGGAGGTTAAAGGCGCTGACTCTCCAAGTGGGGAGAGTGTTAGTAAAGCGTCTGGAATGTTGCACTCGAGTACCAGGGGAGGAAAACTGAGACATATTTGAACACTTCTCCCGTTCACATGGTTGATCATACTTGGTTTCCACATGCATGTTTTAGCTGAAGGAAGAATACCTTAAACCTGGAGAGTTGAGACCCGTGTAATGGGTACCATGCAATATGACTTCAAAGGGTCTTCATTTGCTCACCGAACCTCTCCAATCCTATCACTGCTGCGTTTATGCCCCTGTACACATGCTTGATTCTCTTTTGGAGACATAGCAATCCATAGGTTTTACGATACTTACTAGTCAGGTACATTCTTAGGCGTTTAATATTCGGTGTTGAGTCCATTTCGTTGAGCAAGGAGTAGCTCTTGTCTATTCCATATTTGGCTTAAGGAACTTTATCTGTGCTCATTTCAATCTCTGGTTTTATGCAGCACCCCAACTCTCCTTTACCCTTAAGCAAGCATAAGTTGGTTTTCTAAATTTGAGACCCTGTTCTGTTCTGTAATTCAGTTCCTGTGTAGCCAAGTTTCCATTCCGTGTATTACTGATATCTTATGATGTTTCTTTTTCTGTGTGACTTATTTCAGTTAGAATCATCATACCTGAATCCACTCATTGTGATGCTAAGGGCCTGATGACATAGATTTCATTGCTGAGTGATATTGCTTTGTAAGTAAATACCACAACTTCTTTCTCCATTTTTCACTTTCTGCGATGTTGAACTTGTACTGTAAACGAGGTTCTTGTAAACAGAGCCGTTCCAAACTTTGGGGTGGCTGTGTCTTTTTGATTTTAATTTCCCTAAGCTATAGGACCATAAGTGGAAGTGCCCTAGGTTCTGTTGCTTTGTTTTTTAGATGTTTCAGGAAACACCATACACTTCTCCCAAGTGGTTGTTGGCAATTTACCTCCCGCCCATCAGCATAACAAGGCTCCCAGTTCTCCATGACCTGTCCTGCCTTTCTGGATTTTACACTTTTTTCAGATGGCCCTTTTGACCGGGGGGAAGTGAGACTTCATTGTAGTGCAGATTTCCTTTGCAAGCTTGCTTGGTTGGCCAAAAAGGGCGTATGCGTTTTTTCCTGAATATATTCAGGAAAAAACGCATACGCCCTTTTTGGCCAAGAGCATCATTGTGGACGTTCTGCCTCTTTTCCTATGCTTTCAATGCAATTCCAGTCTACCTCCTGAAATCGGTTTCCTGCAATTCTGCCCCGCTTTCAAGTCCTCTTGGCAGCCTTACTTCAGTCTATTTTTGGACGATAGCTGTCATTTATAACTCTGCAGGTTTGTGAATTACAGTGCCCCTGAGCTCCTTTCTTCAACTCGCTTTCTTGTGACCTGGCCGCAACACTGCAGGATGGCTTCAGGCCCTAATCTGGTTCCGGCCCGGCACGCTGAGCCTTTGGTTAATTCCTCTTCCTGGTGGGAAATGAGAGTTAAATTTGCCCGTCCAGACACCTCCAGCTAGCCTCTCATTGGTTCTCGCTATTCCTGTTCATCTTCCGCAGAAATTGCAAACTGGGCCAAACAGGAGGTTAAAGGGACTGACTCTCCAAGTCGGGAGAGTGTTAGTAAAGCATCTGGAATGTTGCACCCGAGTACCAGGGTACGAAAACTGAGACATATTTCAACACGTCTCCCGATCACATGGTTGATCATACTCTAGGTTCCACATGCATGTTTTAGCTGAAGGAAGAATACCTTAAACCTGGGTAGTTGAAACCCGTGGAATGGGTACCATGCAATATGACTTCAAAGGGTCTTCATTTGCTCACCGAACCTCTCCAATCCTATCACTGCTGCGTTTATGCCCCTGTACACATGCTTGATTCTCTTTCGGAGACATAGCAATCCATAGGTTTTAAGATACTTACTAGTCAGGTACATTCTTAGGCGTTTAATATGCGGTGTTGAGTCCATTTCGTTGAGCAAGGAGTAGCTCTTGTCTATTCCATATTTGACTTAAGGAACTTTATCTGTGCTCATTTCAATCTCTGGTTTTATGCAGCACCCCAACTCACCTTTACCCTTAAGCAAGCATAAGTTGGTTTTCTAAATTTGAGACCCTGTTCTGTTCTGTAATTCAGTTCCTGTGTAGCCAAGTTTACATTCCGTGTATTAGCGATATCTTATGATGTTTCTTTTTCTGTGTGACTTATTTCAGTTAGAATCATCATACCTGAATCCACTCATTGTGCTGCTAAGGGCCTGATGACACAGATTTCATTGCTGAGTGATATTGCTTTGTAAGTAAATACCACAACTTCTTTATCCATTTTTCACTTTCTGCGATGTTGAACTTGTACTGTAAACGAGGTTCTTGTAAACAGAGCCGTTCCAAACTTTGGGGTGGCTGTGTCTTTTTGATTTTAATTTCCCTAAGCTATAGGACCATAAGTGGAAGTGCCCTAGGTTCTGTTGCTTTGTTTTTTAGATGTTTCAGGAAACACCATACACTTCTCCCGAGTGGTTGTTGGCAATTTACATCCCGCCCATCAGCATAAAATGCTCCCAGTTCTCCATGGCCTGTCCTGCCTTTCTGGATTTTACACTTTTTTCAGATGGCCCTTTTGACCGGGGGGAAGTGAGACTTCATTGTAGTGCAGATTTCCTTTGCAAGCTTGCTTGGTTGGCCAAAAAGGGCGTATGCGTTTTTTCCTGAATATATTCAGGAAAAAACGCATACGCCCTTTTTGGCCAAGTGCATCATTGTGGACGTTCTGCCTCTTTTCCTATGCTTTCAATGCAATTCCAGTCTACCTCCTAAAATCGGTTTCCTGCAATTCTGCCCCGCTTTCAAGTCCTCTTGGCAGCCTTACTTCAGTGTACTTTTGGACGATAGCTGTCATTTATAACTCTGCAGGTTTGTGAATTACAGTGCCCCTGAGCTCCTTTCTTCAACTTGCTTTCTTGTGACCTGGCCGCAACACCGCAGGATGGATTCAGGCCCTAATCTGGTTCCGGCATGGCACGCTGAGCCTTTGGTTATTTCCTCTTCCTGGTGGGAAATGAGAGTTAAATTTGCCCGTCCAGACACCTCCAGCTAGTCTCTCATTGGTTCTCGCTATTCCTGTTCATCTTCCGCAGAAATTGCAAACGGGGCCAAACAGGAGGTTAAAGGCGCTGACTCTCCAAGTGGGGAGAGTGTTAGTAAAGCGTCTAGAATGTTGCACCCGAGTACCAGGGGAGGAAAACTGAGACATATTTGAACACGTCTCCCGTTCACATGGTTGATCATACTTGGGTTCCACATGCATGTTTTAGCTGAAGGAAGAATACCTTAAACCTGGAGAGTTAAGACCCGTGGAATGGGTACCATGCAATATGACTTCAAAGGGTCTTCATTTGCTCACCGAACCTCTCCAATCCTATCACTGCTGCGTTTATGCCCCTGTACACATGCTTGATTCTCTTTCGGAGACATAGCAATCCCTAGGTTTTAAGATACTTACTAGTCAGGTACATTCTTAGGCGTTTAATATGCGGTGTTGAGTCCATTTCGTTGAGCAAGGAGTAGCTCTTGTCTATTCCATATTTGACTTAAGGAACTTTATCTGTGCTCATTTCAATCTCTGGTTTTATGCAGCACCCCAACTCACCTTTCCCCTTAAGCAAGCATAAGTTGGTTTTCTAAATTTGAGACCCTGTTCTGTTCTGTAATTCAGTTCCTGTGTAGCCAAGTTTCCATTCCGTGTATTACTGATATCTTATGATGTTTCTTTTTCTGTGTGACTTATTTCAGTTAGAATCATCATACCTGAATCCACTCATTGTGCTGCTAAGGGCCTGATGACACAGATTTCATTGCTGAGTGATATTGCTTTGTAAGTAAATACCACAACTTCTTTCTCCATTTTTCACTTTCTGCGATGTTGAACTTGTACTGTAAACGAGGTTCTTGTAAACAGAGCCGTTCCAAACTTTGGGGTGGCTGTGTCTTTTTGATTTTAATTTCCCTAAGCTATAGGACCATAAGTGGAAGTGCCCTAGGTTCTGTTGCTTTGTTTTTTAGATGTTTCAGGAAACACCATACACTTCTCCCGAGAGGTTGTTGGCAATTTACATCCCGCCCATCAGCATAACAAGGCTCCCAGTTCTCCATGGCCTGTCCTGCCTTTCTGGATTTTACACTTTTTTCAGATGGCCCTTTTGACCGGGGGGAAGTGAGACTTCATTGTAGTGCAGATTTCCTTTGAAAGCTTGCTTGGTTGGCCAAAAAGGGCGTATGCGTTTTTTCCTGAATATATTCAGGAAAAAACGCATACGCCCTTTTTGGCCAAGTGCATCATTGTGGACGTTCTGCCTCTTTTCCTATGCTTTCAATGCAATTCCAGTCTACCTCCTGAAATCGGTTTCCTGCAATTCTGCCCCGCTTTCAAGTCCTGTTGGAAGCCTTACTTCAGTCTATTTTTGGACGATAGCTGTCATTTATAACGCTGCAGGTTTGTGAATTACAGTGCCCCTGAGCTCCTTTCTTCAACTCGCTTTCTTTTGAGCTTGCCGCAACACCGCAGGATGGCTTCAGGCCCTAATCTGGTTCCGGTACGGCACGCTGAGCCTTTGGTTATTTCCTCTTCCTGGTGGGAAATGAGAGTTAAATTTGCCCGTCCAGACACCTCCAGCTAGTCTCTCATTGGTTCTCGCTATTCCTGTTCATCTTCCGCAGAAATTGCAAACTGGGCCAAACAGGAGGTTAAAGGGACTGACTCTCCAAGTCGGGAGAGTGTTAGTAAAGCATCTGGAATGTTGCACCCGAGTACCAGGGTACGAAAACTGAGACATATTTGAACACGTCTCCCGATCACATGGTTGATCATACTCTAGGTTCCACATGCATGTTTTAGCTGAAGGAAGAATACCTTAAACCTGGGTATTTGAAACCCGTGGAATGGGTACCATACAATATGACTTCAAAGGGTCTTCATTTGCTCACCAAACCTCTCCAATCCTATCACTGCTATGTTTATGCCCCTGTACACATGCTTGATTCTCTTTCGGAGACGTAGCAATCCATAGGTTTTAAGATACTTACTAGTCAGGTACATTCTTAGGCGTTTAATATGCGGTGTTGAGTCCATTTCGTTGAGCAAGGAGTAGCTCTTGTCTATTCCATATTTGGCTTAAGGAACTTTATCTGTGCTCATTTCAATCTCTGGTTTTATGCAGCACCCCAACTCACCTTTCCCCTTAAGCAAGCATAAGTTGGTTTTCTAAATTTGAGACCCTGTTCTGTTCTGTAATTCAGTTCCTGTGTATCCAAGTTTCCATTCCGTGTATTACTGATATCTTATGATGTTTCTTTTTCTGTGTGACTTATTTCAGTTAGAATCATCATACCTGAATCCACTCATTGTGCTGCTAAGGGCCTGATGACATAGATTTCATTGCTGAGTGATATTGCTTTGTAAGTAAATACCACAACTTTTTTATCCATTTTTCACTTTCTGCGATTTTGAACTTGTACTGTAAACGAGGTTCTTGTAAACAGAGCCGTTCCAAACTTTGGGGTGGCTGTGTCTTTTTGATTTTAAATTCCCTAAGCTATAGGACCATAAGTGGAAGTGCCCTAGGCTCTGTTGCTTTGTTTTTTAGATGTTTCAGGAAACACCATACACTTCTCCCGAGTGGTTGTTGGCAATTTACATCCCGCCCTTCAGCATAACAAGGCTCCCAGTTCTCCAAGGCCTGTCCTGCCTTTCTGGATTTTACACTTTTTTCAGATGGCCCTTTTGACCGGGGGGAAGTGAGACTTCATTGTAGTGCAGATTTCCTTTGCAAGCTTGCTTGGTTGGCCAAAAAGGGCGTATGCGTTTTTTCCTGAATATATTCAGGAAAAAACGCATACGCCCTTTTTGGCCAAGTGCATCATTGTGGACGTTCTGCCTCTTTTCCTATGCTTTCAATGCAATTCCAGTCTACCTCCTGAAATCGGTTTCCTGCAATTCTGCCCCGCTTTCAAGTGATCTTGGCAGCCTTAGTTCAGTCTATTTTTGGACGATAGCTGTCATTTATAACTCTGCAGGTTTGTGAATTACAGTGCCCCTGACCTCCTTTCTTCAACTCGCTTTCTTGTGAGCTGGCCGCAACACCGCAGGATGGCTTCAGGCCCTAATCTGGTTCCGGCACGGCACACTGAGCCTTTGGTTATTTCCTCTTCCTGGTGGGAAATGAGAGTTAAATTTGCCCGTCCAGACACCTCCAGCTAGTCTCTCATTGGTTCTCGCTATTCCTGTTCATCTTCCGCAGAAATTGCAAACTGGGCCAAACAGGAGGTTAAAGGCGCTGACTCTCCAAGTGGGGAGAGTGTTAGTAAAGCGTCTGGAATGTTGCACCCGAGTACCAGGGGAGGAAAACTGAGACATATTTGAACACTTCTCCCGTTCACATGGTTGATCATACTTGGTTTCCACATGCATGTTTTAGCTGAAGGAAGAATACCTTAAACCTGGAGAGTTGAGACCCGTGTAATGGGTACCATGCAATATGACTTCAAAGGGTCTTCATTTGCTCACCGAACATCTCCAATCCTATCACTGCTGCGTTTATGCCCCTGTACACATGCTTGATTCTCTTTTGGAGACATAGCAATCCATAGGTTTTACGATACTTACTAGTCAGGTACATTCTTAGGCGTTTAATATTCGGTGTTGAGTCCATTTCGTTGAGCAAGGAGTAGCTCTTGTCTATTCCATATTTGGCTTAAGGAACTTTATCTGTGCTCATTTCAATCTCTGGTTTTATGCAGCACCCCAACTCACCTTTACCCTTAAGCAAGCATAAGTTGGTTTTCTAAATTTGAGACCCTGTTCTGTTCTGTAATTCAGTTCCTGTGTAGCCAAGTTTCCATTCCGTGTATTACTGATATCTTATGATGTTTCTTTTTCTGTGTGACTTATTTCAGTTAGAATCATCATACCTGAATCCACTCATTGTGATGCTAAGGGCCTGATGACATAGATTTCATTGCTGAGTGATATTGCTTTGTAAGTAAATACCACAAGTTCTTTATCCATTTTTCACTTTCTGCGATGTTGAACTTGTACTGTAAACGAGGTTCTTGTAAACAGAGCCGTTCCAAACTTTGGGGTGGCTGTGTCTTTTTGATTTTAATTTCCCTAAGCTATAGGACCATAAGTGGAAGTGCCCTAGGTTCTGTTGCTTTGTTTTTTAGATGTTTCAGGAAACACCATACACTTCTCCCAAGTGGTTGTTGGCAATTTACCTCCCGCCCATCAGCATAACAAGGCTCCCAGTTCTCCATGGCCTGTCCTGCCTTTCTGGATTTTACACTTTTTTCAGATGGCCCTTTTGACCGGGGGGAAGTGAGACTTCATTGTAGTGCAGATTTCCTTTGCAAGTTTGCTTGGCTGGCCAAAAAGGGCGTATGCGTTTTTTCCTGAATATATTCAGGAAAAAACGGATACGCCCTTTTTGGCCAAGTGCATCATTGTGGAGGTTCTGCCTCTTTTCCTATGCTTTCAATGCAATTCCAGTCTACCTCCTGAAATCGGTTTCCTGCAATTCTGCCCCGCTTTCAAGTCCTCTTGGCAGCCTTACTTCAGTATGTTTTTGGACGATAGCTGTCATTTATAACTCTGCAGGTTTGTGAATTACAGTGCCCCTGAGCTCCTTTCTTCAACTCGCTTTCTTTTGAGCTGGCCGCAACACCGCAGGATGGCTTCAGGACCTAATCTGGTTCTGGCACGGCACGCTGAGCCTTTGGTTATTTCCTCTTCCTGGTGGGAAATGAGAGTTAAATTTGCCCGTCCAGACACCTCCAGCTAGTCTCTCATTGGATCTCGCTATTCCTGTTCATCTTCCGCTGAAATTGCAAACTGGGCCAAACAGGAGGTTAAAGGCGCTGACTCTCCAAGTGGGGAGAGTGTTAGTAAAGCGTCTGGAATGTTGCACCCGAGTACCAGGGGAGGAAAACTGAGACATATTTGAACACGTCTCCCGTTCACACGGTTGTCATACTCTGGATTCCACATGCATGTTTTAGCTGAAGGAAGAATACCTTAAATCTGGGTAGTTGAAACCCGTGGAATGGGTACCATGCAATATGACTTCAAAGGGTCTTCATTTGCTCACCGAACCTCTCCAATCCTATCACTGCTGCGTTTATGCCCCTGTACACATGCTTGATTCTCTTTCGGATTCATAGCAATCCATAGGTTTTAAGATACTTACTAGTCAGGTACATTCTTAAGCGTTTAATATGCGGTGTTGAGTCCATTTCATTGAGCAAGGAGTAGCTCTTGTCTATTCCATATTTGGCTTAAGGAAGTTTATCTGTGTTCATTTCAATCTCTGGTTTTATGCAGCACCCCAACTCACCTTTCCCCTTAAGCAAGCATAAGATGGTTTTCTAATTTTGAGACACTGTTCTGTTCTGTAATTCAGTTCCTGTGTAGCCAAGTTTACATTCCGTGTATTACTGATATCTTATGATGTTTCTTTTTCTGTGTGACTTATTTCAGTTAGAATCATCGTACCTGAATCCACTCATTGTGCTGCTAAGGGCCTGATGACATAGATTTCATTGCTGAGTGATATTGCTTTGTAAATAAATACCACAACTTCTTTATCCATTTTTCACTTTCTGCGATGTTGAACTTGTACTGTAAACGAGGTTCTTGTAAACAGAGGCGTCCCAAACTTTGGGGTGGCTGTGTCTTTTTGATTTTAATTTCCCTAAGCTATAGGACCATAAGTGGAAGTGCCCTAGGCTCTGTTGCTTTGTTTTTTAGATGTTTCAGGAAACACCATACACTTCTCCCTAGTGTCTGTTGGCAATTTACATCCCGCCCATCAGCATAACAAGGCTCCCAGTTCTCCATGGCCTGTCCTGCCTTTCTGGATTTTACACTTTTTTCAGATGGCCCTTTTGACCGGGGGGAAGTGAGACTTCATTGTAGTGCAGATTTCCTTTGCAAGCTTGCTTGGTTGGCCAAAAAGGGCGTATGCGTTTTTTCCTGAATATATTCAGGAAAAAACGCATACGCCCTTTTTGGCCAAGTGCATCATTGTGGACGTTCTGCCTCTTTTCCTATGCTTTCAATGCAATTCCAGTCTACCTCCTGAAATCGGTTTCTTGCAATTCTGCCCCGATTTGAAGTCCTCTTAGCAGCCTTACTTCAGTATATTTTTGGACGATAGCTGTCATTTATAACTCTGCAGGTTTGTGAATTACAGTGCCCCTGAGCTCCTTTCTTCAACTCGCTTTCTTGTGACCTGCCCGCAACACCGCAGGATGGCTTCAGGCCCTAATCTGGTTCCGGCACGGCACGCTGAGCCTTTGGTTAATTCCTCTTCCTGGTGGGAAATGAGAGGTTAATTTGCCCGTCCAGACACCTCCAGCTAGTCTCTCATTGGTTCTCGCTATTCCTGTTCGTCTTCCACAGAAATTGCAAACTGGGCCAAACAGGAGGTTAAAGGCGCTGACTCTCCAAGTGGGGAGAGTGTTAGTAAAGCGTCTGGAATGTTGCACCCGAGTACCAGGGTACGAAAACTGAGACATATTTGAACACGTCTCCCATTCACACGGTTGATCATACTCTAGGTTCCACATGCATGTTTTATCTGAAGGAAGAATACCTTAAACCTGGAGAGTTGAGACCCGTGGAATAGGTACCATGCAATACGACTTCAAAGGGGTCTTCATTTGCTCACCGAATCTCTCCAATCCTATCACTGCTGCGTTTATGCCCCTGTACACATGCTTGATTCTCTTTCGGAGACATAGCAATCCATAGGTTTTAAGATACTTACTAGTCAGGTACATTCTTAGGCGTTTAATATGGGGTGTTGAGTCCATTTCATTGAGCAAGGAGTAGCTCTTGTCTATTCCATATTTGGCTTAAGGAACTTTATCTGTGCTCATTTCAATCTCTGGTTTTATGCAGCACCCCAACTCACCTTTCCCCTTAAGCAAGCATAAGTTGGTTTTCTAAATTTGAGACCCTGTTCTCTTTTCGAATTCTGTTCCTCTGTAGCCAAGTTTACATTCCGTGTATTACTGATATCTTATGATGTTTCTTTTTCTGTGTGACTTATTTCAGTTAGAATCATCATACCTGAATCCACTCATTGTGCTGCTAAGGGCCTGATGACATAGATTTCATTGCTGAGTGATATTGCTTTGTAAGTAAATACCACAATTTCTTTATCCATTTTTCACTTTCTGTTATGTTGAACTTGTACTGTAAACGAGGTTCTTGTAAACAGAGCCGTTCCAAACTTTGGGGTGGCTGTGTCTTTTTGATTTTAATTTCCCTAAGCTATAGGACCATAAGTGGAAGTGCCCTAGGCTCTGTTGCTTTGTTTTTTAGATGTTTCAGGAAACACCATACACTTCTCCCGAGTGTCTGTTGGCAATTTACATCCCGCCCATCAGCATAACAAGGCTCCCAGTTCTCCATGGCCTGTCCTGCCTTTCTGGATTTTACACTTTTTTCAGATGGCCCTTTTGACCGGGGGGAAGTGAGACTTCATTGTAGTGCAGATTTCCTTTGCAAGCTTGCTTGGTTGGCCAAAAAGGGCGTATGTGTTTTTTCCTGAATATATTCAGGAAAAAACGCATACGCCCTTTTTGGCCAAGTGCATCATTGTGGACGTTCTGCCTCTTTTCCTATGCTTTCAATGCAATTCCAGTCTACCTCGTGAAATCGGTTTCCTGCAATTCTGCCCCGCTTTCAAGTCCTCTTGGCAGCCTTACTTCAGTATATTTTTGGACGATAGCTGTCATTTATAACTCTGCAGGTTTGTGAATTACAGTGCCCCTCAGCTCCTTTCTTCAACTCGCTTTCTTTTGAGATGGCCGCAACACCGCAGGATGGCTTCAGGCCCTAATCTGGTTCTGGCACGGCACGCTGAGCCTTTGGTTATTTCCTGTTCCTGGTGGGAAATGAGAGTTAAATTTGCCCGTCCAGACACCTCCAGCTAGTCTCTCATTGGATCTCGCTATTCCTGTTCATCTTCCGCAGAAATTGCAAACTGGGCCAAACAGGAGGTTAAAGGCGCTGACTCTCCAAGTGGGGAGAGTGTTAGTAAAGCGTCTGGAATGTTGCACCCGAGTACCAGGGTACGAAAACTGAGACATATTTGAACACGTCTCCCGATCACATGGTTGATCATACTCTGGGTTCCACATGCATGTTTTATCTGAAGGAAGAATCCCTTAAACCTGGAGAGTTGAGACCCGTGGAATGGGTACCATGCAATATGACTTCAAAGGGGTCTTCATTTGCTCACCGAATCTCTCCAATCCTATCACTGCTGCGTTTATGCCCCTGTACACATGCTTGATTCTCTTTCAGAGACATAGCAATCCATAGGTTTTAAGATACTTACTAGTCAGGTACATTCTTAGGCGTTTAATATGGGGTGTTGAGTCCATTTCGTTGAGCAAGGAGTAGCTCTTGTCTATTCCATATTTGGCTTAAGGAACGTTATCTGTGCTCATTTCAATCTCTGGTTTTATGCAGCACCCCAACTCACCTTTCCCCTTAAGCAAGCATAAGTTGGTTTTCTAAATTTGAGACCCTGTTCTCTTTTCGAATTCAGTTCCTCTGTAGCCAAGTTTACATTCCGTGTATTACTGATATCTTATGATGTTTCTTTTTCTGTGTGACTTATTTCAGTTAGAATCATCATACCTGAATCCACTCATTGTGCTGCTAAGGGCCTGATGACATAGATTTCATTGCTGAGTGATATTGCTTTGTAAGTAAATACCACAACTTCTTTATCCATTTTTCACTTTCTGTGATGTTGAACTTGTACTGTAAACGAGGTTCTTGTAAACAGAGCCGTTCCAAACTTTGGGGTGGCTGTCTTTTTTATTTTAATTTCCCTAAGCTATAGGACCATAAGTGGAAGTGCCCTAGGCTCTGTTGCTTTGTTTTTTAGATGTTTCAGGAAACACCATACACTTCTCCAGAGTGTCTGTTGGCAATTTACATCCCGCCCATCAGCATAACAAGGCTCCCACTTCTCCATGGCCTGTCCTGCCTTTCTGGATTTTACACTTTTTTCAGATGGCCCTTTTGACCGGGGGGAAGTGAGACTTCATTGTAGTGCAGATTTCCTTTGCAAGCTTGCTTGGTTGGCCAAAAAGGGCGTATGCGTTTTTTCCTGAATATATTCAGGAAAAAACGCATACGCCCTTTTTGGCCAAGTGCATCATTGTGGACGTTCTGCCTCTTTTCCTATGCTTTCAATGCAATTCCAGTCTACCTCCTGAAATCAGTTTCCTGCAATTCTGCCCCGCTTTCAAGTCCTCTTGGCAGCCTTACTTCAGTATATTTTTGGACGATAGCTGTCATTTATAACTCTGCAGGTTTGTGAATTACAGTGCCCCTGAGCTCCTTTCTTCAACTCGCTTTCTATTGAGCTGTCCGCAACACCGCACGATGGCTTCAAGCCCTAATCTGGTTCCGGCACGGCACGCTGAGCCTTTGGTTATTTCCTCTTCCTGGTGGGAAATGAGAGTTAAATTTGCCCGTCCAGACACCTCCAGCTAGTCTCTCATTGGTTCTCCCTATTCCTGTTCATCTTCCGCAGAAATTGCAAACTGGGCCAAACAGGAGGTTAAAGGCGCTGACTCTCCAAGTGGGAGAGTGTTAGTAAAGCGTCTGGAATGTTGCACCCGAGTACCAGGGTACGAAAACTGAGACATATTTGAACACGTCTCCCGTTCACACGGTTGATCATATTCTGGGTTCCACATGCATGTTTTAGGTGAAGGAAGAATACCTTAAAGCTTGGTAGTTGAAACCCGTGGAATGGGTACCATGCAATATGACTTCAAAGGGTCTTCATTTGCTCACCGAACCTCTCCAATCCTATCACTGCTGCGTTTATGCCCTGTACACATGCCTGATTCTCTTTCGGAGACATAGCAATCCATACGTTTTAAGATACTTACTAGTCAGGTACATTCTTAGGCGTTTAATATGGGGTGTTGAGTCCATTTCGTTGAGCAAGGAGTAGCTCTTGTCTATTCCATATTTGGCTTAAGGAACTTTATCTGTGCTCATTTCAATCTCTGGTTTTATGCAGCACCCCAACTCACCTTTCCCCTTAAGCAAGCATGAGTTGGTTTTCTAAATTTGAGACCCTGTTCTGTTTTGGAATTCAGTTCCTGTGTAGCCAAGTTTACATTCCGTGTATTACTGATATCTTATGATGTTTCTTTTTCTGTGTGACTTATTTCAGTTAGAATCATCATACCTGAATCCACTCATTGTGCTGCTAAGGGCCTGATGACATAGATTTCATTGCTGAGTGATATTGCTTTGTAAGTAAATACCACAACTTCTTTATCCATTTTTCACTTTCTGCGATGTTGAACTTGTACTGTAAACGAGGTTCTTGTAAACAGAGGCGTCCCAAACTTTGGGGTGGCTGTGTCTTTTTGATTTTAATTTCCCTAAGCTATAGGACCATAAGTGGAAGTGCCCTAGGCTCTGTTGCTTTGTTTTTTAGATGTTTCAGGAAACACCATACAGTTCTCCAGAGTGTCTGTTGGCAATTTACATCCCGCCCATCAGCATAACAAGGCTCCCAGTTCTCCATGGCCTGTCCTGCCTTTCTAGATTTTACGCTTTTTTCAGATGGCCCTTTTGACCGGGGGGAAGTGAGACTTCATTGTAGTGCAGATTTCCTTTGCAAGCTTGCTTGGTTGGCCAAAAAGTGCGTATGCGTTTTTTCCTGAATATATTCAGGAAAAAACGCATACGCCCTTTTTGGCCAAGTGCATCATTGTGGACGTTCTGCCTCTTTTCCTATGCTTTCAATGCAATTCCAGTCTACCTCCTGAAATCGGTTTCCTGCAATTCTGCCCCGCTTTCAAGTCCTCTTGGCAGCCTTACTTCAGTATATTTTTGGACGATAGCTGTCATTTATAACTCTGCAGGTTTGTGAATTACAGTGCCCCTGAGCTCCTTTCTTCAACTCGCTTTCTTGTGACCTGCCCGAAACACCGCAGGATGGCTTCAGGCCCTAATCTGGTTCCGGCACGGCACGATGAGCCTTTGGGTATTTCCTCTTCCTGTTGGGAAATGAGAGTTAAATTTGCCCGTCCAGACACCTCCAGCTAGTCTCTCATTGGTTCTCGCTATTCCTGTTCATCTTCCGCAGAAATTGCAAACTGGGCCAAACAGGAGGTTAAAGGGACTGACTCTCCAAGTCGGGAGAGTGTTAGTAAAGCGTCTGGAATGTTGCACCCGAGTACCAGGGTACGAAAACTGAGACATATTTGAACACGTCTCCCGATCACATGGTTGATCATACTCTAGGTTCCACATGCATGTTTTAGCTGAAGGAAGAATACCTTAAACCTGGGTAGTTGAAACCCGTGGAATGGGTACCATGCAATATGATTTCAAAGGGTCTTCATTTGCTCACCGAACCTCTCCAATCCTATCACTGCTGCGTTTATGCCCCTGTACACATGCTTGATTCTCTTTCGGAGACATAGCAATCCATAGGTTTTAAGATACTTACTAGTCAGGTACATTCTTAGGCGTTTAATATGCAGTGTTGAGTCCATTTCGTTGAGCAAGGAGTAGCTGTTGTCTATTCCATATTTGGCATAAGGAACTTTATCTGTGCTCATTTCAATCTCTGGTTTTATGCAGCACCCCAACTCACCTTTCCCCTTAAGCAAGCATAAGTTGGTTTTCTAAATTTGAGACCCTGTTCTGTTCTGCAATTCAGTTCCTGTGTAGCCAAGTTTACATTCCGTGTATTACTGATATCTTATGATGTTCCTTTTTCTGTGTGACTTATTTCAGTTAGAATCACCATACCTGAATCCACTCATTGTTCTGTTAAGGGCCTGATGACATAGATTTCATTGCTGAGAGATACTGCATTGTACGTAAGTATCACAAGTTCTTTATCCATTTTTCACTTTCTGTGATGTTGAACTTGTACAGTAAACGAGGTTCTTGTAAACAGAGCCATCCCAAACTTTGGGGTGGCTGTGTCTTTTTGATTTTAATTTCCCTAAGCTATAGGACCATAAGTGGAAGTGCCCTAGGCTCTGTTGCTTTGTTTTTTAGATGTTTCAGGAAACACCATACACTTCTCCCGAGTGTCTGTTGGCAATTTACATCCCGCCCATCAGCATAACAAGGCTCCCAGTTCTCCATGGCCTGTCCTGCCTTTCTGGATTTTACACTTTTTTCAGATGGCCCTTTTGACCGGGGGGAAGTGAGACTTCATTGTAGTGCAGATTTCCTTTGCAAGCTTGCTTGGTTGGCCTAAAAGGGTGTATGCGTTTTTTTCTGAATATATTCAGGAAAAAACGCATACGTCCTTTTCGGCCAAGTCCATCATGTGGACGTTCTGCCTCTTTTCCTATGCTTTCAATGCAATTCCAGTCTACCTCCTGAAATCGGTTTCCTGCAATTCTGCCCCGCTTTCAAGTCCTCTTGGCAGCCTTACTTCAGTATGTTTTTGGACGATAGCTGTCATTTATAACTCTGCAGGTTTGTGAATTACAGTGCCCCTGAGCTCCTTTCTTCAACTCGCTTTCTTTTGAGCTGGCCGCAACACCGCAGGATTGCTTCAGGCCCTAATCTGTTTCCGGCACGGCACGCTGAGCCTTTGGTTATTTCCTCTTCCTGGTGGGAAATGAGAGTTAAATTTGCCCGTCCAGACACCTCCAGCTAGTCTCTCATTGGTTCTCGCTATTCCTGTTCATCTTCCGCAGAAATTGCAAACTGGGCCAAACAGGAGGTTAAAGGCGCTGATTCTCCAAGTGGGGAGAGTGTTAGTAAAGCGTCTGGAATGTTGCACCCGAGTACCAGGGGAGGAAAACTGAGACATATTTGAACACGTCTCCCATTCACACGGTTGATCATACTCTAGGTTCCACATGCATGTTTTAGCTGAAGGAAGAATACCGTAACCTGGGTAGTTGAAACCCGTGGAATGGTTACCATGCAATATGACTTCAAAGGGTCTTCATTTGCTCACCGAACCTCTCCAATCCTATCACTGCTGCGTTTATGCCCCTGTACACATTCTTGATTCTCTTTCGGAGACATAGCAATCCATAGGTTTTAAGATACTTACTAGTCAGGTACATTCTTAGGCGTTTAATATGCGGTGTTGCATCCATTTTGTTGAGCAAGGAGTAGCTCTTGTCTATTCCATATTTGGCTTAAGGAACTTTATCTGTGCTCATTTCGATCTCTGGTTTTAGCAGCACCCAAACTCACCTTTACCCTTAAGCAAGCATAAGTTGGTTTTCTAAATTTGAGACCCTGTTCTGTTCTGCAATTCAGTTCCTGTGTAGCCAAGTTTACATTCCGTGTATTACTGATATCTTATGATGTTTCTTTTTCTGTGTGAGTTATTTCAGTTAGAATCATCATACCTGAATCCACTCATTGTGCTGCTAAGGGCCTGATGACATAGATTTCATTGCTGAGTGATATTGCTTTGTAAGTAAATAAAACAACTTCTTTAACCATTTTTCACTTTCTGCGATGTTGAACTTGTACTGTAAATGAGGTTCTTGTAGACAGAGCCGTTCCAAACTTTGGGGTGGCTGTGTCTTTTTGATTTTAATTTCCCTAAGCTATAGGTCCATAAGTGGAAGTGCCCTAGGCTCTGTTACTTTGTTTTTTAGATGTTTCAGGAAACACCATACACTTCTCCCGAGTGTCTGTTGGCAATTTACATCCCGTCCATCAGCATAACAAGGCTCCCAGTTCTCCATGGCCTGTCCTGCCTTTCTGGATTTTACACTTTTTTCAGATGGCCCTTTTGACCGGGGGGAAGTGAGACTTCATTGTAGTGCAGATTTCCTTTGCAAGCTTGCTTGGTTGGCCAAAAAGGGCGTATGCGTTTTTTCCTGAATATATTCAGGAATAAACGCATACGCCCTTTTTGCCCAAGTGCATCAATGTGGACGTTCTGCCTCTTTTCCTATGCTTTCAATGCAATTCCAGTCTACCTCCTGAAATCGATTTCCTGCAATTCTGCCCCGCTTTCAAGTCCTCTTGGCAGCCTTACTTCAGTCTATTTTTGGACGATAGCCCTCATTTATAACTCTGCAAGTTTGTGAATTACAGTGCCTCTGAGCTCCTTTCTTCAACTCGCTTTCTTGAGACCTGGCCAAAACACCACAGGATGGCTTCAGGCCCTAATCCTTTTCTGGCACGGCACACTGAGCCTTTGGTTAATTCCTCTTCCTGGTGGGAAATGAGAGTTAAATTTGCCCGTCCAGACACCTCCAGCTAGTCTCTCATTGGTTCTCGCTATTCCTGTTCATCTTCCGCAGAAATGGCAAACTGGGCCAAACAGGAGGTTAAAGGGACTGACTCTCCAAGTGGGGAGAGTGTTAGTAAAGCGTCTGGAATGTTGCACCTGAGTACCAGGGTATGAAAACTGAGACATATTTGAACACGTCTCCCGATCACATGGTTGATCATACTCTAGGTTCCACATGCATGTTTTAGCTGAAGGAAGAATACCTTAAACCTGGGTAGTTGAAACCCGTGGAATGGGTACCATGCAATATGACTTCAAAGCTTCTTCATTTGCTCACCAAACCTCTCCAATCCTATCACTGCTGTGTTTATGCCCCTGTACACATGCTTGTTTCTCTTTCAGAGACATAGCAATCCATAGGTTTTAAGATACTTACTAGTCAGGTACATTCTTAGGCGTTTAATATGCGGTGTTGAGTCCATTTCGTTGAGCAAGGAGTAGCTCTTGTCTATTCCATATTTGGCTTAAGGAACTTTATCTGTGCTCATTTCAATCTCTGGTTTTATGCAGCACCCCAACTCACCTTTCCCCTTAAGCAAGCATAAGTTGGTTTTCTAAATTTGAGACCCTGTTCTGTTCTGTAATTCAGTTCCTGTGTAGCCAAGTTTACATTCCGTGTATTACTGATATCTTATGATGTTTCTTTTCCTGTGTGACTTATTTCAGTTAGAATCATCATACCTGAATCCACTCATTGTGCTGCTAAGGGCCTGATGACATAGATTTCATTGCTGAGTGATATTGCTTTGTAAATAAATACCACAACTTCTTTATCCATTTTTCACTTTCTGCGATGTTGAACTTGTACTGTAAACGATTTTCTTGTAAACAGAGGCGTTCCAAACATTGGGGTGGCTGTGTCTTTCTGATTTTAATTTCCCTAAGCTATAGGACCATAAGTGGAAGTGCCCTAGGCTCTGTTGCTTTGTTTTTTAGATGTTTCAGGAAACACCATACACTTCTCCCGAGTGTCTGTTGGCAATTTACATCCCGCTCATCAGCATAACAAGGCTCCCACTTCTCCATGGCCTGTCCTGCCTTTCTGGATTTTACACTTTTTTCAGATGGCCCTTTTGACCGGGGGGAAGTGAGACTTCATTGTAGTGCAGATTTCCTTTGCAAGCTTGCTTGGTTGGCCAAAAAGGGCGTATGCGTTTTTTCCTGAATATATTCAGGAAAGAACGCATACGCCTTTTTTTGGCCAAGTGCATCATTGTGGACGTTCTGCCTCTTTTCCTATGCTTTCAATGCAATTCCAGTCTACCTCCTGAAATCGGTTTCCTGCAATTCTGCCCCGCTTTCAAGTCCTCTTGGCAGCCTTACTTCAGTCTATTTTTGGATGATAGCTGTCATTTATAACTCTGCAGGTTTGTGAATTACAGTGCCCCTGAGCTCCTTTCTTCAACTCGCTTTCTTTTGAGCTGGCCGCAACACCGCAGGATGGCTTCAGGCCCTAATTGTTGCTGACACAGCACGCTGAGCCTTTGGTTATTTCCTCTTCCTGGTGGGAAATGAGAGTTAAATTTACCCGTCCAGACACCTCCAGCTAGTCTCTCATTGGTTCTCACTATTCCTGTTCATCTTCCGCAGAAATTGCAAACTGGGCCAAACAGGAGGTTAAAGGCGCTGACTCTCCAAGTGGGGAGAGTTTTAATAAAGCGTCTGGAATGTTGCACCCGAGTACCAGGGAGGAAAACTGAGACATATTTGAACACGTCTCCTGTTCACACGGTTGATCATACTGTGGGTTCCACATGTATGTTTTAGCTGAAGGAAGAATACCTTAAACCTGGAGAGTTGAGACCCGTGGAATGGGTACCATGCAATATGACTTCAAAGGGGCTTCATTTGCTCACCGAACCTCTCCAATCCTGTCACTGCTGCGTTTATGCCCCTGTACACATGCTTGATTCTCTTTTGGAGACATAGTAATCCATAGGTTTTAAGATACTTACTAGTCAGGTACATTCTTAGGAATTTAATATGGGGTGTTGAGTCCATTTCGTTGAGCAAGGAGTAGCTCTTGTCTATTCCATATTTGGCTTAAGGAAATTTATCTGTGCTCATTTCAATCTCTGGTTTTATGCAGCACCCCAACTCACCTTTCCCCTTAAGACAGCATAAGTTGGCTTTCTAAATTTGAGACCCTGTTCTGTTTTGGAATTCAGTTCCTGTGTAGCCAAGTTTACATTCCGTGTATTAGTGATATCTTATGATGTTTCTTTTTCTGTGTGACTTATTTCAGTTAGAATCATTGTACCTGAATCCACTCATTATGCTGCTACGGGCTTGATGACATAGATTTCATTGCTGAGTGATACTGCATTGTACGTAAGTACCACAAGATCTTTATCCATTTTTCACTTTCTGTGATATTGAACTTGTACGGTAAACGAGGTTCTTGTAAACAGAGGCGTCCCAAACTTTGGGGTGGCTGTGTCTTTTTGATTTTAATTTCCCTAAGCTATAGGACCATAAGTGGAAGTGCCCTAGGCTCTGTTGCTTTGTTTTTTGGATGTTTCAGGAAACACCATACACTTCTCCGGAGTGTCTGTTGGCAATTTACATCCCGCCCATCAGCATAACAAGGCTCCCAGTTCTCCATGGCCTGTCCTGCCTTTCTGGATTTTACACTTTTTTCAGATGGCCCTTTTGACCGGGGGGAAGTGAGACTTCATTGTAGTGCAGATTTCCTTTGCAAGCTTGCTTGGTTGGCCAAAAAGGGCGAATGCGTTTTTTCCTGAATATATTCAGGAAAAAACGCATACGCCCTTTTTGGCCAAGTGCATCATTGTGGACGTTCTGCCTCTTTTCCTATGCTTTCAATGCAATTCCAGTCTACCTCCTGAAATCGGTTTCCTGCAATTCTGCCCCACTTTCAAGTCCTCTTGGCAGCCTTACTTCAGTATATTTTTGGATGATAGCTGTCATTTATAACTCTGCAGGTTTGTGAATTACAGTGCCCCTGAGCTCCTTTCTTCAACCTGCTTTCTTGTGAGCTGGCTGCAACACTGCAGGATGGCTTCAGGCCCTAATCTTGTTCCGGCACGGCACGCTGAGCCTTTGGTTAATTCCTCTTCCTCGTGGGAAATGAGAGTTAAATTTGCCCGTCCAGACACCTCCAGCTAGTCTCTCATTGGTTCTTGCTAATCCTGTTCATCTTCCGCAGAAATTGCAAACTGGGCCAAACAGGAGGTTAAAGGCGCTGACTCTCCAAGTGGGGAGAGTGTTAGTAAAGCGTCTGGAATGTTTCACCCGAGTACCAGGGGAGGAAAACTGAGACATATTTGAACACGTCTCCTGTTCACACGGTTGATCATACTCTGGGTTCCATATGCATGTTTTAGCTGAAGGAAGAATACCTTAAACCTGGAGAGTTGAGACCCGTGGAATGGGTACCATGCAATATGACTTCAAAGGGTCTTCATTTGCTCACCGAACCTCTCCAATCCTATCACTGCTGCGTTTATGCCCCTGTACACATGCTTGATTCTCTTTTGGAGACATAGCAATCCATAGGTTTTAAGATACTTACTAGTAAGGTACATTCTTAGGCGTTTAATATGGGGTGTTGATTCCATTTCGTTGAGCAAGGAGTAGCTCTTGTCTATTCCATATTTGGCTTAAGGAACTTTATCTGTGCTCATTTCAATCTCTGGTTTTATGCAGCACCCCAACTCACCTTTCCCCTTAAACAAGCATAAGTTGGTTTTCTAAATTTGAGACCTTGTTCTGTTTTGGAATTCAGTTCCTGTGTAGCCAAGTTTACATTCCGTGTATTAGTGATATCTTATGATGTTTCTTTTTCTGTGTGACTTATTTCAGTTAGAATCATCGTACCTGAATCCACTCATTATGCTGCTACGGGCCTGATGACATAGATTTCATTGCTGAGTGATACTGCATTGTACGTAAGTACCACATGTTCTTTATCCATTTTCACTTTCTGTGGTATTGAACTTGTACGGTAAACGAGGTTCTTGTAAACAGAGGGGTCTCAAACTTTGGGGTGGCTGTGTCTTTTTGATTTTAATTTCCCTAAGCTATAGGACCATAAGTGGAAGTGCCCTAGGCTCTGTTGCTTTGTTTTTTAGATGTTTCAGGAAACACCATACACTTCTCCCGAGTGTCTTTTGGCAATTTACATCCCGCCCATCAGCATAACAAGGCTCCCAGTTCTCCATGGCCTGTCCTGCCTTTCTGGATTTTACACTTTTTTCAGATGGCCCTTTTGACCGGGGGGAAGTGAGACTTCATTGTAGTGCAGATTTCCTTTGCAAGCTTGCTTGGTTGGCCAAAAAGGGCGTATGCGTTTTTTCCTGAATATATTCGGGAAAAAACGCATATGCCCTTTTTGGCCAAGTGCATCATTGTGGACGTTCTGCCTCTTTTCCTATGCTTTCAATGCAATTCCAGTCTACCTCCTGAATTCGGTTTCCTGCAATTCTGCCCCGCTTTCAAGTCCTCTTGGCAGCCTTACTTCAGTATATTTTTGGACGATAGCTGTCATTTATAACTCTACAGGTTTGTGAATTACAGTGCCCCTGAGCTCCTTTCTTCAACTCGCTTTCTTGTGACTTGGCCGCAACACCGCAAGATGGCTTAAGGCCCTAATCTGGTTCCGGCACGGCACGCTGAGCCTTTGGTTATTTCCTCTTCCTGGTGGGAAATGAGAGTTAAATTTGCCCGTCCAGACACCTCCAGCTAGTCTCTCATTGGTTCTCCCTATTCCTGTTCATCTTCCGCAGAAATTGCAAACTGGGCCAAACAGGAGGTTAAAGGCGCTGACTCTCCAAGTGGGGAGAGTGTTACTAAAGTGTCTGGAATGTTGCACCCGAGTACCAGGGGAGGAAAACTGAGACATATTTGAACACGTCTCCCATTCACACGGTTGATCATACTCTGGGTTCCACATGCATGTCTTAGCTGAAGGAAGAATACCTTAAACCTGGAGAGTTGAGACCCGTGGAATGGGTACCGTGCAATATGACTTCAAAGGGTCTTCATTTGCTCACCGAACCTCTCCAATCCTATCACTGCTGCGTTTATGCCCCTGTACACATGCTTGATTCTCTTTTGGAGACATAGCATTCCATAGGTTTTAAGATACTTACTAGTCAGGTACATTCTTAGGAGTTTAATATGGGGTGTTGAGACCATTTCGTTGAGCAAGGAGTAGCTCTTGTCTATTCCATATTTGGCTTAAGGAACTTTATCTGTGCTCATTTCAATCTCTGGTTTTATGCAGCACCCCAATTCACCTTTCCCCTTAAGCAAGCATAAGTTGGTTTTCTAAATTTGAGACCCTGTTCTGTTCTGTAATTCAGTTCCTGTGTAGCCAAGTTTACATTCCGTGTATTAGTGATATCTTATGATGTTTCTTTTTCTGTGTGACTTATTTCAGTTACAATCATCGTACCTGAATCCACTCATTATGCTGCTATGGGCCTCATGACATAGATTTCATTGCTGAGTGATACTGCATTGTACGTAAGTACCACAAGTTCTTTATCCATTTTTCACTTTCTGTGATATTGAACTTGTACGGTAAATGAAGTTCTTGTAAACAGAGGCGTCCGAAACTTTGGGGTGGCTGTGTCTTTTTGATTTTAATTTCCCTAAGCTATAGGACCATAAGTGGAAGTGCCCTAGGTTCTGTTGCTTTGTTTTTTAGATGTTTCAGGAAACACCATACACTTCTCCTGAGTGTCTGTTGGCAATTTACATCCCGCCCATCAGCATAACAAGGCTCCCAGTTCTCCATGGCCTGTCCTGCCTTTCTGGATTTTACACTTTTTTCAGATGGCCCTTTTGACCAGGGGGAAGTGAGACTTCATTGTAGTGCAGATTTCCTTTGCATGTTTGCCTGGTTGGCCAAAAAGGGCATATGCGTTTTTTCCTGAATATATTCAGGAGAAAACGCATACACCCTTTTTGGCCAAGTGCATCATTGTGGACGTTCTGCCTCTTTTCCTATGCTTTCAATGCAATTCCAGTCTACCTCCTGAAATCGGTTTCCTGCAATTCTGCCCCGCTTTCAAGTCCTCTTGGCAGCCTTACTTCAGTCTATTTTTGGACGATAGCTGTCATTTATAACTCTGCAGGTTTGTGAATTACAGTGCCCCTGAGCTCCTTTCTTCAACTCGATTTCTTTTGACCTGGCCGCAACACCGCAGGATGTCTTCAGGCCCTAATCTGGTTCCGGCACGGCACACTGAGCCTTTGGTTAATTCCCCTTCCTGGTGGGAAATGAGAGTTAAATTTGCCCGTCCAGACACCTCCAGCTAGTCTCTCATTGGTTCTCGCTATTCCTGTTCATCTTCCGCAGAAAGTGCAAACTGGGCCAAACAGGAGGTTAAAGGGACTGACTCTCCAAGTCGGGGGAGTGTTAGTAAAGCGTCTGGAATGTTGCACCCGAGTACCAGGGTACCAAAACTGAGACATATTTGAACACGTCTCCCAATCACATGGTTGATCATACACTAGGTTCCACATGCATGTTTTAGCTGAAGGAAGAATCCCTTAAACCTGGAGAGTTGAGACCCGTGTAATGGGTACCATGCACTATGACTTCAAAGGGTCTTCATTTGCTCACCGAATCTCTCCAATCCTATCACTGCTGCGTTTATGCCCCTGTACACATGCTTGATTCTCTTTCGGAGACATAGCAATCCAAAGGTTTTAAGATACTTACTAGTCAGGTACATTCTTAGGCGTTTAATATGCGGTGTTGAGTCCATTTCGTTGAGCAAGGAGTAGCTCTTGTCTATTCCATATTTGGCTTAAGGAACTTTATCTGTGCTCATTTCAATCTCTGGTTTTATGCAGCACCCCAACTCACCTTTCCCCTTAAGCAAGCATAAGTTGGTTTTCTAAATTTGAGACCCTGTTCTGTTCTGTAATTCCGTTCCTGTGTAGCCAAGTTTACATTCCGTGTATTAGTGATATCTTATGATGTTTCTTTTTCTGTGTGACTTATTTCAGTTAGAATCATCATACCTGAATCCACTCATTGTGCTGCTAAGGGCCTGATGACATAGATTTCATTGCTGAGTGATATTGATTTGTAAGTAAATACCACAAATTCTTTATCCATTTTTCACTTTCTGCGATGTTGAACTTGTACTGTAAACGAGGTTCTTGTAAACAGAGCCGTTGCAAACTTTGGGGTGGCTGTGTCTTTTTGATTTTAATTTCCCTAAGCTATAGGACCATAAGTGGAAGTGCCCTAGGCTCTGTTGCTTTGTTTTTTGGATGTTTCAGGAAACACCATACACTTCTCCGGAGTGTCTGTTGGCAATTTACATCCCGCCCATCAGCATAACAAGGCTCCCAGTTCTCCATGGCCTGTCCTGCCTTTCTGGATTTTACACTTTTTTCAGATGGCCCTTTTGACCGGGGGGAAGTGAGACTTCATTGTAGTGCAGATTTCCTTTGCAAGCTTGCTTGGTTGGCCAAAAAGGGCGTATGCGTTTTTTCCTGAATATATTCGGGAAAAAACGCATATGCCCTTTTTGGCCAAGTGCATCATTGTGGACGTTCTGCCTCTTTTCCTATGCTTTCAATGCAATTCCAGTCTACCTCCTGAATTCGGTTTCCTGCAATTCTGCCCCGCTTTCAAGTCCTCTTGGCAGCCTTACTTCAGTATATTTTTGGACGATAGCTGTCATTTATAACTCTACAGGTTTGTGAATTACAGTGCCCCTGAGCTCCTTTCTTCAACTCGCTTTCTTGTGACTTGGCCGCAACACCGCAAGATGGCTTAAGGCCCTAATCTGGTTCCGGCACGGCACGCTGAGCCTTTGGTTATTTCCTCTTCCTGGTGGGAAATGAGAGTTAAATTTGCCCGTCCAGACACCTCCAGCTAGTCTCTCATTGGTTCTCCCTATTCCTGTTCATCTTCCGCAGAAATTGCAAACTGGGCCAAACAGGAGGTTAAAGGCGCTGACTCTCCAAGTGGGGAGAGTGTTACTAAAGTGTCTGGAATGTTGCACCCGAGTACCAGGGGAGGAAAACTGAGACATATTTGAACACGTCTCCCATTCACACGGTTGATCATACTCTGGGTTCCACATGCATTTCTTAGCTGAAGGAAGAATACCTTAAACCTGGAGAGTTGAGACCCGTGGAATCGGTACCGTGCAATATGACTTCAAAGGGTCTTCATTTGCTCACCGAACCTCTCCAATCCTATCACTGCTGCGTTTATGCCCCTGTACACATGCTTGATTCTCTTTTGGAGACATAGCATTCCATAGGTTTTAAGATACTTACTAGTCAGGTACATTCTTAGGAGTTTAATATGGGGTGTTGAGACCATTTCGTTGAGCAAGGAGTAGCTCTTGTCTATTCCATATTTGGCTTAAGGAACTTTATCTGTGCTCATTTCAATCTCTGGTTTTATGCAGCACCCCAATTCACCTTTCCCCTTAAGCAAGCATAAGTTGGTTTTCTAAATTTGAGACCCTGTTCTGTTCTGTAATTCAGTTCCTGTGTAGCCAAGTTTACATTCCGTGTATTAGTGATATCTTATGATGTTTCTTTTTCTGTGTGACTTATTTCAGTTACAATCATCGTACCTGAATCCACTCATTATGCTGCTATGGGCCTCATGACATAGATTTCATTGCTGAGTGATACTGCATTGTACGTAAGTACCACAAGTTCTTTATCCATTTTTCACTTTCTGTGATATTGAACTTGTACGGTAAATGAAGTTCTTGTAAACAGAGGCGTCCGAAACTTTGGGGTGGCTGTGTCTTTTTGATTTTAATTTCCCTAAGCTATAGGACCATAAGTGGAAGTGCCCTAGGTTCTGTTGCTTTGTTTTTTAGATGTTTCAGGAAACACCATACACTTCTCCTGAGTGTCTGTTGGCAATTTACATCCCGCCCATCAGCATAACAAGGCTCCCAGTTCTCCATGGCCTGTCCTGCCTTTCTGGATTTTACACTTTTTTCAGATGGCCCTTTTGACCAGGGGGAAGTGAGACTTCATTGTAGTGCAGATTTCCTTTGCATGTTTGCCTGGTTGGCCAAAAAGGGCATATGCGTTTTTTCCTGAATATATTCAGGAGAAAACGCATACACCCTTTTTGGCCAAGTGCATCATTGTGGACGTTCTGCCTCTTTTCCTATGCTTTCAATGCAATTCCAGTCTACCTCCTGAAATCGGTTTCCTGCAATTCTGCCCCGCTTTCAAGTCCTCTTGGCAGCCTTACTTCAGTCTATTTTTGGACGATAGCTGTCATTTATAACTCTGCAGGTTTGTGAATTACAGTGCCCCTGAGCTCCTTTCTTCAACTCGATTTCTTTTGACCTGGCCGCAACACCGCAGGATGTCTTCAGGCCCTAATCTGGTTCCGGCACGGCACACTGAGCCTTTGGTTAATTCCCCTTCCTGGTGGGAAATGAGAGTTAAATTTGCCCGTCCAGACACCTCCAGCTAGTCTCTCATTGGTTCTCGCTATTCCTGTTCATCTTCCGCAGAAAGTGCAAACTGGGCCAAACAGGAGGTTAAAGGGACTGACTCTCCAAGTCGGGGGAGTGTTAGTAAAGCGTCTGGAATGTTGCACCCGAGTACCAGGGTACCAAAACTGAGACATATTTGAACACGTCTCCCAATCACATGGTTGATCATACACTAGGTTCCACATGCATGTTTTAGCTGAAGGAAGAATCCCTTAAACCTGGAGAGTTGAGACCCGTGTAAAGGGTACCATGCACTATGACTTCAAAGGGTCTTCATTTGCTCACCGAATCTCTCCAATCCTATCACTGCTGCGTTTATGCCCCTGTACACATGCTTGATTCTCTTTCGGAGACATAGCAATCCATAGGTTTTAAGATACTTACTAGTCAGGTACATTCTTAGGCGTTTAATATGCGGTGTTGAGTCCATTTCGTTGAGCAAGGAGTAGCTCTTGTCTATTCCATATTTGGCTTAAGGAACTTTATCTGTGCTCATTTCAATCTCTGGTTTTATGCAGCACCCCAACTCACCTTTCCCCTTAAGCAAGCATAAGTTGGTTTTCTAAATTTGAGACCCTGTTCTGTTCTGTAATTCCGTTCCTGTGTAGCCAAGTTTACATTCCGTGTATTAGTGATATCTTATGATGTTTCTTTTTCTGTGTGACTTATTTCAGTTAGAATCATCATACCTGAATCCACTCATTGTGCTGCTAAGGGCCTGATGACATAGATTTCATTGCTGAGTGATATTGCTTTGTAAGTAAATACCACAAATTCTTTATCCATTTTTCACTTTCTGCGATGTTGAACTTGTACTGTAAACGAGGTTCTTGTAAACAGAGCCGTTGCAAACTTTGGGGTGGCTGTGTCTTTTTGATTTTAATTTCCCTAAGCTATAGGACCATAAGTGGAAGTGCCCTAGGCTCTGTTGCTTTGTTTTTTGGATGTTTCAGGAAACACCATACACTTCTCCGGAGTGTCTGTTGGCAATTTACATCCCGCCCATCAGCATAACAAGGCTCCCAGTTCTCCATGGCCTGTCCTGCCTTTCTGGATTTTACACTTTTTTCAGATGGCCCTTTTGACCGGGGGGAAGTGAGACTTCATTGTAGTGCAGATTTCCTTTGCAAGCTTGCTTGGTTGGCCAAAAAGGGCGTATGCGTTTTTTCCTGAATATATTCAGGAAAAAACGCATACGCCCTTTTTGGCCAAGTGCATCATTGTGGACGTTCTGCCTCTTTTCCTATGCTTTCAATGCAATTCCAGTCTACCTCCTGAAATCGGTTTCCTGCAATTCTGCCCCACTTTCAAGTCCTCTTGGCAGCCTTACTTCAGTATATTTTTGGATGATAGCTGTCATTTATAACTCTGCAGGTTTGTGAATTACAGTGCCCCTCAGCTCCTTTCTTCAACTCGCTTTCTTGTGAGCTGGCTGCAACACTGCAGGATGGCTTCAGGCCCTAATCTTGTTCCGGCACGGCACGCTGAGCCTTTGGTTAATTCCTCTTCCTCGTGGGAAATGAGAGTTAAATTTGCCCGTCCAGACACCTCCAGCTAGTCTCTCATTGGTTCTTGCTAATCCTGTTCATCTTCCGCAGAAATTGCAAACTGGGCCAAACAGGAGGTTAAAGGCGCTGACTCTCCAAGTGGGGAGAGTGTTAGTAAAGCGTCTGGAATGTTTCACCCGAGTACCAGGGGAGGAAAACTGAGACATATTTGAACACGTCTCCTGTTCACACGGTTGATCACACTCTGGGTTCCATATGCATGTTTTAGCTGAAGGAAGAATACCTTAAACCTGGAGAGTTGAGACCCGTGGAATGGGTACCATGCAATATGACTTCAAAGGGTCTTCATTTGCTCACCGAACCTCTCCAATCCTATCACTGCTGCGTTTATGCCCCTGTACACATGCTTGATTCTCTTTTGGAGACATAGCAATCCATAGGTTTTAAGATACTTACTAGTAAGGTACATTCTTAGGCGTTTAATATGGGGTGTTGATTCCATTTCGTTGAGCAAGGAGTAGCTCTTGTCTATTCCATATTTGGCTTAAGGAACTTTATCTGTGCTCATTTCAATCTCTGGTTTTATGCAGCACCCCAACTCACCTTTCCCCTTAAACAAGCATAAGTTGGTTTTCTAAATTTGAGACCTTGTTCTGTTTTGGAATTCAGTTCCTGTGTAGCCAAGTTTACATTCCGTGTATTAGTGATATCTTATGATGTTTCTTTTTCTGTGTGACTTATTTCAGTTAGAATCATCGTACCTGAATCCACTCATTATGCTGCTACGGGCCTGATGACATAGATTTCATTGCTGAGTGATACTGCATTGTACGTAAGTACCACATGTTCTTTATCCATTTTCACTTTCTGTGGTATTGAACTTGTACGGTAAACGAGGTTCTTGTAAACAGAGGGGTCTCAAACTTTGGGGTGGCTGTGTCTTTTTGATTTTAATTTCCCTAAGCTATAGGACCATAAGTGGAAGTGCCCTAGGCTCTGTTGCTTTGTTTTTTAGATGTTTCAGGAAACACCATACACTTCTCCCGAGTGTCTTTTGGCAATTTACATCCCGCCCATCAGCATAACAAGGCTCCCAGTTCTCCATGGCCTGTCCTGCCTTTCTGGATTTTACACTTTTTTCAGATGGCCCTTTTGACCGGGGGGAAGTGAGACTTCATTGTAGTGCAGATTTCCTTTGCAAGCTTGCTTGGTTGGCCAAAAAGGGCGTATGCGTTTTTTCCTGAATATATTCGGGAAAAAACGCATATGCCCTTTTTGGCCAAGTGCATCATTGTGGACGTTCTGCCTCTTTTCCTATGCTTTCAATGCAATTCCAGTCTACCTCCTGAATTCGGTTTCCTGCAATTCTGCCCCGCTTTCAAGTCCTCTTGGCAGCCTTACTTCAGTATATTTTTGGACGATAGCTGTCATTTATAACTCTACAGGTTTGTGAATTACAGTGCCCCTGAGCTCCTTTCTTCAACTCGCTTTCTTGTGACTTGGCCGCAACACCGCAAGATGGCTTAAGGCCCTAATCTGGTTCCGGCACGGCATGCTGAGCCTTTGGTTATTTCCTCTTCCTGGTGGGAAATGAGAGTTAAATTTGCCCGTCCAGACACCTCCAGCTAGTCTCTCATTGGTTCTCCCTATTCCTGTTCATCTTCCGCAGAAATTGCAAACTGGGCCAAACAGGAGGTTAAAGGCGCTGACTCTCCAAGTGGGGAGAGTGTTACTAAAGTGTCTGGAATGTTGCACCCGAGTACCAGGGGAGGAAAACTGAGACATATTTGAACACGTCTCCCATTCACACGGTTGATCATACTCTGGGTTCCACATGCATGTCTTAGCTGAAGGAAGAATACCTTAAACCTGGAGAGTTGAGACCCGTGGAATGGGTACCGTGCAATATGACTTCAAAGGGTCTTCATTTGCTCACCGAACCTCTCCAATCCTATCACTGCTGCGTTTATGCCCCTGTACACATGCTTGATTCTCTTTTGGAGACATAGCATTCCATAGGTTTTAAGATACTTACTAGTCAGGTACATTCTTAGGAGTTTAATATGGGGTGTTGAGACCATTTCGTTGAGCAAGGAGTAGCTCTTGTCTATTCCATATTTGGCTTAAGGAACTTTATCTGTGCTCATTTCAATCTCTGGTTTTATGCAGCACCCCAATTCACCTTTCCCCTTAAGCAAGCATAAGTTGGTTTTCTAAATTTGAGACCCTGTTCTGTTCTGTAATTCAGTTCCTGTGTAGCCAAGTTTACATTCCGTGTATTAGTGATATCTTATGATGTTTCTTTTTCTGTGTGACTTATTTCAGTTACAATCATCGTACCTGAATCCACTCATTATGCTGCTATGGGCCTCATGACATAGATTTCATTGCTGAGTGATACTGCATTGTACGTAAGTACCACAAGTTCTTTATCCATTTTTCACTTTCTGTGATATTGAACTTGTACGGTAAATGAAGTTCTTGTAAACAGAGGCGTCCGAAACTTTGGGGTGGCTGTGTCTTTTTGATTTTAATTTCCCTAAGCTATAGGACCATAAGTGGAAGTGCCCTAGGTTCTGTTGCTTTGTTTTTTAGATGTTTCAGGAAACACCATACACTTCTCCTGAGTGTCTGTTGGCAATTTACATCCCGCCCATCAGCATAACAAGGCTCCCAGTTCTCCATGGCCTGTCCTGCCTTTCTGGATTTTACACTTTTTTCAGATGGCCCTTTTGACCAGGGGGAAGTGAGACTTCATTGTAGTGCAGATTTCCTTTGCATGTTTGCCTGGTTGGCCAAAAAGGGCATATGCGTTTTTTCCTGAATATATTCAGGAGAAAACGCATACACCCTTTTTGGCCAAGTGCATCATTGTGGACGTTCTGCCTCTTTTCCTATGCTTTCAATGCAATTCCAGTCTACCTCCTGAAATCGGTTTCCTGCAATTCTGCCCCGCTTTCAAGTCCTCTTGGCAGCCTTACTTCAGTCTATTTTTGGACGATAGCTGTCATTTATAACTCTGCAGGTTTGTGAATTACAGTGCCCCTGAGCTCCTTTCTTCAACTCGATTTCTTTTGACCTGGCCGCAACACCGCAGGATGTCTTCAGGCCCTAATCTGGTTCCGGCACGGCACACTGAGCCTTTGGTTAATTCCCCTTCCTGGTGGGAAATGAGAGTTAAATTTGCCCGTCCAGACACCTCCAGCTAGTCTCTCATTGGTTCTCGCTATTCCTGTTCATCTTCCGCAGAAAGTGCAAACTGGGCCAAACAGGAGGTTAAAGGGACTGACTCTCCAAGTCGGGGGAGTGTTAGTAAAGCGTCTGGAATGTTGCACCCGAGTACCAGGGTACCAAAACTGAGACATATTTGAACACGTCTCCCAATCACATGGTTGATCATACACTAGGTTCCACATGCATGTTTTAGCTGAAGGAAGAATCCCTTAAACCTGGAGAGTTGAGACCCGTGTAATGGGTACCATGCACTATGACTTCAAAGGGTCTTCATTTGCTCACCGAATCTCTCCAATCCTATCACTGCTGCGTTTATGCCCCTGTACACATGCTTGATTCTCTTTCGGAGACATAGCAATCCATAGGTTTTAAGATACTTACTAGTCAGGTACATTCTTAGGCGTTTAATATGCGGTGTTGAGTCCATTTCGTTGAGCAAGGAGTAGCTCTTGTCTATTCCATATTTGGCTTAAGGAACTTTATCTGTGCTCATTTCAATCTCTGGTTTTATGCAGCACCCCAACTCACCTTTCCCCTTAAGCAAGCATAAGTTGGTTTTCTAAATTTGAGACCCTGTTCTGTTCTGTAATTCCGTTCCTGTGTAGCCAAGTTTACATTCCGTGTATTAGTGATATCTTATGATGTTTCTTTTTCTGTGTGACTTATTTCAGTTAGAATCATCATACCTGAATCCACTCATTGTGCTGCTAAGGGCCTGATGACATAGATTTCATTGCTGAGTGATATTGATTTGTAAGTAAATACCACAAATTCTTTATCCATTTTTCACTTTCTGCGATGTTGAACTTGTACTGTAAACGAGGTTCTTGTAAACAGAGCCGTTGCAAACTTTGGGGTGGCTGTGTCTTTTTGATTTTAATTTCCCTAAGCTATAGGACCATAAGTGGAAGTGCCCTAGGCTCTGTTGCTTTGTTTTTTGGATGTTTCAGGAAACACCATACACTTCTCCGGAGTGTCTGTTGGCAATTTACATCCCGCCCATCAGCATAACAAGGCTCCCAGTTCTCCATGGCCTGTCCTGCCTTTCTGGATTTTACACTTTTTTCAGATGGCCCTTTTGACCGGGGGGAAGTGAGACTTCATTGTAGTGCAGATTTCCTTTGCAAGCTTGCTTGGTTGGCCAAAAAGGGCGTATGCGTTTTTTCCTGAATATATTCGGGAAAAAACGCATATGCCCTTTTTGGCCAAGTGCATCATTGTGGACGTTCTGCCTCTTTTCCTATGCTTTCAATGCAATTCCAGTCTACCTCCTGAATTCGGTTTCCTGCAATTCTGCCCCGCTTTCAAGTCCTCTTGGCAGCCTTACTTCAGTATATTTTTGGACGATAGCTGTCATTTATAACTCTACAGGTTTGTGAATTACAGTGCCCCTGAGCTCCTTTCTTCAACTCGCTTTCTTGTGACTTGGCCGCAACACCGCAAGATGGCTTAAGGCCCTAATCTGGTTCCGGCACGGCACGCTGAGCCTTTGGTTATTTCCTCTTCCTGGTGGGAAATGAGAGTTAAATTTGCCCGTCCAGACACCTCCAGCTAGTCTCTCATTGGTTCTCCCTATTCCTGTTCATCTTCCGCAGAAATTGCAAACTGGGCCAAACAGGAGGTTAAAGGCGCTGACTCTCCAAGTGGGGAGAGTGTTACTAAAGTGTCTGGAATGTTGCACCCGAGTACCAGGGGAGGAAAACTGAGACATATTTGAACACGTCTCCCATTCACACGGTTGATCATACTCTGGGTTCCACATGCATTTCTTAGCTGAAGGAAGAATACCTTAAACCTGGAGAGTTGAGACCCGTGGAATCGGTACCGTGCAATATGACTTCAAAGGGTCTTCATTTGCTCACCGAACCTCTCCAATCCTATCACTGCTGCGTTTATGCCCCTGTACACATGCTTGATTCTCTTTTGGAGACATAGCATTCCATAGGTTTTAAGATACTTACTAGTCAGGTACATTCTTAGGAGTTTAATATGGGGTGTTGAGACCATTTCGTTGAGCAAGGAGTAGCTCTTGTCTATTCCATATTTGGCTTAAGGAACTTTATCTGTGCTCATTTCAATCTCTGGTTTTATGCAGCACCCCAATTCACCTTTCCCCTTAAGCAAGCATAAGTTGGTTTTCTAAATTTGAGACCCTGTTCTGTTCTGTAATTCCGTTCCTGTGTAGCCAAGTTTACATTCCGTGTATTAGTGATATCTTATGATGTTTCTTTTTCTGTGTGACTTATTTCAGTTACAATCATCGTACCTGAATCCACTCATTATGCTGCTATGGGCCTCATGACATAGATTTCATTGCTGAGTGATACTGCATTGTACGTAAGTACCACAAGTTCTTTATCCATTTTTCACTTTCTGTGATATTGAACTTGTACGGTAAATGAAGTTCTTGTAAACAGAGGCGTCCGAAACTTTGGGGTGGCTGTGTCTTTTTGATTTTAATTTCCCTAAGCTATAGGACCATAAGTGGAAGTGCCCTAGGTTCTGTTGCTTTGTTTTTTAGATGTTTCAGGAAACACCATACACTTCTCCTGAGTGTCTGTTGGCAATTTACATCCCGCCCATCAGCATAACAAGGCTCCCAGTTCTCCATGGCCTGTCCTGCCTTTCTGGATTTTACACTTTTTTCAGATGGCCCTTTTGACCAGGGGGAAGTGAGACTTCATTGTAGTGCAGATTTCCTTTGCATGTTTGCCTGGTTGGCCAAAAAGGGCATATGCGTTTTTTCCTGAATATATTCAGGAGAAAACGCATACACCCTTTTTGGCCAAGTGCATCATTGTGGACGTTCTGCCTCTTTTCCTATGCTTTCAATGCAATTCCAGTCTACCTCCTGAAATCGGTTTCCTGCAATTCTGCCCCGCTTTCAAGTCCTCTTGGCAGCCTTACTTCAGTCTATTTTTGGACGATAGCTGTCATTTATAACTCTGCAGGTTTGTGAATTACAGTGCCCCTGAGCTCCTTTCTTCAACTCGATTTCTTTTGACCTGGCCGCAACACCGCAGGATGTCTTCAGGCCCTAATCTGGTTCCGGCACGGCACACTGAGCCTTTGGTTAATTCCCCTTCCTGGTGGGAAATGAGAGTTAAATTTGCCCGTCCAGACACCTCCAGCTAGTCTCTCATTGGTTCTCGCTATTCCTGTTCATCTTCCGCAGAAAGTGCAAACTGGGCCAAACAGGAGGTTAAAGGGACTGACTCTCCAAGTCGGGGGAGTGTTAGTAAAGCGTCTGGAATGTTGCACCCGAGTACCAGGGTACCAAAACTGAGACATATTTGAACACGTCTCCCAATCACATGGTTGATCATACACTAGGTTCCACATGCATGTTTTAGCTGAAGGAAGAATCCCTTAAACCTGGAGAGTTGAGACCCGTGTAAAGGGTACCATGCACTATGACTTCAAAGGGTCTTCATTTGCTCACCGAATCTCTCCAATCCTATCACTGCTGCGTTTATGCCCCTGTACACATGCTTGATTCTCTTTCGGAGACATAGCAATCCATAGGTTTTAAGATACTTACTAGTCAGGTACATTCTTAGGCGTTTAATATGCGGTGTTGAGTCCATTTCGTTGAGCAAGGAGTAGCTCTTGTCTATTCCATATTTGGCTTAAGGAACTTTATCTGTGCTCATTTCAATCTCTGGTTTTATGCAGCACCCCAACTCACCTTTCCCCTTAAGCAAGCATAAGTTGGTTTTCTAAATTTGAGACCCTGTTCTGTTCTGTAATTCCGTTCCTGTGTAGCCAAGTTTACATTCCGTGTATTAGTGATATCTTATGATGTTTCTTTTTCTGTGTGACTTATTTCAGTTAGAATCATCATACCTGAATCCACTCATTGTGCTGCTAAGGGCCTGATGACATAGATTTCATTGCTGAGTGATATTGCTTTGTAAGTAAATACCACAAATTCTTTATCCATTTTTCACTTTCTGCGATGTTGAACTTGTACTGTAAACGAGGTTCTTGTAAACAGAGCCGTTGCAAACTTTGGGGTGGCTGTGTCTTTTTGATTTTAATTTCCCTAAGCTATAGGACCATAAGTGGAAGTGCCCTAGGCTCTGTTGCTTTGTTTTTTGGATGTTTCAGGAAACACCATACACTTCTCCGGAGTGTCTGTTGGCAATTTACATCCCGCCCATCAGCATAACAAGGCTCCCAGTTCTCCATGGCCTGTCCTGCCTTTCTGGATTTTACACTTTTTTCAGATGGCCCTTTTGACCGGGGGGAAGTGAGACTTCATTGTAGTGCAGATTTCCTTTGCAAGCTTGCTTGGTTGGCCAAAAAGGGCGTATGCGTTTTTTCCTGAATATATTCAGGAAAAAACGCATACGCCCTTTTTGGCCAAGTGCATCATTGTGGACGTTCTGCCTCTTTTCCTATGCTTTCAATGCAATTCCAGTCTACCTCCTGAAATCGGTTTCCTGCAATTCTGCCCCACTTTCAAGTCCTCTTGGCAGCCTTACTTCAGTATATTTTTGGATGATAGCTGTCATTTATAACTCTGCAGGTTTGTGAATTACAGTGCCCCTCAGCTCCTTTCTTCAACTCGCTTTCTTGTGAGCTGGCTGCAACACTGCAGGATGGCTTCAGGCCCTAATCTTGTTCCGGCACGGCACGCTGAGCCTTTGGTTAATTCCTCTTCCTCGTGGGAAATGAGAGTTAAATTTGCCCGTCCAGACACCTCCAGCTAGTCTCTCATTGGTTCTTGCTAATCCTGTTCATCTTCCGCAGAAATTGCAAACTGGGCCAAACAGGAGGTTAAAGGCGCTGACTCTCCAAGTGGGGAGAGTGTTAGTAAAGCGTCTGGAATGTTTCACCCGAGTACCAGGGGAGGAAAACTGAGACATATTTGAACACGTCTCCTGTTCACACTGTTGATCATACTCTGGGTTCCATATGCATGTTTTAGCTGAAGGAAGAATACCTTAAACCTGGAGAGTTGAGACCCGTGGAATGGGTACCATGCAATATGACTTCAAAGGGTCTTCATTTGCTCACCGAACCTCTCCAATCCTATCACTGCTACGTTTATGCCTCTGTACACATGCTTGATTCTCTTTTGGAGACATAGCAATCCATAGGTTTTAAGATACTTACTAGTCAGGTACATTCTTAGGCGTTTAATATGCGGTGTTGTGACCATTTCGTTGAGCAAGGAGTAGCTCTTGTCTATTCCATATTTGGCTTAAGGAACTTTATCTGTGCTCATTTCAATCTCTGGTTTTATGCAGCACCCCAACTCACCTTTCCCCTTAAGCAAGCATAAGTTGCTTTTCTAAATTTGAGACCCTGTTCTGTTTTGGAATTCAGTTCCTGTGTAGCCAAGTTTACATTCCGTGTATTACTGATATCTTATGATGTTTCTTTTTCTGTGTGACTTATTTCAGTTAGAATCATCATACCTGAATCCACTCATTGTGCTGCTAAGGGCCTGATGACATAGATTTCATTGCTGAGTGATATTGCTTTGTAAGTAAATACCACAACTTCTTTATCCATTTTTCACTTTCTGTGATGTTGAACTTGTACTGTAAACGAGGTTCTTGTAAACAGAGCCGTTCCAAACTTTGGGGTGGCTGTGTCTTTTTGATTTTAATTTCCCTAAGCTATAGGACCATAAGTGGAAGTGCCCTAGGCTCTGTTGCTTTGTTTCTTAGATGTTTCAGGAAACACCATCCACTTCTCCCGAGTGTCTGTTGGCAATTTACATCCCGCCCATCAGCATAACAAGGCTCCCACTTCTCCATGGCCTGTCCTGCCTTTCTGGATTTTACACTTTTTTCAGATGGCCCTTTTGACCGGGGGAAGTGAGACTTCATTGTAGTGCAGATTTCCTTTGCAAGCTTGCTTGGTTGGCCAAAAAGGGCGTATCAGTTTTTTCCTGAATATATTCAGGAAAAAACACATACGCCCTTTTTGGCCAAGTGCATCATTGTGGACGTTCTGCCTCTTTTCCTATGCTTTCAATGCAATTCCAGTCTACCTCCTGAAATCGGTTTCCTGCAATTCTACACGCTTTCAAGTTCTCTTGGCAGCGTTAATTCAGTATATTTTTGGACGATAGCTGTCATTTATATCTCTGCAGGTTTGTGAATTACAGTGCCCCTGAGCTCCTTTCTTCAACTCGCTTTCTTTTGAGCTGGCCGCAACACCGCAGGATGGCTTCAGGCCCTAATCTGGTTCTGGCACGGCACGCTGAGCCTTTGGTTATTTCCTCTTCCTGGTGGGAAATGAGAGTTAAATTTGCCCGTCCAGACACCTCCAGCTAGTCTCTCATTGGTTCTCGCTATTCCTGTTCATCTTCCGCAGAAATTGCAAACTGGGCCAAACAGGAGGTTAAAGGCGCTGACTCTCCAAGTGGGGAGAGTGTTAGTAAAGCGTCTGGAATGTTGCACCCGAGTACCAGGGGAGGAAAACTGAGACATATTTGAACACGTCTCCCGTTCACACGATTGATCATACTCTGGGTTCCACATGCATGTTTTAGCTGAAGGAAGAATACCTTAAACCTGGAGAGTTGAGACCCGTGTAATGGGTACCATGCAATATGACTTCAAAGGGTCTTCATTTGCTCACCGAACATCTCCAATCCTATCACTGCTGCGTTTATGCCCCTGTACACACGCTTGATTCTCTTTTGGAGACATAGCAATCCATAGGTTTCAAGATACTTACTAGTCAGGTACATTCTTAGGCGTTTAATATGTGGTGTTGAGTCCATTTCGTTGAGCAAGGAGTAGCTCTTGTCTATTCCATATTTGGCTTAAGGAACTTTATCTGTGCTCATTTCAATCTCTGGTTTTATGCAGCACCCCAACTCACCTTTCCCCTTAAGCAAGCATAAATTGGTTTTCTAAATTTGAGACCCGGTTCTGTTTTGGAATTCAGTTCCTGTGTAGCCAAGTTTACATTCCCTGTATTAGTGATATCTTATGATGTTTCTTTTTCTGTGTGACTTATTTCAGTTAGAATCATCGTACCTGAATCCACTCATTATGCTGCCATGGGCCTGATGACATAGATTTCATTGCTGAGTGATACTACATTGTACGTAAGTACCACAAGTTCTTTATCCATTTTTCACTTTCTGTGATATTGAACTTGTACGGTAAACGAGGTTCCTGTAAACAGAGGCGTCCCAAACTTTGGGGTGGCTGTGTCTTTTTGATTTTAATTTCCCTAAGCTATAGGACCATAAGTGGCAGTGCCCTAGGCTCTGTTGCTTTGTTTTTTAGATGTTTCAGGAAACACCATACACTTCTCCCGAATGTCTGTTGGCAATTTACATCCTGCCCATCAGCATAACAAGGCTCCCAGTTCTCCATGGCCTGTCCTGCCTTTCTGGATTTTACACTTTTTTCAGATGTCCCTTTTGACCGGGGGGAAGTGAGACTTCATTGTAGTGCAGATTTCCTTTGCAAGATTGCTTGGTTGGCCAAAAAGGGCATATGCGTTTTTTCCTGAATATATTCGGGAAAAAACGCATATGCCCTTTATGGCCAAGTGCATCATTGTGGACGTTCTGCCTCTTTTCCTATGCTTTCAATGCAATTCCAGTCTACCTCCTGAAATCGGTTTCCTGCAATTCTGCCCCGCTTTCAAGTCCTCTTGGCAGCCTTACTTCAGTATATTTTTGGACGATAGCTGTCATTTATAACTCTGCAGGTTTGTGAATTACAGTGCCCCTGAGCTCCTTTCTTCAACTTGCTTTCTTGTGAGCTGGTCGCAACACCGCAGAATGGCTTCAGGCCCTAATCTGGTTCTGGCACGGCACGCTGAGCCTTTGGTTAATTCCTCTTCCTGGTGGGAAATGAGAGTTAAATTTGCCCGTCCAGACACCTCTAGCTAGTCTCTCATTGGTTCTCCCTATTCCTGTTCATCTTCCGCAGAAATTGCAAACTGGGCCAAACAGGAGGTTAAAGGGACTGACTCTCCAAGTGGGGAGAGTGTTAGTAAAGCGTCTGGAATGTTTCACCCGAGTACCAGGGGAGGAAAACTGAGACATATTTGAACACGTCTCCTGTTCACACTGTTGATCATACTCTGGGTTCCATATGCATGTTTTAGCTGAAGGAAGAATACCTTAAACCTGGAGAGTTGAGACCCGTGGAATGGGTACCATGCAATATGACTTCAAAGGGTCTTCATTTGCTCACCGAACCTCTCCAATCCTATCACTGCTACGTTTATGCCTCTGTACACATGCTTGATTCTCTTTTGGAGACATAGCAATCCATAGGTTTTAAGATACTTACTAGTCAGGTACATTCTTAGGCGTTTAATATGCGGTGTTGTGACCATTTCGTTGAGCAAGGAGTAGCTCTTGTCTATTCCATATTTGGCTTAAGGAACTTTATCTGTGCTCATTTCAATCTCTGGTTTTATGCAGCACCCCAACTCACCTTTCCCCTTAAGCAAGCATAAGTTGCTTTTCTAAATTTGAGACCCTGTTCTGTTTTGGAATTCAGTTCCTGTGTAGCCAAGTTTACATTCCGTGTATTACTGATATCTTATGATGTTTCTTTTTCTGTGTGACTTATTTCAGTTAGAATCATCATACCTGAATCCACTCATTGTGCTGCTAAGGGCCTGATGACATAGATTTCATTGCTGAGTGATATTGCTTTGTAAGTAAATACCACAACTTCTTTATCCATTTTTCACTTTCTGTGATGTTGAACTTGTACTGTAAACGAGGTTCTTGTAAACAGAGCCGTTCCAAACTTTGGGGTGGCTGTGTCTTTTTGATTTTAATTTCCCTAAGCTATAGGACCATAAGTGGAAGTGCCCTAGGCTCTGTTGCTTTGTTTCTTAGATGTTTCAGGAAACACCATCCACTTCTCCCGAGTGTCTGTTGGCAATTTACATCCCGCCCATCAGCATAACAAGGCTCCCACTTCTCCATGGCCTGTCCTGCCTTTCTGGATTTTACACTTTTTTCAGATGGCCCTTTTGACCGGGGGAAGTGAGACTTCATTGTAGTGCAGATTTCCTTTGCAAGCTTGCTTGGTTGGCCAAAAAGGGCGTATCAGTTTTTTCCTGAATATATTCAGGAAAAAACACATACGCCCTTTTTGGCCAAGTGCATCATTGTGGACGTTCTGCCTCTTTTCCTATGCTTTCAATGCAATTCCAGTCTACCTCCTGAAATCGGTTTCCTGCAATTCTACACGCTTTCAAGTTCTCTTGGCAGCGTTAATTCAGTATATTTTTGGACGATAGCTGTCATTTATATCTCTGCAGGTTTGTGAATTACAGTGCCCCTGAGCTCCTTTCTTCAACTCGCTTTCTTTTGAGCTGGCCGCAACACCGCAGGATGGCTTCAGGCCCTAATCTGGTTCTGGCACGGCACGCTGAGCCTTTGGTTATTTCCTCTTCCTGGTGGGAAATGAGAGTTAAATTTGCCCGTCCAGACACCTCCAGCTAGTCTCTCATTGGTTCTCGCTATTCCTGTTCATCTTCCGCAGAAATTGCAAACTGGGCCAAACAGGAGGTTAAAGGCGCTGACTCTCCAAGTGGGGAGAGTGTTAGTAAAGCGTCTGGAATGTTGCACCCGAGTACCAGGGGAGGAAAACTGAGACATATTTGAACACGTCTCCCGTTCACACGATTGATCATACTCTGGGTTCCACATGCATGTTTTAGCTGAAGGAAGAATACCTTAAACCTGGAGAGTTGAGACCCGTGTAATGGGTACCATGCAATATGAATTCAAAGGGTCTTCATTTGCTCACCGAACATCTCCAATCCTATCACTGCTGCGTTTATGCCCCTGTACACACGCTTGATTCTCTTTTGGAGACATAGCAATCCATAGGTTTCAAGATACTTACTAGTCAGGTACATTCTTAGGCGTTTAATATGTGGTGTTGAGTCCATTTCGTTGAGCAAGGAGTAGCTCTTGTCTATTCCATATTTGGCTTAAGGAACTTTATCTGTGCTCATTTCAATCTCTGGTTTTATGCAGCACCCCAACTCACCTTTCCCCTTAAGCAAGCATAAATTGGTTTTCTAAATTTGAGACCCGGTTCTGTTTTGGAATTCAGTTCCTGTGTAGCCAAGTTTACATTCCCTGTATTAGTGATATCTTATGATGTTTCTTTTTCTGTGTGACTTATTTCAGTTAGAATCATCGTACCTGAATCCACTCATTATGCTGCCATGGGCCTGATGACATAGATTTCATTGCTGAGTGATACTACATTGTACGTAAGTACCACAAGTTCTTTATCCATTTTTCACTTTCTGTGATATTGAACTTGTACGGTAAACGAGGTTCCTGTAAACAGAGGCGTCCCAAACTTTGGGGTGGCTGTGTCTTTTTGATTTTAATTTCCCTAAGCTATAGGACCATAAGTGGCAGTGCCCTAGGCTCTGTTGCTTTGTTTTTTAGATGTTTCAGGAAACACCATACACTTCTCCCGAATGTCTGTTGGCAATTTACATCCTGCCCATCAGCATAACAAGGCTCCCAGTTCTCCATGGCCTGTCCTGCCTTTCTGGATTTTACACTTTTTTCAGATGGCCCTTTTGACCGGGGGGAAGTGAGACTTCATTGTAGTGCAGATTTCCTTTGCAAGATTGCTTGGTTGGCCAAAAAGGGCATATGCGTTTTTTCCTGAATATATTCGGGAAAAAACGCATATGCCCTTTATGGCCAAGTGCATCATTGTGGACGTTCTGCCTCTTTTCCTATGCTTTCAATGCAATTCCAGTCTACCTCCTGAAATCGGTTTCCTGCAATTCTGCCCCGCTTTCAAGTCCTCTTGGCAGCCTTACTTCAGTATATTTTTGGACGATAGCTGTCATTTATAACTCTGCAGGTTTGTGAATTACAGTGCCCCTGAGCTCCTTTCTTCAACTTGCTTTCTTGTGAGCTGGTCGCAACACCGCAGAATGGCTTCAGGCCCTAATCTGGTTCTGGCACGGCACGCTGAGCCTTTGGTTAATTCCTCTTCCTGGTGGGAAATGAGAGTTAAATTTGCCCGTCCAGACACCTCTAGCTAGTCTCTCATTGGTTCTCCCTATTCCTGTTCATCTTCCGCAGAAATTGCAAACTGGGCCAAACAGGAGGTTAAAGGGACTGACTCTCCAAGTCGGGAGAGTGTTAGTAAAGCGTCTGGAATGTTGCACACGAGTACCAGGGTACGAAAACTGAGACATATTTGAACACGTCTCCCGATCACATGGTTGATCATACTCTAGGTTCCACATGCATGTTTTAGCTGAAGGAAGAATACCTTAAACCTGGGTAGTTGAAACCCGTGGAATGGGTACCATGCAATATGACTTCAAAGGGTCTTCATTTGCTCACCGAACCTCTCCAATCCTATCACTGCTGCGTTTATGCCCCTGTACACATGCTTGATTCTCTTTCGGATTCATAGCAATCCATAGGTTTTAAGATACTTACTAGTCAGGAACATTCTTAGGCGTTTAATATGCGGTGTTGAGTCCATTTCGTTGAGCAAGGAGTAGCTCTTGTCTATTCCATATTTGGCTTAAGGAACTTTATCTGTGCTCATTTCAATCTCTGGTTTTATGCAGCACCCCAACTCACCTTTCCCCTTAAGCAAGCATAAGTTGCTTTTCTAAATTTGAGACCCTGTTCTGTTCTGCAAATCAGTTCCTGTGTAGCCAAGTTTACATTCCGTGTATTACTGATATCTTATGATGTTTCTTTTTCTGTGTGACTTATTTCAGTTAGAATCATCATACCTGAATCCACTCATTGTGCTGCTAAGGGCCTGATGACATAGATTTCATTGCTGAGTGATATTGCTTTGTAAGTAAATACCACAACTTCTTTATCCATTTTTCACTTTCTGCGATGTTGAACTTGTACTGTAAACGATGTTCTTGTAAACAGAGGCGTCCCAAACTTTGGGGTGGCTGTGTCTTTTTCATTTCAATTTCCCTAAGCTATAGGACCATAAGTGGAAGTGCCCTAGGCTCTGTTGCTTTGTTTTTTAGATGTTTCAGGAAACACCATACACTTCTCCCGAGTGTCTGTTGGCAATTTACGTCCCGCCCATCAGCATAACAAGGCTCCCAGTTCTCCATGGCCTGTCCTGTCTTTCTGGATTTTACACTTTTTTCAGATGGCCCTTTTGACCGGGGGGAAGTGAGACTTCATTGTAGTGCAGATTTCCTTTGCAAGCTTGCTTGGTTGGCCAAAAAGGACGTATGCGTTTTTTCCTGAATATATTCAGGAAAAAACGCATACGCCCTTTTTGGCCAAGTGCATCATTGTGGACGTTCTGCCTCTTTTCCTATGCTTTCAATGCAATTCCAGTCTACCTCCTGAAATCGGTTTCCTGCAATTCTGCCCCGCTTTCAAGTCCTCTTGGCAGCCTTACTTCAGTCTATTTTTGGACGATAGCTGTCATTTATAACTCTGCAGGTTTGTGAATTACAGTGCCCCTGAGCTCCTTTCTTCAACTCGCTTTCTTTTGAGCTGGCCGCAACACTGCAGGATGGCTTCAGGCCCTAATCTGGTTCCGGCATGGCACGCTGCGTCTTTGGTTATTTCCTCTTCCTGGTGGGAAATGAGAGTTAAATTTGCCCGTCCAGACACCTCCAGCTAGTCTCTCATTGGTTCTCCCTATTCCTGTTCATCTTCCGCAGAAATTGCAAACTGGGCCAAACAGGAGGTTAAAGGCGCTGACTCTCCAAGTGGGGAGAGTGTTAGTAAAGCATCTGGAATGTTGCACCCGAGTACCAGGGTACGAAAACTGAGACATATTTGAACACGTCTCCCGTTCACACGGTTGATCATACTCTGAGTTCCACATGCATGTTTTAGCTGAAGGAAGAATACCTTAAACCTGGAGAGTTGAGACCCGTGTAATGGGTACCATGCAATATGACTTCAAAGGGTCTTCATTTGCTCACCGAACCTCTCCAATCCTATCACTGCTGCGTTTATGACCCTGTACACACGCTTGATTCTCTTTTGGAGACATAGCAATCCATAGGTTTCAAGATACTTACTAGTCAGGTACATTTTTAGGCGTTTAATATGTGGTGTTGAGTCCATTTCGTTGAGCAAGGAGTAGCTCTTGTCTATTCCATATTTGGCTTAAGGAACTTTATCTGTGCTCATTTCAATCTCAGGTTTTATGCAGCACCCCAACTCACCTTTCCCCTTAAGCAAGCATAAGTTGGTTTTCTAAATTTGAGACCCGGTTCTGTTTTGGAATTCAGTTCCTGTGTAGCCAAGTTTACATTCCGTGTATTAGTGATATCTTATGATGTTTCTTTTTCTGTGTGACTTATTTCAGTTAGAATCATCGTACCTGAATCCACTCATTATGCTGCTATGGGCCTGATGACATAGATTTCATTGCTGAGTGATACTACATTGTACGTAAGTACCACAAGTTCTTTATCCATTTTTCATTTTCTGTGATATTGAACTTGTACGGTAAACGAGGTTCCTGTAAACAGAGGCGTCCCAAACTTTGGGGTGGCTGTGTCTTTTTGATTTTAATTTCCCTAAGCTATAGGACCATAAGTGGAAGTGCCCTAGGCTCTGTTGCTTTGTTTTTTAGATGTTTCAGGAAACACCATACACTTCTCCTGAGTGTCTGTTGGCAATTTACATCCCGCCCATCAGCATAACAAGGCTCCCAGTTCTCCATGGCCTGTCCTGCCTTTCTGGATTTTACACTTTTTTCAGATGGCCCTTTTGACCGGGGGGAAGTGAGACTTCAATGTAGTGCAGATTTCCTTTGCAAGCTTGCTTGGTTGGCCAAAAAGGGCGTATGCGTTTTTTCCTGAATATATTGAGGAAAAAACGCATACGCCTTTTTTGGACAAGTGCATCATTGTGGACGTTCTGCCTCTTTTCCTATGCTTTCAATGCAATTCCAGTCTAACTCCTGAAATCGGTTTCCTGCAATTCTGCCCCGCTTTCAAGTCCTCTTGGCAGCCTTACTTCAGTATATTTTTGGACGATAGCTGTCATTTATAACTCTGCAGGTTTGTGAATTACAGTGCCCCTCAGCTCCTTTCTTCAACTCGCTTTCTTGTGAGCTGGCCGCAACACCGCAGGATGGCTTCAGGCCCTAATCTGGTTCCGGCACGGCATGCTGAGCCTTTGGTTATTTCCTATTCCTGGTGGGAAATGAGAGTTAAATTTGCCCGTCCAGACACCTCCAGCTAGTCTCTCATTGGTTCTCGCTATTCCTGTTCATATTCCACAGAAATTGCAAACTGGGCCAAACAGGAGGTTAAAGGCGCTGACTCTCCAAGTGGGGAGAGTGTTAGTAAAGCGTCTGGAATGTTTCACCCGAGTACCAGGGGAGGAAAAGTGAGACATATCTGAACACGTCTCCCGTTCACACGGTTGATCATACTCTGGGGTCCACATGCATGTTTTAGCTGAATTAAGAATACCTTAAACCTGGAGAGTTGAGACCCGTGGAATGGGTACCATGCAATATTACTTCAAAGGGTCTTCATTTGCTCACCGAACCTCTCCAATCCTATCACTGCTGCGTTTATGCCCCTGTACACATGCTTGATTCTCTTTTGGAGACATAGCAATCCATAGGTTTTAAGATACTTACTAGTCAGGTACATTCTTAGGCGTTTAATATGGGGTGTTGAGTCCATTTCGTTGAGCAAGGAGTAGCTCTTGTCTATTCCATATTTGGCTTAAGGAACTTTATCTGTGCTCATTTCAATCTCTGGTTGTATGCAGCACCCCAACTCACCTTTCCCCTTAAGCAAGCATAAGTTGGTTTTCTAAATTTGAGACCCTGTTTTGTTTTGGAATTCAGTTCCTGTGTAGCCAAGTTTACATTCCGTGTATTAATGATATCTTATGATGTTTCTTTTTCTGTGTGACTTCTATCAGTTAGAATCATCATACCTGAATCCACTCATTGTGCTGCTAAGGGCCTGATGACATAGATTTCATTGCTGAGTGATATTGCTTTGTAAGTAAATACCACAACTTCTTTATCCATTTTTCACTTTCTGTGATGTTGAACTTGTACTGTAAACAAGGTTCTTGTAAACAGAGCCGTTCCAAACTTTGGGGTGGCTGTCTTTTTTATTTTAATTTCCCTAAGCTATAGGACCATAAGTGGAAGTGCCCTAGGCTCTGTTGCTTTTTTTTTTAGATGTTTCAGGAAACACCATACACTTCTCCCGAGTGTCTGTTGGCAATTTACATCCCGCCCATCAGCATAACAAGGCTCCCAGTTCTCCATGGCCTGTCCTGCCTTTCTGTATTTTACACTTTTTTCAGATGGCCCTTTTGACCGGGGGGAAGTGAGACTTCATTGTAGTGCAGATTTCCTTTGCAAGCTTGCTTGGTTGGCCAAAAAGGGCGTATGCGTTTTTTCCTGAATATATTCAGGAAAAAACGCATACGCCCTTTTTGGCCAAGTGCATCATTGTGGACGTTCTGCCTCTTTTCCTATGCTTTCAATGCAATTCCAGTCTACCTCCTGAAATCGGTTTCCTGCAATTCTGCCCCGCTTTCAAGTCCTCTTGGCAGCCTTACTTCAGTCTATTTTTGGATGATAGCTGTCATTTATAACTCTGCAGGTTTGTGAATTACAGTGCCCCTGAGCTCCTTTCTTCAACTCGCTTTCTTTTGAGCTGGCCGCAACACCGCAGGATGGCTTCAGGTCCTAATCTGGTTCCGGCACGGCACGCTGAGCCTTTGGTTATTTCCTCTTCCTGGTGGGAAATGAGAGTTAAATTTGCCCGTCCAGACACCTCCAGCTAGTCTCTCATTGGTTCTCGCTATTCCTGTTCATCTTCTGCAGAAATTGCAAACTGGGCCAAACAGGAGGTTAAAGGCGCTGACTCTCCAAGTGGGGAGAGTGTTAGTAAAGCGTCTGGAATGTTGCACCCGAGTACCAGGGTACGAAAACTGAGACATATTTGAACACGTCTCCCGTTCACACGGTTGATCATACTCTGGGTTCCACATGCATGTCTTAGCTGAAGGAAGAATACCTTAAACCTGGAGAGTTGAGACCCGTGGAATGGGTACCATGCAATATGACTTCAAAGCGTCTTCATTTGCTCACCGAACCTCTCCAATCCTATCACTGCTGCGTTTATGCCCCTGTACACACGCTTGATTCTCTTTTGGAGACATAGCAATCCATAGGTTTCAAGATACTTACTAGTCAGGTACATTCTTAGGCGTTTAATATGGGGTGTTGAGTCCATTTCGTTGAGCAAGGAGTAGCTCTTGTCTATTCCATATTTGGCTTAAGGAACTTTATCTGTGCTCATTTCAATCTCTGGTTTTATGCAGCACCCCAACTCACCTTTCCCCTTAAGCAAGCATAAGTTGGTTTTCTAAATTTGAGACCCTGTTCTGTTCTGTAATTCAGTTCCTGTGTAGCCAAGTTTACATTCCGTGTATTACTGATATCTTATGATGTTTCTTTTTCTGTGTGACTTATTTCAGTTAGAATCATCGTACCTGAATCCACTCATGATGCTGCTACGGGCCTGATGACATAGATTTCATTGCTGAGTGATACTGCATTGTATGTAAGTACCACAAGTTCTTTATCCATTTTTCACTTTCTGTGATATTGAACTTGTACGGTAAATGAGGTTCTTGTAAACGGAGGCGTCCCAAACTTTGGGGTGGCTGTGTCTTTTTGATTTTAATTTCCCTAAGCTATAGGACCATAAGTGGAAGTGCCCTAGGCTCTGTTGCTTTGTTTTTTAGATGTTTCAGGAAACACCATACACTTCTCCCGAGTGTCTGTTGGCAATTTACATCCCGCCCATGAGCATAACAAGGCTGCCAGTTCTCCATGGCCTGTCCTGCCTTTCTGGATTTTACACTTTTTTCAGATGGCCCTTTTCACCGGGGGGAAGTGAGACTTCATTGTAGTGCAGATTTCCTTTGCAAGCTTGCTTGGTTGGCCAAAAAGGGCGTATGCGTTTTTTCCTGAATATATTCAGGAAAAAACGCATACGCCCTTTTTGGCCAAGTGCATCATTGTGGACGTTCTGCCTCTTTTCCTATGTTTTCAATGCAATTCCAGTCTACCTCCTGAAATAGGTTTCCTGCAATTCTGCCCCGCTTTCAAGTCCTCTTGGCAGCCTTACTTCAGTCTATTTTTGGACGATAGCTGTCATTTATAACTCTGCAGGTTTGTGAATTACAGTGCCCCTGAGCTCCTTTCTTCAACTCGCTTTCTTGTGACCTGGCCGCAACACCGCAGGATGTCTTCAGGCCCTAATCTGGTTCTGGCACGGCACGCTGAGCCTTTGGTTAATTCCTCTTCCTGGTGGGAAATGAGAGTTAAATTTGCCCATCCAGACACCTCCAGCTAGTCTTTCATTGGTTCTCGCTATTCCTGTTCATCTTCTACAGAAATTGCAAACTGGGCCAAACAGGAGGTTAAAGGGACTGACTCTCCAAGTGGGGAGAGTGTTAGTAAAGCGTCTGGAATGTTGCACCCGAGTACCAGGGTACGAAAACTGAGACATATTTGAACACGTCTCCCGATCACATGGTTGATCATACTCTAGGTTCCACATGCATGTTTTAGCTGAAGGAAGAATACCTTAAACCTGGGTAGGTGAAACCCGTGGAATGAGTACCATACCATATGACTTCAAAGGGTCTTCATTTGCTCACCGAACCTCTCCAATCCTATCACTGCTGCGTTTATGCCCCTGTACACATGCTTGATTCTCTTTCGGAGACATAGCAATCCATAGGTTTTAAGATACTTACTAGTCAGGTACATTCTTAGGCGTTTAATATGCGGTGTTGAGTCCATTTCGTTGAGCAAGGAGTAGCTCTTGTCTATTCCATATTTGGCTTAAGGAACTTTATCTGTGCTCATTTCAATCTCTGGTTTTATGCAGCACCCCAACTCACCTTTACCCTTAAGCAAGCATAAGTTGGTTTTCTAAATTTGAGACCCTGTTCTGTTCTGTAATTCAGTTCCTGTGTAGCCAAGTTTCCATTCCGTGTATTACTGATATCTTATGATGTTTCTTTTTCTGTGTGACTTATTTCAGTTAGAATCATCATACCTGAATCCACTCATTGTGCTGCTAAGGGCCTGATGACATAGATTTCATTGCTGAGTGATATTGCTTTGTAAGTGAATACCACAACTTCTTTATCCATTTTTCACTTTCTGCGATGTTGAACTTGTACTGTAAACGAGGTTCTTGTAAACAGAGCCGTTCCATACTTTGGGGTGGCTGTGTCTTTTTGATTTTAATTTCCCTAAGCTATAGGACCATAAGTGGAAGTGCCCTAGGTTCTGTTGCTTTGTTTTTTAGATGTTTCAGGAAACACCATACACTTCTCCCGAGTGGTTGTTGGCAATTTACATCCCGCCCATCAGCATAACAAGGCTCCCAGTTCTCCATGGCCTGTCCTGCCTTTTTGGATTTTACCCTTTTTTCAGATGGCCCTTTTGACCGGGGGGTAGTGAGACTTCATTGTAGTGCAGATTTCCTTTGCAAGCTTGCTTGGTTGGCCAAAAAGGGCGTATGCGTTTTTTCCTGAATATATTCAGGAAAAAACGCATACGCCCTTTTTGGCCAAGTGCATCATTGTGGACGTTCTGCCTCTTTTCCTATGCTTTCAATGCAATTCCAGTCTACCTCCTGAAATCGGTTTCCTGCAATTCTGCCCCGCTTTCAAGTCCTCTTGGCAGCCTTACTTCAGTCTATTTTTGGACGATAGCTGTCATTTATAACTCTGCAGGTTTGTGAATTACAGTGCCCCTGAGCTCCTTTCTTCAACTCGCTTTCTTGTGACCTGGCCGCAACACCGCAGGATGGCTTCAGGCCCTAATCTGGTTCTGGCACGGCACGCTGAGCCTTTGGTTAATTCCTCTTCCTGGTGGGAAATGAGAGTTAAATTTGCCCATCCAGACACCTCCAGCTAGTCTCTCATTGGTTCTCGCTATTCCTGTTCATCTTCCACAGAAATTGCAAACTGGGCCAAACAGGAGGTTAAAGGGACTGACTCTCCAAGTCGGGAGAGTGTTAGTAAAGCGTCTGGAATGTTGCACCCGAGTACCAGGGTACGAAAACTGAGACATATTTGAACACGTCTCCCGATCACATGGTTGATCATACTCTGGGTTCCACATGCATGTTTTAGCTGAAGGAAGAATACCTAAAACCTGGGTAGTTGAAACCCGTGGAATGGGTACCATGCAATATGACTTCAAAGGGTCTTCATTTGCTCACCGAACATCTCCAATCCTATCACTGCTGCGTTTATGCCCCTGTACACATGCTTGATTCTCTTTCGGAGACATAGCAATCCCTAGGTTTTAAGATATTTACTAGTCAGGTACATTCTTAGGCGTTTAATATGCGGTGTTGAGTCCATTTCGTTGAGCAAGGAGGAGCTCTTGTCTATTCCATATTTGGCTTAAGGAACTTTATCTGTGCTCATTTCAATCTCTGGTTTTATGCAGCAACCCAACTCACCTTTCCCCTTAAGCAAGCATAAGTTGGTTTTCTAAATTTGAGAACCTGTTCTGTTCTGTAATTCAGTTCCTGTGTAGCCAAGTTTCCATTCCGTGTATTACTGATATCTTATGATGTTTCTTTTTCTGTGTGACTTATTTCAGTTAGAATCATCGTACCTGAATCCACTCATGATGCTGCTACGGGCCTGATGACATAGATTTCATTGCTGAGTGATACTGCATTGTACGTAAGTACCACAAGTTCTTTATCCATTTTTCACTTTCTGTGATATTGAACTTGTATGGTAAACGAGGTTCTTGTAAACAGAGGCGTCCCAAACTTTGGGGTGGCTGTGTCTTTTTGATTTTAATTTCCCTAAGCTATAGGACCATAAGTGGAAGTGCCCTAGGCTCTGTTGTTTTGTTTTTTAGATGTTTCAGGAAACACCATACACTTCTCCCGATTGTCTGTTGGCAATTTACATCCCGCCCATCAGCATAACAAGGCTCCCAGTTCTCCATGGCCTGTCCTGCCTTTCTGGATTTTACACTTTTTTCAGATGGCCCTTTTGACCGGGGGGAAGTGAGACTTCATTGTAGTGCAGATTTCCTTTGCAAGCTTGCTTGGTTGGCCAAAAAGGGCGTATGCGTTTTTTCCTGAATATATTCAGGAAAAAACGCATACGCCCTTTTTGGCCAAGTGCATCATTGTGGACGTTCTGCCTCTTTTCCTATGCTTTCAATGCAATTCCAGTCTACCTCCTGAAATCGGTTTCCTGCAATTCTGCCCCGCTTTCAAGTCCTCTTGGCAGCCTTACTTCAGTCTATTTTTGGACGATAGCTGTCATTTATAACTCTGCAGGTTTGTGAATTACAGTGCCCCTGAGCTCCTTTCTTCAACTCGCTTTCTTGTGACCTGGCGGCAACACTGCAGGTTGGCTTCAGGCCCTAATCTGGTTCCGGCCCGGCATGCTGAGCCTTTGGTTAATTCCTCTTCCTGGTGGGAAATGAGAGTTAAATTTGCCCGTCCAGACACCTCCAGCTAGTCTCTCATTGGTTCTCGCTATTCCTGTTCATCTTCCGCAGAAATTGCAAACTGGGCCAAACAGGAGGTTAAAGGAACTGACTCTCCAAGTCGGGAGAGTGTTAGTAAAGCGTCTGGAATGTTGCACCCGAGTACCAGGGTAGGAAAACTGAGACATATTTGAACACGTCTCCCGTTCACATGGTTGATCATACTCTGGGTTCCACATGCATGTTTTAGCTGAAGGAAGAATACCTTAAACCTGGAGAGTTGAGACCCGTGGAATGGGTACCATGCAATATGACTTCAAAGGGTCTTCATTTGCTCACCGAACCTCTCCAATCCTATCACTGCTGCGTTTATGCCCCTGTACACACGCTTGATTCTCTTTTGGAGACATAGCAATCCATAGGTTTTAAGATACTTACTAGTCAGGTACATTCTTAGGCGTTTAATATGCGGTGTTGAGTCCATTTCGTTGAGCAAGGAGTAGCTCTTGTCTATTCCATATTTGGCTTAAGGAACTTTATCTGTGCTCATTTCAATCTCTGGTTTTATGCAGCACCCCAACTCACCTTTTCCCTTAAGCAAGCATAAGTTGGTTTTCTAAATTTGAGACCCTGTTCTGTTCTGTAATTCAGTTCCTGTGTAGCCAAGTTTACATTCCGTGTATTAGTGATATCTTATGATGTTTCTTTTTCTGTGTGACTTATTTCAGTTAGAATCATCGTACCTGAATCCACTCATGATGCTGCTACGGGCCTGATGACATACATTTCATTGCTGAGTGATACTGCATTGTACGTAAGTACCACACGTTCTTTATCCATTTTTCACTTTCTGTGATATTGAACTTGTACGGTAAACGAGGTTCTTGTAAACAGAGGCGTCCCAAACTTTGGGGTGGTTGTGTCTTTTTGATTTTAATTTCCCTAAGCTATAGGACCATAAGTGGAAGTGCCCTAGGCTCTGTTGTTTTGTTTTTTAGATGTTTCAGGAAACACCATACACTTCTCCCGAGTGTCTGTTGGCAATTTACATCCCGCCCATCAGCATAACAAGGCTCCCAGTTCTCCATGGCCTGTCCTGCCTTTCTGGATTTTACACTTTTTTCAGATGGCCCTTTTGACCGGGGGGAAGTGAGACTTCATTGTAGTGCAGATTTCCTTTGCAAGTTTGCTTGGTTGGCCAAAAAGGGCGTATGCGTTTTTTCCTGAATATATTCAGGAAAAAACGCATACGCCCTTTTTGGCCAAGTGCATCATTGTGGACGTTCTGCCTCTTTTCCTATGCTTTCAATGCAATTCCAGTCTACCTCCTGAAATCGGTTTCCTGCAATTCTGCCCCGCTTTCAAGTCCTCTTGGCAGCCTTACTTCAGTCTATTTTTGGACGATAGCTGTCATTTATAACTCTGCAGGTTTGTGAATTACAGTGCCCCTGAGCTCATTTCTTCAACTCGCTTTCTTGTGACCTGGCTGCAACACCGCAGGATGGCTTCAGGCCCTAATCTGGTTCTGGCACGGCACAGTGAGCCTTTGGTTATTTCCTCTTCCTGGTGGGAAATGAGAGTTAAATTTGCCCGTCCAGACACCTCCAGCTAGTCTCTCATTGGTTCTCGCTATTCCTGTTCATCTTCCGCAGAAATTGCAAACTGGGCCAAACAGGAGGTTAAAGGCGCTGACTCTCCAAGTGGGGAGAGTGTTAGTAAAGCGTCTGTAATGTTGCACCCGAGTACCAGGGGAGGAAAACTGAGACATATTTGAACACGTCTCCCGTTCACATGGTTGATCATACTTGGGTTCCACATGCATGTTTTAGGTGAAGGAAGAATACCTTAAACCTGGAGAGTTAAGACCCGTGTAATGGGTACCATGCAATATGACTTCAAAGGGTCTTCATTTGCTCACCGAACCTCTCCAATCCTATCACTGCTGCGTTTATGCCCCTGTACACATGCTTGATTGTCTTTCGGAGACATAGCAATCCATAGGTTTTAAGATACTTACTAGTCAGGTACATTCTTAGGCGTTTAATATGGGGTGTTGAGTCCATTTTGTTGAGCAAGGAGTAGCTCTTGTCTATTCCATATTTGGCTTAAGGAACTTTATCTGTGCTCATTTCAATCTCTGGTTTTATGCAGCACCCCAACTCACCTTTACCCTTAAGCAAGAATAAGTTGGTTTTCTAAATTTGAGACCCTGTTCTGTTCTGTAATTCAGTTCCTGTGTAGCCAAGTTTACATTCCGTGTATTACTGATATCTTATGATGTTTCTTTTTCTGTGTGACTTATTTCAGTTAGAATCATCATACCTGAATCCACTCATTGTGCTGCTAAGGGCCTGATGACACAGATTTCATTGCTGAGTGATATTGCTTTGTAAGTAAATACCACAACTTCTTTATCCATTTTTCACTTTCTGCGATGTTGAACTTGTACTGTAAACGAGGTTCTTGTAAACAGAGCCGTTCCAAACTTTGGGGTGGCTGTGTCTTTTTGATTTTAATTTCCCTAAGCTATAGGACCATAAGTGGAAGTGCCCTAGGTTCTGTTGCTTTGTTTTTTAGATGTTTCAGGAAACACCATACACTTCTCCCGAGTGGTTGTTGGCAATTTACATCCCGCCCATCAGCATAACAAGGCTCCCAGTTCTCCATGGCCTGTCCTGCCTTTCTGGATTTTACCCTTTTTTCAGATGGCCCTTTTGACCGGGGGGAAGTGAGACTTCATTGTAGTGCAGATTTCCTTTGCAAGCTTGCTTGGTTGGCCAAAAAGGGCGTATCAGTTTTTTCCTGAATATATTCAGGAAAAAACACATACGCCCTTTTTGGCCAAGTGCATCATTGTGGACGTTCTGCCTCTTTTCCTATGCTTTCAATGCAATTCCAGTCTACCTCCTGAAATCGGTTTCCTGCAATTCTGCCCCGCTTTCAAGTCCTCTTGGCAGCCTTACTTCAGTCTATTTTTGGACGATAGCTGTCATTTATAACTCTGCAGGTTTGTGAATTACAGTGCCCCTGAGCTCCTTTCTTCAACTCGCTTTCTTTTGAGCTGGCCGCAACACCGCAGGATGGCTTCAGGCCCTAATCTGGTTCCGGTACGGCACACTGAGCCTTTGGTTATTTCCTCTTCCTGGTGGGAAATGAGAGTTAAATTTGCCCGTCCAGACACCTCCAGCTAGCCTCTCATTGGTTCTCGCTATTCCTGTTCATCTTCCGCAGAAATTGCAAACTGGGCCAAACAGGAGGTTAAAGGCGCTGACTCTCCAAGTGGGGAGAGTGTTAGTAAAGCGTCTGGAATGTTGCACCCGTGTACCAGGGGAGGAAAACTGAGACATATTTGAACACGTCTCCCGATCATATGGTTGATCATACTCTGGGTTCCACATGCATGTTTTAACTGAAGGAAGAATACCTAAAACCTGGGTAGTTGAAACCCGTGGAATGGGTACAATGCAATATGACTTCAAAGGGTCTTCATTTGCTCACCGAACCTCTCCAATCCTATCACTGCTGCGTTTATGCCACTGTACACATGCTTGATTCTCTTTCGGAGACATAGCAATCCATAGGTTTTAAGATACTTACTAGTCAGGTACATTCTTAGGCGTTTAATATGCGGTGTTGAGTCCATTTCATTGAGCAAGGAGTAGCTCTTGTGTATTCCATATTTGGCTTAAGGAACTTTATCTGTGCTCATTTCAATCTCTGGTTTTATGCAGCAACCCAACTCACCTTTCCCCTTAAGCAAGCATAAGTTGGTTTTCTAAATTTGAGAACCTGTTCTGTTTTGGAATTCAGTTCCTGTGTAGCCAAGTTTACATTCCGTGTATTAGTGATATCTTATGATGTTTCTTTTTCTGTGTGACTTATTTCAGTTAGAATCATCGTACCTGAATCTACTCATTATGCTGCTACGGGCCTGATGACATACATTTCATTGCTGAGTGATACTGCATTGTACGTAAATACCACAACTTCTTTATCCATTTTTCACTTTCTGTGATATTGAACTTGTACGGTAAACGAGGTTCTTGTAAACAGAGGCGTCCCAAACTTTGGGGTGGCTGTGTCTTTTTGATTTTAATTTCCCTAAGCTATAGGACCATAAGTGGCAGTGCCCTAGGCTCTGTTGCTTTGTTTTTTAGATGCTTCAGGAAACACCATACACATCTCCCGAGTGTCTGTTGGCAATTTACATCCCGCCCATCAGCATAACAAGGCTCCCAGTTCTCCATGGCCTGTCCTGCCTTTCTGGATTTTACACTTTTTTCAGATGGCCCTTTTGACCGGGGGGAAGTGAGACTTCATTGTAGTGCAGATTTCCTTTGCAAGTTTGCTTGGTTGGCCAAAAAGGGCGTATGCGTTTTTTCCTGAATATATTCAGGAAAAAACGCATACGCCCTTTTTGGCCAAGTGCATCATTGTGGACGTTCTGCCTCTTTTCCTATGCTTTCAATGCAATTCCAGTCTACCTCCTGAAATCGGTTTCCTGCAATTCTGCCCCGCTTTCAAGTCCTCTTGGCAGCCTTACTTCAGTCTATTTTTGGACGATAGCTGTCATTTATAACTCTGCAGGTTTGTGAATTACAGTGCCCCTGAGCTCCTTTCTTCAACTCGCTTTCTTTTGAGCTGGCCGCAACACCGCAGGATGGCTTCAGGCCCTAATCTGGTTCCGGCACGGCACGCTGAGCCTCTGGTTATTTCCTCTTCCTGGTGGGAAATGAGAGTTAAATTTGCCCGTCCAGACACCTCCAGCTAGTCTCTCATTGGTTCTCGCTATTCCTGTTCATCTTCCGCAGAAATTGCAAACTGGGCCAAACAGGAGGTTAAAGGCGCTGACTCTCCAAGTGGGGAGAGTGTTAGTAAAGCGTCTGGAATGTTGCACCCGAGTACCAGGGGAGGAAAACTGAGACATATTTGAACACGTCTCCCGATCACATGGTTGATCATACTCTGGGTTCCACATGCATGTTTTAGCTGAAGGAAGAATACCTAAAACCTGGGTAGTTGAAACCCGTGGAATGGGTACCATGCAATATGACTTCAAAGGGTCTTCATTTGCTCACCGAACCTCTCCAATCCTATCACTGCTGCGTTTATGCCCCTGTACACATGCTTGATTCTCTTTCGGAGACATAGCAATCCCTAGGTTTTAAGATACTTACTAGTCAGGTACATTCTTAGGCGTTTAATATGCGGTGTTGAGTCCATTTCTTTGAGCAAGGTGTAGCTCTTGTCTATTCCATATTTGGTTTAAGGAACTTTATCTGTGCTCATTTCAATCTCTGGTTTTATGCAGCACCCCAACTC